>NC_133665.1:129405466-130075349 GCF_037893015.1 Macrotis lagotis
TTTTAGAGTTTGATTCTTAATCCATGGATTAAATAAAGAACCCCTAATATGCATTGTTGTTCATTATGCCACAGCAAATACTTATTGGGCACCCCCCTCCATATGCCGTGGATGTTGCAGCCCAGGTCCCTGTTGTACCAGTTCGAGCATCAGCAGTCCTCTCTCCACCTCTGCAGTTCCAGCCTGAAATAATTCCTCCCATCGTTGCTACAGAGCATCTTCCTCAAATTTCTTGTACTCTGGCTACCACTACTGTGTCAGCTGATCCTAGTTTGCCTGGTCAGACAACTGGCCTCCTGCCTCAACCAAACCCACCCCACTCCCTGGGACCTTCAGCTCCCGTTCCATGTCCTACTATCCAGTTGACAACAGAACCACCTCAAGAGGTATAATATTTTTGCTCTAAAAGTCTTTTCAATTAGTCAGTTCTTTGAGTTATAGCTCAAAAATTTACAAAGAGAAAATTATTTTTAAATTGACCCAAACCATTAAACTGTTAAGTTTAACCATGATGATTGTGGCTGTGGTTCTTTTTAAGTAGAAGGCAGAGGTTCATGGATAGCAATTCATAACACTAATTACTTGCTTAAAGCATCCTTTCTAGGGTAGTTAAATGGATTTAATGTTCTTTTTCACTTCCCTTCTTAGCTCATGTTTTAGCTAAGTTCACATTACAGTGTAGTGGCTTCAGTGTTTTTCCCTTTTCCCCATGCTCTGTGATAGAGAAATTTCCCTTCAGTGAAGTTGGAAAGACACAGGCTAAAACTCACTGTTAGCCCATTATGTTCCTTTTCAGGTGTGAGAGAATGTCTTCCTATTTTTACAAAGAGAAAAGATTTGTTTTCATTCACTTGTGGATTCTGCCAGTTTTTTGAAAATCAGTTTGAGTCTAATTAAATGATAATAACAAGCTGACTCCTGTTTTGTTTTGTTCTGTTTTTCTGAAAGGCAATGGGATTAAGTGACTTGCCCAAGGTCATATAGCTTGGTAATTATTTGACTGTCTGAGGCTGGATTTGAACTCCTGACTCCAGGGCCAGTGGTCTAGCCACTAAGACACCTAGCTGCCCCTACAAACTGACTTTTTAGAAACTTTTATCTGTTTTGTTATGTATAAGATCATATATAAAGAATCAGGGAGTCATGAATTTACCAGTGACTTCATAGTAATCAAAATTTGTTGTTGTGCTTTCTCTTTTTCATTCCTTGTTTTGTTTCAGGAGCAGACAATCCAAGAGAAACAACCAACTCTCCTGCAGAACTCAGAAAGGTAATTCTGCCTAAAACTCAAAAGCCAGGTATTACTGGCATTTCATCTGGGACTCTGCATAGCCTTGAATTGTTCTCCCTCTGATACAAAGAGTGGATACACTGATCTGCATATAGAATTACACTTGCCTCATTCGCAAAATGATGAACTATTCCTTTATCTAGAATGGCTAAATAGAGGTCCCTTATGTTTCTCTGACTGGTATTAAAAAAATACATGTCTCATGTGCATACATGTACACATGCATTCATACAAGTAGACATAAACACATATATTTAATTGTCTTTATAAACATAATGTATCCTATTTGAAAAAGTATTGGGGGAAGAGGGTCAGAGAGAGAAAGATTTATTTATCTATTAAGCTATATTGCCAAGCTATATGCTAGGGAAAAGTTCATAAATTTTTAACTTTGTTTTCTTTTCATAGAGTTTATTTTGACCTTAGGGGATTCTTGTCTGACTTGAAGTCATAGAGTCAAAACATTTTGGAGTTAGAATGCTTATCATCTAAATTGAGTAAAGATCTCATCCTAATCAAGATTGTGTGGTACCTTTTCTCTCCCCTCCTCCCCCTCCATCCCAAAAAAAGACCAAAAGAGTCTTTTGTATTTGCATTTCCAATATGAATTGAGCAAAGAAACACTTAATGAGTGCTTCAAACTACTCCATTTGCAGTTGGGGGAACTGAGATCCCATGGAAGTAAAAATGACATTCCCAAGGTCACAGATCTAGTTCATGGCAGAGACAGACTTAAAATGTAGGGTTCATGACTCTCAGCTCAGTGTTATTTTTGCTACACTACCCTATACTACTCTTCCTCTTCTCTCCAAATGAATGTAATTTTTCACCTTTCAATAGAGAAACTGAGAACTAGAGACTTAGAGCCTGAAATCCTTCATGTTCTTATATGATTTGGGCATGTTTAGTGTACACCCTTTATTATTTTAAGAAAAAGGTCAGGGCGGTTAAGTGGTACAGTGGATAAAGCACTAGGACTGGAGTCAGGAGTACCTGGGTTCAAATCCTATCTTAGACACTTAATAATTACCTAGCTGTGTGGCCTTGGGCAAGCCACTTAACCCCATTTCCCTTGCAAAAACCTAAAAAAAAAAAAGGTCAAAGTTAACACTTTTCTATAATACATCCCTTAGTGTCCTTAGTAGTTTCAGGACACTTACTGCATGGGTCAATGCTTTGAATCTGTCAATCACTATGCTGGTTTCTTTATACCCTTGATTTGTCCTAGTTAATGAAGCCACTTGTCTGATTCTTAAAATTAGAAATTTCCCTGCCTGGTCTTCAGATTAGTTGGGCAGATATCCTGTTCATACTAGAACTGTGAAGGAAATGTCATAAAAGGATCAGTAAAAGGAACTAGATATGATAGACTTTATGATGAAAGGGCTTAGGAGATAATATATAATTGATGTATTCAAGTGTTTGAAAGAACATTTCATAGAAGAGAGATATTAGATTTAATACTCCCTACTATAGCCAAGAAGTATTTGTGAAAATTGAAGAAAAATTTAGACTCAGTATGAGAAAAACTTCTTAATGATTAGAGTAATTGACCACTTGAATACTCGAATATGTTATAGAAGTGAGTCTTTTTCAGGTTGATAACCACTTCTGAATTCTTTTTTTTTCCACCTCGGAATTCTAAGATTTATTATAATGCCCTAAAAATTGAGATGTTTCATTTCAGCTAATTGGTCTTAAAAGGGAATTATGGGGGATTTCCTGTCTGATCCCCACAGCTAAAAGCTTTGACACCAAAGGACCTGGGTTCATATTTTGCCTTCAATGATTGTTACCTGGGTGATTTTAGGCAACTCCCATTGGTCTCATTTTTCTCTATTAAAATGAGAAACCTGAACTAGGTGACCTGTGAGGTCCTTCATCACTCTTAGTCTGTGGTCCTACATTAAAAACATGATGATTTTTCAGGTTAAAATATTGCAGTATTTTGTTATTTTAAAATCTTGCTGCTGAAAACTGCTTTTTTTTAAAGTTCAAGTGTGGTTTTTTTTTTCCATTGTTTTGTTTTTCTTTCTTCTTCCCCACCCTGAATAAATATTCTTGGTATTGATGAAGCTATGGAGGATCTGATGTGGCTTCAGGAAAAGAAATGAGTGATAGCTGTGAAGGTGCATTTGGAGGTGGGAAACAGGAAGGAAAATCTTCAAAGAAGCATCATAGGAAGTCCACCCGGACTCGGTCACGTCAAGAAAAATCCAACAAATCAAAATTAACTATCCTTAATGTGAGTTGGGGTGGGTGGGTATGGGTGTGTGTGTGGGGGGGGGGTGTATGTTTAACCTGCTTTAGTGACCGATAAGCATCTGTATTTTCTAGGTATGTAACACTGGAGATAAAATGGTAGAGTGCCAATTGGAAACACACAATCACAAAATGGTAACCTTTAAGTTTGATCTTGATGGGGATGCTCCAGAAGAAATTGCTACATATATGGTAAGACTTGACTTTCAGATTTCCTATGATAAATAAAAAAATCTTGCACTGATTTATTTATATTACAGCTTTCCCTTAGTGCAAGGGTTCTTAGCATAGGAAGTGTAGACACACATTAAAATTTCTTTTATTAAATTTTAGCTTTTCTACAAAATATAAAAAGTTTCTAAGCGTGATAGAATAAATGATCTAGGAAAGTGGTCAGAATAAAAAAAAATATTCTAAGGCAGCAAAGAGGTATTTGTATTATTGTCAGGAAGTTAGAGAATTGATAAATATTTTTCTGTGAATAGATAGGAAAGAGATACTCAGCATCATCTCCGAGTTATTTAATGGGTAGACTGCCCATGGAAGATAATCATAGATCTTCTGATAAAATAACAACTTTTAATAATCCTTGGAAACATCAAGGATGATTCACAAATGACCAAAAAATTTCAAGAAATCTTGTCCTTAGTCAGGAAAGAGAATTGTATTGTGAAGGTTGCTTTCTCCTTACCAAAGGCTATCAAGCTGCCCATCTGTAAAATTAGACATGGCTATACTGTGCTGTCTTGGGCATGAGTCCAAGGTGCCAGCTGTGATACGAACTGAAACTTAGATCTGTTTGTTTATAAGTTTAGAAAAATAGAAGAAATCTAGAATGGAACTTGGGGAAGGTCACAGGTGCTGTTTTTTTATACCTTTGCCCTATGGAAGATTATGATGTGGAAAAGAGGAAACAGGAAGCAACTACAGGTGGTATATTAGATAAATCACTGAACCTGAAGTCAAGAGGATTTGAATGAAAATCTGGCCTCAGATACTTGATATGTAGTAGCTGTGTGACCTTGGGCAAGTCACTTAATCTCATTGCCTTGCAAAAACAAATAAAAAGAAGATATAAGAAACATCTTGGAACAAAAATTGTATCAAGACTTCAGTCTATACATAGGTTAAGATATGAGAAGAATTAGCTCCTGAGAAGTCATCAAATGCCCCATTGAGAAGGAAAAGGCTGTATTTGGCAAAAAAAAAAAAAAAAATTGTAGACTAGATCAAGAAAGCTTTACATTATAATTTGGTTTAAATGTGATTTAAGACTATTAGTAAGAGTGGCAAAAAAGATGCCGTTTTGTTCGGTTGAAAACATAAGATTTTGTAATCTCAGATAGCTGTATATTACAAAGATATGGAAGAATCAGGGAACTTGACATTTTAGTAGAATTTGACATCTCCTAAAAATCTCTAAGACTTAGTGGAACCTGCCTGATGTCTTAATGAAGTCTAGAGTGTATTGTCAAACTGATGAGAGGTCTTCACATGCATCCTCTAGTCTCTTCTTGACTTTGTTCTTTCATGTGTATTTTTTTAATGATTTAGAAGAAACCAAAAAAAAGTATTTCCAACAAATTTGTAATGACCTAAAGCCATATGAGATAGCCAACATATGAACTGACAGAGTCAGTATTCTAAAGCTTCATTGTCTGCCTATCCCAAATCAAAAATCTGAAACTTAACAGAAATAATGATCAAGTCCTCCCATTTAGGATATAAAATTTACTTAGAAGTGTTGGTTTTAGTCGATCACAAGCTCAGTGTGTGCTATGTGTTGCAGCTGCTAACACTGCCAAGGTAATTATGGACAGCATTACTAAAATACTAAAAAGAATGACATGACATTTTCACTGCAGTCTCAACATTTCTAAATTTCTTTTGCTGTTTAGTCATTTAGTCATGTTTGACTTTTTCTGATCCATATGTGGTTTTCTTGGCAAAGAGACTGGAGTAGCTCATTTCAGATGAAAAAACTGAGTCAAAGAAGGTTAAGTGACTTGCCCAGGGTCACACAGCTAGTCAATGTCTGAGACAGAATTTTAACTGAGAAAGATGAGTCTTCCTGATCCCAGACGCCTCACTCTATCCATTATACCAACTAGCTCCCCTTTTAAATTTCAGATTCAGCAAAATACCATTTTCTTAATTATCTTGCCAAACTTGCCTCTACTCTTGACTTTCATGTCTTTGTCTGTAATTCTATCAGGTACACAGGTGAAAAAAAATGTATAACTTCCCTCCCCATCCCATCCAGATAGTCACCTAAACCTCTGCCTTCTTTAATGTTTCTCAGTCATGTCACTTTTCAATTCTATTGTGCCATGCTGATGTATGCATACATTATTTCTCTGCTATAATCTGTCATTCTATTCTACGAGTGTTTTTCTCAATGCTACCAAATTACATTTTCTTTGAAAAGCAACGTGGTATAGTGAATAGAAAGTTGGCCTTGGGAATCTGACATTTAGTGCCTCTGTCCTTAAGCAAATTACTTAACCTCTCAGTATCCCAAATAAATCTGGAGGATTATAAATTAAAAAACATTGGTAGAGGAAGACTATCTCCAGGAATTCTTTAAATTACCAGAATTTCCATTCTGGTTTCAAAACACATACATACACACACATACCCACAGTATAACAACAGGGTCCTATTTCATATCAAGAAATCACTGACTCTCTAGAAGGGATCATAAACCCCATACCACAGGGTTCCCTTCATCAACACTCCTTGCAGATCATCATTCCTATTTTTAAAATGAAATTGTTCCTCTAAGCCCTTTGTGTTTACAGGTAGAGAATGAATTCATACTTCAGACCGAAAAGGAAACCTTCATTGAACAAATGAAAGATATCATTGATAAAGCTGAAGACATGCTCAGTGAGGATATGGAATGTGAACAGAATTCTGACCAAGGGATGAGCCCTCAGCATAATGCCTCTGGACTTGACACAGGAGAAGTGAGTTTGCTGTGGCTCTGTTAGTAAATATCAAAGTCTTGTTGCAGATATATGGTGCCCATTAAAGGTTGTATTCATATTATCTTCCATGAGGGGGATATAAGTGCCTCTGGTCAATTATATACTGGACTTCTGGTAGAAATATTAGTAGCCACTAAAGATAATCTAATGTGAGGGAGAAGGTTGGACTGGGTGACCTCTTTTTTTTTTTCAATTTCAATTTAACTTCACATAAGTTCCAAGCTTGGATATTAAAAGATCATATCTTAAAGTAAGAAAAGCAAAGAAGAAATTACTTTTAGGATCTCTGGCTAGATGACCTCCTAAGGTTAAGTTTGTAATTTATAACATAATGTGTTTGAAAAAGTTTCATTTTTCACATTAATCATATTAATTTCTAATCTGTTGTCCCTTGAAAAGGAGACTCGACAATCTCAAGTGAATGCCCCTGTGTATCAACAAAATGGTAAGCATACCTTCCTTGCTACCCTTCCAAAAAACTGTATAAAAATGTTATCCTCATGTCTCATGATGTAGAAGGTATTCTGGTGTTTGAAAGCCCTGACACAAGGAAGAACATGGTATATGCTGCATTTTAGGCACAAGCCTTCCAGAAGCAATTTTTTATTCATACATACATACATACATACATATATATATATGTGTGTATATATATATATATATATATGAAAACAACAGATCTAAATATTTCTTCTTAGAGAAAGGGACCAAAACTAGATTGAATTTCCACATAGCCTTCAAAATCTCACACTCCACTTCTTTCTATGCCACAGCTTATAGTGTTTCCAGAAAAAAAAGGACAAAATTCTGCACAGTTAGCTAGAACATGGCTACAAGTCTCTGGTAAAAATTTGATTTACATTTTGCTTTATTAAACAGATCAATAATATTCATCTTTGTTATATCCTTAGAAAATTGGTTTCCCAAAACCATTCAGTCCTTCTTTGGCCATTCCCTCCAAAGTTTCTCCTTTTCTGAAGGTCAAACTTGAGGGGATTCTTCTCTTCATGAGAATAATCAAAGGCTTCTCTACTCTTCATCCAGGACTTCTTAACCTAGGGTCTGTACTTGTTTCTTTAATATTTAAATAATTACATTTCAGTATAATTAACTTTTTCTGTAATTTTATATAGATACAAACATTCTTCTTTATTTGATACGTATAAAAGCATGCTTCTGAGAATGAGGTCTACAAGCTTTGACAGACTGCCGGAGAAAGTTTAAGAATTTTAGTCTTAGTCTGATTATTAACTTAATTGTTTTGAGGATGCCCTCTTGAGCTGGTTATGAAGAGTTATCTTGAGGGATGGATTAGAAACTAGTCTGATCTTTGATAGAAGAAAAAGGAAATCGTATAATTCAGGAAAACTGAACATGCTTTTAAAAGTAATAGTTTAAAAAAGACTATAAAATTTTTCTTTCCGATTAGTCCAAAGACTAATTGTAGGGAGAAAAATACTCTTTGTAAAAGAGAAAGCAGGAGCATCTTAGCATAAATATTTCCACATTCATCAAAAAAACATTTTGGGAGGCGGCTAGGTGGCATAGTGGATAAAGCACCAGCCTTGGAGTCAGGAGTACCTGGGTTCAAATCCAGTCTCAGACACTTAATAATTACCTAGCTATGTGGCCTTGGGCAAGCCACTTAACCCCATTTGCCTTGCAAAAACCTAAAAAAAAATTTTGACAGATTCAAACCAGTTGGGAAAGTGTCAAATGTCTGCTCAGTGGTAGATGCTTTGTCTAAAGAAAGGCCACCTTGACCAGGCAGAAGTTAATCGCAAAAGTTTCACCCAACATTTGCTGGTATTTTTTAACCACATCTTTCCTCATGATGGACAAAAATACAAAATTTCTCAGGCTTGTGTACCCTTTTTGCTTCTATTGTATCACAAAATCCAGAGTTCTTTGATAGTCTACATCAGAGGTGACAAACTCTGGTGTCCTTCAAAAATACTTAGTCTTGCCCAAACCCAATGAAAATGTAATTGGGAGATGTTTAACCAAATAAGTAAAAGTATCATGCAGATACTGTTAATTGTGGTTTTCCAAGGAAACATGGAGGCCCCTGCAGGTACCTGTTTTTATTTTATTTTTATTAAAAGAATAGTTGCCAGATTCTTTTTGGAGAGGGAAATAAAAGTCAGGGCACCTGAAAACATAATTTTATAGCACATATAGTCATTTTTCCTTGAAATGTTTATAAAAAGCATCATCAAACAGACTAGGATGAAAATCATTGCAGAGCTATTGCAAAGGAATAAGAGGGAAACTTTAAAAAAATTACATTTGACAGTTCAGTTCAACAAACATTAATTGTTCATCATATACTAGTCATTGGAGTTTAGATAGCTGAAAAGTTTACAATTCAGCAGGGCAAAGAACATATGTAAATAGTTGAGAATGATGCAAAGTAGAGTAAAAGAGGTATTACTTTCAGCTGGCAAGGCAGGGAAGCTTTTCTGGAGAAAGTGATGCCTGATCTGAACCTTGAAGAAAAAAAAATTTAAAGAGCAGAGAGAGAGGGCGTTTTAGTTATATAAGACAGTCTGTACTGATGCCTGAGAACAGGAAGGAGGAGGAAGAAAATGAGGACCCACTAGGAGTCCAGTTGTATTAAAACATTGAATGTATAAATGAATGCATTTGTATAAGTCTGAGCCCATCAAGACTTAGAAATAACTATGATATTTGTCTTTTGGTTATGTTAGTGTGAAGGTAAGAACTAAGAGAAAGAAAGATAGTAAAAATTATTGAAAAATATGTCTAATGGATAAGAAATATAAGACTCTGTCTTTTAAATTGCTCCTAGAACTCACAAATCCAGTCTTCAAAAAGACGATTGGCAGGTGTTCAGTACAATAGTTCTTTAAGTTTTCTCATTTACATAAATATATTTTAACTGACTAAAAATAATTATAGACCTGGAAATAATTTCAAAATCACCTATATGGAATCAGCATATCCTCAACTGACTAAAGCAAAAGTAAATACAAAAATTAGAAACAATGGATAATGATTAGAAAATGTCAAATGTGATTATAACATATGTGGGAATCTATTTATCTTGTTGAAACAATCTGCCAGATCTAGTATATAAGAAATGGGCAAAAATAAAGTCAATGTCTTATATCACCATTCCCCTAACTTGTGTTCATTCAACCTTTGCCCCCCCCCAAATAAAGTCAACCTTGGCTAGAAATCAACAAAATAATTTTTCTCTCCAAGGTTATTTTCCCACAAATACTGAACAAAAGAAATTTAGTTACTTAATATTAAAGTTTGTGACCTTTCCAATAAAGATTTATAAAATAGTGGGGAGGGACAAAAATTCAACCCACATTAGCAATTTATGTTCTCCTCTCAGAAGGAGGTCAGAAAAACCCAGAAACTGCCATTGTGAGCACCTATTTAACTTTGCCAAGTGGAACATTACCAAAGGTTAGAATATTTACAAAATACTACAGACATAGATAGCTGAAGACCATAAGCAATATTGATTCCTGCAACAGTGAAAAATATCTAAAAGAAAAATGAGCTGACAGAGATACACCAAGTTACATTGTCCAAAGAGTATTTGTAGACAAAACCAGAAGGAGAACAAACAGATGTAAAATGGGATATATCTACTATTGGCTTTACGGTCATCTGTTTCTCTAAGACTATAAATTCCAATGCTATTTGATACTGGCAGACCAGTTTCTTCATTGGGTACTTCCTTTACCATTAAAGCTACAGGTCCAATCAAAAACATGGATAATGTGGTTTTCCATGACAATGATAGTGGGACCTCACCACATTTGAACTCTGTAACCAAAATAAATGTGAGGAAGTGATAATAACTCTTAAGAGGAAGTCAGTGAAACTAACTGAACCTGTTGAAACATATATAGAAAATTCTGTGCTGGTGGTAACACAATTCTAGGCATTCAAGGATTGATTTTTTTAAATAATCATTCAAAGGGGGAAGTTCTTAGTTCTTATCCTCACACTAACATAACCAAAAGACAAATATCTCATAGGATGAGCTCAGACTTATACAAATGTATTCATTTTCCAAAATGGAAAAGATCAGCCAGTGTTTTTACAAGGAAGCATCATTAACAATCAACCTACATATTTTCTTTTTCATCTCACAAATATATGAAAATGTCTATAAATATATCAAGGGTATTGTCAATGGAATATGAGAAAGGAAAGACAGACTTATGATTTTGCACAGTAGACCAATGTCTGCCTTCCAACTGAGTTGTTATAGATAATATGATATCCTATTGCATATATTATTGATTTTTTTAAAGAAGTAAGATTCAGAAAAAAATGTTTAAAAATGTATTCAAATAAGATTTCTCCTACATATGCACTAAGCTGAACTATAGGATGACAGATATAAAAATGAATGTAAACAGTGATCCACAGATATAATGGGGAAAAGTAGCAGGACAATCACTTATTCATTCAGGAAACTTTTATTAAACTCTGAATATATACTTTATCTTACACTTTGCATTCCTAAGGTTTTTGCTATCATGGAAAGTATCTCCAACCAAATTAAAACACGAATTTATAATTCATGGTGAGGTTGTCCAAATATTCCTAGTTACAGATAACAAGGTCCTATTTACTGCAGCAAATTTTCATCATAAAATCCATCAAAATGTAGAAGCAACTGATAAATAACCATTCACAGTGGAAGAATACAGTGTAAGAAAAAAATCTATTTTGTCTGAACCTCGAAATGCTATGGTGCCCACTCATAGAGTTAGCCCATGTATTTTGAGGAGATGTAAACAGTTGAGAGACTAGAATGGATCATAGTTGGGAATCGGCAATATTTTTAATTGTATTAAATTGCTATGTTTTCAATGATGTCTGACTCAAAAACCCATTTCCTTAATACCAGTTCTTCTCCTGGTCATGGGATAAGGTTGGGGAATTTTGGAATTCCAATGTTTTTGAGTCAAAACTTCAGATAATCCCAAACAATAGAAAGATGACCCTCAATAGAAGTAATATATTTCCAGTGAGATCTTACACACATAAGTATCATAAAAGACAGTGGAAGGTCAATGATGAACAGAAATAATAGGCAATTCTTAAAAAAAGAGAAGAAAAGCCATCAAGTATTGTGTGGGAACAGATGAGTCTTTGGAAGGCTTATAGAAAAGACATTGACAGGAAATATACAGGACAAAAAGATATGAAGAGATTACTTTTTACTTCCCCTGTTTCTAAAGTGTGACAAGACAATGGATGTTTTTAAGTTCATAGATCCTTTCTGTCTATTCTCTTTGCCCTTGAGTTCCATTATATTCTCAATTAAGATTCCCCCAAAGTTAATCATGCAGAATGGTCCTTCAAACAAGAGAGGCCTGAAGTTGTGGTCCAGAGATGCTTTTTTAACATCATTTAGAATCTGAGGCATGTCTGTCAAAAAGTCATGAGTGTAGAGGGCTCCCTAAAAAGTCCAAATTTAGTTTCTCATATTTCCTATCATATTGGTAATGAAGAAAAGTCTTTCCCTACATGCATGCTTCATGCATCTATAAAGCCTCTTTCCTATTTAACTGAGCTTGATATATAACTAGTCCCAATTCATGTAGAAGAGGTCTTTTCTGCATGAATTGGTACTAGTTTTATATAAAGGGAAGAGAGAGTGACTGGAAGGTTAGTACATGTCTTGTGGAGTCATTTCCTTGGAAAATTAATCAGCAGGGAAGGACTTTGATTAAGACAAAGAATTTGTAATTCTTGTAGTATTGACTGACTTTCTTTTCATTATACCTATAGTTCTACATACTGGAAAAAGGTGGTTCATTATATGTCCAGTAGCAGAAAATCCGACAGCAGAGGTCCCTGAGTCTTCTCCCCCTCCTCTCTTATGTCCCCAGCAGCCTGAAGGATATCAAGGTAGGGAAAGAAGAAAATAGCGATTTCTAATATCTCTAAGCTCAGGGATTCTAATTGTGTAACCAGAAAACTGCTTTTCCTTCTCTTTGCAGCTGAATACATCATAGAAAGGTTGTACTATGATGAGATTTATTTGACTTCATTCCATTTTCCCTATTCTGTTCTGTGTCCTGTAGATACTTATTTATCTGTTTACATTCTCTGTATAATGGTACCCACAGGGAGCTGGGTGGCCCTCTATCCTGAATGTTGTAGAAGGAACCCCCTCCTTTGAGTGTTAGGTTGGATTGCATGACCTTGGAAGTATCTTCTGAAAGAATTTTGAGTAAATTTGTCTTATTTATGGGCATTTGGGGGCTAGACTAACTATATGGCTTGAATCTTGATCTTATATAAAATATGAGCCGTATAGTAAAATATATTTTCTAATTAATTTCCATCATAACATCAGATAAACATTCTTAGGATAAGTAACTAACACATAATGAAAACTATCCTTCAAAGTCCTAATTTTCCATTAAAGAATCCTTTGCCTTTATCAATCCAGAATCTCAGTGTGTTAAATTCTCACAACCCTTTCAGAAAGGTTAATCTAAAGGATAGCCTATTCACATGAACCCTTTAATTTAAAGTTAAATTTATCTTCCAAAGCCCCTAGATAATGATATATGCTCTTCTTTATTCTTTTCTTTTTTAAACAAAATATTATGTTTTCAATGTTCTGTACTTTCTAATGTACTTTCACATTGTTAGCTCATTTCACAATATCCTTGAAACAAGTATTGGGTTAGGCAGTTAGGTCCATTTTATAGGCTGAGATGATGTGATTGGTTCTCTGAGGCCTCACTTATTAGCATATTAGTGTAGGACTGGGCTCATATTCCAAATTTCATAGCTCCAGTTTGGGTTTTTTTGTTGTTCTTTTTTTTTGTATTTTGTTTGTTTTTAAAATATCAGACTCAGATTCACATTTCATTAGTAGAATGTAGGAACCCTGGAAAGGACCAAAAACTTCAGCCAAAAGAAATAGTGACTGATGAAAGCTCATCTAGATGGTGAGAGACACTTGATTTTGAATTTATCCCCTCCCCCTCTTTTTTTAACCAACTCATGGTCAATTCTTCCTGCTTCTGTGAGATGTGAATGTTTAAATATCCTAACTGTTTAGGAAAGACTCAAACAAGATAATGGATATAAAAGGTCTACAATTTAGAACTGTAGAGCACTCAGAGGAATTGAAGTCTCTGTTGAGCTGCTTAAAGATTACATTATATGAATAATAGACACAGAGTAAGGTTACCTGGTACAAGATGTTTTTATTTCCCATTCCAGATCCAGAGCCTTGTGAGGACCTGCTGTCACGGACAGAACACCAAAACATCTTAGTTGGTACACAACTTCCCATTCAAGCTGTTCTTGGTGACACTCACAGCGGGACACCAGCTCCTTTGGCACAGACCTCTGTACCTTTGACTGTCTTGCCAAATGAGGCAGAAATAGCAGCTTCCATGCTGCCAGAGCCAGCTATGTGTGTCCTAGAGCCAGCTGTGAATGTGGGCCAGGGAGGGACTCCTGCTGAGCCACCGAAACCAGCTGGTCAGTATGAAGCTCCTGCCCCCAGCAGCTCTTTGATGATGGAAGCTCATGATCTTCAACTTGTGAAGCCTGCCAACCCACCTGCACAAAAAAGCGACCAAGATGTTTGTGGCCCTACTTTGGAGGTCACCTGTTGCACGGGGGGACGTCGAGAGTCTGTCCTTGCTCTTTCCAGTTTGGCAGTAGAGGCAGGGCCTATCTCGGAAATTATCCCAGAACCTCAGACAGTGCTCTCTGCTGTTCCTGGGCCTGAGACCAGCCAGCCAAGTGGGACTACTCATCTTTTCCTCAATCAAATGCTTCCTTCAGCTGTCATATCAGAACCACTCAAAGCATCTCAAGTTCCAAGCCCACCTCAAGTCTCTACTGGCATGCCCCAGCAACCAAGCCTCCCTAGCCAGTCCCAGCCAGTGAGTGGTGCTGGCCCTGCGACCAGTCTCCCACAGCCACCAACTGCATTTGAATCGGATGGGGAAGGACCACCTCCTCGAGTTGGCTTTGTGGACAACACGATTAAGAGCCTAGATGAGAAGCTGCGCAACTTACTCTACCAGGAGTATGTCCCCACTTCTTCTGCCTCAGCAGGAACCCCTCTGGAACAGTGCGACAGTGAATTTAAACTGGAGCCACTGAATGAAGACTTGCTTCCTGCTCTTACTTTGGCCTCCACTCTTGGCTCCCACCAAGCTTCCAGTGGTACCGCTTCTGCTGCTGATGAAAAACTACCATCATTCATCCCTGCAGATATGTCCTCATACCATGCCCTGCCTGGACAGGGGGTGAGTGGATATGCCTTTAATTGGAGAAGCTATCTGTGGAATATGAGAGGGAGGCACAGGGCACAACTAGAAAGAATATGTTATAAGGGAATTTCAAATAAAAGGGAAAGGAATCTAGAGAATTGGGGGGGGGGGGGATAAGGGGGAAGGGGGAAGCCACCCACAGAGCTGAAACTTGCCAGGAGAGAATTTCCTGGCACTTTATCACAATCTAATCACCTCCCCCCCCCTCCCACTTGGGCCCTACTATTTCACTACACCCCCCTCAACTTTCTATAACAAATAATTCCCTGTTTGAAGGAGCATGAGTTAGTGGATGTGTTTTTGCATTAGAAACAGGTTGTCAGATGTGTAAGTAAGCTGAAACTAAGCTGCTTGGTTATGTATAAATCAGCTTCCTCCTATTCTTGAGCTCTCCAAATTATTAGGGAAAAGTAAGTAAGAGAGTCAGGGCTTCCAGAGACAAAGAGAAAATACACATTGATTTCTTTTTTTCCCCCAAACAAAGATGTGATGAGAGGACAATAGATGGTATTATTTCTCTTTTGTTTTTTGTTTTTCTTCTTGAAGGTGGAAACATCAGAAGTGATACAAATGGGAATTGGACTGTCGGAACTTCAAGCCTCACCAAAAAAAGCAGGTAACTGAAGACAAGCCCTGATCTGATTAGGAAACTTTCAGAGATTGTATGCTAACTTTCTTCATACTTCAATCTTAACCCACTTTGGATGTCTGTCATAGTGTATACTCTCAATATATTTTCAGTGTATTTTCTCAATACATTTACAAGATACTGTAACTGTACTTATCCTGGGTTTATATAAACATTTTGAATAAGTTTTAGAATGAACTTTTTAAAAGAGGTACAAGGGCATATACAAAATGAACTCAAATTGAATATTAAAAGTCACACTGGGGTGGCTAGGTGGTACAGTGGATAGAGCACCAGCCCTGGAGTCAGGAGTACCTGGGTTCAAATCCGGCCTCAGACACTTAATAATTGCCTAGCTGTGTGGCCTTGGGCAAGCCACCTAACCCCATTTGCCTTGAAAAATCCTAAAAAAAAAAAGTCACATTATTAAAAAAAACACTTAGAAGAGAATAAAATCACAACTGTAGCTTGTAGGAGAATTCTTAACTAAACAAGTAATGAGGGCAGTTTAAAAAAAATCTAAATATCATTGGCAGAATACAAACCTTAACATTTTCAGAAAAATCTCCTGCATGCCTTCAAAGACTTAGTTTCACTTGGAGGAAAAAATAAAATGTGTAAATCTTCTCTGGAAAAGAAACACTATTAAAGGTCTAAATTAAATTTATCATCCTTTTTTTTAAGGTTTTTGCAAGGCAAATGGGGTTAAGTGGCTTGCCCAAGGCCACACAGCTGGGTAATTATTAAGTGTCTGAGACTGGATTTGAACCCAGGTACTCCTGACTCCAGGGCTGGTGCTTTATCCACTGCACCACTAGCCACCCCTAAATTTATCATCTTTTAAGACATTGCTGGCAGGGATCTAATGACCTCCTAATAGGGGATGAATGGCTACATTAGAGCTAATTTTAGTTCTCTATTTAAGAAGGTAAAAGGATAAAATTGGAATTTTACTAAAATAAAAAATTTCCAAAGCATCTAGCTTTTTTTGAACAGAAGGAGAAAATGCTATCAGGATGGAGGAGAGGGAGTTTCTGATAGCTAGACAGAAGCAGGAACAGATCAAAGAAGTCTTTTTAAATATGGAAGTATAGGATGATTTTGCCCCATGTACACTCTCCAGATTTTGTGGAAACTTTTTTTTTTTTGATATGGCAAATATCCCATATCTATCAGTGAATTTAGTCTTTTAAGGTGTGGTTGTTCATTCTTTCTAGAGGGTTACTGGTGATAAGAAATGCCATAATTAACCAGACTTGCATTTCTATATACAACTGGCTCTGTTCTTGGACCATGACCAACCTTATTTGTGGGTTTGCATCCTAGACTCTAAGTTAGTCTTGGGAATGACTTTATACATATTAATTCTGTAGGAATACAGTGCCAGATGGGTAAGGCAAACCATGTTAATCTATTTAGCACCAGTATTTTATGTAAACACCTGGCTTGGCTTCATATACTCCATTGATAATTGTTTTACCACATAGTCCTATTATTAGAGTTCCTTTGGACCCTTGCTAAATGGTTTGGCTTAATATTGACAAGGGAACTCTTAATAACAGTTTGTGTTTGTGTAGGGTTTTGAGTTCTTGAATATACTTTATCTCATTTGATCTTAATGACACTCATTTAGTTAATGGAAAGTAAGATACAGGGGTTAAATAATCATTCTTCAAGTCATTTTAGCTAAATTCAGTGTCCTAACTCTTACCCTTTCAGAACTTCCTGCTGAGTTATTGGAAGCCAGATTTGCCACCCAAAACAACTTGTTCTCATCTTAGGATTTAGAAGTGTTAAAAAAGACATCTGGTCACCCTCTTTTTTACCCAACTTAGTCCTACCCTGTTCAGATTTGTCCCCTTTAGTCTTTCTTTATTGTTTGTATCATTGTCATAGTTATATTTATTTTGTTGTGGTTGTCCAGTTTTTATTTCAGTCAGATCTGACTCTTCATGAGCCCATCTACGATTATTTCTGGCAAAAATATTGGAGTGCCTTGCCATTGCCTTCTCCAATTCTAAATGTGTATGTAAAGGCAAAAAAGTGATTTAAAAAAAGTATTTACTATGTGTCAAGTCACTGTATTGGGCTCAAAGCATAAAATTCACAAGTCTTTACCCTTAGGAAGCTTATATTCTTTTGGGGAGGAGAGAGGAAGGAGCATGTCAAGAACCATAGAGCATATTGAATTCAAAAATTAGAAACAAATGCAGACAAATGATAATAATTGATTTAGGGAGGGGACAAGACAAATAATGTGGGAGAATCAGGAAGGACCAGAGCAAACATTTGGAGAAAGCTAGATTCAAAGAAATGGACTTCCACTCTATTTAAGAGATGGGATGTCATTCATGGAGAAAAGCATAGAGAAAATTTAACTGTTATATTGAATGTATAAGAAGAAAGAAAAGGTGTAGTTAGCCTGGAAAGATGGGCTCTAAAGGGTTTTTAAAATTTTTTAAAATCTCAAATTCTATCCTCATGGACTTGTGGCATATTATCTTTTGAGGTCAATACAAAGGAGCATAAGTTACTGGTTTTATATAATGATAATTGATTTTTTTTATCCATCTTAAAAGAAATCTTGTCTTCTGAACTAGTTGCTTTGTATCTTTATATATAGAGGTACTTTCTAGTGAGCCCAAATGTTTCACATTAGACAGTTTAGCTATAACCTAGTCATTTTCCCCTTTATTGTACTTTCTAAGTAACCTTTCTTTTTTTAAAAATTTATTTAGTGGAGTCGTCTTTAGGAGACTCGTTAAGTTCCCATGGTTGCTCAACAGCCATCTCAAGCACAACACAAAACCTTCAGGTAACAACTCTTTTGAACAAAACCCTTGCCTTTTGTTGGTGGGTCCATTTTTGAAATGAATCTTCATCTCTGTGTTTGTTTTTTCTCCTCTTAAGGGCATCCCTCCTTCAGTTGTCACAAAACATCTGGAGACTTCAATAAGGGATGATCAAATTGAACCTGAAATCTTAGTTAAGCCCATGGAAACTTTGACACAAACATTCATAGCAGATGGACGACTAAGTAACCTGCCGAGGCACAGTTCTTTTGATTCTGATTCCCATCGAAAGCAGATAGAAAAGGATGACATTGGCACACCAGCCAAAACTATTGGCAGATTTTCCGTTGTCAGCACACAAGATGAATTAACTCTGGCATCACCCCAGTGCTTAAGGTACTCTGCACCACCTGATGTCTACTTGGATGAACTTCCTTCCAGCCCTGATTTGAAAATAGCTGTCCGGCGTGTGCAGACAGCATCTTCCATTGAAGTTGGTATGGGTGAGCCCATTTCTAGTGATTCAGGGGATGAATGCATAAGAAGAAAGCCCTCCATTCAGAAGCAGTCCTCCCTGCCCAGTAGCAGTACAGCCAGTGACTTCATGAAGAAAGCAGCTGCAGCCCTCTTACACCGATCAGGGAAGACTGGATCTCTGGGCTCTGATTCTCCTAGTAAAAGTCAGGGAATGAAAATCCCCACCATTAGTGTGACCTCTTTCCATTCCCAGTCCTCCTATGTGAGCAGTGACAATGACTCTGAATTCGAAGATGCTGATATTAAAAAGGAACTGCAAAGTCTAAGAGAGAAGTAGGTATCACAGTCTGTTGTTAAGACTGTATGCATGTCATGATAGGGCATTGTCTCCATGGGTGTGTGTAGGAAGATCATTGCAGTGTGGATCAAAGTCCAAAATAATTATAGTCTTTATTATGTCTAGGTGACAATCTTTTGGAAGTGAGAAATGTCACAAAAATGTGTGGAGAAATATACATCTGTAAAATGCACATGCATGTAGAATACCTCTAAACTGAGAATCCCTACTTGTCCATCCATCATACACTGAACTCCCTTAGGCTCTACTGCATGTATAGAGTTCAGAAAGGTGAAGGAACAATGGGGAATAAATATGATGCACTCAGAAAACAATGGTCTGATTAGAATAGAGAATATGGGTTAGAAAGGTAGGAGGATAAGATTGGAAAGACAGAGAAGGAAAAATATGGATATCATTAAAAAGCAAATAACATAATTTATAACAGTAGAAAGCCATTTTAATTTGTTGAGCAAGAAGCCTATCTGATAACAATTAGTATTATATACTGACTAGTCTGGGGGGTACAGGATCTTGTGGGGTAGAAATCTGTCAGACACCCACCAATAGAGGATTATTGAAATAATCCAGGTTTTGAGGCTTGTGGTAGGATCAGTAAATCAGGGAGATGTTTGAAGGAAAAGATAATATCTTTTTTTGTTTGTTTTTGCAAAGCTTTGGGGTTAAGTGACCTGCCTAAGGTCATACAGCTAGGTAATTATTAAGTGTCGTAGGCCGAATTTGGACTCAAGTCCTCCTGATTCTAGTGCTCTGTCCACTGTGCCACTTTGCTGTCCTGAGATAATATCTTAATGACAATTTAGATATGGAGAAATAAAGAAAAGGGCAAAACAAAAGACTGTAACCTGAGAGGCAAGAATAATATTTGTGCCACTGACAGAAAAGGAGTAGTTCAGAAGGGGAGCTTGTTTTAAGAGCAGTTTGGACCATGAATTTGTGGGTGTGGTGTGGCATAGTTGATAAAGATATTCTTACAACTAGAAATAAATAGGCTGCAGAGTAGTAAAAGGCTAGGACTCAAGGTCTAGATTTGTTAAGTCATTTTCTTAGAGGTAATATAGAATAGAAGGCATGGGGATAGTTGTATTCACAAAAGAAGACTATTTACAGAGAATAACAGATAGCAAATGACAAAGTTTGGGGGAATGTCAGTTTTCAGATTCTTAGGCTACCTTAAAATATGCTTCACACTCGAACTATTTTGAATATAACTGAAGTTCATCTTTTATAGTCCATGGGAAGACTAATTCTACATAAATAAAATCAACATCTTTGGAATATTGCACTCAAATGAGATGATATTCCTTGTAAAACAGAAGTTTTATTGTATATTGATTCTCAGGCTTGGAGGGAAATCCCTCCAAATGATGTTCTTTTTAAAAGGAGGAAGGAATTGCAAAAATAATTTGTTAAAGAAAAAAATTAATTACTTTGGGACTGAAAGCATACATCTTATTTCTCATTTTCAACTAAGAAAAAATCAATTTCTCTAAAATGGACAGAATAAAATTTTAAGATTTAGAAGATCCATTTTCCCTTTGCTGTAACCACAGAAGAATTGGGAGTAGGGAGGAGAGAAGTTGTAGCAAGACCCACCAAAGATCCATATACAGGAAAAGAGTCTAACACCATTCTCTATAGCTATTGAATTGCCCTTTGGAATGTGTACAGCATTAAGTATTGTGGCCAAGATTTACTGATTTTTTTTTTTACACTGGAGATATCACTACCATTTTATGTAGTAAATTAAAGATGCTAGTCCTGGCAACTCCTTTGGCTCTTCATTTACATCTTTCTCAGTATTGATTCTGATAGATCCAAGATCCTTAGTCTTTGATCTGCATTCATGTCAAGGTGTATTGTAACACAGAGCCCATCTGTTCTAGCATAATACTTTTCCTGCTGTTATTGTCTATAAAACCCTCTGTAAATCCTGGAAAGAATTGGAAGGGAAGGAATCTGGGCATTAGCAGCTTGGTAGAAAGGCAATCAGTCTAGCAACTTGTGCAAAGTAACCTCAGATCATCTTCTTCCCCTTACTGGTAATGGCTGAGATGACATTCATTTTTAAGACATAAATTTCTACTATATTTTTAAGATGACATCTCACTTCTTAGCACCCACTTTTTTTCCAAGTTATGAACTTTTGATTTGTTTTCCAGGTTGCTTTACTATGTAAAACATTTTTTTCAAACCATACCAGGAGATATATAGAGAATAAGAAAAGATCTGTGATTTTGTGGAGAGGAAAGCAAATTCCTCTGCTAAAAGTGGATATGTGGTTTTGGAGATGTATTTTAGAACAGTCTGAAATACATAGGGTCATAAGTGGCTTGCAATGAGACTCTCATTAATCAGCAATAGATCGTATTTGACTTCAGATCTTTATAACTCCATCTCCATGATGTTGCTTTTCTTATATGTTTGTCTCTATTTTCTGGATTGAAATATCCCATTTCACCCTGCATCTAATAATTAAAAGATTTGAAGCTATTGGACCAGAATCCTGCAGTATGAATCCCATTTATTATCATTCCAAAATGAACAAATTGATTGACTTTTTTAAAAAAAGTGTAATCAGGGGTGGCTAGGTGGTGCAGTGGATAGAGTGCTGGCCCTGGAGTCAGAAGTACCCAAGTTCAAATCCAGCCTCAGACACTTAATAATTACCTAGCTGTGTGGCCTTGGGCAAGCCACTTAACCCCATTTGCCTTGCAAAAAAAAAACCCTAAAAAAATGTCATCCAAAGTAGCTGAGTTCAAATCTGACCTCAGTCAGGGGCCTTTGTGACCCTGGGCAAGTCACTTAATCCTGTTTGACTTAGTTTCCTCATGTAAACTGAATTAGAAAAAGAAATGGCAAACCACTTCAGTTCTTTGCCAAAATGAAAAACCCAAAATGGGGTCATGAAGAGTGAGACACTGAAAAAAACAACAAACCGGAGTCAGTCACTGTATTAAATATGTTAAATTATCACTAAGCATTCCATGATAATATATTTCTGATTTGATAGGTGACAATAAAAAAATGGACATTAATTCTTAATGAAAAAATCCGTAAGTTTTCTTGAAATATTCCATTTCATTTTGCACTTAATAATTAGTAGATTTGAAGGTATTGAAATCTGCAGTGTGAATTCTTTTTATTATAATTCCAAACTGAACAAAATGAGTGACTTTAAAAAAAAAAGGTAATCTATAGTTTGCTACCAGGTTTTAAATGTAGCTGAAGCTTGCCTTCAAGCATAATTTTATTAATTTTCAGCAAATAACTTGGAAGGTGTAAAATATCTAATAACAGTGTATTGGGGGTAGAAAGTACTTGTAGGAGACTTGGCATCTATTTAAAAAAATATTAATCAGTTCTCAAGATGCCCAGGATTAGGCTAGAAAATTCAATCTTTGATTCTTCCTCTTTTCTCCTTCTCTTTTCCCCCTCTTTTCTACATCAGACACCTGAAGGAGATCTCAGAACTGCAAACTCAACAGAAGAATGAAATAGAAGCTTTGTACCTTCGTCTGGGGAAACCCTTACCTCCTAATGTCGGGCTCTTCCATACTGCTCCTCCCAGCGGTCGGAGAAGAAGGACAAGCAAAAATAAATTAAAAGCTGGGAAGCTGTTAAATCCTCTGGTGCAGCAGTTAAAGAGTGTGGCCTCCAATACAAGTAGGCAAATAGTTTCACTTCATGGAGATCTTGAGACTTTAATGGTGTTCTGGTGGGCATTTATGTTGGAGAAGAGAAGAGTGGAGTGTATCCTTAGCTTACACCTCCCTCCATATTCTCTGGCTATGAACTTGGCCAAGGATATTGCATTTTCCTTTATGTTCTGAGACAGAGAGTGGAAAATTCTGTTCTACGTCACTGTTTCCTTGGCAGGACTTTTAATTGTTCTTTATTTTGTTTGTTTGTTTGTGGCAAAGTATAGGAGTAGGTTAGGAACCAGTAGAAGAAAAACCCTTGGACCACTGAAGCAGCCCTAGATTATGAATAGACAACGTTTTTCTGTGATGCAAAAACTCTTAGGGGTGAGGGATGGTGGACTTACTGAAAAAGGACCAGAGTTGCTTTTCTGAACTGGATCCAGTAGAGGAGAAAGGAGGTGTTAACTATTTTTCTAGAATTGCTGTGGATAAACCCTTGATATAAATAGAAAGAATGGATAATTACCCTGTTTTAAAGGTTACATTTTAACAGTTTGATGATGTGATGTTAAGAAGACCAACCCTTGTCATGAGAACTAAATATCCCACTGCGAATCCTGATATTTTACCTCTTTTACCCGTGATTGGAGTTTAGTTTCCTCTGATCAGCCTTTTTAAATGTGATTAGCAGCTGAAATATTGTCACCTTGAGTCACATGAACTGAATTTGGTGGTGTTTTCTGCTTTGTTTTTACTTTTTCTTGTCTAACAGTAATGCTTACTATATAGGTGGAATTGAGTTAGAAAAGGAAAAAAGGAAAGAAAAAAAGGAAAAGAAAGGTAGAAAGAGGGGCGGCTAGGTGGCATAGTGGATAAAGCACTGGCCTTGGAGTCAGGAGTACCTGGGTTCAAATCCGGTCTCAGACACTTAATAATAATTACCTAGCTGTGTGGCCTTGGGCAAGCCACTTAGCCCCATTTGCCTTGCAAAAAAAAAAAAACCTAAAAAAAAAGAAAGGTAGAAAGAGAAAGAACAAAAGAAAGACTTTTTTGAAGTTGATATGAGAGAGAAAAAGATGGAAAGAGGAGAGACAGACAGACAGAGAAGGAGAGAAGAAAACAAAACAGTTTGGAGTTACAATTAGTGTTTGGCCCTAAGGGGGATAATGTGAAAGAATTTCTCCTGCTATTGCTGACCAGTCTGTAATCAGAATTGAGTTCAGTAACTAGGACTCTTCAAGAAGTTTTATGTAGGTCTCTATGGTAGTTGTAAATCCAGAAAGATATCAAAGCTTCGAAAGGAAAGTTGAGTATTTATCTTTAATATACCTTGTCTTTATATACATTTCCCCTCGAAATGGATTCATTTTGCATTACAAATTGTAGTCCATCTAACATAAGGCTAATTATAGTGATAAGCAATCTGTTTGTGCTTCGACTTCCATCTCTAGAAGTACTGAAATTTTCTAGCTTAGCTGTTAATAACCTGGTTTTTTTAGTTCAGTAATGTAAATTAATAATTCATTTTCATGTTAAGAATATTTTCCCCCATTTCTCTATCACTCTCACTTGGCAGGTGGTATGGTGGGTAGATCTCCATGATAAGACATGTAGAACCTCAGGCACAGAGGGGTCGAGGGTCTCACCTAAGATCTCATAAGTATGGCATGTGACCCTAGGTAAGACCCTTCACCTCTTTGTTGAGGGGGTTGCAGATACAGGGATGAGGACCCTTGGGCGAGGCCAGCACTTGGTCCACTAGAGCCAAGTGTCTGCTCCCCCTGCTGTAGGTCTCTCATAGTGCCTTTTGCAACTTTTTTCCCCGCCATAGGTAACTTGTCAGACTGCAGAGGTTCTCCCTCTAAAGACACCGCTAAAGCGCGGCCTGGTTCCACCGCAGTCACTTCCTCAGCTTCAGGCACGTTCGGAAAGGCAGTACAGACACAGCAACCCTGCTCTGTCAAAGCCTCCCTGTCTTCTGACATCTGCTCCGGCTTAGCCAGTGAAGGAGGTGGAGCACAAGGCCAAGGTGATTTGCGGCTTGACCCTTTTCCAGCATGTACTAGGAAATTAGGACAACAGTGGTGTTCCTGGGCAGTCTCCTGCTAACCCAGAGGAGAATATGAGCTACATTCTCTATCGACTGGTTTCTCCCTCCCCTCTAAAATTCAGGCTTTGCATCAATCTAACAAGAGGAGCTAAATGAGCCTAGAATCCTCATTTGGGGGTGGTTTTTTGTTGTTGATTATAAGTGGTCTAGTGGGATATTGGCTTCCTACTGAGCTGGCTTGACTGAGACCACAGAGGTTTAACAGAGGGAAGTCAGATGGTGCTATCTCTCCATTCTGTGTTTCATCCTCTGGTTCCAGATCATTTTACTTAGAACCACCCCCACAATGGAGCTGAGAACTCCTGTGAATGAAGCTAACCTCCCAAGTCCTCCTTCAGTAGAAGTAGTCAGGAAGGAGGACTGTGGAATAGGGCATGAGTTTTCAGTGCTGGGTGGGATTAACTTCTTATCTGATACTGAAAAGGGTTTTTCTTTTTTCTTTTTAAATCATGGCAGTTGCTTTAACAGTGGCCGTATCATAATCCTGAAGTGGGCTAACCTTTAGCATATCCAGCTCCTTAGATTCCCGGCTCTCTTATCTTACCATATATTTTGAAAACTCTCATGGCAATTACTATCGAAATGCCAAAGCTAATGCTGCCCCCCTCTCTGGCCCAATCTCTGAGAGTTATGTCTTCTCTTCTGCTGCTGTTGCATTCTTTTTGTATATATGGTTGATTAACTTACTCCTCCTTGGCTAGGCTAAAATGGAGCTGTGGATGATTAACTAACAAGAACTGATTTGACTGATGGTATAGGACATCGATTCACAAGCTATTTGTACTTTATAAGTGTCTCTTTGTTTTCTTCCCTTTATATTCATTTGCAGGCTGGACGGTTTACCATCAAACGTCTGAGAGAGTGACCTATAAATCTAGTAGCAAACCTCGTACCAGATTCCTCAGTGGACCTGTGTCTTTGTCCATCTGTTTGTATTGGTTCTTTTTGTATTTTATCACTCCCCATCTCTTTCTTTTCCCTTTCCCCTTTTCTGAGCTCATCAGTATCTTGGATATGTTTGGCAGGATGCCTTCTTCACCATTCCTTCCCTCCCCTTTCCTCATGCCCACCTTTCCCATTGAGATCATCTTTTTTAGTTTTAAAAAAACACACATACACACAAACATTCCCCCCCCATTTTTTCTTTTCTTTCCTTTTTTTTTCCAAAAGAAAAACCCAATCATCATCAACCACTCATTAATTTTTGTTTCTCACAGAAAGCTTTTGTGCATCACTTTTGGCTCATGCTCAAAAGCATGTGTGGAAGATCTTATTCCTAACTCCTAGCCTTGTGGTAAACTGTTGTAGCTCAGACATACCAAGGCTCTCTGTATTCCGTGGATTTTTTTTTATGTTGGAAATAATTTTTTCAGTTGCAATGTGGCAAATATCCATGTCTGCTGTCCCCAGTTCCAGCGACAACAAAAAGAAAAACCCAATCTTCTGTAGACGCATGGTCTCTTTCACACATGTTTGGACTATGAAGACATGCATGTAGCAAGCCGATACAATTCTAGAAGGTCACTGAAGGGTATAACTTCTGTAAAAGGGCTGTATTAAAACAACATACAGTACTGTTTATATCTACTGTTTTTCCCCTGCTCCCTGCATGTGGAAATGCTGTTAGAACGGTGCTCCAGCTAGAACTTCCCAATTCATTTTCCTAGGTGGTAATTTTCTACCTAGATCTTAAGTATCTAATTTCCCAACCATCCCCTTTCCTACTTTTTCCCTTTCCCATCTCTTCCCTCCCCCCCCCAAATTAAACTTTTCAATTGAATGATATGGCTATGGGAACACATTCTTCCTTCATCCTCCTCTTCTCAAATCATCTAGCTGGAGCACTTAACATGTTGTATTTTCTGATATAACCTCATGTGACCTCAGAGATGAAGTCAATTAGCAGTTCATCAAAGTTCTACGAAAATAAAATTTTATTCAGATTTTCTTCAGATATTTTGAAATGTATCCTCAGTATCCAATAACTTCCATTTCAAATAACTGTGCACCTGTTTTAATCATTTGACAACGTGCATTTTATTTTTAGCTTCAAGAAAAATTGGCTATTGAATCCAAAGTCATTGGGTTTGGGCTTTTTTTTAAGTAAAAATAAGCTTTTTTATTGGGCATTTATGCTGGTTGGGGGCATATGAATTTTTACTTGTACAATAAAGATATATTGTACTGGTCAGGTACAAGAGGCCACTTGCATATAATATTTAGCTAATGTTCTCAAATAGAAATTCTATTAGTTAAGTGTCCATTCCCATCAATGCCAGATTTCCCTCCCCCATTAGAGTTCTGCATTGTTCATCATTATCGAGGTGAGACAGATCAAAGGCACAAGGACCACTTAGATATGCTCCAGCTCTTTTCTAAATATACTTCTTTTAAAAGAACTTTCAAAACTTCCAACTTCATTCCAGTTCAGAGACTCCTGCTCCCTAACTCAGGATATAGATAAACTTTGAATTTAGTTTTGACTGGAACAGCCATATGTTTTCTTTCATTTGAGTTTTACAGGTGTAGAATGGAAAGACAAAGGGGTTCTAGTAACGGTAGGAAATTTCTAATGAGGGGAACCTTTCTTTATCTCTTTCTCCCTTCCCTCCCCAACAAAAACAATCATTTACCATACTGAACCAGTGTTTTACTTTTGATTTTGCAACAGGGAAAACTGAAATCCAAAAAAGGGAGTATGGACCATTTGACATTTATGGGACATTACATTTGAAAGTGTAAAATATCTCAGATTTGCTATCCTTACCATTCCTACATGTATGATGTCAATCCCTGTCAGATAGGTAGCTAGTGATATATTTTAAATAAGTGGGGAATTTGAGCTAAGAGTAATTTCTGACCCCCCCTTAGAGATATTTGAATATTTCAGGTTTCCAGAAATGAATGACTCCATATTCTCAAACCAAAATTATGATTCTTGCTTTTAATTCCTGAAATCTTTTTTAAGTGATAGAACTAATAAGCTATTAATACGTTAGAAATAACAACTAAAAGAGAGACATAGAGCATGAATAAAGGAAACTTATAAAACCAAATTTTTAATGGAATCGATTATTTTCCTTGTTTTTCATTTACTCTTTCATTAATCTTAATTAAAAGGAGACAGGAAATCAAGCAGGGTAGGGAGAAGGAAAAGGAAAAAACAACAGGTATAGATAATATGCACATTTGGGTAATCTACTTCTATTGACTTATAGTGGTGAAATTCCTCATGTTCAAGTGAGAATGTGAGATTCACTAACCCAATGTTCTATTTATTAGCCTTTGCTTTCTTTCATGTTCCTGATGTTCCTGACTAAATTATTAATATATTATGTAATATTTGTAGCACTCTGGGTTTAAGGTAATCAATACATTTAACTGAATATTTGAGGCAGTTTGGTGATGCAGTGGTAATAATACTGGACTCAGCAACAGGGAGGACCTGGATTCAAATATTACCAAGTCATTTATTTAGATATATGATCCAGAACCAGTTACTTATCTTCTGTAGATCCCATTTTCCTCACTATGAAATGCTGATGCTAATCTCACCTACCTTGAAGAGTTGTTGTGAGGATCAAATGAAATGCTTTGCAAACTGCTACATAAATATTTGTTGTCATTATCATATTTGCATAAGATCAGGAAAGACAGGGATAATCTCCCCAATTTACAAATGGTGACACTGAGGAACAGAGACATTAAAGTTTGGCCATGATTAGTTATAAAGCCACTAGTGGTTTATATTAAGGAAGTTTTTATTTTTTTCTTACCATATACATGTGCATGCCATATAAACATGAATTCATATCTTATTCAATCATTCTCATAGCAGTTGGAAAAAAATCTGAGTTGCTCTCTGAGATACATCAGAGAGGAGGTTCCTGTATAAGGTAGGATGTTGGACTGGACGGTTACAATGATTTCTTTCAGTGCCAAGATTCTGTATTTTGATATGAGGCCAGAAACTAAACTCTCTCAAGTATATGCTATGGTTTATTCCAAATTTCTTATTTTAATTGACCGTGCCTAACTAATGGGTCTGTCTATAGGTATGGTCCTACAATCTGATGGTTTCATTTATTCTAATGAACCTTCACTGCCTAGTGAGGAAATCAATTCTTCTATGTCTGCTGTTCCATTGTCAGTAAATCTTTAAGAGAAAGGAATCAGGTAGGAGCAGCTGGGAATTGGAAAAAGATGCGATAAAAATGGAGACAGAAAATCCACAGCAGAGGCAAATGAGAATGAACTCAAATATTATTAGTAAAATGTCTCTCACCCCAAAGGTCAGGAGTCAAAAGCCATTTCCTGAGATTTGAAGTGAAGATAAAAGACTTCAACAATTTCTCAGCTTTTGCCCTAAAGTGTGTGGTGGACACACTTAGACTCGCTTAGCTTAGTCTTAATTACATACTGGAAAGAGCAAACCTAGCTTCTAGGCTCAGACATTTCAGAACCTGTCCTGGAAAATGCAGTGATCAACAATTTTTATGAGATCAGTGGAGGATGGATTGTTATTTTTTTGTTTAATGAATTTTAAAATGAAGGAATGAAAATCCATCCTGTAGACTCTAGCATAGGGCTACCTTATATTAAATGTGACTGTATAGGTCTTGAAGTTCAGATCACAAGTAGATAGTTTATATGTAGAACTTGTTTTTAAGAATTTTAAATTTGGAAGGCAACTAGATGGCTCAGTGAATAGGACATCTGGCCCTGGAGTCAGCAGGACCTGAATTCAATACAGTCTCAGGCACTTAAGGCTTAATTGTGTGACCTTGGGCAAGTCACTTAACCCATTGCCTTGCCCCCCAAATTTTTTTACTATAAGAATTTTAAGAATTAAAAAATTAAATTAAGAATTAAAGAATTACACAGATTGGTGAGTTGATAATACCATATTTCTTCATACTTTTCAAATTAACCTTCCCAAATATAGTATCTTCTTTCAGATCCTAGATCAGGTGATGCTTTGCCAAAGATTATCTTCCCCTAGTTCTTGCCTGAAGAAAGAGCTACAGTAGGGTCTTTATGGTTATCTATTAGAATTGTTCATCATAAAAATAAAATTATTGCCATTTTTAAAAAATGTAAGCCAAAAGCTCAAAAAGTGACTTTAAATTGAGTATGAACGAAGTTAAAAGGTGGTGCCCAAAGCTCCACCATTTGACAGAAATAGTATTAGAACCTAAGTCTGACTTCTCTAGTTTGAAAGAATTTTGTCATTTGGTTATGGTGATTAGCTGTTACAAATTTAGGCCAAAAAGTACATTAATGTTTTAGTCAAGTTTCTTTCAATGTCATAAACTAATGACTAAATTGTTTGAAATACTTTCTTTCCATAGATAAGTTGGGGAAAGTTTTGATTGACTGTTGTCTTCCTTGTAATGGTGAAACAGTGTCTGTATGAACATATTTTGGGGGTGTTTCAAATCCCAGGATTATGGTGGGTTCTGTTTTGATACTAATTGGTACCTTGGTCATTCTAGGGCTTGGGGACCAGGAGCACCTGTGTATTTCAACTGTTACTCCTGCTGCTCTCACATGCTTCAGCAAACACTTCATCCTGCAAATATTGGGACAAACTAGGCTCACTCAGAAATAAAATGGGATGAATGGCTGAAAGTCCTGACCTACCTTATAAAGCAGCCCTTCTGAGTAAACTATAACAATTTATCTGAAAACCTTTCTTTGGTTTTTGAATGATTGATACTTAAAGATTCCTGTTCATAGTAGTCTATTTGGATAGCAACTTTTTTGATGTAATAGGTTGTGTGAGACCTACTTAGCAAAATCCAAAGAAGTAGAGGCTTTTATGAAAGCCATTGACAAGGGTAAGGTAGTGAGAAGAGATTCCCTTGTTAGTTAAGCTTTTAACTATGCAAATTAGGTAAAGTTTGAATAGAACTGGGACTCATATAGTCTTGATTTATCATCTTGGGCAGTAGAGGTTACTTTTTTCCAAGGGTGAGGGAGGGAAAGGAGAGGGAAAAAATAAGCATTTTATATAGTACCTACTGTATGGTAAATATTATCTCATTTAATCCTCACAGCAAAATGGGGAGTACTTGAGAAAACTGAGGCAGAGAGAAATTAAGTGATTTACCCAGGGTCACCCAGATAGTAAGTATAGTTTCCACTGACTTTATTTGAGCTTGGGACTTTCTGATTCTGAGACCAGTGCTCTATGCACTGTGCCACCAGCAGCCTCAACAAATAAGAATCCCTACTTTTTACACTAGCTGTAAGGTAGTCTGCCAGTCTGAACAATGCTGAGCCAGATTCCATTGGTAAAAATTTCCTCCCTATCATTACTTTGCTCATTTCATGGAATCTCTAGTGGTGGTGGTAGATATTGCTATTTTTTATCCCCATTTTCTAGTTTAGAGAGGGTCCTATAACTTGGAAACTACATCTAAGATATCTGGGTCTTGGAATGGCAATCTTTTATTTCTGCCCAACAAGAAAAATCTCTTTCCTGCTAATCATATGAATGAGGTAATCAAGGTTTTCAGTCTCCTGAGCAGAGAATTATTTTGTTTTTGTGACAGATTATTCTCCTCTAGTGTCTTGTCTGAAGAGTTATAGTAAGATCTTTAAAAGTCCTTCTGTTACGATTATGTATTATTAAAATAAGATAAATGTTTTTTAAACTGTTAAAGGCCCAACAAAGGACCCAAAAGGTTTTTTTTAGGTTTTGGGGGGGGTGCAGGGCAGGTGGGGTTAAGTCGCTTGCCCAAGGCCACACAGCTAGGTAATTATTAAGTGTCTGAAACCGGATTTGAACCCAGGTACTCCTGACTCCAGGGCTGGTGCTTTATCCACTAGGCCACCTAGCTGCCCCTGACCCAAAAGATTTTACAGTAATTATCTGCTGGTTCTTCTAGCTACTTAGATATTCATTAGGGGGGAAAGTCTTTGTTTAAGGTAGATGATGCTAGGTTGAAGAGAAAAGATTTTCTTCTTTTTGATATTGCTAAATCTGATTCCTATTGCTACCAGTTAGAAAAATACTTTCTTTTTTTTGTTTTTAAGACCTTGCAAAATAATAATAGAAACATAATGTCATATTTCTAACCTTTCCACCTCTCTCCTAAGTTTTGTTTTTTCCTGGATATAATTCTCCAGTTTTTTCCTAGCTTTTGTGCATTTCTCATCCAGTCCTCTTTTCAAAGTTTCCTAAGTTAGATCTAAGCCAATTCAATGGATTAGCAGTGGTCTGTGTTGCTGGGAAAGATTTTGGTAAGTTTATGTACCAGTATGTTTGGCTGTTTGGGGGAGATTTTTTTGTTTATTTTATTTTTATTTTAATATGTTGTGAGCTAAGGGATCTCAAGTATTCATGGTAGAATAGCCTGGATAGAAGTGGGGGATTTCATTCCTTTCTCCAAGTTGCATTCTAGAAGGAGGGGGGAGATATATGAGATGATGATTATTAGAATTATTGGATGGTGCCACTTTCAATGTTGATTCTAACTATAAAGTTATTGTTGGGTACAAGGCAGGAAATCATGTAATCTATGGTACTGCCACCCTGATGAGGGTAGGAAAGGTTTAAGTTGTAAGAACTGTGCTTTTAATCCAAGTAGGAGTGTATCATCCAGACAGGATTTTAATAAACCCCAAATTAGGTTAATTTGTATAATTGTCCTAAAATTTTCTTTCCAAGAGAAAAGGCCTGTTATGCTGTTATACAGTCTGCCTCCACTCTCACCCCCCTACAAAAAATAGCCATAATAATTTACATTCATTTAACTTTATTGTTTGTTATTGTTTTTACAATTCACAAAATGTTTTGTCACAGCCTTGTGGTGCAGAGATAACATTATTATCCGTTTTAAAGATTAGGGAAGAAGGAGTAATATGACTAGAATAGAAATTCCACAGACTCTCTTTACTATCTCTGTGATCTTGGGGCACTTCCTTTAATCTCCCTGGACCTTAGTTTCCTCATCTGTAAAATGGTGGAATTGACCTGAGATCCTTTCCAACTTTATAACTGTGATCCTGTGATCCCTGGTCACATAATAAGCATCAAAGTAGGGATTTCATCTAACCATGGTCTATATATCCAATTCATTTCTGATATATTCTCTTTTTCTTCCTCTCTCCCTTTCCTCCCTTCTTCATCTCTCCTTCTTTCCTACCTGTCTGACTAGAAGTCAGATACGTGTTCAAATCTTCACCTGGTCAAAAATGGACTATGGGGATGTTTTGTTTTGTTTATTCTCCAGAGTAATTTTTAAACTTTGGTTAGGGTCTGAACTATGAAATAAGATGGAGATTAGATGGCAGACTGCTTGGGCAATGTAGGCAATGAGATATTTTTCAGAATTGGGATAACCCAACCCCCCACTTTCTTGTTCCTTTGGAGAATGAATTTTAAGTACAGAAAATGAAAATAAGTGATAGCCTTGGAATGTGTGTGTGGGTGGGTAGAGTGGTAGCAGGAGGGAGGAATTTTCAATTAAAATATTATACCCTGCCAAGATGCCTATTTTGGACATTTTTCCAGGTGGTATGAGATAATTAAAAGTGAAGTTGGTAGAGTATACCACATGGCCACTTTTCTTTACCTGAGCTCAGATAATTCCCCCTACTAATCTATTCCTCTATCATACCCTCTGTACCATTGATCTGAGGCAGATAGTGTTCAGCTTCCTTAGAACTGAAGTCCCAATGAACTTGAGGGGCATTCCATGATGCTGTTACCCACCCCCCCTTTTCTGGTAATTTTTGACTAGTATTTATATAGGGGGAAAAACAGAAAGTTCCTGAATACTTGCATACATACATACTTACATATCAATATATAATATATATAATATATCAATATACAATATATAATGTATGAATATGATTTCTGTATCATCAGTAGCCACTTAAGAAATTAAAGTGAGACACCTGCAGTTACAAAATAACAGTGACAAATTGTTATCTGATTCACAGACTTAGAGCTCTAGTCCATCACCCTCATTTCAGAATTTCCTGATCTATTCTTATATTTAAGCTTCAGAATGATCCTGTTTTGATGGTTATCATTACTTTAAAGATATCTTTGAATCTGTGACTCCTTCAGGGCCCTTTGATCAAACAAAACTTTTTAAAGAGCTATGAAACTATGAACATGATTTCATAAATAATAATGAATAATAGATACTCATCAGAAGATACATAGATAAGATGACCAGAAGTCTTCTTCCTGCTTTAAAAATCTATGATCTGAAACTACATCTTATTATATAAATGTATTTTTAACAATGAGCACAGATGATATGTATTTTAAAATACCATCTTGGTTTGAATATAGAATGGACTTTTCCTTTCAAATATGGCTCGTATAAAATTTGAATCTGGCCTATAATTTGTATTTATTTTTCAATGTGTATATTTATATGTACGCACAGAGATATATACATATATATAATTTTTATTTGTATTTTGCACAATTATAACTTTGAATATTGAGAGTAAGTAGCCCTTGAGATTAATTGTTCCCAGAATTTAAGTACTATCAATACTATTACATAATTACTGACTCTATGATTTACAAGTAAAATCTCTACCTACTGAATGTTCTATAGGGAATTTCCATTTCCTAGCTACCTAAGAAGACCACTTTTTCCAATCCATTGTTGGTTAGTGTGCAGAATCTGAAAATGCAGCCTTAATTGAACGCAACTCATTTTATTGCTAGCCTAGGCAGAACATAGCATAAATCCATTGCACAAAAGTCTAAGGCATATAAAAACCAAACATGCTTTTGGATTATCTCTACCTCTTGCTAATCCTGATCATCAAAAGACATCCATTTCTGTCATAAATATCTCATCATGTTAGCTAACATTTATATAATGCTTTAAGGCAGTGAAGTGTTTTATAAATACTCCCATTTTTTCCCTCATAACAAACCTGTGAGGTAAGTGCTATTAAAATTAAGGTAGATGGAAGTTCAGTGATTTGCCCAGATGTCATATGGATAATAAGGAAAGATTTGAATTCAGGTTAACTTGAGTCCTCTCCTAGATGCCGCTTTGTAATCTCACTTGATATGGAGTTAGTGATCATTCCCACCTACAACTGAAATTTAACTTTACACAATGTTAGGAAGCAATCAATAGATTGGAATCTCCAGATTCCAATAAATATTTATTAAGCACCTGCTATGTGTAAGATCTAAGTTCTTCATCTATTAGATTCCTAAGTGAATTACATTTCAGAAGTTTATTGGAATTCTAAATGCCCTTTCCTGTTTCATTCCAGAACTTTCCTACTAGGACTTCTCCTTAACCTCAGGTTTTCAGGACTTCAGGAAATTGTTATTACTCCTCGCAAAAAGGCTAAAAGAGAAAAAATTGGCAAACATAGTTACAGTGAGTCAGGTCTTGTTCATGTAAAAGCTTTTGTAAGCTGACAATTGAACTCCCCTTCCTTAACTGCAAATCCTGAAGGGTTAGGTCTTTATATGTTATTTTGGATTTCACCTCCCACCATCAGCCCTATGATTATGGTGGAAAGAAATAAAATAGCATTTTAAAAAGACATTCCATTACTCATGTATTTTTTTATTAAGTCCAATTGTCTCTTCCCTTCAGATTAAATAAATTTTAATGCAGCTTTACTAAACCATTACTAATGTCCATCAAAAATAAGAATTTTATTTGGATCACTGCTATGTATATATACGGACCCATCTGTTCATCATTGATATAGTTATTCAACTGTCTATATTAAGGAATATCAGAAAAGGATTTAAGAAAAATTGAAAAACTTGGAAATGGAGTCTACATGAGGACAATTTGTTTTCTAAGATTTTTGGTGTATTAACAGACTTGAACAACAGATGTTCTTGGTGAAATAAACCTTTGGGGCTCCCAAGTTAGACTGGGAGAGCCTGTTTGATGTGTACATTACAGATTTCAGTAAGTCAACAAAGATTTAGGGGAATTAAGACATTTGGGTCAAAGAGAACAAGTAGATGAGAAAGAATAAAGAATTTTTAGTAAAGTCATAATGATCTTCATTGTCTTACTTGAAAATTATCATCAATTTATTTTAATGGAAGCACTACAGTTTCTTCATCCAGCCAAATTATCTCTAAAGTTCAACTGTAATGTTTGTGTTTCCAGTTTATTTTCCCCAAATAAATCCTTGGTGGGGGGAGGTACCCAAAATTTTGGCTTTCCATAATATAAACACCTTGAATTTTCAAATTTTATCATTCAGTTTGTTTTCTGATACAAATTTACTTAGATCATTGAAATACAAAGAGTCAGGGGGGCAGCTAGGTGGCAGCAGTGGATAAAGCACTGGCCCTGGAGTCAGGAGTACCTGGGTTCAAATCTGATCTCAGACACTTGATATTTACCTAGCTGTGTGGCCTTGGGCAAGCCACTTGACTCCATTTGCCTTGCAAAAAAACCTTAAAAAAAAAAAGAAATACAATGAGTCAGGTCAAAACTAAAAGGAACTTTAAAGAACTTCTAATCTAACCCCTTTCTTTTTTCAAAAGTAGAAACTGAGAACTGAGGAAGCTAAGTCACTTACCTGTGTTTACAAAACAGATTAATTATAAAATCCACAATTCCATACTTCAAGCTCAATGTTTCATTAAAAAAGCAACTTCAAATACCTTCAAGTCACAATTTCGTTTGCAGGTAAAAGATTATCATGATGGTATCACGATAGGGCATTTGGTCTGTGGTCAAAAGGACCAAGTTCAAATCTCAGCCTGTGCTACTTACCAGTTCTGTAACCCTGGGAAAGAAATTTATTCTTTTTAAATTTCTCCCCAACCCCTGCAGTCACATGCAAAAGCAAGTTTCAACACTTTCAAAATGTTGAGTTTCACATTCTGTCCTTTCCTCTCACCCCACTCCCCACATTGAGAAAACAAGTTAATGTAGGTTTAAAATGTGTAACCTTGAAAAACATTACTACGATAGTCATGTTGTAAAAGTAAACATAAGTCTCCCCCTCCTCCTCTACCACACACACACACACACACACACACACACAGAAACCTCAAGAGAAATAAAGAAGTAAAAATGTATGCTTCAGTCTGGGCAAGAAATTTAATCTCTTAGCCCCAGATACCTCAATTATAAAGTGGTCATAGTAATACCACTTACCCCACAATACACAAATGAGATCATATTTGTTTAAACACACACACACACACACACACACACACACACACACACACACAACACACACACACACAGCACAGTAGGAAGCCCTAGTTAAATGTTTGTTATTTCCTTTCCCTTTTCCTCCCTGAACCTCAGTTTTCCTCTTCTGTTAAGATTTTTGGAGTCTTGGTTTGCTCATTTCTAAAATAAATTGGGGGGGAGCATAATATTAACTCTGCTTGCATCACAGGATAAGGGAAGAACATATTTTATAAATCAGAGAGCCTTACAGAAATGTGAATTGTTATTTCTGCTATCTCATTGTTTCCATAATGCCACCTGGAATCTTAGGTGCTTGTTGTGATGAGTCTCTAGAAAACCAACTGTGTCCTAGGACTGTATCATTCCAGAATTCAAGTCCATTTTTTGTCAAATGCCATTTAATGGATATTTCTTAGAAAGCCCACTATGTGCTTAAGCATTCAATTCTCTAGATTTTCATTTCAAACCTAAGGATATACCAAAGAAGTCCTGAGTCTCTACTCTCCCTCTAGGAATGGAAGCTTTCACAAAGTGCTCCTATTTCTTACCAAGTAGAAATAGCAATTTCAAATTACCAGCTGCTCTCAAATGCTTAATTTTGTCTCTTTCTACAACATAAAAATCCTTTAGCTCAATTGTTCTTATTCCCCTCCACCCCTTCTCTGTTCTAAGTGGTTTGGTTTATTTGTTTAGTTGGGGGTTTTTTCCCCCCTAGAGACCTTCCTAGGCAGCTTAGTGGTTGTAATGGATAGAGCATAGGCTGGTAGTTAAGAAGACCCGAGTTCAAATTTGACCTCAAGACTTTTAAGAGCTATCGAACCCTAGGCAAGTCATTTCAAACTGTTTACCTAAGTTTCCTCATCTGAAAAATTCCTCAGAATTATTATGAGAATCAAATGAGATAATTGTCATAAAGCTTTTAACTCTTCATAGCAGTCCTATAGAAACGTTAACATTATCATCATTATTCATTATCATTATTCCTCAGTTGACTTGCATAACATGTATTCTTTTCTGTGCAATCAATAATTATGTCCATATAGCACTTTATAACTTACAGTGTTTTTTTTGCTTCCTCATTTGATAATGCCAACAACCCTGTGACATGAACAGGGTTTATGAAATTATCAATTTAATTTCTCAACAAAGGACTTTCTTATTCCATTTCCCTTGTTTTACAGACCTGGGCTACCTGACTAGTAAATGATGGAGTTAAGACAGAAGTGTAATTTCTTGTTGTTGCTGTTTGGTTTCAGTCTTGTCCAAGTCTTCACAGACCTATTTGGGATTTTCTTGACAAAGATATTGAAGTGCTTTGCCATTTCCTTCCCCAACTCATTTTCATAGATCAAGAAACTGAGGCAAACAGGGTCAAGTGACTTGCCAAGGGTCACACAGTTAATAAGTGTCTGAGATCAGGTTTGAACTCAGGAGAATGAATCTTCTTGACTTCAGGCCTGATGTACTTCCCTCTAATTTCTACAAATATTATTTGCCTTAAACCACATTGCTTATAGATTTTTACCCTCCAGCTGGCAGTAGAAGAGTCTTGGGTCTTATCAGACACTAAGTGATGACAGGTGCTGGATCTTTTTCATTTTCTTTCTTTTTGCTTCTCTTTTCCCTGCTTTCTTAAATGTGATTTATCCTCTTTTACTTTATCAATGACAAGAGGAAAAAAAACAATTTTATGTTTTAAGTATATTTCTTATTTTGTTGCACAATACTGGGAGAAAATCTGAGCCTCTTGTCTTTGAATCCTTTAAGCAGCACAGATTTTCCTGATCCCCAATATAGCCCACAGAACATGGTATTGCATGGTGACATGGAAAGATCATTTGAATCTAGAGACCAAAAAATGTGGACTCAAATCACATTATCTCTCTGAATTTTTCTTTCATCATCTTCAAAATGGGTATGTGAAATTCTCCCTATTTACTTTTTTTTAGATTTTTTTTTTGCAAGGAAATGGGGTTAAGTGGCTTGCCCAAGGCCACACAGCTAGATAATCATTAAGTGTATGAGGTCAGATTTGAACTCAGGTACTCCAGATTCCAGGGCAGGTGCTCTATCCACTGCACCACCGCGCCACCTAGCCACCCTCCATTTACTCTTAAGAGTATTGAAAGTAGTGAAATGCTTCCTATCTCCTGATGGAAAGGTGAGGGTTTCAGAGTACAGTTTGAGAAGTATTTATGCATATAACCAAGGTGTTTTCTCAATAGGAGAGGGAGGGAGAAACAGTGAATCTTTATTTGAAAATAAAATTTTAATTTAAACATATAGATATACCTTTTACTGTATATTATGTAAGTATATTTTTTAAAGATAACTATAGAAGTAAATTATTCTTTGATATATGAGCTAGTTCTGTGGGTGGGCAGAGGAAGAAGCAAGGCAAACAAGGGGAAAATTTTGGCAATATAAAAGAAGATACCAATAAGAAATTTTTCTTTATGCAAAAGTAGAAAGTATATTATAAGTGAATGGGTAATTTTGTTAAAATTCCATCTGGTAGGAAAGGGTTGACAGAGTTATTTATTTCAGAAGATCCTTTGTAAGGGTAAAGATGAGCTTCTGCACTGGCAGGTATGAGCTATAACCAATTCTAGCCCTTTAACAACTAAACCTAACTTAGTGGTGTTCCATGGGGGGGGGGGGGGGAGAATTATTGAACTTCTCTTAGATTTAAAGTGCAAAGATATCTTGCAGAAATAAAATGTCTTGCCCAGGGAAACAGCATGATACAGTAAAAAGAGGGCAGCTAAGTGGCATAGAACCTGGAGTCAGGAGGACCTGAATTCAAATGTGGTCTCTGAAACTTAACAGCTCTGTGATTCTGGGCATGTCACTTAATCCTATTTGTCTCAGTTTCCTTCTCTTTAAAAAGGGCTGGAAAAGGAAATGGTAAACCACTGCAGTATCTCTACTAAAAAATTCTCAAATGATGTCACGAAAAGTTGTACACAACTGGAAAAGGACTAAACAACAGTCAGCGAAAAGATAATTGGACTTGTAGTCAAATAGTTTGGGTTCAAATTCCAGGTTTGCCACTCAGACACAGAAAAACCATGGCAATGCTCTGAAGAAAAAGACACCGAACTTTAGAGTAAGGATTCATAATGTATGGTCTAGATATTACTTTGTTGTTGGTGTTTTGTTAATATTTTTGGTTCATGGTAACATACTTGACTTCCATTATAATATTGTATATTTTTATACATTTTTTTAGGTTTTTTGGGGGGGTTGCAAGGCAGTGGGGTTAAGTGGCTTGCCCAAGTCCACACAGCTAGGTAATTATTAAGTGTCTGAGGCTGGATTTGAACTCAGGTACTCCTGACTCGAGGACCAGTGCTCTATCCACTGAGCCACCTAGCCACCCCTTTATGCATTTTTTTAAAAGGAATCCATGACATTTTTTAAAAAGTGTAGAATCCCTAAAGGGAACTACATTAAGTTTATTATATGTATGACTTTAGGAAAATCACTTAATCTCTCTGGCTTCAGTTTCCTCATCTGCAAAATGAATGAATTGTCCCTCCCATCTCTAAAAAAGATAATACTAAGAACCTAAGAAGAATTATAAGTCAGAGGTTGGAAGACCTTGATCATGTAATCCAGCCTTTTTGTCTTACAAATAAGGAAGCCATTGAGGTGATCTTTTCCCCCAAGTCTACCCAAGTAAATAGTAATTCCTTTTAACTCCAAATTCAGTTTCCTTGGTACCCCAGCCCCTCCCTCGCTGCTTTAGATTTGGTCTACAGAAGCGCTGTTACTGGGTATCTGTTTCTGGCTCCTTGTAGGAAAACATTAAATTAAGTATTTTGTACTGTTTGCAGAAGGAAGGCAGGAGAGGGCTGTAAGAGTTGTGTCTTTGTTATACTTAAGTCCATTTGTTATTGGATTAATTGAATAGAAGCAACTTTGAAAAGCTCAGCTGGAGCTCCCTCTGCTGGCTCCCAAGCTAGTGATTATAGTACTGTGCATCACAGCAAACCAAAAGGAATTTTTCAGTTTTTCTTCATTATAAGTTAGAAATATAGCTTTAGATGAAAAGACAACAACAAAAACCAGACTAATGGTCTCATGTCTTTTTGCTCAGTCTAGTCAGGTACTTAGGTACCTTGCCGTCATGTTTCCCTTTTCTTGGTCAACTTTCTGAAGTGGGTTTAATTATTACCATTGTCATGAGAAACATTTACCATCAGTTTCATCTCCTTGACCTTCACAACAATTCTCTGGGTTATTTTGTAAATGAAGACTGTCTTGCCCCAGAGGTCACACAGAGTAAATGGATTTGCCTGTGATCACAGAGCTAATATGTCCAAGCAGAGTTTGAATCCAGGTTTTTCTGACTCTAAGATTGATCCTTTCTGTACTGGGCAGAGCTAAATGGGTCCAGGAACTAGACCTATGATTTCAGGGGATTAAGAAACTCCAAAATGAGGAAACTCACTCTATTAGTGCAAGTCAGCGCCTTCTCTCTAACTTAGAAAATTATCTAGAGTAATGGGCACTGTCTAGACCTCAAAATACATTGCTTGGGGCCACACAACCAGTATATGACATAGAAGAATCTTAAAGTAAGGTTTTCCTAACTCAAAAGACAGCCTTCTATCTCTTCTACTAGGGTTTCTTAACCTAACCATTGAAGAGTTGGGGGGGGGGGTAACAAGATATAATTTCTGCCTTTAAAAGATTATTATGATAGAGTGTGGGATTGATTATAAAGGAGTGAGTCTAAAGACAGGAAAACCAGCTAGAAAGATTTTAGAATAGATGATGAGGCCATAATGGGTAGATGGAACTGGGGCTGGGGGAGCTCACTAGGAGAAGAATATTTGAATGTCTATGACTTTCAGTGAATTTGTCTTTCTTTGTTTTCTCATCTCTGTGTGAAGATAAAATCATGAAGCTGGATTTATATGGCACAAGAGAAAAAAAAATCACTTGTTTTCTTCCTAACTAGACTTTATCCAGTTGTTTTGGTTTTTTGGTATCGATTTGTCTTACCACTTGTCATGTGGATGTCTCACATGTGAATGTGTTAGAAGTGATGCCACTTACTATGTTATTGTCGGTGTGTTCAAGTGTGGATGATGACAAGATACACATGGTCTTTCCTTTTCTCTGTAAGCAAAACTTAGGTCATATGTCCTGTAGCTTGTGTCTGCATGTTGTTGTGTTCAGCACTATTGACATCTGCCTCAGGACTCTGAAGCCTCATAGCTCAATAAGAGTATATATACGTTTATATATATATATGTATATGCATATATATATATGCAGAACTGTAATGGCATATCTTAAAAAAGAAAGGGTTTCAGATACCTAATCCCTCTATTGACTCGGTTGTCTTCTTCCCCTATCCTCCCATCCCCTGCAAAAAAAAGAAAGAAAGAAAATAGATCTGACATCGTTTGAAAGACACCTGATGTCAGCTTCCTACAGAGATTTGCTTTTCCTTACTACAGTTCTATTCACTAGTAGGAAAAAAAAAAAAATCCCTTACACAATTTTGCCTTTAAATGAGTGTGCCATTTTTTTCATAAATGTGTTTGAAAATGATATATAATTTCTTGGTCTTCCCCTAATATGTTCATATTTAGACTGATCAGAAGCATGAACTCTTAGGTCCTCTAAGTTTGTTCCTGTGTATGTTTGGATATTTGTTGTTTGCAGAATGTTCATTGTTGAAATGTAATTTCATCTCCCTAAGCATTAATTTGGAATTTGTGCCAAATTCTATTTCAGTGTCTTTAAAGAATTTTTTTCTGACAATATAACCATGATATCTCTGTAAATTCCTTGAACCATCTTTGATCTAGGACTTGTTTCCATTATGGGAAAGGAGTACTAGATATGTCAGCTACTAACTAGCTATGGAAAAAAGGAAATATGGAGCCAACGTGTGTAAATGGGTAAGATGTTTGAATGAAGTCAGGGCTGGTCCTCATTCACCTTTGTGTCTCCAGTACCTTGCAAATGGGTCCCTTAATAAATGGTTGCTTAATTAACTCAAAAGAAAAGATAGAATGGTTTCTATAACTTAATAAAGGAAAAACTGGGCAGTGCATTTCACTTAGTGGACACATATTAAATGCCCACTCTGCGAAGAACACTGCATCAGTCACTGGGAAAAATACAAATTTTGAATACAACTATAAGGTGCCTGCCTACATGGATAATACATTATATAGTAGTATGAGGTATGTGCCAGCTCAACTAAGTACTGAGTGGAGTGTCTTAGGAATTAACCACTCAAATTTTGCTTAACTATACTAGTTTTATCATAGTATCCTTTGATTCACATCTTTGGAAGAGTGTCTAAGAAAGGGGTTCTTTGGGAGCCTTGTGATCACACATGAACCCTATGAGGAATCTCTAACATAATCATCACAAAGTTGGTGAGGAAACAATTAAAAGTAGAAACAGAAGAAGATAATATATTGTCCCCTGACTTCTCCTCAATATACAATCATTTTCTACAATATACCTCCTTCATTAGTGTTTCAAGTTTGGATCTCTCAGGGCCTGGACTTGAGTCCAAGAAGAAAAAAAACAAAAATCCTCTGGGTAATAACAAAAAAAAAAGGTAAATATTGCCATGGCATCTGTGTGTATTGATTAAAAATAAAAATAGTCCTTCTTTGGAGCTACAACTTTCAGTCTTAAGACATTTTACCTTTATTTTCAGCTAAGGACAAAAATTACTTTTTGACACTGGAAGAGAATGGATGTATAGAGCATATCAACTTAATAGATTAAAAAGATCTACCAGCTTGCTCCAAGAAAATATTCTCATCTTTTTTGATTTTAGAGTATCTCACTACAGTATCCCATAATTGGGTTGTGATTTTGCACTGATTGGTTTTTATACTAGAAACTTAAGTGGCTTTGTTTCAGTAATATGAAAAGACCTGGATTTGGTTCTACCATTAATCTAATTGAATGCCATAGGGAAAGTGACTTAGACCCTCTTGTCTCTAAAATAAGACAGAAACTTCCTCTCTTATCCTTTATAGGAATGATAACAGTTTGTTAAGTATTTTCTGAGTAACTCCTTTTAAGGAGTTTCCAGGCATAAAAAAGGAGTCATTTCCCAGTGATGGTTTCCAGATAGTTTTAATATAATAAAAACTAATATATCTAATCTAAGTCTTCAAAAACTATCCCAACGGTACATTATAGATAATTAATATTGAAACCAGAGTAAGGCAGAAATGCCCTTTGAACTAATTATTAATTAGTCCTGTTTTTCAAGAGAAAAGATTGTGATTTACCTATATCCAGAGATCTGTTGTCTATTTGGCCTCTTGATTTTAAATCTTATTTGTTTGAGAGGAGATAAACATCCCCTACCTCATCACCACCACCAGTACAGAAAATTTATAACAAAACTCATTTTTGAATGACCCTCACCCACAGCTTGAGCAGTTTTTAAACAGAAAATTGAAGGAACTTGGGTGCCATTAGTGGTCCTCCAGGTAAGAAGGTAGTCATGAAAGGAAGATTAACTTCTTGACCCCACCCCACTTTCCCAATACTGAAGACATGCATAAAAAGGAGAGAATGATAGTAAGAGCTTTTGGGTTATGTGTCATAAAACTTCTATTTCTATATCAACTTTGGTCCTTTGAACTAAGGATGGGCTAATTTTTATTACACTTGCTTTTGCTACTGAATTCAGAATATTCAAACCTCTTAGAAGCCCTTGGATATTAGAATATTTTCCAAATTGGCCTCAGACCTACAGAACAATGTATCTTTTTGGACTTGTGAAACTTTGAATTTGTCCTTTACAGCCTATTAACCAACTGCTGGCTAGCACCCATTTGCCTAATAAGCTCTTGTAACCGATTTTATACCGCTTTATGTGTCTTACCAGAGCGGGGGTCCAAGTGCTTGTACTGGAAAGCCACGGGGAGTTGTTTTTTTAATAAGCATATTAGAGACATTGGGTTTTCACACACAAAGTCAAACTCAAAGTCAAACTTGAAGCTTTCAAATATTGCTCTCAGCATATGGATGTGCTCAGTAACCTGCACACTCACTAACATAGGTTTGGGATGCCCAGTTAATTGAGGTTTTTCTCTTCTCTCTGAACTGCTGACTTTTTGTCTGCTCTTCCTTGCATAATGATGACCTTTGCTTGAACATACAGTAGCTTGTACAGCAGAAGTGTACTGTCCTGCCTAACTCTGTGTGTCTTATATTGTTTTACCTTGTAGGGTCCACCCTGAAACGTCTATGCCTAGGCAAAGAGCACAGTAGTAGTAATTATCTGATTTTTTTTCCCCCTCCTTTTCATGTTTTCTCCATTGCATGGGCTCATTTCCTTTCTTGGCTATACCATTAGGGTTTCATTGATGTTCTTGCAAAAATGGTACTGCCTGGACACTATGAGTGAATGAGTAGACAGACAACTGTGTCTGTGAGTGATGCCTGTTGAGTAAACCTGGCTGTTGTTTCTGTGGAAGTGGCTGCTCTGCTTGTGTCTGGGTTGTACCTGTAGCTTTGGTACAGTAGCATCTCTGCTCCTTACCTCATCCTGGCTTCCTGCTTCTTCATCCTTGCTGCTGTTTGTGACATTACCAATGTTACTTCAGGGGCTCCTTCCCCCGTAACCCCCAAAATCCATAAATTACTAATAACTAATTGGCTTCTTTTTCTAAATTATAAGAATATATATATTCCACAAAGTTTGGTTTGTTTGTTTTTTTTTAATAAAATAGAGTGAATGTCTATACAAGATGAAAGATGTCCAGGATTAAATAGGTTCCCGGTTCACCTGGACTACTTTTTCAGCCACTGGCTGAAAAATTCCAATTAGAAGTAGAAGACATCTGTGTCTGTGCTTGTTCATTGCTAATTACTAAAATAGACTCATAATAGTGCATTGTGTTTCTGAACTGTTTGTTTGAAGAGATGGTCTCTAGTTAAATCATTTTGAAAATGTTAATTTCAATTTTCTCTTTTTTTAAGTTTTTAAAAAAAAGTGCCTTCAAAAAACCTTGCATTCTACTTTAGTCTGTGATAGGGCAAAGTATTTATTTCCCCAGGCATTGAACCAGGCTTCCTGCTTTCATGCAGGTAAAATGCAGGCTGCTTCGCCAACTCACAAAAACAGTAAGTTAGTCCTTGACTTAACAACATGCCAACCAACACTAAAAGAAGCTAAACTTCTACCTCCAATTCCCTTCCTAATACTTTTTAAGTTAATTTAGAACCTCCATATAACTGAAACTTGTTGAACTTTAAAAAAAAATCTGGCCTCCTGTAAGAAACATTTTCCTCTGGACATATGAATCTTGTCACCATGTTCTTTCTTATTCACTCTACCCCATGAGGTCCATGCTGTTCCCATTCTGGGAACCAAGCTTGGAGATTGAGTATTGTACTCACTGAGTACTCAGGGATCACTGAACCATGGTGATGAAGTGCCTGTGGTAGAACAGATGGGTGCTGTTGATAAAAGCAAATTGGAAAAATTCTCATAAGAATGGCCAAGCTATTTGTCATTGCCTTATCCCCACAAGGCATGCTGACTCTTGATAGCACTCCCAAAGAGGGAGGTCTATGTCCTGTGCTTCAACAACATAGAATTCAATGATAGGCAAAATATGGGAAATAATCTGTGATTAGATTTAAAAAAGAAATTAAAAAAAGAAGGCCCCTTTCTGCAGACCAACTCTTGAAGCAAAGGTGTTCTCCAATGCAGCCATATCAGAAATAACCTGAATAGCAAAGAGTGCCTTTATGTTAGCCTTCTAATTGATCCTGCCTTGTGTGTGACTTCCTAGGATCTTCTACCACCAGTCTGGTAACAGGTCCTGAGCCAGTGCCCCCAGCCACCCTGCAAGTCCAGGCACAAGTCAATAATAGCAACAACAAGAAAGGGATGTTCACGGATGATTTGCACAAGCTAGTGGATGAATGGACAAGCAAAACTGTGGGAGCTGCTCAGACAAAACCTTCCCTAAACCAACTGAAACAGAACCAGAAAAGGCAAGATATGGAGCCTCGAGCAAATCCTGCACAGGCACCAAACGAGGCACCAGGCGTAAGTGGTGGTCATTGGGGAAGGCAATATTGTGAGGGGTCGGAAGGCCAAGAGAGAACCTGTTCTTGTCTAGAAGGGGGCCTAGAAAGTAGTGAAGCCTTCTTATTGAACAGCATCGACATCCCTGGGTGGCAGAGGGCTACAGGGTGGTGTCCTGTATCTTTGAAACCAATTCTCTAAGACATGCTCTTCTTTGAAATTTCTTCTCTGCTTAATGCTAATCTGTTGCAGTTCCTATGAGTGTTCACTGATAAACACCTAAACTTGTTTAACCTGCCTCTCTAGTCAATAATTTCCATTATTAATTATACTGCTTGACCTGTTCATGGATGAGTTTGACTTGTGTCTTGGGTGGCAGAAGATTCCTTTGACTTCTGAGGTTCTCTTCAGATTTGGGGTGGTCTATGGACCAAATATTAGTGACCTAAATTCCTCCTTTCCTTCTGCATGTAATTTTTAGTGCTGTTTAAATTTTAAAATGTATTATTTCTGCTCTGATAAACATTTACAGCAATTGAGTAAAGAAGTCATTGGCTACCATATGCTTCCTTCCCTTCTTCCTTCTACCCTCCTCTCCCTCCCTAATTCCCACTTTAGGTCAATGTACCATGAAAGAAATGTTTATGGTACATCTTCTCTTTTATCAACCCCTCAAGAAAAGATCAGGTTCAAGGAAACTTTCCTCCCAAAGATTTCAATAAATAGGTGTTTATTAAGAACCTACTAGGTACAAGACACTTTGGATACAGAGACAAGAAAAAGTCTCTTACCCAAAGAACATATATTCTATTGGTGTGCCTTCAAGGATCACACTTCAGAGATTAAGACTGAACTCAGGGAGAAAAAAAAAACACAACATGGTAGTATATCAACCTTCTTTACCCAGTTGCTTTTTTCTCTTGGGGCTAGGAAAACATACCTTAGTGTAAACAGCATTAGCCAGAGTTTCAGTGATGGTTTCTGGTTCTGACTCCAAAATGGGTTCACTCTATAGTTAACCATGGCCTTTTTACATGGCTTCTCCCTTTTAAAATTCAATTTCCACTCCTGAATGGAGAATAATCATTTCTCTTCTTCCTGAGCATAGACAGGGATTATGCTTGTTACTGATTAGCTCAGGGAAGATTTTATTTGTCCTTCCTCTGCCCCTGCCCATTCAAATACATACAAACAAACCAAGAAGAAAGGTCACTTTGGTACATAGTTCCATTCAGGAATAGTCCTTACAATGGATAACAAATGCCTGGGTTTGTTTTTCTGATTCTTTAAGGCTACAATAACAGCTACGTGAATGACTAATTGATTTCATTTTCATGAATACAATGAGATCCATTTATGTTTCCTCTTATGTTTAGAGGATTCATTGAAAGACTATACCTGATATACAGAGTACCTTGATAAGTTCTTCCATATATCCTACTTTTTTCTGCCTCAATCCTTTGGGGATCCTGTCAACAAATCTATGTTATTTGGAAAATGAACCCTTTTCAAAAGCCAGCTAGGCTTTTGACCTTTTCTTTTCATCCACAATTAGATTAGGGGATAACCTTCTCTACCACCATCATCATCCCCATCAGACCTATTAGTTTTCAGATCTGTGGGTACCTGATACTTGGCTAAAGGAGTGATGACCTAAACAAAAGAGAAAAATTAATTGAAAAATTAATTAATTCTAGGACTTGATCTTAGTAATTTAGCAGATAGTGGTTTCTACTTGATTCTAAAGTAGTAACAATCAAAAAAAAATATCCTTTTCTAAAAAGGAGCCCCAAATTGGTATTTTTCTAACAGTTGTAGGGGGACATCTAGCCTTTCCATAAGAAGGGAAAAAAAACCCTGAAGTTGGATGGGTGCAGAACTGTCTGGGTGTTACCTGGTTAATCTCATGAATCAGCAATTAAAGGTCTGCTAACAGGATACCCCCATTAAACCTGTCCAAGAGCAATTTAAGTGATGTAAAAACAAATGATATCAATAAATTTTCTTTTAAAGTCTGACCTGGATAGAAGATGTAAGTTTTGCTTCTGCCTTAGTCTTTCTGAATAATTTCTAGAAGGAAGTGAAAGTGAGGAACAGGAACCAAGAGATTGATTGCCCCACAAACTGTTTCTTGACTTAAAGTTGAATCATAAAGGATTCTTCCATTTCTACAGTTTGTATATTTTACTGTTCTGTCTTCGATTATTTTCTTAGTAAAAACACCTTTTGAAAATACTCCAGCATTAGTTCTGGTTGAACTGAGGAGGAAAGTCTTCTCTTATACCTTAGTCTGGGTCACAAGAGGGACCAGCATACCAGTGAGTAAGGTGAGGTGTCATTAGTGCCCAGATCAACTCCAAGCTTGAAGTGATGAAGCCCTAGACACTAGGGAGGTGGCTATTATGAAAAGAGAGAAGACTGAGATGTTCTTTCAAAAGAAGAAAAGCCATTTGGAATTAAGGAGGATAAAGAAGATATAAAATTCAAAGCATTGTTAAAATTTGAGCCTGAGGGAAAGGAGATAGATAGGGAGATCAAAAAACTAGGGAAAAAGAATATTAGTCCAGATGTTGATAATAATCTCTTTCTACTGGAACAATCCTATTAGTAAGTCTAGGTCTTTGGCAAACAGCTGCTTAAATTAGCTAAAGAATAATTTTCTCTATATTATGCTGGAAAGTAATTTGAATTCTTAAATCTTGCTGAATTCTCCCAACTCTGTTTTTGTAATTTTTTAGGTTTTTGCTAGGGTTCTGTTTATTTTTGTCATTCAAAGAGAACTGGAAGGTCATTAAGGCATTTTCCACTGTTTACTATCCCAGAGACCACCTAAGAAGAAGAAGAGTTCAGTAATAGTGTTAGATGAAACAGAATTATCATTTCCATCACTCTTTCCCCTACCCCAAGAAAGGAATATCAGAGCTAGGATAGGCCAATAATATATAAGTCCATAATATTCAATGTGACCTCTTTCAGCTATTAACAGGAATTTTATGGCCCTACTCTGTATTCAAACTGTGATTGGCTCGGTGACTGAAATAGAAATGTAAGGGACAATCCCTATCCTCAAGGACTTACAGTTTAGTTGGGAATATAAGTAATATACAAAACCATGGAAAGATTTAGCTAGACAAAAATGAAATGCTAAATTGGTTTATATACGTATGCACCTGAAAGTTTTGAAAGGTTTTCCTTCCAATGGATTCTACAGAAGAACTAAAAGGAGAGGAGGAAGAAATCCTAAGTTTTAATAATGGACTTTTCTGGTATTCTTGGATTAAAGTCCACATCCTCTCTAGTCTTGAAACTGAAGACATTCCCCAATGACAACTTCACAGGAAGATGGTCCTAACTCTCAGACCATCAAAATATTAAATGAATTTAGAAAGAGCCATTGGATTAAGGTGTGAAATCAGGTTTCTACCATTAAGAGCATTTTTTCTTAGAACCTTCTTTTTTGAATGTGTATATCACTGCCACTTCAGTACAAAACAGTGATTGACTTTCAAGCAACTCATACAAACAAAAGACATCCAGAGTTTTTGCTTTTAAAACTCTTGTGAAAAATCATGGAAATATTGGAGAACGTGGGAAAAATACTGTAAAAACATCCATCAAAAAAGCTCACAACATCAGCTTTGGGCATCTAAACTGGGAATGGTTGGAAACAGAAATCTTAAGGGTCAGGTGATTTTTATCTCTGCCCCAACTTCCCATCCACTACCTGAATTATCATACCTGTTTGCCTCTAATGTCATTATTTGGCAGTCCTTTGACATTGTTTAAAAAAAATAGTCCCATGACCCTCTCAAAGTAGGTATGGGTCATTCACACTTGAGCATCACTTATATTATTTTGCTTTTCTCCTAACACCTAAGTGAAATCAACTGTTCTAAGATGATAGCATCAAGTTCCTTGTCCTGAGGTTTGTGAATTTGGATGTAAAACATAATTAATTGAAGGTTCTTAGATCTCACATGACTCCTTTCTCCTACATAAACCAGAAGTTTGTATAGGACTTTTTAAAAAATTAAATTAAATTTCTTTTCAACTCGAGTATTTTCTCTCCCTCCTACCTCCCCACTGAAAAAACCCAAACAAACAAACCCTTTGTAATAAATATGCAGTCAGGCAAAATAAATTCCCATTTTGGCCATATCCAAAAATCAATTATCTGTCAAGTCTGTCACCTCTTCATTGTGGAGGGGGAGATATAATTTCTCTCTCATGGGTTCTCTGGAATTGTGATTGATTATTGTTTATCAGTCATTAAGTCTTTCAAAATGTATTCATTTTTATAATGTTGGTGTTATAAATTATTTTCCTGGTTCTGGTCACTTTATACTGTATCAGTTCATAGGATTCTTCCCAGATTTCTCTGAAATTATGCCTTAAACCATTTCTTAAAGCAGCACAATAGTATTCCATCATAATTCACTTACACAATTGGTTCAGCCATTCCCCAACCAATGGACATCCCATTAGTTTCCACTTCTTTTCCAATACAAAAAGAGCTGCTACAAATATGCTTGTTCATATGGGACCTTTTCTTCTTAGCTGATCTCCTTAATGTGTCGGTCTTGCCTGTTTTCTTGAAGACCCTCTACATTTGTCAGGTTGCCTTTTTTTCTCATCTTATGGGTGTGAAGTAGAGCCTCAAAGCTGCTTTTATTTGTATTTTTTAATTATTAATGTTTTGAAGCATGCTTTCTTATTGCAGCTGATAGCTTGGATTTCTTCCCTTGAGAACAGCTTGTTCATATCCTTTGACTAATTATCAATTGGGGACTAGGTTTTACAGCACTCACTCTCTCTCTCTCTCTCTCTCTCTCTCTCACACACACACACACACACACACACACACACACACAAAATGTCTTTTGACTGATCTCTAAGCTAGTTTACCCCAGTTGTGTGTCCTGCATTGGGTTCAAATCAGTTAGACCCCCAAAAGCAATTAGACTTTTCTTTGTAGGTGACTGGCACATAGCTGGAAGACTCAAAAACTCAATTTTAAGTGTACACGAGTCACAGTTGTTTGTATCAAGACTGTCTCCAATCTACTATCACTGATATTTTAAGTCAGGGGCTGGTTGGTTCTTTGTATTCTGTTAACCTGAGGTGATTTCTTTCTGAACCCAAAGCTGTAGGACTTTTGAGGAAATTTTAGCATCAGCATCTGGGTCAGGGTCATCATTCTTTGGCTGATTTGTAGACTGGAAGCTCATCCCCGTTTTGTGATCTAATTCTGCTTCAAATTGAGATCTTTTATGTGGGAGGACAGGTTTTTGAATTAACCTTTTGTGTTCAAAGGACTGTCAGCCAAGAATGGAGGGTCAGCTCTCTTGCAATCTCCTTGAAAGTGAAGGCCCTGCCTCATTCACCTGGACATTTCAGGTGAGATGTTAGCTTCTTATAATAACCTGGAAGGGCTCTCTCAAGATTCCTGAACATGGGGAAGAAGCATCTTATGAATTAGGAAGAAGATGGCCTGATGATTTTTCTTCTCCACCCCTCAACTCCAAGTCCTGGTTGAGTAGTTGAATCATTAGAAGGCACCAGATTCCAAGCATGGTTCAATGACTGCTTTCTCTTGGAGACAGAGATATCTACTTGGCAGGTTCTTAAAGAATTTCCAGAGTTGAAGCAAATATATTGTGTTGACCCTGGTCAGTCAACCTGAGCATAATCCTTCTGCATGTCTTTGTGTTTTGTAGGTTAATTCAGTCAGAACAGGAGTGGGGAAACAATATCTTGTTCCAGCGCCTGGCCCTATGTCAGCTGCATTAATTCCCGGAATCCCTCCAGCCTTGCCAATGCCTTTGACAGGTACTCCCTTTTCTGGCCCGGTCCCGCCTTATGTGATACCTCCTTGTCCATATGGAGGAATGTTCCCAACACCTGTGTATGGTATGCAGTGGCCAGACACGGTGGGACAACCTGGGATTAGAGGAGGGCATAGCCTTCCACCGTTTCCAGGCTTGAGCAAAACGGGCTTGCAGTTATTCCCAGTATACCTGCAGCAACCTGCTGTCAACCCATGCAGCTCCAAGCTGAGAATCACCTAGCTTTGTGACTCACCTATAAAACAGTGTGTTGTCTTCACACACACACACACACACACATTCACTCATTCACTCAATCACTCACTCACACATACTTCCAAGAGAGTATTTGAGCCTTGGGATGCTGTTTGTCTGTGCGGCTTTGGTGGCTTCAGCTAACAATCAGAGTAAGCCTGGTAGAACCCACCATAGCCATACCCCAAGAGTTGGTTTGTTCATGGCAATATCTGCATATTTCACTGCTAAAGACACTTTATTCTCCATTGTTGTGATTGTGGTGTATTCTCAACAAACTTTAAAACACGAATAACTTCTAGTACTTGACTTGATGATAACAACAACATTGTATTAATCCTGCAGGAGTATTTGAGTGCCTTGAATCTTGACTTTTCAGTTCCTTACTGGAAAGAGATGTAAAATATATCTATATATAGAAACATATATATACATATATATATTGGAAAGGTGTATTTTATTTAGTTTGCTTGTGAGTTCAAAAAATATCCCTATTTTAAGTTGCAAAGATATGCAGAGTTTACACACTTTGAACCGAAGCTTGTGGTCATGTTAGGTTGTTTTTTTTTTTTTGGTTTGATTTCTACTGTAAATGTGGTGTTCTCATTCATCTTAATGGGAAGATAACCTTGACTATCAAAGGGTTGCAATTATTAGGTTGGGATTTGTTTGGAGGTTGAAAAAAATTAAATGAGAAAGAGAAGACAGAATTTTCTTTTTGAAGTGTACTTCAAGGAGTGTATCTGGAAACTATAAAAATACCCTGCACAGAAAGCCAGGTAATAATAACTTTGGCCAGAGTGTAGTACCTGGCCTTTTTTGGTAAAGTGGTGCAGGTGGTAACTTCTTTCTGTTACCAGAGTCCTGAGAGATAATGGTTGCTTCCCTTCCCTTAGTTAAGTATCCAAATTTTGCCACACTTTAACCAAAAGGACATGCAGAAGTCAGTCTAATTTGAAATCTGTACATACTTTATTGGTGCAAGGCAAGAAGAGGCACCATTTATTGTAAGGCGCCTTCCCCCTCAACCCCTCCTCTGAGAAGGCAGATGGCCCCCCTCTGGGTGCTGCTTTCTGAGGAGCAAACTCAATTGAAGGCAGAGACGATGCTTAAGCTGTCGCTATTCTCTGCCTTCTGTCTAACCACATCTTTCAGAACAAAATCACCTGTATTGTAGAAGGGGAAGGACTCTCTGCCCCAGTTTGGTCCCGGTTATAGTCAAGGGGACTCTTCCATCACCCAACACACCCCTCCTCCCCCAAGTCTTACACGCCACAGGTGACCAACATAAAGCCAATTTGTCCATGGCAAGCTTCCTCTTCATAGACAGCTCAAGCTCGACAGGCCCATTCTGGGCATGGGCAATGAAAACTTTCCAAGGTGGAACATTGAAGGCGCACTGTTCTCTTCCTGCAATGACGTTTTATACTCCCTGCCGGAAAGCAGAATGCTCTGTGCTGCCAAACATGGGAACTGTATCATTCTATTGTACTTTGGAGCATTCTTAGAACTGTCTCAATTATTTGGTTTGTACCCTTTGAGAATATATTATTCCATCAATTCAGTTAGAATTGAATTTTATAGACAATTAGGCAGAGTCTTCTGCCTGGGCAAAATACTGACTGTAGTAAGAGATTTCTGTTCTCTGTAACATGTATATTTGATTTGTTTGTTTTTAGATTCATGTCTGTATGCTTCATGAGCAAACATTAGGAGACTGTTCTCATTCCCCCTCTACACCCCCATTCCTCTTTGAGCTTGCATTGGAACTGTCTGGAGTCACTATTGCCTGTTAGTTCCATCCTTGTACACAGACAGTCAGTGGAACGAAATCCCCAAGAGACTGTATATATTAAGGAAAAAAATAAACATTTTGTGCTTGAAAACAGTGTGAAAACATCTTTTTCTTTCTCCCTTTCCCCTAAAAACCACAAATATCCCCACCTGCCCAAATGACTTGGGATGCCCCCCACCAGAGCCTTTGCTGGTCTCTTAGTTTTGTTTTTTTTTTCCATTATCTATATCTTGGTATTTGGAGATTGTTTTTTCTGGGCTTTCTTTTCACCTGTTCAAGGTCATTTTAATGGAATCTGTGACTCCCAGGCATTCCAAGGTTGCCATTTAGGGCCTTACTCATTCTACTTTAGGCAAAATTTTCCTCCCCCTGTGGTGAGACTAGATAGTGAGCAGGCTGTCAGTCAGATTGAAAATAGTATTTCTTTCTAGATAACCAACTCCCTGCAACAATGTAGTAGAGATTGCCTTTAGTTAGATTCTCCATGGTTGCTGGGCTAGGAAAATATACTTCAAATACTGACAGTGTCTCAATATCCTTCTAGGTCACCTGTTTCCAGATTGAAGAATTTAGGGAAGGAAGAGAATATTTATGTCTACCTACGTGTGTGTGTGTGTGTGTGTGTGTGTGTGTGTGTGTGTGTTGGGGCTGCTGAGAATTACTTGAGTTTTGTCTCCCTTTTATGTTTTATTTTTTTTACTATGAATTCACTTTTGTTGATTGTAGATTGACTTTTATACAGGGAACAGAGGTTGAAGAGGAAGGGTGGAAGATGCTTTTTTTTTCTTTAAGCAGTTATATAGATAAAGATAAAATCTTCTTTCCTAGCTATCATCTTCCTGAGACTAGGTGGGAAATGTTTGGGTAAATGGCAATATTGGAATTCCTCATTAACAACGATTTCTACCCTCCACAAAGCAAGCACATCTTCCAAAGTGATGGAAGTTGAGGAGATTTCTGTCTCCTTAGACTGACTATTGGACCTTCCATCCACCTTATGAAACTAAAACAGCTTCCCTGATTGGGATCATGGAAATATAATATTGGCATATTCAAATTGAGTCTGTGGAGAAGTGGATGGAGAGGTCACCCTTTTAAAGTGTAGGTAGACTGCCTGTCCATGATAACTTCTTGCTATTTCCCTTATATCAACAAAAGTATTATTTGATTCCTAAGCTGAAGTAGCATTGTCATAGCATGGCCATTGTAGATAGAGTACCCAGCTATTCCAGCAGGCCAGGAAGCAAGATATATAATGCTCTTTGCCGAATGATGGAAAGGAAACAGCATTTTTTGTTGGGATCTAGCCTGCCTACAGGTTAAAGGTAGGTCTGACCTAATGGGAGCTACAGGAGCTGTCATTGCTAGACAATCCTTAATATGCCTGGGGTTAGGCTGACTCTTAGGATATGCATGATCTGACTCTGGCTTCTTTATCAAAGTTTCTTCAGGCCTCTCCTTTTGCATGGAAGAAATGGATGTGGGTTATCTTTGGAAGGGCAGACCACAAAGCCAGAGGAAGCACACCTTCTCACTTGACTGCCTCTGTAATTGTTTCTTCTAGCTAATCCCCAGCTGTGGCCCCCAAACTGATGCATTGGTGAGGAGGGTTCTAAGGACTCATGTCTGTTGAGTCCCTAGGTAGAAGTTGATGTAGGATTAACTCTGGGCTTGCTATCTATTCTCATCCTGTTAAAACTGCATGACACGGTGTCCTTATTTAATTATTTAAATCAATTTACTAAGGAAACACCTACCTTCAGATTTTATTTGGATTGCTGTGAGGCGAGCCTCAAAAGCATCTTATTGAGGTGGTAATATGTTGGTGTCTGCTTTAGAAGCTGCTTGAATTTCTTTCTGAAATGGTCTTGAGTGTGGTCTTTCCTGTAAGCAGGGTGTTTAGTTGACTTAATGTTTGGTTGAACTTTGTGTAGACTTTCTGGAGTTAATTCTGCTCTTCTTCTGTGTTATATTGTAGGGCAAGAAAGACATGGACTTTTCTTTTCTTCATCAGCAATAAGAGCCCTGTCCTAGAGCAACAAGAATCAGTACTACATGTGTTAGGTGCCTTTGAGTCACCATTGCCCATTTTGAGTCCTTGGTTGATAGAGCTTCAAGACTTTTATAATCAGTAGAGGCTTAGAAATCTGTATTTATTTAATTTATTGCTTTACTTTCATCAATGTCCTGGGTTTAGGTCTCCTCTCCTTTTGGTTCCCTTCTCGGTTTATCCACTCTTCTCTTAGGAAAGTTTGGCTTGATCTAGAAATATGCTCCATAGGACCATTGGTGGTTGGCAATGGTGGTGATAGTTCATTGAGTTGCTGATGGGAGAAGCCTCAGGTGCTTTCAGAAGACTGGCTGGCACCTTCAGAACAGATTGGGCGGTCAGCACCTTGTCAGGACTGTAACTGGCTATGGCGGTTTTGTTTTCTAGATTCTGAGAATTCGAAGCCCGACTGACCCCAGGCCAGCTGAGCTTGCGTCCCAGGCGCCAGGTCCCACTTCATCTAAGGAGGACGAAGGGGAAGATGGGAAGTGATTTGGCCTTGCTGTGTGTGAGGCAACCTGCTCCTTGTCTATCCCATTGCTGTTTTGTAACTACTTTCTAATTTTTTTATTCACAATTGGAAACACAAATGTTATGCAAGAATAAAAAATATTTTGGGGGAAAAATACTTTGGTTTTTTTTGAAGATCATTCTCCTTTCTCCTGGTCCCCAGGCAGGGAGGCCAATAGGGAAGTCATTTAAGTAACAGGGAGAGTGAAGTACTTTGACCAGAGACCAAGTGGTTCTCAAGACGTTCTGTGCTAAGGGAGAGGACTTCGGGATATAGGGTCCTCCTCATCCTCAAGGGGCTTATCCATTTATATTCACCAGCACAAAGTGAGCATTCATTTATGGTATCTAAACATGAGACCCAACAGCATCCCTAATAAAGTCACTATCCAAGGGCCAATCTACCTCTGGGGAAAAAAAAACAAAGTAATTCTACCCTTTGGTCCTCGAATAAAGATTTCAGAAACCAACATCTGCTGTTATTTGGCAAAGTTCCATTTCCTCACCTGTGGAAGCAGATTGGGCTGTGCTCTTGAAAGGAATCATGAATCTTTTTTTCTTGAGGTGGCTAGAATCCTGGGAGATGTAAAGGGCAAATGTCCCCAGGAGACCTAAGACTGCCCTTTTGAGGCCTGATAGGGTTTCCATTTCCAACGTAGAGAAATCATGAAAAAGAAAAGAGCAGTCATCCTAGACTTAATTCTTCTCATTAGGGGTGACCTTCAGGTGGATTTGAGAAATTACTTTACCTTAGGCAACTTCTGAGGATGATATCTCCCCCAAAAGCTGAGCTTTGTTCTAGTAGTGAGTGAAGCTATTGAATACGGTGTGATGTTGAATGTCCTGACTGTCTAGCAGGGAAGTTGTAGGACAAAAAAATAAATTTGCATTTAGGTGGGGAGAGTCTCCTGTTTAGTCTCATCAAGTATATTGTAAAAGCTCTGGGGTGAGTCCAAATCTCAATTCTGTCATTACCTTTCCTCTTGACACCTCAGTTTCCTTGTCTATAAAACAGGCACAGTGGCCAAGCTGGTCCTTTCCAGTTCAAAATATCCATGATGTTATCACTCCCACTCAGATATGAATTGGACCAGTTGGCCAGTGGGGCATCTTCCAACTCTAAGTCTTACCTCTCCATTAGAGATAGAAGCATATACTTGACTTGAACTATTCAGCTAGAATGGCAGGTGGTCCCTGAATCATACCTTATCGCATTATGCTGTAGAATCAGAAGGAATGTTCAAATCCCCACTTTTCTACTTTTTACCCATGGTTGGACTTTTGGACAAGTTACTTAACTGCTCTTGGCATCAGACCAAATGACTTCTAATGTTCCTCTCAGATCTTATGTCATCCTCTTGTCTATTTAAAGATACCTTCTATCCATACATCTAGTTATCTAATTAGTAAATTCAAACTTGAACTCTTTCTCAAAGGTGCCATGAAGTGCAGCCAGCTTTGGAGTCATCATTCTGATGAAACCCCAGAAAGGCTGAATCAAAGAATTTCACATGTCAATTCAGCAAGTATTGATTCAGGTCAAACTCAGGAGCTAAATGAGTAAATTGTGCCTGTATCTGCAGACTAGTGAGAGGGTCCCAGGAAAATCTGCCAGGTGAGGGATATAAGTTTCCTGAGACTAGGAGATAAGGAAGCAAAGAGGTTTGAAAACTACTCCACTGTGGCTGTTGCATTCAGGAAAGAAACAGAGTAGCTGCTGGGCAATGATCATCATTGCAGCCTGTGAAGACAGGTGAATGCATTGGAATACCCTATGAGAGGTAGCTAGAAACAGACAGATGGAGAGGCTCTTCTATAACCTCAAGACACTTAAGCTCCTTCCCTTAAGTAAGTAAAGGCCTGAACAAAATACTATCTCACCAGCCCCTGCCCCTGGCCCACTTCTCATGATCAAATAATATTGAATGAGTCCTTAAGGAGATTTTTCATTGGAAACCACTGTAAAAGATCATCTATGCTTAAAAAAATCTTTATTGTGGTTAAGACCTGAAGACTTTTTACATTATTTGAGCTCTCTGGGGACCTGACTAATATTGCATGAGATGCTACAGACTAGCACAACATCTCATCAAACATCACTCCTATCCCTACTTCCATTCTGTTCAATAAACTGTTTTGGATTAATCTTTCTAGAGCAGTACTTTGATCATGTCTCTCCTCTGCCAAGTTACCTTCCTGTTGCCCATGGGATAAAGGCCAAGCTATCAGCCTGGCATTCAAGACCTCTAAGAACTTTCCTTCCAAGGCCCTTTCTTAGTAAACAAGTATGAAGTGCCACTTATGGGAAATGCACTATGCTAGGCTCCAGGTGAAGATACAAAAATAATGAAACAGCTATACTAAGAGTTGGGGCTGCAAAGAAAGGCAAATATAATCCTTAAGGAGCCCACCTTCTAATGGATCAAGGGGAGAGGGAACAGCATGTAAAGAGTTAGGTACAAACCATAGAGATGACATGTAAATAGGATTTTTTATACATAATACTATATATTATAAGGAAGTAGGTGGTACAGTGGATAGAGTACTGGGATTGGAAGCAAGGGGACTCATCTTCATGAATTCAAATCCAGCCTCAGACACTAGCTCTGTGACCCTGGGCTACTCACTTAACCCTGTTTGCCTTAGTTTCCTTATCTATAAAACGAGCTGAGAGGGAAATAGCAAACCATTCCAGTATCTATGCCAAGAAAACCCCAAATGGGGTCAGTCAAACATAACTGAAACGACTGAACAACAGCATAAATTGGGGATAATCCTAGGAAGACACTAGCATCAGGAGGAGCTACAAAGGTTTTTTGCAAAGGAAGGCTTTTAGATGGGACTTGAAGAACTCTTTACAAAACAGAAATATGAAAGGTGAACATTCCATCCCCATTTCTCTGGGGACAGCCAAAGGAAATACTTGGGTTCAGGAGAGGGAGTATCTTTCTCACTGAGAAACATTGAGAAGACTCATTTCACTGGATTGTGGAATAAACTGTAGAAATGTTCTATGTAAAAAGAGGTCAGATTGTAATGGGATTTTAAAAGCTAACAGGCTTTGATCCTTGAAGTTAATAGGGAGCCCTGAAGTCTATTGAATGGGGTGGGGTTTATTTGATCAGACCTCTTTTATATGGCTGAGGATTTTTTGGTGGGTTGTTTTTTTTTTTTTTTTTGGATGTCTGATAGACTAGAGAGAAACTTGAGGCAGGGAGTGAGATAATAAAGTTCTATACCGGGGCAACTAAGTGGCACAGTGGGTAGAGCACCAGCCCTAGAGTCAGGAATACCTGAGTTCAAATCCAGCCTCAGACATTTAATAATTACCTAGCTGTGTGGGCAAACCACTTAACCCCATTTGCCTTGCAAAAACAAAAACAAAAAAAATTTAAAAAATAAAGATCTGTGCCAAGATAGTGGCAGTATGAGAAAAGGAGATCTTGTGAAGGTAGAATAAATAGGACTTAGGTTCCTCCAAGTGAGAGATAATAAGTATCTGAACTAAGTAATGGCTATTTAAGTGGAGAGAAGGAGTTGGAAGAAAGAGTAACAAAGATAGTATCAAGGATATTTGGCAACTGATTGGATATAATTGAATATGTAAAATTGAACTTCAGTGACTTAAGGATTGTGGTGGTGTCTTCAATGTAAGTATAGAAGTTGGAATAGAGATAAGGAAGAGGGGAAGGTGATGAGTTTCTATTCTAGGCATGTTGAGTTTGAGGTACCTTGGAGAGACATCCAGTAATTCAGCACTTGAATTGTGTATAGAGACTTCCTACCAAGGAAGAAAAGATGGTAGGTCAACCCGATAGAGTTGGGTGGGTCAAGAGTGATGTCCCTAAAAGGGAGGTTGAGAAGTGGAGATAAGAATAGTAAGGACTTGGGGGAAAAGGATACTCAACTTGGTCATTAACTTTGATAGCCTTTGAGACAGCGGTTTATTAAGGCAGATTACAAATGGTAGAGATAAAGAAAAACTAGTGTTGCTATAATTATTTGAAGATTAGCAAAGCATTTGTTTCTTGCAACAACTAAGTGAGGGAGGAATTCTTATCCCTATTTTGTAGAGGAGGAAACTGAAGCTGAAAAAGGATTAACAACTTGTTTGGCGTCACACACTTAGAAAGCATTTGAGATCAGATTTGAACTTTACTCTGTTCTGACTAGGTCCAATGCTGTAGCCACTGTGCCATCTCTGTGCCTTATCAAGGTGATTAAGAGGTGGGAAATGGGAAACGAATCCAGAGAGTTCTGTAGAGTCTGTACCATAACCTATTCTTCTAAACTGTTGTGGTGGCTCATCTTGTTTGAGATTTTTATCTGTCTAGTTTCCCCATCTAAATAACATATTCATGATAAAATGGAAACAGTGCCACATTTGAAATCAGAACCTGGGTTCAGATCTTTACTCTTCTACTTCCTTCTACCTGGGGAAATCACTTAACCTCTCTGGGACTCCATTTCCTCACCTGGTAAATGAAGGGCTTGGACTAGATCTTCCCTGAGGACCTTTCTAGCATTCAGTCTCTAGTCCTGTCTTTTATACTTCTTTTATACCACTTTCTAGACCTCAACCTTTTCAGTCACCGCCCAGGGCCTCACTCAGTGATGAGGATATAATTTGTGATGAGTAAGTGTTCAAAGAATTAGATGTTTATTTAGATGGGGATTCTTAACCTAGGAAGTGGGGAGGCCCACAAATAGATTTCAGGGTTTCTCTAAACTTGGATGGTGAAAAAATATATGTATAAGACCTTAATTTTCACTGTGATTGGTTTCCTTTGTAATACAATGTATAGTATTTTACATATTTTAAAACATTATTCTGCGAAGGGATCCAGGACATGAAAGATTAAGATGCCCTTGACCCCACCTCAGCGTAGAAGAAAGGCAGCCTCTCATAGTCTTCAGGAAGGATCTTTGAACTGGCTTTCTGCTTAGCCATAATATCCTTTTGTCTTCTGATTTCACTTAGAATAAGGTCAGGATTTATATGAATCATGTATGTATACTATATATACATATATATGTGTGTGTGTGTATATATATATATATATATATATATATATATATATATGCATGCTGTATAGTAGTTGGCTCAGTAGAGGCCAAAGACTTTGAAAACTAAGAAAAGACCATTGGGTTTAAAGTCTAAGAGTACCCCCAGTGGCCTTGGCAAATACAGTTTCAGTCCAGTGGTGGTGTTAGGAATCAGATTGCAAAAGGGAGCTGAGAAGTGAGTGGATACCAAATGGGGGCAGTGAATGCAAGGCTTCTCTTTCTAGGAGTTTGGCATTGAACAGCCAGGGAGATCTATAGGGCTATAGCTATTTTTGGCTGTGAAGTCAGTTAAGCAGGATAAACAAATCCCTACCCGAGGTAGAATTAGTTCTCCTGAGCCTACCCTGCCAAGGGCATGAATAGCAACAGGACAGCTGGCCAAGAGAAGCTCGTATTGGCAGGCAGGTCAGCTGAAGAGCAGGAGCTCCACAAATGCTTCAGAACCAGGCAGACCAAGAGTTAAATCAGAAAGTAGGGAATAATCAAGATCCAGAGGTTATGAGTGGCTGAAGCTGCACCAGCAAGCGGGGTAGTGTGATCCGACTAGAGGCAGGGTCTGGGGGTTCTGGGGCCTCTTTTTATTTAGCCTACTGGGTAGGAATGGACTTCAATCCTCAGGTCTGTTAGTCTTAAGTAGTCCTTCAGAACCTAGCATACAAAACATAGAGGAGAAGGGGAGTTTTTGTAAGGTTAGAGTTTCTAGTAAAAACAAAAGGAGGGGGTATGACATACATATATGTCTATGGATACAAATATATGTTTCTATAATATTTGGCTGTGTTGTCATAATACATCATCTGCAATCATATACATTATGTCTTATACTACCATTGTATTGTGTCTCTTATATCATGTTACATTATGTTCCATATCATGATATTATGTTTATAGTATATCAAAAATTACATTGTGTTACATATTATATCATTTAATTATATCAATTATTCTGTATCTCCCTGTCACATCCAGGTCGGAAGGAGAGAGGCTACCCAAGGGCCCAGTTCCCCTACTAATTGGCATAGGGGCTTAAATCTACTAAATTTCCCACATGGGTTAGTTTGCTCCTCCTTGGGCAAACTAGTAGCCCCCTCTTGGGGCTCGCCACACTGATGCCAGACTGAGTGGGAGCTCCCAATCCGTGTTGCCTCTACTACAGCTCAAAATCCTGGATTTGAGTGATTCACTAGCCTCAGCCCCCTGGCAGGAGGGATTACAGATGGGCACCATCACATCCAGCTCACAGATAGCTGTACTAGAAAACAGTGCATGAGGCAATATGAAATAGTGGATGGAAGTCTGACCCCAAAGTCAGCAAGACTTGAATCAAGCCCCTTCTCTGATACATACTGATGGTGTGACTTTGAGTATATAATTTAACTATAACTAAGGCAATTCTTTTGAGTCAGATAGTGGACTACTCTGGGTCAAGTGCTGTTGATACAAAGAAAGGCCAAAAACAAACCAGTCCCTGCTCTCAAGGAGCTCACAGTCTAATGAGGGAAACAAAATATGAGCAGCTATGGACAAATAAGATGTATATGGGATAAATTGATGGTAACCTCAGAGAGAAGTCACTAAGAATAAGAACTTGGAAAAGCTTCCTGGAGAACATAAGACTAAGACCTGGAGGAAGCCAAAAAAACCAGGAGCTGGCGTTAAGGAGGGAGGAAATTACAGGCATGGCAGACAGCCATTGAAAAGGTCCAGGTGACAGATAGAGGGAGATGGAATCTCCATCTACAAGGAATAGCAAGGAGACCACATACTTTGAACTGCAGGGTATGGGGAAGAGTATTAAACTACCAGAAGTCTGAAAAGGTAGGAAGGGGCCAGGTTACAAAGTGATTTGAAAGCCAAACTAAAGATTTTCTATTTATTTCTGGAAGTAATAGGGAATCACTGGAGTTTATTAAATAGGGGACTTAAATGGACAGATCTGTGGTTTTAGATGATCTCTGACAGCTGAAAAGAGCATGAATTGGAGTCGGGGAGAGACTTGAGGCAGTCCAAGAGACCAAATAGAAGGCCATTAAAATGTCTGTGAGTGAGGTGATAAGGGCCTGCACCAGAGTGATGACAGTGTCACAGGAGAGAAGGGAACATACATAAGCTAGTATAGAGTTGGGAATGATGAAATTTGAATATGGGAAAAGAGAAATAATGAGGAAACAAGGATATCTCCTAGGTTATGAGCTGGAATGACTGGGAAGATGGTGGTTCTATCAGTCATAATAAGGAAGTTAAGAAGAGGGGATTTGTAGGGAAAGGTAATGACTAAGACTATAGGTTGCAGAGAATGTGCCAATCTATATTGGCAGAGGGAGTTTCCTCATTTCACTGCCCATGGCAGTAAAATCACAGGTCTGTACCTTATCCAAAATTCAGGAGTGTATAAGGCCTATGATACATAAAAACATATATATATATATTATATATATATATATAATATATATATATATACAAACACAAAATGATCTTTAGTTCCTTGCCATTCCTTTCTACTCCTCCAGTGACTGTGCCTAAGTGACAGAAATGTGGTGATGGGTGGGGCAAGTTGTGCTGAGAATTGCACTGTTCCTAGATCCTCTTTAATGGCTGACTTAGCTATTAATACTGTGTGTAAAAAGTCTTATCCAGTGACTGAGTATGTATATATACTACAGTAGGAAATGCATTGTATGAACCTTGACCTTTTTACCATAAGTGAAACCAAAAGACAAATGGAGAATGCAGTCAAATGAAAGGACAGCTCACAGATCCTCCTTGGAAAAGTAAAATGAAACCTTTTATCATGGAACATTTGGGCATCTCTCCTATTGTTGTGCTTCTGATAAGGATTTACAAAAAGGCCACCAGGAAAGGAAGTATAGCTTATGTACCAGCATATTACAGAGGATATAATTCTACAAAGAATTGATACTCTAAAAAGGACAGCTAGGTGGTAAAGTGGGTAGAGCAGGAGGATGGGAGTTCAAATCTAGCCTCAGACACTTGCCACTTACTAGCTGTGTGACCTTGGGCAAATCACTTAACCCTGATTGCCTGACATCCAGGGTCATCTCCATCTGTTCTGATTCATATCTGGTCACTGGACCCAGATGGCTCTGGAGGAGAAAGTGAGGCTGGTGACTTAGCACAGTGTCCCCCTCACTCAAATCCAAATCACATGCTTGTCAAGGCATCACCTCCCTGATGTCGTGGTCTTCTTCAAAAATGAAGGACAAACATCATTATTGTTATTAATACTCAAAAAATTAAATCAGCATATATATTAATCCTCCAGGGCTTCAATGCAAAGGTAGACATAGTGAGGAGAATAGTGAAAAATTGATTAGAAAACAGAGTTTGGGAATAAGAAAGAATAAGAAAGTCAAAGACTTCTAGTCTACATGGAATCCTCATATCGATAACTGAAGAATACTTTCTTTAACAAAAATGTTGGGAAGAACTAGGTATTGTTGAACTACAAATTCTGTTTCTTCTTTGACTGTGTCCTCTCTTCTCTCTCTCTCTCTCTCTCTCTCTCTCTCTCTCTCTCTCTCACACACACACACACACACACACACACACAAACACACACACACACAATTTCTTCTGAATTTCTGTTTTAAGAGACTGGAAACAATTTGTTACTAATATGGAAGTCATTTCTGAATTAACCAATTTATGTGTGGACAGACCACCCATTCAGAGCAAAGAGTCAAATGGAAACCAAATTAGAAAAATACAAATGACCTGTTTAAACAAGTTGTTAATGCTGGAAAAGGAGAAAGGAATAAAAGAAGATGCATTGGTTTAGAGCTATCACTATTTCCTAAGTGAATTTAATTGAGCTAAGTCAGTTGTTACAATGAGGAGACCAAAGGAGACCAGAAAAAGACAGAAAAATGGTAGGGGCAACATCAATTTAGTATATGAAGTCATTTTTTGATCTGTAGAAGAAGATAGTAGAAGATCATCAGTAATATTAATGGCCTCCTAAAGAGTAAAATGAGATGGACAAAAACTAATCTATAGATTCTTTTGTAGGAGATCCAACAACTATATCATCCACTATGGTTAACTGGGAAAAGAACTGGATTTGGGGTCATCGGAATTATATTCAAATCCTGTCTCTGCCCTTTATTATCTGTTTGATTTTCATTAATAAATCGCTTAATCTCATTAAACCTTAATTAATTCCTCTGTAAAATGAAAGAATTTAGCTAAGTGACCTTTGAGATCCCTCCTGCTCTATTCTTATGAAGCCAGGAACATTCATATCATTTGGAATATAAACTTGTTGATAAAATCTTATGGAGGAAGATAGTACAGGATTATGAAGTGTATCATCTCATAAAATAGCAGGAAGCAGTAGAGGTAAAATCAAGTTTACTCAAAGTTTGGCAAAAGTCCCTGAAACAGATTGTCCTGAGATAATCTAAGAATGAAGCTGGAAGGAGGACTACAAATTAGAAGTAGAAAAGATATGCAGGAATTTCTGTGATCAAGCCGCCTCCACATCGATGATGGTGGAGCCACCAAGTTTAAACACTGACCTTGTAATCCTCAGTGTGTAGCATCCAAAGGTAGAAATAATACACAGACAATTGAAGATGGGAAAAGCAACTGAACTAGACCACATTTACACAGATCAGCTTCACACCGGAGACTAATTTTGTAATGTATAGGAATTGCCTTGATGTCTGAAAAGAAAAGAGAAAACGATTTCTTGGGAGAAAGGAAGGGAGGGAGGTGGGAGGGGAAATCCCAGACTTTATTATTATCAAAAAAGGATATAAAAAATACTTCACAACTAAATACCAATCCACATACCTAATTTTGAATCCACACAAAATCTTTACAAATGTAAATACAATTATCAAGTATTTCCTTGATGCCAGCTTGAAAAGGCAACAATTGGACTTTGTCAAATAATATTCTACATGAGACCACAGCTTTGCAGTCAAAATTCACTGAATGGTGGAAAGAAAACAGAATTTCATTATGCTTATTGTTTGACTTTTTTTTAAGGCTTTGATTTGGTTGGGCAGAATTCTATCACAAAGGCTCTCTTATAGCAAGCTATCTCCTATGTCCAAATCATCATACATAATGCCTTGAAAGATATTACAACAGAGAGATAACTTTGATTCTCCCCTTTGGTTACCACTATCAAGGAAGGCTATAGTTACCAAAGATCTGTATCCCTCTCCTCCCCTCCCCCATCACATCCAGTACAGAGTCAAACCAGAAGAGGCATATATATGAAGAGATGGCATAAAAATTCTTGTGTGAAGGTGATATGCTGATCACAGAGCTTTCTTAACAAGATTCATGCTTACTCAAAAGAATTCAAACCAACCATGTACATACAGCAAAAAGAATATCAGTTGTTCTGAATGTGATATATAATTGATGGACAAAGCTGGTTTATCAGTACCTGTATCCTGAGCAGTCCATGGACATGAGCAATTTCCTGAACAAGAGAGGAAAGCAGACTAGGACAAAGGTATTGTATTTGCTACTCAAGTACTCAAAGGCCTATGTACCTTCCAGTTCCAATCAATCACAAGCATTTCCTAGACCCTTACTGTGGACCTAACTCTGTACTAAGTGCCAGGATTGCAAAGAAAATACAAAAATATTCCTTTCAATAAAGGAATTTTTCATTGTTTTGCTACTATTGCTTAGCACAGATTCAGTTCACTTTAGATGTATCTTCCAATAAACCTCTTACAAAATATATTAATATTTCCCTAGACTTGAATTAGCCCCTTAGGTCTTTCTGGATTTGGGGGCAGAATCAATTTGTCCATTTGGAGAAAGTGAGGCAGCTAGGTTGCTCAGGGAATGGAATGCCAGGCTGGAATCAGGAAGACCTGAGTTCAAATGCAGCCTCAGACACTTAACTAGTTGTGTAACCCTAGGCAAGACACTTAACTTTGTTTGCCTTAGTTTCTTCATTTGTAAAATGAGCTGGAGAAGAAAATAGCAAACCACTCCAGTATCTTTACTAAGAAAACTCTAAATGGAGTCACAAAGAATTAGACACGACTGAAAACCATGAAACACATTTGCAGAAAGGCATGCCTCTGCAAATGGGAAAGTTTCTACTTGGGTAGCATTCACCTTAAGAATTCTCTGTCTGGAGGCAGCTAGGTAGCACAGTGGATAGGGTACTGGCCCTTGGAGTCAGGAGTACCTGAGTCCAAATCCAGTCTCAGACACTTAATAATTACCTAGCTGTGTGGCCTTGGGCAAGTCACTTAACCTCATTGCCTTGCCAAAACCTAAAAAAAAAAAAAAAAAGAATCCTCAGTCCTCTCTCCACCATGGGTTCTACTATCCTAGTTAAACAATGGCCAAAGGGAAATGAGAGAATCTAGATGATCACAATCTGCCCGAGAAATCTTCGTAGCACATCAATCAGTAAGTTTTTATTAAGCATTTATTATATCTAAGCACTGAGGAGAAAAGGTAAAAGTCAAAACAGTCCCTCCCCTCAAGGAGCTTATAGTCTAACTGGAAAATATCATATATGTATGTATGTATGTAGGTATGTTGGTATATGTATGATATATAAATTATCCAGGATAGATAAAAGGTGACTGGGCAAATTGGTGTCTGGTGAAGTGGGAAGGAATCAAGGAAAGACCTTACTAAAAGAAAAAACAAAACAAAACAAAAACTTGGGCTGAACCTTGAAGGAAAGTAGAGATTCTGAGAAATAAGGAAGGAAAGGATCACATTCCAGACATGAGGAACAGCCAATACAAATGGCACAGAGACAGGAATAGCAAAGCCAGTACGGTTGGGCTGTAGGTAGAGACCAGATTGTGAAGAACTTTAAATTCCAAATAGAGGAGTTTATATTTGCTGTGATCATTTGAACTAATAAGAAATGGCTTTGCATTTTAGCACGACTTCTGAAATTATCTAACAAGTTGGAGGAATATGGACTATCAAGGAACACTGCTGAGCACAGAAACAGGTATAACTTTTTCTGGATCCTGTCAAAAATAATGAAAGGGACCTTGGAGATAATTTTTTAGGATAAAATCACACTTGATGAAGCTGCCTAAGTTCCTTGGGTGAGGCTATTAGTAGTCAAAGAAAGAACATTTTTAAAGCACCCACTTTATACTGAATTTTTTTAGTGATAGAAAGAGAAATTGCCTAGGCTTTTCAGAAACTTACACTATTGTGACTAACAAGACTCAATCTATTTGTCTAACTCTATATTATTGTTATTTAGTTGATTGGTCATGTCTGACTCTTTGTGCCCCCATTTGGGGTTTTCTTGGCAAAGATAGTGGAATGGTTTGCCATTTCTTTCTTCAACTCAGTTTACAGATGAGAAAGCTGAAGCAAACAGAGTTAAGTAACTTGTCCAAGGTCACCTAGTTAAGTGTCTGAGATTGGACTTGAATTCAGGTCCTCCTGACTCCAAGGCCAGCATTGTGCTACCTAGGTGCCCTCTATCTATCTGTCTATCTATCATCTATCTATCTATCTATCTATGTTTATGTATATGTATATATATACACAAAATAAGTGATTCTGATGGGAAAGACACCAGAAACTGGAGGAAATCAAGAAAAAACACATATAGATAGTCACAACTTGAGCTGAAATGTAAGAGAAACTAAGGAGGTTCTAAGAACCAGAGGTGAGAAGGCATTCCAGGCATCAAGGAGAGCCATGCCAAACCATGGAGACAGATGGACCATAAGGCCAGTCTGGCTTTGCCACAGGGTATATGGAGAAAAATAATGTACAAAAACACTGGAAAGTTAGATTGGGGGCCAGGCTGTGAAGGGCTTTGAATACCAAACAGAGGTATTCACACAGGCAAATAGAGAAACACTGACATTTACTAAAGCTGCTGGTTGTTGTCCTTTGTGTGGGAAGAGGACCAAAATGATGTCACGAGGTCAGGGTCAAGGTACAGTGTGTTCAACTGTGGTTGATCAGACTGGGATGAGCTCAGAAGTATCTCCCCCAGGTTGGGCACAAATAGTCCACAGGAACATTTGTCTAAATTTGCACATCTTACATTTCTTTTGAACCAACGCAATTAGGCTTCGCTCATTGAGCACTTTGATGTGGGGACAATCTTGCTAAGTACTAGCCTCTCCCACGTCTCATAATAAATTCCAGAGTTCTACAGGGAGACATCCTTTTATTATTTCTTCTGACCTCCATGTGAGCACTTGTCTTGTTTGAGTTGTCCACAAAAATAGTTTTTAGGCAAATGTACATTGGACATTTGAACATCAGACTTGTGCTTTCTGTAATAGGGTTTAAATGCTTGCCTGTTCAACTTGAGAAAGACCTCAGTGTCCAGGACCTTATCTTATCAGGTGATCTTCAGAATCTCCCTAGGACATTTCATATAGAAGCAATTCAGTCTTCTGGCATGGTGCTGGTAGACTGTCCAGATTTTGCAGGAATACAACAAATAGATCAGCAAAACAGCCCTGTAGAGTTTGTTTAGTAGAAAGTCTAATATCTCTTCTCTCCCATACTTTCCTTCAGAGTCTCCCAAACATTGAGCTAGCTCTAGAAATGGGTAAATCAACTTTGTCATCTGTGTACTTCCCTGGAAGTATACTGCTAAGGTAAGTGAACTTATCCACAGCATTCAAAATGTTTCCACTTAGCTGTAATGATGGTTCCACCTAAGGATGATGTGGTAATAGCTGATGGAGAACTTCTGCTTTCTTGCATTGATAGTCCAAAATTAGCACAAGCAGCAGAGAATCAATCTATACTCTGCTGCACCCCAATCTCAGAGGTGATGTATTGATTGCACAATCATCTACAAACAAAAACTCATTCACCAACTCTCTATCCAGTTTAGTCATGGTTTATAGCCTTTTCAAGTTAAATAATGTACTATCAGGGTAGTAAGGGACTTTGATGCCATTTTCATCCTTGTTGAAGATACCTAACATCTTTAAAAACATCATGATAGGGTCAGCTAGACAACGGATAGAGCACCAGCCCTGGAGTCAGGAGGACCTGAATTCAAATCCTACCTCAGATACTTTATACTTATTTAGTTGTGTGACCTTCAGCATATCACATAACCCCATCGCCTTGCAAAACAAAACCAAAAAAACAAAACAAAACATGCTAAACAGCATAGAAACAAGCCTACAGTCCTACTTCACTGGGAAACTGGGAAAGCATGAGACCTTTACCCAATATCCAGAATCTATGCTTGCATGCCATCATGACACTAACATACATTGCTGACAAACTTCTCCAAGCAACCACATTTTGCCATTTATTAAATGGGAAAGTGACATCAGATCTGCATTGAGCTCTTTTTAGGAAAGTCTCTTTGGCAGTTTTATGGAGGATGGATTGAAGGGGGAGAAATTAAGTCAGAAAACTAATTAAGAAACTGTTACATTGGTCAAGACAAAAGATGATAAGGTTCTTGGGGGGGTGGTTGCTGTGTAAATGGAGAGAAGGTATACAAGAGAGGTGGTGATAAAATCGACAAAATTTGTTAACTGGGTGGGTAGGGTGAGGGAGAGTTGGGAGTTAAGGGGTCCTGATTGACAATATCTTATTATTAGAAGGTTTCCCAAAAGATATTTTATCCACCTCTGATGCCAACTTTAGAGCATGAATAAGAAAACTATATTACTTGCATCCGGGGTAAAACAATTTTCAGCATCTTGAAGATTCAAGATGAGATTCATTTTCTTAGGAACCAGCTGCCTTCCCTGTCCACAGTCATTTTGGTGAAGATAAATGTGAGATCTGTCTTGTCAAGTTAGAAGATTACGAGTAGCAGAGGGCCATCCATCAGATAAATACAAACAAGCAATATTAGAACCTTTATTATTGCTGTTATTCAGTCTTGTCCATCCTTCATGATATCATCTGGGGTTTTCTTTGCAAAGATACTAAAGTGGTTTGCCATTTCCTTCTCCAGCTCATACAGATGAAGAAACTGAGGCAAACAGACTTAAGTGACTTGCCCAGGGTCACACATCTAGTAAAGTGTCTAAAGTCAGATTTGAACTCATGAAAATGAATCTTGGGGTTCCACCTAGCTGTCCATTTATTAGAGCTTTAGTAATCAAGTTGGAAAGGACCTTTGACCATAAACTATAAAAGCTAGAAGAAACTTAGGAAAGTCAGAGATGAAAGGATTTAGTGATGCTCTCTGTCAGTGGATTCATTTACAAATGAGAAAACTCTTGCCTTCAGAGAGGTGACTTGCTCAAGATCAACACATTGTTGACAACACAAGTAGTTAATGGCAGAGTTGAGACTTCATTGTTCTCTCCTGCCTTAGACATGGGCTATGTGACCCTGGGAAAATCACTTAACCTGTCTCAGCCTCAATTTCCTCTAATGTAAATTAAGGACAATGATCATACCTGCTTCATAGAAGTTATTATAAAGATAAAAAAAAAATAAACCAGATGCAGCTAGGTGGCACAGTGGATGAAACACTGGCCCTGGAGTCAGGAGAACTGAGTTCAGATTTGGCCTCAGACACTTAATCATTACCTAGCTGTGTGACCTTGGGCAAGTCACTTAACCCCATTGCCTTGCCAAAAAAAATACAATTAGATAAATGCAAAAACAAAATAATTTCCTCAAAAAAATAACCCAGAGAAAATGTTGTAAATGTTAAAACATGAGGATGATGATGATAATTTCATTCATGCTTATTTATGCACAGTAATATGCCATTTCCAAGGGTCAGCTCTGCATCTGAAAAACACAGTAACTAAGGTTCCTTTACAATTCTTTGCTTTGAGAACTCCAAAAATAATTGCAATGCATATTTGGGATAGTTTGGCATGAAAAGCAGAAATGACTATGTAATTATCTTATCATTATCAGTTGTGTTCCTGCTGAACAATTCTATGGTCAATAGTCATCACAAGAAAATGAGAAAGTCTTTGTGACCAGCACAATGAGGTAGTTAAAAAAAAGATGGAGACACATACCTCCCCCCCCCCCCAGTATTGTACAAAAATGAAGCAAAACAATAATTGTGTTATGCTTTCCTGGAAACCAAGCTTAACTTCCTCCGTCAGCGCTGTTTTTTTTTTCTTTGGCTCCAACTGACAAACATGTTGGATACTGGAGTCTTGGCCAGTTTGTGGGCTACCCAGCAGGGTGGGCTCTCCCACCTTCCTCCCACACAGTTCATCAGGTGTTGTTGTAATGAGCTCTTGGCTACTGGATAGAGGAAGTTTGCATTGGGCTGTAGTGGGGAAAGAGCATTGACTCTGGAGGGAAGCAGATCAAGTTAGAAACCGTTGGCAAATTCCTTCCCTTTTCTTGGCTTCCATTTCCTCCTCTGGTAAATGAGGGGTCTGAACTCTGCCCCTTCCTACTCTAGTCATCTGTAAATCTGAACTTTACTCATCATAAAGGTAGGGTTGTGCACAGACCTAGATTAGGAGACCTGAGTTTAAATCCTATCCCAGATATCTACTAACTGTGGATTGTGGTCATCATCCAACTTCTCAAAGCTTCCTCAGCTTCCTCATCTATAAAATGGGGAAAAGAGTACACAATCTAGCTCCTAATATAATATTTTGCAATCCTTAACAATATAAATATATTATATATGTGTGTATTAATGTGTATATGTATATTATCTATAAAATATATGTTTACATATGTAAATATATATGTAAATTAAAATATGTACACACTCCTTCATGTTTGGTTTAGGATGACTTTTTTCTCCAAGACAATGACAACATAAAGAATGATGATAAAAAGCTCTAACTTCTATCCTTATAAATTTTGTTTTGAGGAAAAGGTCAAGTGATTAGGAGACCCAGTGCTAATGAAGACTTTCCCAGATGGCCTGGGTACTACTAGAAGCCAGAAGACTTGATTATTTTTAAAAGGCTCCTCTGTATTCTAGGAAATACTTGTCAGAGCAGTGCTTATTGAGGCCAGATCAAAGAAAGCCATGACTTGGAATCCAGGCAGACCTATGCCTTTAGGTAAAGGCCATTGGGTCGATAGGATGGCAACTGAGAAGAGGAATCTTCAGGGCAGTCCTGGTGGAAGGCCAGAAGGCATGTGAGTACCCCAAGCTGTAGCTGATGTAGTACACACAGTCCATCCATGGACCGTTGGCTAATTTTGGTCAGTAGTGCTAGGGAGACCTAGCAGGATATCAGGTGAATGGATGAAACAGGTAGAGGACAGGTACTGGAGCAAGAGAGGAAAAGTTTAAGCATAAAATAGGATTCAATTTTGAAGGCCCTATGACTAATAGATTTCTGAGAGTCAGTGTGGCATAATGAAAAGAGCATTAGATTTGGGTGGCAGTTCTGCTACCTAAGAAGTTGTGTGATCTTGACCCATGTTCATCAACCTGCCTGCCCATTAGTCCCTTCATCTGTAAAATGGGAATAAGGCAATGTATACTCCCTCTACCCTAGACTATGCTATATAAGCCTCATAGGATTTCTGTAAGACAATGCTTCATAAACTTCATTAAAGTGCTATAGAAATATGAGTTTTCATTTGCTTCTTGATGCAAGTTCTGCCCCAGTCAGCCCACTTGACACACATTTAAATTTCCATTAAGTTTACTTCTTTTGCAATCTCTTGTTTGATTCTCTCCCCTTATTTGTACTTGTCCCTTATCTCTCTAACTTTTCCTCAGTTTAGTTTAAGCTCTATTTTATACCCACAAAAGAATCTTGTGAAAGTTTCTAAGTGGACCCTAGAACCTGGAGTTCTCCTGAATCGGAAATCAAGGCTTCTAAAATACTTTCATTTGACCATCCTTTATTAAGTGTCTGGTCTGTATAGAGTGCTGCATGAAGAATAAAAGAGACATGGACCCCTTTCTTCATGGAATTTATAATTTAACAGGGGAAAAATAACACAAAGCATAAATGGGTCCTTTGTGAGTCTGTAGTCTTAAAACTATAGCTTATGAGCCCCCATCAGCATGTTTACCTTTCACTAGCCAGGCAGAAGGCACAAAGCAAAGGCATTTCCTGGAATAGTATAATAAGATTTACAATACCCTCCTGTAAATTTAGGGCACATTCACCTGCAAACATGCAAGGGGAGAGAGTGAACAAGTAGAAAGATCTGACATTAGAATACAAGATGCATGAGAGAAGGAATTGTTTCATTCTTTACATTTATATCCTCAGCACATGCATAGTTCCTGACTGTCCATATTTACATAGAGTTTGTTGATTGGCACATGAGGAGGCCACATAAGATGAATTTATATTTCTGATACCAAAGAGGCTGCTTCTCTACTAGGTTTGCTGGGACTGATCTCTAGAACTTATTGCTCTGCCAATAGTTCTTCAACCTCCAGTCTTTAGCTAAGAGAATATCCTTGGCTAGAGCCTACTAGAGTCTTTCAAAAAGAACTAGAGCCCTTACCCTACACCAGCAGAACTCCCTCTCCCCACCACCACCACCAACTGGTACCAAATTCACTCTTTTAAAAGCCTTCTTAGTATCAATCCCCCTTTGAAACTTATTGATGTTCTTGCCCAGTAACAAGGCCCTTTTGTCAGTCAATCATCAGTGAGTGTTTTCTGGGTCTTTCATATGTACATAGGCCACTCAAGGTCTAACCCCTTTCATGCTATAAATAAGCCACTCCAAATCTAACACTTCTACATATGCAATATTTTGCCATAGCTATAATGCATAATGAAACACAAGGCAAAGAGCAAGGCAAAAAAAGAAAGATCATTTCTGACTTGAGGTGGAGAAGGGGTGCAGTTCAGGGAAGACACTATGGAAGGCAACATATGATCTGTGACTGGCTAGGAATTCAAAAGGCAAAAATTTGAGGAGAGCTTTAAATACATGGGGAAAGGTGTTGACAAAAGCACAGTGGTAGGAAGCATTGAACAATGCCAAGGATAATGAGAAGTCCTATTACTTAAAAATCAGGTCAAGTCAAGTAGCATTTATTAAGGCCTGCCATCTCCAGAAATTGTGCTTAATTCTGGAGATTAAAAAGGGGGGCAAAAAATGGTCTCTGTTCTCAAGGAGCCCATAGTTTGGTGGGAGAGACACCATGAAAACATGTATGTATGAACAAGATGGCAGATGTCTCCAAAGTGTTAGTATACCAAGATAGCCTATTGAAGATCAGGATGAAGGAAAGACACTAACATTAGGAGGGATCAGGAAAAGTATCCTGATGTTTTGGTAAAAGGTAGAATTTTATCTGGAACTTGAAGAAATCCATAAAATAGAGAAGAGAATTCCAGGCATAGGGATGAGGAAGAAGTCATTGAAAAAGCACTGGATTAGGAGATGGCATGGCATATACAAGGAACAACTAGGAAACAAATATTATTGACCCTAGAGGGAAGTAATTTGTAAGAAAACTGGAAAAGTCAGATGGTAAAGAACCTAGAGGGGAAAGGGAGTTTTTTGAGTGGAAGTGGCACAGTGAGGGGTCATATGATTGATTTGCCACTGAGTGGGGATGGCTACAGTGAATTGAGACAAGATGGGGAGACCAACCAGAAGGCTTTTTCAGTAGTCCCTGAATGAGAAAAGGAGAGTGGTACAAGAGTCAAAGAAGGGAGCATAGAATTGATTGGTCAGTAATCATGTATTCTGAAAGGGCTTGATAATTGTTTAGGTATGAGATGAGGAGACAGAGAATTTTGGGATGACTCCTAGGACATGACCCTAGGTGACTGGGAAGATGGTGATGCTCTTGACAATAACAGGAAATTTAGGAAGAGGAGAAGGTCTGGGGGAAAATATAATAACGTTCATTTTGGACATATTTATTTTAAGATGACAATGGCCTATCTAGTAATTGGAGACTGGAGGTCAGGGAAGATATTTGGATTAAACAAGTTGGCTTGAAGATCATCTCCATAAAGATGATCATTGAATCCATGGGAGCAGATGGGATAACAAAGCAAAATAGGTTGTTGTTTTTTTTTGGCAAGGTAATAGGGTTAAGTGATTTGCCCAAGATCACACAGCTAAGTAAGAATTGTGTCTGAGATCAGATGAACTCAAGTCCTCCCAAATCCAGGGCCAGTGCTTTGTCCACTGTGCCACTTAACTGTCCCCAAAAGAGTATTTTTTAAAATTAAATATTTTATTTATTTATTTGGGTTTTTTCCAACTACATGGAAAGGTAATTTTCATTAATTATTTTTGTAAGGTTTTGCAAGGTTTTACATTTTTCTCCCTTCTTCTCTTCTCTCCCTATTCCCCAACAGAAAACAATTCAACATAGACCATACATGTATAACCATGCTAAACATAGATTCATGTTATTATGTTTTGAGAGAAGAATAAAAGCAAAACAAACAATAGAGAGAAATAAACAATCTATAAGACAACTTTTAAGAATTGAAGATAGTAAACTTTGGTTTGCATTTAAACTCCATTGTTCCTTCTCTGGATTTGGACAGTATTTTCCATGTCTTTGATTACTGTACTGCTGAATGAAGAAGTCCATATTTGATCATCACTCTGTCTCTCTCTCTCTCTCTCTCTCTCTCTCTCTCTCTCTCTCTCTCTCTCTATATATATATATATATATATTCAGTTCTTAGAAGTCTTTCCAGGCTATTGTGAAGTCCATCCCTCATGGCTTCTTATAGAACAATAGTATTCCATCATTCATATACCACAGTTTGTTCAGAGATTCCCCAATTGATGGGCATCCCTTCAATTTCCAATTCTTTGCCACAAGGAAAGAGCTACTATAAATATTTTTGTATATGTGGGGGTTTTTACCCTTTTTCATGATCTCTTTAGGATACAGACTTAATAGTGGTCTTGCTGGATCAAACAGTATATGTAGTTTTATTGTCCTTTAGCAAGTAAAATAGTATTAAGGCGAAGAGTGTCCAGAATAGAGTCCTACTTATGAGTATGACCAGGATGAAGACCTTGGAAAGTAATCTGAAAAGGAATAATCAGAAAGGAGGAGCAGAACCAGGAGAAATCAGTATCATGAAAACCTAGAAAGAAGAGAGTGATTGGCAATGTGAAAAGCTACAGAGTGGTCAAAAAAAATGAGAACTGAGAAAAGACCATTCAATTTGGCAATTAACTGGAGGGAGCAGTTTCACTTAAATGATGAGGTCATTAAAGAATGAGAGAAAAAGGAGGTGGAACAACTGAAGGAACATGGTGTTTTCAACCTAAAGGAGAAAAGACACTCAAGTATTTGAAAGGCTATCAGGCAGAAGAAGGATTAGACTAGTTCTTCTAAGTCCATAAGGAAGATTGGAAGCAGTGAACAGATTTGGGTTAAAGAAAATGGAGCTCCCACAGTGCAATGGACTACATTGAGAAGACAAGGATTTTTGGTCCCTGGAGTCTTCAGGAGGAATCTAGATGACCCCATTGTAATGATATCATTTTCACCTCCTTCGCCATTAATGTATGGGTTGAATTCAATGACTTCTGAGACTGCTTTCAAGTCTGAAATTCTTTAAGATTTTAGAACATAGAGGTGTTTGAATATCAGGTTAATGAGTGGAGGCAAGAGAATCATTGGAAGGTTTTTGAGCACAGTGACCTAACTAGCTCTCTATATAAAGAAGTTAGATATGACATAGGATGTAAGAGAGACTGGAGGAGAGAGAGCCTGGAAGTCAGGAAACAGGAAGTTGTTGTCATCCAGGTGAAAGATAAAGACAGTCTATACTAAGGGAGTGGACCTGGGGGAATAAGGAAGAGGTAGTAGGTAAGAGAAATTTAGTGGAGGAAGCATTTACTGGACTTGGTAATTTATTAGGCGTGGAAGAGGGAAAAGTCACCTGTATCTTAGATGTCTCATGCCTTAGTCAGAAGGAGGAGTTGGAAAAGAGGGAGAGCAAAGATAAGATCTATTTTGGACATGCTGGCAACACTTGGATGTTCAGAGGGAGGTTTAAGCTCCAAGTTTTTGGCAGGATCTGGCTTTAACTTGCTGCCTGTGACCTGTTGTGTCTACAGTCACAGGGAGACAGACTGTCTGGTACAGAGAGAGTTGAACAAAACCCAAAACCCTCCAAACTTCCCCCTTTATAAAGTCCTGGACCTCATCAACTTGGCCTCCAGTGATGGATTGCCTCAGGGCTTTGGAAGAAAGGGGGAAAAGGAAGGAAGATCACAGGTCTTGAGCTGGTGTAAGAGATGGCTAGTCTCCCCAGCTTAGGCCTCAACTATTTCTTTCTTCGTCTCCTAATTCTCAAGCACCAAAGAGAAAGAATTAGCCAGAAATACTGAGAATTCAGTTAATACTGAAACTGGTAGTATGAAAGAGAAAGCCTGTGAATTTGGTTCAGTTAATACTTACTGAAAGTTCTGTACTTAAAACTAGAGGGGATACAAAGGAGTTCAAGTTGGAATCATTGACCTTAAGGAGTTCCCGATCCAATAGGGTTGATTTGACATGGTGGTGTTTATCCATTCCAATCTATCCTTCCTAATAGGGCCTGATTCATTTTCTCAAATCATAGCCAGGTCACATCTCCCCTTGGCACAAGAGACCTTACTGACTCCCCATTGTCTACAAATTAAGTTCAATAGACCCTTATTAAGCACATACTATGTACAATTCTCTGGAAATACAAAAATTTAAAAAAAAATTACTTGGGCCCTTCCCTTCAAGGAAGTCATACTTTTTTGGAGTGTGGAATGGGAGGTGGAATGGAGGTGGAATGGAGAATAGCCAAGATGATATGTAAGAAAGTATAAGTTAAAAGAGGACATGAGAAATTCAAAGCAATATGGTAGTTAAGGAGACAGGATTCAGGAGTTGGAATCATGCAGACGAGTTGAAATCCTAATCCCAAAGCTTAATCAGTCTGTGACTATGACCAGTCACTTCCTTTGAGCTTCAATTTTATCATTTGTAAAACAAGGATTTATTAACCTCAACAGGGTTAATGTGAAGTTTCAATAAAATAAACTGTGTATATGTGCAAATCATATAATGCTCCACAAATATTGGTTATTAGTAGTATCTCTCTAAACTTTTTATTTTTCTAATTTATTATGAATATTGTTATTTTCTTATTAAATGGAAGATTTAGGAAATGGGCTTTAGGAAAAAACTCTTTGAAGGAGAAAAACGCTCTCAACTGAATGGAGAAAAAAGGGTATTCTAATAATCAAGATTAATTTCCACATTTTAACATTCAAGGCCTTCTATACTCTGGCTTTAATGTTCCTTTGGAAATTTCTCACTGTACATATCCCTGAAACATATCCTGCATCTTCCCAACCTGTGCTTTTCCTCATATCTTCTAGTCCTAGAATGCCCTCTGATAAAGCAATCTCTACCTGTTAAATTTCTAGCTAATCCATCATGGCCCATGTCAAATGCTCTCTCCTCCATAGACCCTTCTCTAATTGCATATGTGTATGCACTAGATGTGATTCCTTTGACTTTCCATGGTTTTTTAGTTGTACCCAAAATGTACATATCACTCTCTACTTATATTGAATTTGACATAATTGATCTCCCTAAATTCATTAAGGGCAGAGTCTCTGTCATATTCATCCAAAATTTCCTGGTCATTGCTCCTTAAGTGGCTGTTGAATTGAATGACATAAAATAATTAATAAGAAATACTAAACTATATTGAGAATTCCTCTCTAAGATTTCATCTTTAATATATAGTTTGGCTTTTGCAAGGAGGCATAGGTGGAGAGAAATTCTATTGGGTGGCAATGCAAATGACACCCCCAAGAATCTTCCCCAATTGCCTCAGCTGCCAACATACTCCACATCCAACAAAGTATACATTGCATATATTTCATGTCTACGTTAGTACATGCTGTTTCTCCTAATAGCAGATGAACACCTTGAGAACAGAGTCCTTCCTGTTTTCCATTTTTGTGCCCCCAAGAAGCCCACACAGTACCAGGAACATCACAGGTGTGTGATTGATCGGCACCATCTGCTGCACTATGTTCTCCAGGAAGTGGCCCCTGGAGGATGAACCCACTGACAAGGCTCTATTACCCTGTAGTCACACCAGACATATGCTTAGGGGTCATCCAACTTTGAAGAAGCAAAGTGGTGAGCTAAGCAGAAAGCAAACTCACAAAAAGCCCTTGTGTATCTTCACAACATTAATTTATTCAGTGAACTTCTGCAGTGTTGCTAGGAACTGAAGGAAATACAAAGAGAACTGAGTCCATGGTCTCAACCGTGGTTTGCAGTCTAGATATAAAGGGGGGTTGGGAATTGGGGATGGGGAGAGTGGAAAGGTAAGACACATATATAAAGTCATAATGCAAGGTAGAAGAAAACAATTGTTATAGAAGAAAGATTTCATGAAAGTCAGACCCCTGAGCTGGACTATGAAGGTTGATTGGGATTTCAGAAGACAGTGATTGGAGACTGGGTGGGATAAAGACATGGATGTGATCAGGGAATCGTTTTTAGTACAGTTTTATTGAACTTCTTAGAGTACATAATGGGAGCAGAGAGAAAGAGAAGGCCGGAAAAAATATATTGGGGCCAGAGCTTGATGAGGAACAGTCCTAACCACATGAATAGATTGTTAAGGCCTTGCCATCTAGGGGACATGGCACAATGGCTTTCATTCCAAGGATTGCTTTCTTTCTTCCTCTATAACCCCTGCATTCAATAATTGACCAAGCCTTCCAGGAATGGGACAGAGCGGGAACCCCATGCTGTGACTGCTGCTGCTATTTGCCATGATCCAGAGGAACTGGAAACTGTCCCAAAGAAGAAAACCTATAGGGATCTGGACAGTCCCTCTAAGATCTGATGAGAAAAGAAGAAAGCAGTTGATATTTCACTCAGTAAGATTACTGGATTCTCATTGGAGATCTGTGGCAGAATAGAGGGGGAAAAGCCACAGCTAGTGAGAAGGCAATGTACTTGACTATGTTGCCAGAGGAATGTTGGAAAGAAAGGTCCAGTCACCAAGAAGTGGGAGCTAAGAGAAGGGAGAGAGAAGACAGGAGGCTCGGGTACCTGAGGGAAAGGACCCTAGAAACTCAATCTAACAAAGTTGTTATTAAAGTATCTTATAGATGCACTTAAAAAAAATCAATTATCAGTCATTATTCCTTAAACAGAAATGATCACAAATATTCATTGCCATGAAATGAAATTATAAAGTGCCTACTATGAAAAGTAGGCATCTTGTTAGGTCCTGGGGATAAAAATGACAAAAAAAATGACTGTTTTGGACTTGATTGCTTCTCTTTATACTGCCAGGATAATATGTACAGAAATGCAGTAGAAAGAGCACCAGAACTCCATATTTGACTTATTTGTTTTCTTTTGATTCCATTGAAGAATACTCCAGATAAATAGAAAGGGTTCCTCAGTCACACTCAATCTGCACTAACTCCACTGTCACCTTTTTGGGTATTCCAGGAAAAGATGAGTTTTGTGGAACAGGGAAGATAGAAGAAATCTCATTCTGAAGAGGAGAAATCCAACTTTCAAGACCTCTGTTGTTTCCTCTCCTAATGTCTGTTAGCAGCCCTGACTGGAGTATGGATTGTGTTTTAGGAGAATGTACTCCACATGTTTTTTGTAATTGTGATTTTCTTATCTACCAAAAGATGAACTGGAAATAAGTTGATCTCTTTTTTAAATAGCACTAAATTTTACATGAGAGAACCCAGGTTCAAATCCCAGCTTGGATGTGAAATTTCACATCTGTAGATTACAGCTTCCTCATCTGTAAAAAGAAGGGAGAGTGGAGAAGCCTCCAGGGCCCAGCTGCTGTTCAGTTTGTGAACCTCTGATCCCCTTTTTGCCATGTATTGCTTCTGTGACTGTAGGTGTGCTAGTAAATCTTTAACAACCAATTCTCTGGGAGGGGAAAAGTATATAGGATGCACTTTTAAATTTAATATGTACTATTAACATTTTTCTCCTCCTCCATTATTTTCAAGCCCTGGTTTGGAGTGTTGACCCATATTCCATGAAAACAATGATTGATTCTTGGACTCTTGCTGGTTAGAACTCAATCACAACCCTGTGTGTAAAATCTTTGCCTAGATACATAAATACTTACATTTACACACAAATGTGTATATATATACTCACACAAACATAGAGGTATGTGTGTGTGTGTGTGTGTGTGTGTATAAATATATGTGTATATTTGTATATAAAATAGAGAGGAGGAAAAGAAAAAAGGAAGAAAGGAAGAAAAAGAGAAAGAAAAAGAAACATACACATATATAAAATATGTATACATATATAAAATAGAGAGAGGAGAAAAGAAAGAAAAAAGGAAGGAAAAAAGAGAAGGAAAAAGAAAAAAGAAAGGAGAAGGAAAGATTAGCAAATATTTATCGATAGCTTTATCAAAAGTACATATTACATGCCAGGCAATATTCTAAGCATTTTACAAATATTATCTCATTGGTATCTCACAACAACCCTGACAGATGGGTACTGTCATTATCTCCATTTTACAATTTAGGAAACTGAGACAATCAGTCTGCTCAGAATCACATGGCTAGGAAGTGTCTGAGGCTGGTTCTGCACCCAAATCTTCCTGATTTCAGATCCAGTGGAATTAGATGACCCTGAGCCAAGTTGTGAATGACAAGCCTTCCCAAGATAAAGTTACAGACTCAGGAGGCAGAATTATGACATGGCCATTGGGAGATTTGGTGGGGTTGTTTTTTTTTTTTTTTTTGCTTGTCTCCAAATATGTGTTACAAGAGTTTTGTTTGTCTTTCGTTCAGTGGGAATGGAAGAGGAGGGATAGAAAATTGATTTTTGTTAACTGAAAAAATAAAACTTAACTTAGAAACAAAAGAAGGATAAAACTTTGACAGGCAGAGATGATGGTAGAGATTATTTCACATGTGGGAGAGGCTTTGTGTGAATGCTTGGGAGTGAGAGATAAAGTGTCAATTTTTGGCAGCTTTCCAGTTAGCAGTCCAGTTTGGAACTCTGAATGAGTGAAGGAGGGTAATTTGAAATAAATCAGAAAGGGGAGTTTGAACTATATTGTGAAGGATCATAAATCACAGGCTGAAGGGTTCTTCTTATTTTTTCCTGGAAGTAATAGGGAGCCCCTGAAGGTTTTTGGACAGAAAGTAATATAAGAGAATAGATTTAGGGCTGTATTGGACCCCTGTGATCCTGATCTGTGAATTTAAAAAATATATATATTTTGATAACTATTTCAATAAAATTTGTTTTTAAATAAACTTATGTATTTTACTTTGTGCTTTTAAAAAACATTATTCTGAGAAGAGATCCATAGTTTTCACCAGGCTGCCAAAGGGGGTGCCATGACACAAAAAAAGATGAGGAACTGATGATTTCCAGCCCATGTACCTCATTTTATAGATGAGAAAAATTGAGAAAACAATAACAATGATTAATATTTATTGAATGTCTCTGTGATGTAATTCATTTGACACACATTTATCAAGAATATATGCATACTGAGTGCAGGCCATGATTGCTAAGTTTTGGGAGAAAAGGGTTCAAAAATAAAAAGATAGTCCCAGCCCTCAAGGAATTTAGTTTAGTGGGTAAGATGCAAAATACAAATCAATAGCATACAAAATGGACTATGAAAAGGGTATAAAAGAAATCAAAGCAAATGCCATTTGAAGTCTGAGGAAGGAAAGATCATTTCCAACTTGGAGGACCCAGGAAGGCTTAAAAGAGGTAGCAGGATCTTGAAGGATTAGATAGAATTAGCCAGGGATGAGTGGTGAGGGAAGAGGACCACCCAAGTCTAGGGAATAATATCCAACTGGAAAATGAGATGGGGCTAATTTGAATGTCAGATGTAATATGTAAAGGATTAAAATGAGAAAGATCCTTAAAAAGCACATGGAAGTAAGGACTTTCTTTGCTTTTGTAAATCCACTTTTCGATCATTGAAAGTATTTCCTGGGAATAAAAATGCTAATTGAACAAAGTCAGACTGACCAGCTAATCAAAACCTACAATCTGTGCAGGATTAAAATAGAGTATCTTGCTGTGGTGATTGGCAAGCACTAAGAGGGTGTTAGCAAGTATGACATCCATTTCTCTTGATTTAAATACCAAAACAGTGCATTGACAAGAACAGAGAGTGGTCCCACATAAATCTTCTTTGAAGCTGCGCCTTTTGAGAAAAGCTACTAAATCTTGCCTTGTTGAAGGAGTGTGGCTCACCTTAAATTCTAGGAGAAAGCTCTGCTTGGATTGGGAAACTAAGACTGAATTTGGTTTTTCTTCCTCCCAACTTATTAGACAGCTTCCAACTTCCTTTCTGGGGCCTGTCAGAAGATCTTTTTGGGTTTAAAAACCTCTGCTAACCCTATATGGGGAGGAGTCAGTATGGGCTTCCAGAAAAAGCAATGAGATTGTAGGCAGAAGAAATAGCCCTGCCCCACGCTAGCCCAGTGACCTTAGGGCATCTCATTGGCTTAATCTTTCTAGGCTGAGTTTTCTCATCTGTAAAATGGGGGCATTAGCTAGAAGAGGTTTAAATCCTTTGTGGCCCAATCAGGAAGAATGGGAAAGCCCCTCCCTGATCTGCTGCAGAATTGAATTTGAAAGTTTTCTTTTAATTTAATATTTATTTATTCTCATTTTGTACAAATAATGTTTTTTTATACATTAATAAAATATTCTTGTTTAAGAGTAAACAAAATACCCCCTCCCCCATAAATATAGACTCGCTTGAGCGATAAAGTAAAGGGGAAAGAAAAAATTAATATTTAAAAAATAATAGTAATAATGGTAGGTATGCCCAGGTGGTGCAATGGATGGAGCACCAGCCCTGGAGCCAGGAGCACCTGAGCCCACATCCAGCCCCAGACACCCAACAATCACCCAGCTGTGTGACATGCAAGCCACCCCAACCCCACTGCCCTGCAAAAACCAAAAAAAAAAAGAAAAAGAAAGAACCCAAATAAAATAAAATAGTAATAATAGTAGGGGCGTCTGGGTGGTGGACAGAGCACTGGCCCTTGAGCCAGGAGCACCCAGGTCCAAATCCAGCCTCAGACACCCAATGATCACCCTGCTATACAGCCCCAGGCAGGCCACCCAGCCCCATTTGCCCTGCACCCCCCCAAAAAAAATAATAATAATAAAAAATGTGCTTCAGTCTGTGTTCCAGCACCAACAACTCTGTGGATCACATTCTTTATGGTAAATCCATTGCAAAAGTTACTTCCATATTTTTCCACTGTTGCCATTGCTGATCTCAACTCCCTCCTTTTGTATTTCTCCACTACCATGTACTATATTTTTCTCTCTCCTTTCACTCTGACTCTGCTGAGTGGCACAACAGACAGATCCCCGGCCCTGGGGCCAACAGGCCCCAAGCACACATACCACCCCTTAGGCCCAGCATCCACCTGGCCCTATGGTCCCGGACAGGCCATCCAATCCCAGCCCCTTGCAAGAAGTAAAAAAGAAAATGTGTTATATCTGACCACTCTCCCCTCATGGTCCATCCTCTCCTCCATCACTCACATCCCCCCCTTCCCCTTGTCCCCCTTCTCTCCTTCTTACTCCACATGTCTATACCCCATTGAGTATATATGCTGTTTCCTCTCCTAGCCACCTCTGATAAGAGTGAAGATTCCCTCATTCCCCCTTGCCTCTCCCCTTCCATATCATTGCAATAGTTCATTGTAATAAAGAAAAATTTTATTATATGAAATGTCTTGGCCTATTCCCCCTCTCCTTTTTTCTTTCTCCCATTACATTTCCCTTTTTTCTATTGACTCCATTTTTATACCATATTCTATCTTCAAATTCAGCTTTCTCCTGTGCTTTATCTATAAAATCTCCTACCTGCTCTGATAATTCAGAAGGTTCATATGAGTATTATCAGTGTCATTTTTCTATACAGGAACACATGCAGTTCATCATTAAGTCCCTCATATTTTCTCCTTCTCCTTCAATCTCTATGCTTCACCTGAGTCCTGTATTTGAAGATCAAACCTTTTGTTAAGCTCTGGCCATTCCAACAGGAACATTTGAAATTCCCCTCGTTCATTGAAAGTACATCTTTTTCCCTGAAAGAGGACATTCTGCCTTGCTGGGTAGTTGATTCTTGGCTGCATTCTAAGTTCTTTTGCCTTCCAGTATATTATATTCCAAGCCCTACGAGCTTTTAATGTAGTTGCTGCTAAGTCCTGTGAGATCCTGATTGCAGCTCCACGATATTTGAATTGTGTCCTGGCTGCTTATATATTTTCTCTTTGACTTGGGAGTTCTGGAACTTGGCTATAATATTCCTGGGGGTTCATTTTTTGGGATCTCTTTCTCAGGGGGATCAGGGGATTCTCTCCATTTCTATTTTGCCCTCTGCTTCTAGGATATCAGGGCAATTTTCCTGTAGTAATTCTTTGAAAATGATGTCAAGGCTCTTTTCCTGATCATGACTTTCCCAATAATTTTTAAAATATCTTTCCTAAATCTGTTTTCCATATCAGTTGTTTTTTCAATGAGATGTTTCACATTTTCTTCTAATTTTTCATTCTTTTGGTTTTGAAGTATTGAGTCCTGATTTCTCATAAATTCAGCAATCTCCCTGGGTTCTATTCTTTGTCTGAAGGATTTATTTTCCTCAGAGAGCTTTCTTATCTCTTTTTCCATCTGGCCAATTTTGCTTTTTAAAGCATTCTTCTCCTCAATAACTTTTTGAACTGTTTTATCCATTTTATACATTTGACCTAAGCTGTTTTTTAGCATGCTATTTTCTTCAGCATATTTTTGGATTTCCTTGACTAAGCTGCTGCTTTCATTTTCATGTTTTTCCTGCATCTCTCTCATTTCTTTTCCCAGTTTTTCTTCTAACTCCCTCATTTGATTTTCAAAATCTTTTTTGAGCTCTGTCATGACCTGAGCCCAATTTCTGTTTTTCTTGGAGTCTTTAGATGCAGGAGCTTGTGCTTCCTCATCTTCAGACTGACTGTTTTGATCCTTCTTGGGCTCAAAGGCAAAATATTTCTCAATGGTGTTTCTCTTTTTTCTCAGCTTGCTCATTTTCCCAGCCTAAGCCTGGTTTTGAGGTGCTTCCTGAGCTTTTGGGACACTCCCACAAGGATCTCAGTGTGTAAGACTCTGTCCTCCCTCCTGGTTTGTGAATGACCATATGTGCCCCCATCAGCTACTGGGCTGAGGTGGGGGGGGGGCCCTGCTGTTCTATGGGGGGCCTAGACTGCGATCAGGATTTGAATGTGGTCAGAGCCCCAGAGTCCTGTTCCAGTGGCAGAGGACAGAGCTCTGCAGTCTCTCTTCACTCCCCTCCCTCAGTTCAATGGGCTCATGCCCTGGGGGCTCCTGCTTACCAGCCCCGCCTGTTTCTGCTTCCTGGATCTGGACTGCTTTGGCCATGCTACTCACTGTGTGCCCTGAGGGCTGGGCTTCACTTGCTCACTCTGGCAGAGGTCCCCCACTGTTCCCCCAAGTTGTGCCTGGTGCTCCCTGGAGCGTAGCTCAGAAAACTCCCCCAATTCTGTGAGCTGTGGCTCCCAGCACCCTGGGGCTGCCTCCAGGAAGCTGAAGTTCTTTCGCTCTGGCGGGCCACCATTCTGGCAGGCCGCCCCTCCAACCCTGGGGAGCAGAGCCTTTCTGCTTTTTTCCAGGTCACCTTGAGTAAGAGAACTGCCTCACTGGGTCCCTCTGTGGGTTCTGTTTCTCGAAAATTTAGAGTCCTTAGTTTCAAAGATTTATGAGAGAGTGCCTAAGACACAAACCTCTCTTGTTGCCATCTTGGCTCCGCCCTGAGTTTGAAAGTTTTGAAGGTCTAAGAAAAAAAGTAAATGTTTTGCCAGAAAAGGTTAACTCATGAAGCTGTTATTTTCTTCTAATACCTGTTCATAGATTAGTTTTCTCCAGTGATCTGACCTCAAAGATGAGGGTTCTAAAGGCATGAGTCAGGTAGTTGGGGTATGACATTTGCTACCACTTCATGAATTTAGCTTTGTAGTTTTACCTTCTAAATAAGGTTAGTCGCTTCTCAGCAGGAATACACGAAGGTATCCTAGACAGAAGTCAAGAAGACCTGAATTCTGGGGCAGCTAAGTGGTGCTGTGGATAGAGCGCCAGCCCAGTAGTCAGGAGGACCTGAGTTCAAATTCAACCTCAGAGGCTTAATAATACCTAGCTGTGTGACCTTGGGCAAGTCACTTATCCCCATTGCCCAGCAAAAACTAAATAAATTAATGAATAAATAAAATTTTAAAAAGAAGACCTGGATTCAAGTCCTGCCTCTGACACATCCTAGTTGTATAACCCTAGGCAATTAACTTAGATTTCTAGATTAACTAGAGATTTCTAGTTATTTTTAGGCAGTTCTCTAAGACCATAAATTGCAAAGATGCTGAATGTGCTTTGGTAGAGGAAGCCCCCTCGATGATAATTTCCCCAAAGCAGGGAAATTGGAGGACTAGTCTAGTCCCCTATTACAACTCAAAACAATAGAACCTACAAATTAGGTATGATGTTACCAGGTGGCAGCAATTTGCCACAATCATATAGGACCCACTAGTTATAGGAGTTGCAATTTATAATTTTCTTGCTAGATGTAATCAAATTTAATCATGAGTCTTCAATAACAAAAAGGAAATGGGGGGGGGGCGGTTTGCAAGGCAATGGGGTTAAGTGACTTGCCCAAAGTCACACAGCTAGGAGATTATTAAATGTCTGAGGTCACATTTGAACTCAGGTCCTGCTGACTCCAGGGCCAGTACTCTATCCACTATGCCACCTAGCTGCCCCCCAAAAAGGGAAAAAAAATGACAAATTTGGACAGCATCAACTGGTAAGGCCCAATAATCCGGTAGGGACACTCTACAGAAATCAATCTCAATATACCATTTGGTGTCTCATTAATCTTTATCATTTCTTTGTCATCTCTCTCTGGATGGTACCTTGGAATCCAAACTCCTCTTGTCCTCACTCATGTCAGAGAATGTGTTGCTCTGGCTATCACTTCTATCTGACACAGGCTCAGGTAATTCAAGCCCGTCTTGTGGTTGATCCAGGAACAATGGAGATCTGAACTCTAGTCCTGTCTGCCCCTGGTCAGCTGTGTGAGATTGGGCAGCAAGCTCATTGGATCCTCATCTCTAAAAGAGGAATTGGGAGGAGATGATTTACTAAAGTTCCTTCCTAGATAAATCAACATCTCCGAACTCCATTCATTTTCCTTGGCTATTCAAGCAGATTAGGGGAAAGGTTTCAGTTGACCTAACCAGCACCCCAGATTGGATGGGAGGCTCCTGGCTGCTCCCTTGCTCTGTGATTTCCCAAGGCCTTTCTCACAGGAGCAGAAGAGAGAGAAAAAAAATAATGTGATGTCACCGAGTTCTAAAAGGACCCTAAACCTCCTTTCTCTAAAATGAAAGGAGCCTCTCTAGGTTGCTGCTCCCCTCCCCCTCGCCCCCCTTCAGCTTCGACTTCTTCTGCCAGAGTTTTATCTCACCTCATTTGCATGCACTGACTGGAGTTAATTAGTATCCCACTTCAGCTCATAAACTGCCCCAGATAACAAGAGATTTTTTTCCCCTGAAATGTTCTTAAAGGATTTATAGCTTTTATACAAAACAATATTTTGAATAATGTTTAAGCAATATTTTTGAGCAGAAATGCAAATTGACTTTAGGGAAAAGGATCAAGAATCATGAAAGCAACATATAGCTTATAAGGTAGAAATGGGAGTCATTAGATTCCTTGTTCTTGCATGACCTTGGACCAGTCATTATACCTGTATTTTAACTTCTTTATTTGTAAAAACTCATGAGTTGGGAAATATGATTTCTAGGGTTCCTTTGAGCTCTTCAATTCCATGATCTGCTCCGAGAGCCTAGGTCACTAGGGAGGGGGAATTCTTCTGGATACCTTTGCTATAGACCCTAAACTTTGGGAGGGACAGTATCAGACAGAATCAGAGACTCTCCATTCAAATTCAAAACCTGTTTGTCCTTGAGTAAATGACTTCTCTCTGGGCCTCAGTTTCCCCATCTGCAAAATGAAAAATTTGGACTACATGACCTTCAACAACAAAAAACACTGAAAATGTAACAACCAGCTCTCTCAAGAAGCTGGCTCCACCATACCCGGTTCGTCCCCTCTGGAGGTCTATCACTCTTAGGGAATTGCTTTCTCTCTGACTCAGCTACTCTGACCTATTGGTCCCTGGTAACACTCCATCCCACCTTTATGCCTGAGGCTGGGGGGAGGTCTCCTAGGAGGCCTCAGAATCCTGGCTTCCTTAGCTTCCCTCTTCTACTAGTTCCCTTCATGCATCCTCATACATGTGTGTGTTCTTAGAATATCAGCACATGTACAATACACACACCTCCATGTGCAAATATATGGGATATGAGTCTGTTGTGTGTGTGTGTGTATGTGTCTGTGTGATGTGAGTCTATTATATTTGCAATGGGCATGGGTGCATACACAGTGCATATATGCATTACACCAAAGCACAAGTGTGTTCACATACATGTACACAAGCAAAGAGATACCAAACACATGCATGTTTGTGCCTATGTGTATGCAGGTATATGATGCATGTGTGTGAACGGACATTGTCCTATATTCTGTGTGTGCTGAGTCTTTTGCTTGTTGGCTTCCCCTCGGTCTGTGTAACCCCTCAAGAGCAGCAGAGCAAGAATCAAGTTTCTGACCTTCTTTGGCTCCTTAAAGCTTCCTTCCCATGGGACGGGCACACAGTTCCCACTTGATAACCACTTGACCCACCGAAGAGAGAAGAAAGGCAGGAGGGATCTTCTTTCCTAGGCACAGTCACTCCAAGGAGAAGTCAGCCTGGGCCCTGCCACTCCCCTTGCCCACCCCATGGAACAAAACTGTGCTAGCTGATTTCTTATAAGCTGCATAATTATGAACCTCAAGAAAAGGAACATGGGAGAGATCCTTCTGGGGGTGGTTAGTCTGGAGAAGAGAAGACCTAGGGGTCAGAGAGAATAGGGAGGGAAGCAAACTGGAAAAAGCCTGCAGGGATAGAGTGAATCCAGGCTTTGGAGGTCTTTAACAGAAGCAGCCTTCTCACTTGAAGGGTAGAGTATGATCATGGTCCTGAGGCAGCATGGGAGGAGAGTGAAAGACCTCCAGAGGAGAAGAACTGGGTATGGTGGAGCCAGCTGCTTGAGAGAGCTGGTTGTAGGGGCCAGATTTAGGAGGACGATGAAGGTGGGAGCAGGGGCCAGAAGCAGAGGGAGGCAGATTTCAGTTCCACATGAAGGTTGTAACAACGTCAAAATGGGTCGACTTATCAAGAAGTGAGCTCCCCGTCATTGGAGGTGTTCAAGTACCATAAAAGACAAGATTGACACCTATTGAGGATGGTAGGGGAATTATTTTCAGACAGGGTTTAGACTACATGGTCTTGGGAATCCCTCCAAAATATTCCGATTTGAAGTTTTCCCAATTTTCACTAAATGTCCCAGGTTTATAAGGAAGAAGGATTGATCTGTGATTTTCTTAGTATAGAGGACTCCCTGGACAAGAAACTCCTCTTGGTGATACGGTTGGCACCTTTGGTACAATTTATTCTTAGGGAATTGCTCAGAACCCTGAGAAATTAAGAGACTTATGCAGCATCCTGCAGACAGTTCTTGTAGAAGACCATGACATCAGGGGAGGTGATGCTATGACAAACACAAGAATTGGATTTGAGAAGGGGCTATGCTAAGTCACCAGCCTCACTTTCTCCTCCAGAGCTGTCTGGGTCCAGTGGCCAGATAGGAATCAGGAGGACTGGAGATGACCCTGGATGTGAGGCAGTTAGGGTTAATTGACTTGCCCAAGGTCACACAGCTAATAAATATCAAATACCTGATGGCAGATTTGAACTCAGGTCCTTCTGACTCCAGGGCTAGTACTCTATCCACTGCAGCATCTAGCTGCTCTCTTGACTTAAGTGAGGTAGAGTTAGAACATTCAATTCTTATAAGAAAATAGCATTTCCATTCGGATTAAGGCTATGTTGTTGTGTGTCAGAGGAGATATTTGAATCCATGGTTTCCAGGCCCCAAAGTCAGCTGTCATATCAAGTCCAATGAGATAACCACAAAACCTGGTGGTGAATGGAGCCTTCAGGAATCACTCTCAGCATCAGGACAGAGTCCATGCACAGTCAAGGTGTTTATCTAAGAGGCCTGAGCAAGATGACAATCCTTGGGTTCAACCTGATGGAACCCATGAGCAGGGGAACACACCCTGCCTCAAGTCCTCATCCCAGCTGCTGTTTTAACCCAATTAACAGAACATTCAGGGCCTCCCAAGGGATGCTGGGGCTTGGAAGAGCCAGGCTCCAGCGTTCACCAAGCTTGGCCACGTGGTCGGCATGGGGAGCTATTTCATCCTACTGGCTTCAGAAACATTTTCTTGGCCGCAGGCAATCACTGCTAACCTACTTAATGAGAACTTTCCAAAACATTCCATTTATGTCATTTCATAAGCCCTCCGGGAAGCCTGGTTGTCCCTCTTCTGAATCGGAAAGGAAAAGTGCCCAGTGTGGGAAGGTGTGGTGTGTGTGAATATGTGTGTATGCGTGTGAATATGTATATGTAGGGGGTAGTGTGTGTATGTGTGTGTGTGTGCACGTGTGTGTGGAGGGTATGATGTATGTGTGTGTGTGTATGTGTGTGTGGTTTGCGTGAATATGTGTGAATGTGTGTATGTGTGTGTGTGAGAGAGAGGAAAAGAAGCACCGGACCTGAAAAGAGGGGTTCCCAGTGGATTGCCAGATGTGACATCTAAAATAACAATTTCTCAAGCTGGCCTTGAAGGTCCTCCACCATCTCCAGGCCTTTCAAGCCATCTATAAGGGTCAGTGGAAGGTACTGGGGCTCTTTACCTTGGAGAAGAGAAGGCCTGAGGGAAGGAAGGGAAGTGGGCCATGTGAACTACATTTGTTCTCTCTAGTACTAGGAACAATGAATTTTTTTTTTCCCCCAACTAGACCAGAAGTTACTTAAGGTCAGAAATGATTTCATTTTTTTCCCCCAGTGGTCACCCAGTTGATTTCCTAGGGATTGTGGGGTGCTCCATCAGTTTAAAGAGACACAGCTTCTTCTCTGAATCCTGAACAGTAAACTCCCTCCTCTTCTCTGGGATTTCCAAGGAAAGACTCCTGCAGATCTCTCAGGCTTTAGGTGCCCTGCCCTGGCAGAAATGGTGACTGTTGTCTATGACACTGGTGGATGATCCTAGACATTCCTAGCCTTGGGGGCAGCCCAGCAAGCCAAGGCATTCCTTAGCTCCTCAGGGAGATTTACTTGAAAGCAGAAGGAATTTCTTGCACTGGAGAAGGTGATCACTGAAATGATGGGGGACCAACACCCCCAGGAGAGATTGACCAGAAGCTCCCTGAGCTGCCTGGCATAGTGGTTTCTGATTGCCTAGCTTTGACACTTTGACAAGAAGTGCTGGGCCCAGTGTGGAGGCAGAGTCTGCCTCAAGTACAGGAATGTAGGTGGAGGGTGAGTGTTGTCCTGACATAAGGAGTCAGAGTTATATCCCAACTTTAGAGGGGAGGGCAATGTTGGACCCTGGCATAGAGGGGCAGTAGGACAGCTGTACCACTTTCAAACAGGAGGCAACAGTTGACTATGGCAGAATAGGCAGGACCAGTTGATGATGGCACTGGCCCTAGTGGTAGCGGTGGTAGCAACAGGCATCAGAACAGGCCTTAACAGCAGTGACAGCCTAAGGCAAATAGAGTCCACAGTACAGGGCAGTGGGCATTAGTCTGGGCAGTGGGAAGGCAGCCAGTGGAACCCTTTGCTTACTGTACTCTAAAACTGACTGATCCTTCCACATGGCCAGCAGTCCCTGTGGAGCTCCTCCCCAAGAAGGGCTTGGATTTTTGGAGAAATGGTTTGCTTTCTGACAAGGCCTCACAAAAGAAGGGGAAAAAGTCCCTCAAAAACCTCTAATGGAGCAATGCTATGTTATTGCACTTCACCACCATAGAGCCACCAAGAGGGGGGGGAGGGTCTGGCTGCTGCCCCAGGGCAATTCTCCAACTCGTGATAAGGGTCCATGACTAACTATTAAGCAATCAAATGGATAGAGCACTGGTCTCGGGAGTCAGGAAAATGGGAGTTGAAATTCAGCCTCAAATACTTGCTACTTACTAGCCGTCTGACCTTGGTCAAGTCATTTAATCCTGATTGCCTCACATCCAGGGCCATCTGATTCCTTTCTGGCCACTGAATTCCGATGGTTCTGGGGGAGAAAGTGAGGCTGGGGACTTAACTCAGCCCTTCTCATGCAAATCCAATTCATGTGCCTGTCATGGCATCACCTCCATGATATCACGGTCTTCTTCAAGAATGAAAAACAAAAACATCAGCCCTGATGTTCTCAGTGCTGAGAACATTCGTCTCTTTACATCCAAAATGCATACTATGACTAGCAAAGAGTTGACAAATACAAGCAAAAAAGAAAGCCAGTCCCTGTGCTTGTAGAGCATTTATTCTAATGGGGGAAGATGACACACAAGAAGCAGCCGACAGGCCCAAGAGGGGAATGTTCAATGTTTTGTTTTATTTGTGCTGTCCTTCGGTTCTTGCTTTTCTTTGCCTCTTTCAGGATGGGCTTGGCCAGACTTCTTGCATCCTGAAAGTCAAATTAATCAGTAACAACCCTGAAGTCAGTTCGTGGTGGCCATCTGAAGAGTCTCTCTAAGAAGGGGCAGAATGTGTCAGGGGACGACAGCCTAACCTCCTTGCCCTGGCCCCAGGCAAGTTAGGCTTGCTTATCCTTAGAAGGTATTGGGACCATTCTCAAGACTTAGTTGGCTCAGAAGACTAAAGGCCTGGGCTCCTAATATATTGAGTAGAAAACAGCTCAGAAGGGATTCAAGAATTCTCTCATGCTTCAAAGATGGGACACTTTGGGCAGCTCTGAGGCAGAGGATTTCTTTGGTTGAATCAACTGGGGTTGTCCTTGATTCCTGGCCTTCCCCAGCTAGGGTGAAGTAAATCTTCTGTTAACTGGTGAATGACCTTTGAGTTTCCTATTTCATTCTAATATCAGACTTCAATTCCCAAGGGATTGATTGGCTTGATTGATTTCCTGCTACCTCCTCACCCTGCTGCTGTGAACATTACATCCCCAACCATCCTTCACTACCCCTTTATGTGGCATCTTTCCCTCTTAGAATGCAAGCATTTTGAGGACAGGGATTTTCTTGCTTGATTGTATTTGTCTATACATAATAGACACTCAGGAAATGCCACACAATTTCTCAAGCCATTCTCCCTTACATGTTTGTTCCCATCAAAATGAACTACTTTATATTCCCTGAATGTTTCCTACCATTTCTCACCCTACATTTGTCTCCCCCTTTCCTTCCTTCCTCTCTTCCTATCTTCCTGTCTGCCTCCTCTCTCTCTCTCTCTCTCTCTCTCTCTCTCTCTCTCTCTCTCTCTCTCTCCCTATGTTCTTGTCTGCCTCTTTCCCTCCCCCACTTCCTCCCAACAATGTAATTCCTCTTTAAGCTCCACCTATTAATATCCCACCCATCCTTCAAATTCAAATTCAATAAATACTTGCTAAGCATTGACTCTGTTCAGAGCATGATGTAGTCATGGAGCTTCCAGTCTAGGGAGAGAATGAGATTTATGGGATGCCTTCATTATAAAATAGCACAAAAGGTCAAGATTAAGCTCAGCTGACATGCTAGGCCCCTCCTCCCCCCCCAAAAAACCAATTTCCCTAATCTGATCCTTTCCTCTTCGGGTTGCTCAGAATACTGGTTTTCCCTCTCTTATGCAGTTACAGGGGTCAGCAAACTACAGCCAGTGTGCTTAATCAGCCCACCAGATGTGGCCCCCTGGCCATGGTTTGTTGATCCCTGACTTATGGCATTCTATTTTGCACCTTAATTATTTGTGTTGTTGTCAGATCTCTCCCTGTGCAACTGTGGCGTCCTCAAGGATGGGGACTGTGCTTCATTCCATTTTGTAACTTGCACATTTTTGGAACTGTGCACAGTCTAGTCTTAATAAACATTAATTGAATTGTCCAATTATCCTGGACTAAATCCTGCACAATTATCCTGGACACAGTTAGTTACAAAAATAACAAAATTTAATTTAAAATCTATCCAAAGAGTCTCTGCTTCTACCAGCCTTCAGCCCGTAGAAGCTTGATACATTTGTTCAAATTTAAAAGAATGTTATCAAGGTTTTTTCCAGAGTTCCATTTTGTGTCTGTTGATTTTAAGTGCTAAATGGGCCTACCATCCCCGGGGGCTGATTGTCTGCAGCCTCAGGTCAGTCTTGGAGGCACCCTCTCCAGTCTCTTCCCATAAACCCAGCTGTGTTACCAAATGGGGGCAGCACCTCTCTGACCCCAGACCCTTAGTCCCCACCTGTACCGGCTCCGTGGATTCTCAGTTCAGAGGCCTTTAAAAGAGGGGCAGCCTATGCTGAAAGGGCTTGGATTAGATGCGCGTGGGTAGGAATTTGGTCTCACTGCACAGGCTATTCAAGGGCCAGCACCTAACTCACAGTCAGCATCAGGAGACGGTCCTGGCTGCTGGGGATGCTGAAGGCAGCATCTGTACCAAAGAGAGTGGGGGAGGAGCAGAGGAGGGATATGCTGCCAGGATTTGATTGGGCATCGGAAGCCGAGGAGAGGCCTGGTGGTGGAATGAGCTCACCAGATGCAGAATACATGGGTTATGTCACCCTAAAGTGTGATTAAAAGCGCTTTAACCAGATTAAGACATCCCAGCATTAAGGATGTTTTATTAATTTACTCTTAATTGTGTTGCTAGCACTCAGCCCACACCCTGAGAGAGAGAATTAATATAATACAATTCACATCCTGTCATGTTTCTCTCACAGTCACTTCTTCCTCAATTAACTCATACTCAGCCTGGTATGACATTAGAACATGAACTCAGCGAGGAGACTCAGATTTTTCCCCCTTTTATTTAACACTGCTAACTACCCATTCTGGAATCTTCTACATATGGGATACATGTTTGTAGCTGAATACATTCTTTTTTTATAATTATTTTCATGAACCTGAGTCATTCATTAACTAACATGAAAACTTGCAGTTGCAGAGAAAAAGATTGCATATAATATTGAAACTTCTATGGGCAGGTTTTTTTTTTGTCTTAAAAGATACATCAAGTTTTATGTGGTAGAATCAACACTCCCTTTCATATCTGTATCACCTTCAGAACTTCCTTCAACTATCTTCTGTATATCTTTTATATGGGATTTTTATATTTATTTATGCTAAATATATTACCAAAGCAGGTGACCATCTTTATCTTAATATTATTCTCTCTAAGCTAGATGATGGATCATCTAGGAGATACTAGTCTTATTAACCATTCTGAGGCTCCTGTATGATTTCCTCAGTCACCATCATGGGAAAAAGGAAGGTTTCTGTCCCTAAACTGAAATCCACTCTCCCACCCACCCACACACCTTCACATCAATCAGTGAAAAACAGAGGCAGAATACAAATCAATAGTTGGAAGGAAACTTAGAAGTCACTGAGTACAACTCCCTCATTTTGCAGATGAGGAAACTGAGACCTGGAGAAGAGAAGTTATTTACCTAAGATCGCCCAGGTGGTCAGTAGCAGAGCCTTAGTGTTCTGACTTCAAATTCAGGACTCTCCATTTAACTACTTTGGCTTTCACATAAAGATTTTAGAGATGGAAGGGAATGTATCTTTAAGACATTAAATGACTTTATCCAATGTAATTTATAGTGGCAATTTTTCTTTTCAATGCTTACTTAAAAGGTTACATCTGAGGCCATGAAGAGCATAATACAAGGGCAGACACTCCTGATTTTGCCTTACTCTCTTCTTCCTGTCAATTTTTTAGATTGTCAGTGATCCAAAGTGACTCATTTAATTCCTCTACTCATGCCTCAGTAGAGACTATTTCTTCCTCACTTTCCTCTGTCCTCCTTCCTCAGACCAGTTATTGATATCTCTAGTACTTGCTTAGGGCATGAGCCTTCAAAGCTACTCCCTACTTGAAAGAAATCTCGTAAGTGAAGACATAGGGAAAATGATCCTGGAATTCAAAGGTCATGAAATTATAAAAGTCCACAGTTCCAAAAATAGAACAATTCTTAACATGAATCTGCTAATTGGCATGGAAGTGGTTTAAGTTCCCAAATAGAAAATTCTTTTTTAAAAAAATTTTTGAAGGTCTCTGGTATGGAGCATGGAATTATAGGTTCAAAGGTTGAGGGTGAAAAGTATCTTTTAAGACATTTTATCTAACCTCCCCATTTTCACAAATGAGGAAATGGACACTCAGAGAAATGATGATTATCCAGATATTTAGGGCCAGAAGGCCTGGAATATGATATTCTGAAGGGCAAAGGACCTTGGATTCCAACCAAGAATCAACTACCCTGCCCCAGATATTTAGAAGCTAAGCAGTTCAGTGGTAGTCTAACTCCCATTTGTCAAAGTCTCCTGATGAAGAATGATGGAGTTATTTGCACTCTCCCTGCTCCCCCCCACACAAGAATTCAGCTCTATCTTGCTCGGCCACTTATGAAAAGGAGGTGAAGAGAATCTAATTATCTGATTTGTTGTTTAGCTGTTTCAGTCATGTCTAACTCACCATGACCACATTTGGGGTTTTCTTGGCAAAGAAACTGGAATGACTTGCCATTTCCTTCTCCAGTTCATTTTACAGATAAGGAAACTGAGGCAAACAGGGTGCCCAGGGTCACACAGCTAGGAAGTATCTGAGGTTAGATTTGAACCCAGGAAGATGATTCTTCCTGATTCCAGGCCTGGTGCTCTATCCACTAACCACTTAGTTGCCTTAATTGTTTGATTATTAACATATTAATGAATGATTTGTTTTGCTCATGATATGGAGTCTGATTTGATTTTTTTCTGTTTTTTTCTTCCTTCTGGTATATTTCTGTAAATTAAATGATGAGGCTCACAGGTTCTTTATGTGAAAATTTGAATATCAAACTGATATAATTTATTTTTAGTAAAACATTTTGCCATAGCTCTCCTTTATGGTAGCAAAATTTAACTCCCTTACCCAAGAATGCCTAGTTATCTGTTCCATAAAGTCATCAATACTTCTGTGGCATGATGTAAAGGCAGAAAAGGCACTGGTTCAGCAAACAAATTTTCCACCATCCTAGGAGATGTCACGAAGGTAGGCAGAACAGAAAATTTAGGGTCGGGTGCACAAGTTGGACTGGGTCCTCTGAGGACAATGACTCTGACTTTTGGTGTCCGTGCAGTTAGACAATGGAGTGGTCAGAAAGCTGAGTTAAAATTTGGCCTCAAATTCTCAGTAGATGTGTGATCCTGGGCAAGTCACTTAACTTCTGTCCACCTCGATTTCCTTGACTGTGCAATGGGGATCATAATATCATCTACTTCACAGATGTTTGTAAAGTATCTGTTTGTAAAGCATATTGCATTATTTTTGTTCTTAGTTTCATTTGGATATAGAGTTTAGAGTTTAAAGTTGCAGTTTAATCATTTTTCATTCATATCTGACTCTTCATGACTCCATTTGAGATTTTATCAGGGATGCTGGAGTACTTTGCCATTTCCTTCTCCAGCACATTTTACAGATAAGGAAACTGAGACAAACAGGATTAAGTGACTTGCCCGGGGTCACACAAATATTCGTATCAGCCCTTGGGATAACAAAGAAGTAGAAACAAAGTAGACACGTATTTGTTAGAAAATAACTAAACAAATTGTAGTTTGAGGCTAGATGAGTCTTCCTGACTCAATGCCTGGTACTCTATACACTGTACCACTTAAATGCCCCAGGATTTAAAGACCCACGTTCATATCTAAGCTCTGCTGCATACTGACTCTATGACCTTAAGTAAATGATGTCACATCTCGGGGATGCCTGTTCCTGCCATACCTACTACATGGCAATGGTGTGAATAATGGATATGTAAATGTTCTACAAATCTAAGATACTGTTCCCTGACATCTGATTCTAAATCAGAGAACTTAGATTAGAATCCCAGCTATTCTACAGACTACTAGGGTGATCTTGGTCAAGTCAAACTGACCTCCTCCTCCTTCTAGGACTCAATTTCCTTATCTACTAAATGATGGAATTGGACTAGAAGGTCTCAAAGTTTCCCTCCAGCTCTAAATCCTATACATATGACTTCTAATGATGATAATTAACTACTTGACCATCATCCACAGTGACATTCTGTGACTCTGTAAGGAGTAAGCCTTGCTTAATTAGTGCTGAGTGCGTGAGCTTTCTTGATCCACTGTTCTCAAATGATGGTAAGTACCAGAGGGATGAATATGAAGTGTAGAATAAATTATAATTATAACCACTGGTTGGACCTATGAAATGGAATTATGCTAAAGCAAGTGAGTAAAATAGCTCTGAGATCTGTTAGGCCTATTCCCTGGAATGCCCCAAATACAACAAAATATTCGTATCAGCCCTTGGGATAACAAAGAAGTAGAAACAAAGTAGACACGTATTTGTTAGAAAATAACTAAACAAATTGTAGTTTGTAAATTGAATGTGATATCACTCCACTGTAAGGAATAAGAAGTGTGAAGAATTCAGAGAAGTATGGGAAGATTTATATGAATTGATGCTGAGCGTAAAAAGAAGAATGAGAAAAACAATAATACAAGTATTTCAATAATGGAAATGGAAATAACTAAAAAGGAAAAACTCTGAATGTTATGTAATTATAATGATAAAGCTTGGTCTGAGGAGAGATAAAAAGGCAATGTACTTTTATATAATTATTGTATTGTTAGGTCATATTATATTTATAAAATTATCATATAATTATATAAAAATTCACAAAATATTAGACTTGATGTCTTGGCTAGTTTTGCTGAACTGACATTTTTTTCTCTTCCTTTTTTATTCTTTGTTACAAAGGATGGTTTGCTAGGTAACAACGGTGGGAGGAATATATATATTTGGAAAAGAAGGTGATAATAGTGATAGAAACAAAAAAAAAGAATAATGTCAACAATATATTAAAATACACAGAAAAAAAGGAAAGGAAAATAGAGCAATTTGTTACTACCTATACTGTTCCTACTATACTGTAAACACTATAAATAGAAATTCACAACTCCTTATGCAATTTTTTCTTGCTCTTTGCATATATTTAAATGTTTGTGTTTGTTAGTGATTAACTTCATAATAAAAATAAAAATTTTAATCATGAAAAAAAGTAATTAGAAAATAAGAGCTGTCAAGAAAAAATTTTTAAAAACACGTCACTCCTGCTGCATGGGTCCCTAATCTCTTGATCCTACTGGTCAGTCCCCAAACTTAATTGCAGAGATTGTGCTGAATTCTTTTAAAAAAGAAAGACAATTCTCTATAAAGCCTCCTCATTGTTGAATAGGGCAGGAATATCCCCAGCATTAGCTGAGAGAAACTGATGCTCAGTTCACTTAGAAGAAAGGAAGACTAGCCACTTCTTTCTGTCTTTTTCTTTCCTTTTCTTCTCTCTGTTGCTCCCTTTTCAAAACTCTTCTTGTTTCCTAGTTTTTCTCCTCTTCAGTCTCTCAGTGTTTTTCTCTTGCTACTTTTTTCCTTCATCTTCATCATCCTCTTCTTCCATTTCTAACTCCTGATTAATGTCTCTCTGATCAGAACCACAGGAGATTTCATCATTTTAGGAGCAATAAGCACAACAACTGTCTCTAGTCTCCAATCCTAACCAACCAATGCATTTATTTAACACCTACCACTTGCCAGGAGAGAAGCAACATGGTAGAAAAAGAGAACTGGTCTCAGAGTCAGAAAGACTAGGTTCAAGTTCCACCTCTGACACATAATATCCAGCATCCCAGGCTATCTAAGGCTATAAATTAGAAAGAAGGTGCTGGCCTGCGTTGGAAGAAGGAATTTTCTCATCCAAGAGTTATCTATGTCAGTGAAACCCCAGATCCCTTCCTTCTCTCATCCTTAGGAACTATGCTAGATGCTTTACAAGGACAAGAATGAAATATTCCCTGCCTTCAAAGAGCTTAAGGAAAATAATATGTACATAAGCAAGTATATACAAATGCAAAGAATGATAGGACAGAGGGACAACTCTAGCAACTTTGGATATCAAGAAAGATTTCATGTAGGAGGTGACGTTTGAGAAAGTCTTGAAGGAATCTAGGGACTCTGAAAGGCAAAGGTGAGAAGGGAGAACATTTCTTGCCTGGAGAAAAGTTTGTGCAGAGGAATGAAGGTGGGAAATGGAATGGCATGTACAGAGAATAAGTATGGAATGTGGAAAAAATATGGGGAGGAGGGTAAGATAAGTCTAGAAAGACTTTGGAGACAAGTTGTGAAGAGCTTTAAAAGTCAAACAGGAACTTGCATTTCATCATTAGTCAAGCAGATATTGAGTACCTACTAAATATTGAGCTCAGGCAAACTAAGACAAAAATGAACAGTCCTGAATCTTAAGGAACTTCTATTCTATCGGAAGAGACAGCATGAATGTATCTAAGTATAATATATACCACATTTAGTATATGCCACACATAGTATATGCCACATGGATAGCTAGTTGGCAAGACAGAGTGCTGGAACTGGAGTCAGGAAGACCTGAGTCCAGTCTTTAAAAATGGCAAGACCAAGCTATTCCTTCTCTTTTCTACCAGGTTTTAAAAACATGGGCAGTCAATCAAGGGGGCTACCCCCACATATGCAGACGTAGACACTAAAGGTCTTTAGAGCCATTGTGCTGACCTCATTGCTATATGCCTGGAGAGTCTACCAGTGCCACGTCAGGAAACTGAATTGTTTCCATTTAAATTGTCTTGGGAAAATTCTGAAGATCACCTGGCAGGAGAAGATTCCAGACACTGAGGGCCTTTCTTGAGCTAAACTATCTAGCATTCCAACATTACTACAGAAAGTGCAACTATGATGGGCAGGACACGTTGTTAGAATGCTAGAAATAGGGGCAGCTAGGTGGTGCAGTGGAGTCAGGAGTACCTGAGTTCAAATCTGGCCTCAAATACTTAATAATTGCCTAGCTGTGTGGCCTTGGGCAAGCCACTTAACCCCATTGCCTTGCAAAAACCTTAAAATAAAAAGAATGTCAGACATATACTTGCCAAAAAAACTATTTTATGAAACACTCATACAGGGCAAGTGTTCATAAGGGGGGTCAGAAGAAGTGATACCGAGACATCCTGAAGAACTCTGGAATTGATTATACAGCATCCAATTATTACAGCCTCTATATCCACTGGCACAGGGCCACCTAGCATGGCATGCTCTCAGCAGTGAAGACACTACACTCTACAAGGAAGGCAGAAGTAAAGCAACTCAAAGGAAACATGACACCCGTAAGTTTAGAGTATCGCCCCCAGATGTTTATATGGACTCTTTGTGCCTGATCTGTGGTAGAGCATTCAAAGCTCATATTAGTCTGACCAGCCACAGTTGGACACTGAAATTTGCCTCAAACATAGTTATGTCATTTTGGTCTTCTTCAGTAGCTTAGGACAAGAACCAAGATGACATAATGGGGTATGTTGGCTATACTGGGCATACTCAAAAGGCCAATCCAGATTATAAGCATATATATATACATATATATACACACACACACACACACACACACAAATACATACATATATATACACCTTGATATTGTTCTCCCCAACCTAGAATATTAGTTTCTACAGTGACACAGTTATAGTTCTTAGTTTAGCTGCTTTCCTTATATAAACCTGAACATAACATCACTTCTAAGGTCTGTGTACCTATACAGAAGGTATCTTATGAATTCACTGTAGGTATCTACAGGCACTGCCCACCAAGGCAGTGATATAACAGCTTGGACTTATGAACCCACCTCTGGAATCTACCCAAGAGTGAATGGGAAGGCAGATAGCCTTGTGGTTCTGACATATATTTAAAGCATTCCACAATCTGATCCCCTCCAATTATTACAGCCTCTATATCCACCACTTCCCTTCCTGAACTCTAAAATCCAGTCAAATGTCTTCTTTCTCATCCTCAATAATGAGTGGTAGCTAGCATGGACATAGTCCTTCAAAGTTTATAAAATGCTTTGCAGACAAAATGCTTTTGCATCAACTGGTTCCATGCTCACAAGAGAATAAGGGGTCTTGGTATCCATTTCAAGGAAAAACGAAAGCTAGTGTAACACAAGGGATCAAGGGTCCCCCTCTACTATAAAAGTTCTTCCTTGTGGCTGCCACAAAGCAGTGACCATATCTTTCTCAGGATCTTACGAACTTGGAAGCATCAAAAACTCGCAGATTCCTAGAACTACCGAAAACACAAAAAAAGCCTATAATTTCAGACAGTCCCTTCCTACTTCCAGGTGAGCAGAGTTCAACTTTTATAAAATGTTCAAAGTAAAAAGAAAGGCAGAAAAATGAGCAAATGACAAAAAAATAATTTGACCATAAAAAGCTACTATAGTGACGTGAGGACCAAGACATGAACTCAGAAGAAGACAAAACTATGACAGCTACAAAGAAGGTCTCAAAGAAAATGCTAATGGAATTCAAACCAAACAAGAATTCCTAGATGAGTTAAAGAAAGAGATAAAAGTAGTAGAGGAAATTATGAAAAGAGAATGAATAACTTGATAAAAAAAAAAAAAGGTACCAAAAATCTGAAGAAATAACATCTTTAAAAAACCAGAATTGGTCTAATTGTAAAAGAAGTACAAAATTTCACTGAAGAACAGACCTCCTTAAAAAATTGAATTGGGGGACAACTAGGCAGTGCAGTGAATAGAGTACAGCCCTAGTGTTCAAATCTGACCTCAGACACTTAAAAATTACCTAATTATGTGATCTTGGCCAAATCACTTAACCCCATTTCCTTGCAAAAACATAACCAAAAACAAAAAGCAACCACCCAAAAAAAAACCAGAATTAGACAAATAAAAAAAGAGATACAAAATCCCAATGAAGAAAATGATTCCTTAAAAATCAGAATTGGAGGGGCGGCTAGGTGGCACAATGGTCCTGGAGTCAGGAGGACCTGAGTTCAAATCGGGCCTCAGATACTTAATAATTACCTAGCTGTGTGGCCTTGGGCAAGCCACTTAACTCCATTGCCTTCCAAAAAAAAATAAAACAACAACTAAAGAAAATCAGAATTGGAGAAATGCAAGCTAATGACCCTATGAGTTATGAAGAAAAAATAAAATAAATTTACGAGAATGAAAAAATGGAAAAAAAATGTACTACCTCTTTGGAAAAACACCTTATCTGGAAAATAAATCAAAGGGAAATAGTTTTAATTATTAGACTACCTCAAAGATCAAAGGAAGAGTCTAGATATCATATTTCAAGAAATTACCAAGGAAAATTCAATGTTTTAGATCCAGAGGGTAAAATAGAAATTGAAAGAATTCATCCATCATCTCTTGAAAAGGCTCCCCAAATGAAAACTCCCAGGAACATTGTAGTAAAATTAGGGAACTCTTGGTTAAAAAAAATTCTTTAGGAAGTCAAAAGAAATGAGTCAAACAGAGCCACAGTAAGGCTCACACAAGATTTAATGACTTAACATTAAAAGAGCAGAAGACTTGGAATATGATATTCCAAAAGGCAAAGGAGCTAGGATTACAACCTTGAACAACCTTCCAAGCAAAACTGAGTATAATCTTTCCGGGGGAAAAATGTATATTTAATGTAATAGAGGACTTATGAGCATTCCTAATGAAAAGACTAGAGCTGAATAGAAGATTTGAGATAAACATGAAAGAATAATTCAAATAGTTCCAATAAAGTTAAACTATTATAATCTTTTTGGGGAAGATGAAAAATGTGACATCCAAAAATTTTATCATTATTAAGGCAATTAAAAGTAAATTATATAGACAAAGAGCATGAGTTAATTATGTGGAGATGATCTTCCAAAAAAATTAAGGAATGAGAAAGAAGGGTGCACTGGGAGAAGGGGAAAGGGAGCAGCAAAAAAGGAGAAAACTTTCTCATATAAAAGAGATACACAAAGAAGAGATTTTATAGTAAAGGAGGAAATTATGGGGGGGGGGATGCAGGCAATGTTTGAACCTCACTCTCATTAAAATTGGTTTGAAGAGGGAAGAATATATGTATATTTATATGTATATGTATGCATATATGCATATTTATCACATATTTGTACACACACACACACACACACACACACACATACACTCAGTTGAATATAGAAATATAACACCCAATGGAGATATAGGAAGGGAAAGGCATTTAAAAAAAGGGAGAGGGAGATAATAAAAATAAGGCAGTGGTTAAACAAAATAGATATTTGAGGAGGGACAAGATTAAAAAAAGAGAGAAAAAAGAAAAAGAAAACAGAAAATGAGATGGAGAGAAACACAAAGTAATCATAACTATGAATGTCAGTAGGATAAGTTCACCCATTAAATGGAAGCAGATAGCAGAATGGATTAGAAACCAGAATCCAATAATGTTTTGTTTAGAAGAACCATAATCAAAATTAAAAAGCAGACACATAAAGGGTTGAACCAGAATCTCATATGGTTTACCTGAACTAAAAAAAAAAAAAAAAATGGCAAGGGTACAAGTATGAACTCGGTCAAAGTAAAAACAAAAATTAACCTAATTTAAAGGGATAATCAGGGAACCTAAATTTTGTTAAAAGCTACCATAGACAATGAAGTGATATGAAAACTTTATTTAGCAGGTTTCTCCAATAAAGGCCTCATTTTTCACCTTTATACTGCATATGAATCTGAGTCAAATTTATAAAAATAACTATTTCAAAGGATATAAACAGTTTTCAGATGAAGAAATTAAAACTATCTATAGTCATATGAAAAAATGCTCCTAAACACTATTGATCAGAGAAATGCAAATTAAAACAACTCTGAGGTATCACCTCACATCTATGATAGAAAAGAAGAATGAATCCCCAAGAGAGCATAAGAAAGGGGGAAAAGCATCCAAATGTACAAAAATATTTATAGTAGTTCTTTTTTGTGGTGGCAAAGAATTAGAAATTGAGGGAATGCCCAACAACTGGGGAATAACCAAACAAATTGAATATGAATGCAATTGTGCTCTAAGAAATGACAAGCAGCCAGATTTCAGAACAACCTGGAAAAACTTACATGAACTGATGCTGAGTGAAGTGAGCAGAACCAGAACATTAAGCACAGCAACAGTGTGTGATCCACAAGAACTAAAACATTGTACACAGTTAACAGAGATGATCGGCTACCATAGATTTAACTCTTCTCAGCTTTCAATGATCAAAGACAATGCTAAAAGACTTGTGATTAAAAAAAAAATGTCATCCACATCCAAAGAAAGAACTATGGAGTCTGAATGCAGATCAAAGCATACTATTCTTACTGTTTTTTAATTTGTTTTTTCTTCCTTGTGGTTTTTCCCTTTTGTTCTGATTCTTCTCTCACAACATGACTAATCTGGAAATATGTTGGACATGATTGTACATGCATTATCTACATGAGATTGCTTGTCTTGGGGAGGGAAGAGAGAAGAAAAAATTTGAAACTCAAAAGAATGTTGAAAACTATTTTTACATGTAATTGGAAAAAAATAAAATACTTTTAAGGGGGGAAAAGACATTTCTCAATTGATCAAAGAATATGAACTAGCAGTTTTCAGAAGAAAAAAATCAAAGCTATCTATAGTCACATTAAAAATGCTCTAAATCATAAGAACAATGCAAATTAACACAATCCTTAGGTACTGTCTCATACCTAAACAAAAATGTTAAATGCTGGAGGGGATGAGGGAAATATAGGAACTCATGAATTGTTGGTATGGGTTTTGAACTGATCCAACCATTCTGAAGAACAATTTGGTGCTATGCCCAAAGGGTTACATAACTGTACATACCCTTTGACTCAGACACTACTAGGTCTATATCCTAAAGGGAGCAAAGGAAAATGAAAGAACTTATATGTGCAAAAAATATTTGTGGTAGATCTTTTTGTGGTTGCAAAAATTAGATTTTGAGGGTATGCTTATCAATTGGAAAATAGCAGAACAAATTGTGATATATGATTGTGATAAAATACTATTGTACTGTGGGAAATGGCAAGGGGTGTGGTTTCAGAAAAACCTAGGAAGACTTATATGAACTGATGCAAAATGAAATTAAGGACTAAGAAAGCATTGTGCACAGTAATAGCAAATCACAATGATGATCAGCTGTGAAAGGCTTTACTATTCTGATCAATACAATGATTCTAGGCAATGCCAGAGGTCTCAGAGAGAGAACTGATGAATTCTGAATGAAAACCGAAGTTTAATTTTCTCACTTTATTTTTCATGCTTTTAAAAAGATGATCAATATGAATATATATATATATATATATATATATATATAATTGATGTCATATTGTCTGTCTTCTCAATGGATTGAGGAGAGGTTGGGGGTGGGAAAGAAGGGAGAGAATTTGCAACTCAAAATTTAAAAAGAAAAAAATGCTAAAAGTAAATAAATAATACATTTTTTATAAAGAAGAATGATGATTTTGATGAGCTGGAGAATTTTTCAGGGCTGGTCAGCAGCTGAAGTTGCAAAAAGCCTTGAGTCCCTTTGAAGATTGGTTGAAGGAACTGAGATCACCTTACTCTGGAGAAGAAGAGACTCAGTGGGAACATGCTAACTGAAGAGTAGTCATGAAGAGGAGAAATTGGACTTGTTCTGTTTGGCACTAGAATTATCTGAGGCAGCTGGGGATACCAGAACGCACAGAGCACTGGGTCTGAAGTCAGAAAGTCCTGAGTTCAAATCCTATCTCAACTACTCTCTAGCTGGGTGACCCAGACAAGTCACTTAACCTCTCAGCCTCAGTTTCTTCTTCTGTAAAATTGATCTAGCACCTACCTCACAGGACTCTTTCAAGGTTCAGTTGAAATAATTTTGCAAACTTTGAAGTCCTACATAAATGCTAGCCATGATGATGATGATAGAACCAGAAGTCCTGGGTAGAAGTTGCAAAGAAGCACATTTAACCAGAATGTCCTAACAATTAGTGCCGTTCAAAAGGAAAATAGATTGCCTGCCTCCAGAGTCAGTGATTTTCTCCCTCTGTGGAGGTCTTCAAGCAGAGACTGGATTATGACCATTTGTCAAGGATGTAATAAAAGGGATCTTTCCATATAAAGATTGGGTTAAATAGTTTCAACTCTCAAATTCTATGATTCTCCCATGTACCTACAGACAATCCTCTAGCTTGTTTTCCTGTTTTGCTATTCTGATCAATACAATGATTCTAGACAATGCCAAATGTCTCAGAGAGAGAACTGAAGAACTTGACATCCTGAGGGCAGGGACTATTTTCCTTTGGCCTTTATATACCAGAGCACATATAAGGGTAGTACCAGGCACATATAAGAGCTTATGATTGATTGATTGATCAATGATTAATAAATGTGACTACTTTGAATGTGTGTATGTATATTTAATAGACATATAAACAGCAAGTATCTGCCACAGAAATTCATGACATATTTTATAATTTAATATAATAATTATATGTCTATAATTATAAATTCATAATTATAATCCTTCCCAAGATAGCAATTACAATAAAATTTATAGTTTTATAATATAGTATATAACTATGTAGATGCACTTTTATGTCTTCCTCTTCCTCATTTGATATGATCTATGGCTGCTACTTTGAGACCTCTGTTTTCTAAATCTCTATTTAAAGTAGAATTAATCTTCTCCCTCCTAACACTGTCTGTCTTCTGGTGTCATCTTGCTTATTTTCTGCAGAAGATGGTGATTTCTCTGAGTGTTTTGCATTTCAGATCTTTCTATTAATAAATGCATAACCACCAGAGCATGATTTTCATGCTAAAGAATCTTCTAAGACAGTAAACTCGTTGCAGGCAGGAGCCATATTCACCATCTCATCCAGTACCTAGATTGGTCAGCCCTTTGTTCTAATGAAGATTGTCATTTGTATGATCATTTCTTATGTTTTTGCCATATGTGAAATGCTCAATTGATATAGCTTATCTATTTGTAGAAAACTCTTTATCCCTAAACTTAATGATTTAACATTAAAAAAAATTACTATGTAGTGCATATTAATTGAGAGACATAGTGGCGTAAGGTGTGTAGAGACAACTTTGGAGTTAGGAAAAATACAAGTTCCAATCCTACTTCAGACACATACTTTCTTTGCAAACCTGAGCAAGTCACTTAAAATTCCTATTGCTACCTGTCTAAGATTTCATAAACTACAGAGGTCCTAATCTACATGGTAGGAAAGAATTTCCATCCTGGGAGTTCTCTAAGCTAGGGAAATCAGATCTAGATCCAAAATAGCCCTAAAACCCACAGACTCTAAATAATATATGAATAATGCAGAATAGAGCTCTAGGTCTAGGGATATGCCATTAATTGGACCGAGTGTCCTTAGAGGAGTCACTTGGCCTTTAGGGACCTCAGTTTGGCTGGATTAAATGTCCTTTAGAACCCTTCTGACTCTGAGGGTCTCTGATCCTGGGATACTCTAAGCATTCTTTGAGTTTTCTCTGGCAGTTGCTAGGCTGAGCCCATGAATCAAATCTTTTGCCTTGTTCCTAAGCCAGGGCCAAGCTCTGCTGCTTTGGTCAGGAATGTGAGTGTGTCAGCAGGACTGGCCGTGAGTCAGACAAGATCCAGATTAAAAAAAAAAAGAGGCAGACTCTCTAGTATGCAGGGCAGGCAGGGTCTTCCCTTAACATGAAGGAGCAGCTCCCTTGTGTGAAGGCAGGGGAGAATGCACACGAGCAAAATGACCGAAATGGAAACGGGTAACCTTCTGAAGTTGGTGAAACAGCTGTCTATTTATAGGCCAGGGCTTGTCATTCATTTACTAGTGATCTAAAGACCTCCGCCAGAGCCAGAGCTTGGGTATTAGAAGGCCTTGAATTCCAGGTCAAGGGGGTGTTCCCTGGGAAAATTCATCCCCAAATGCTTTAGGAGGGTCAACCTGGCTGATAAGGATCAACTGGGTCAAATACAGGCTGGCTATTCCCTAGGGAGAGAATATCCTATACCAAATATAGGGTAAGTTGAAGTCAGCGGGGCTTGCCCTCTTTACATCATCCCACTTGTATTAGGGATTTCTTGTTAAATGAGCCAGCTACAATAGCTTATTCTTAGGGGGAAATCCTAGGACTGCAGAGAGCAGTACTTTGAATTCTAATCCTGACCTGGCCACTCCATAGAGAAAAGGAGTCTAATTAGTGAACTTGAAGTCAAAAACTCAGAGCTCCAGGATGAATTCCACCAGTTATAATCTGTGTCACTGGGGGGATGGTAGGTCACTTAGCGTCAGAACCTCAGTTTCCTCTGATGGAAATTGGTGGTGACAATCCTTGACCTATTTAGGTTGTGGTATCTATAAATTGTATAGGATATATATCCCTATATATATATATATGTATACATATATATATATGTATGTATGTGTGTAGATAGATAGATAGACAGACAGAGAAGTAGATATAGCTACATACATATGTGGGCTTCTGCATTGAAGAGCAAGATGAGGTTTTGTTGACCTGAGGTCTTTACCTGAGGTTTTGTTGACCTGAGGTCTTTACCTGCTTTTTTTATTCTTTGTTCTCAAGTTTTCTGGGATGGGGAGGGAGAGAAGACACGGAGCACAGAAGCTCTGAGATCAGCAAAGATAAAGTGAAATACCCATCAATTAAAATTCAGGGTCACAGAGCTGGGCCTTTCAGTTCCACATGGAGATAGAGGCTAAGACGGGTACAACATCTGGAAGACCCACTTTACAGTACTGCCAGGAGCCTCTATGAAATAATGTTTGAAAAATACTTTATAAACATTAGAGGAGTCTATAAATGTCAGTTATTAACATTGTTGGGGGACAGATGTCATCCCTGTCCAGGATATGAGGCTGAGGTAGCTTATTAACAGATGAGGCTGATATCAAAGCCCAAGCCAACACAAAATATGGAAGTCTGGGTGAAAAACTACTACCTACATTGCAACTGAGAGGGGACTAAAGCTGGAAAACAGAAATAAGAAAAGCAAACTAGGGAACTATAATTGCTTAAGAAAGGGCTGTACTCTCTATGACCTGAAACCAGCAAAATGTGAACAGGTGGCATGGTATAGTTTGAACAGATTCCCATGACAGACATCAAGAAGCTCAACCATCCGTTGCATTTGGGACTCAAGGAATAATTACTGAACACACTGAGATTCAAGTAACAAGAAGAAGAGAAACAATTTCCTCCCAGGGCCCGGGACCTCTAAGTGATTCTGATCGGCCCTTCATAAGGGAGCAGGAAAAGGATTGCCCAAGAACAACCCAAGCCAGATCCAAATGAATCAGAGGTATAGTCAGAACACAGGGTTTGTCCACAGTGATGCAATAGTCTATCCACAAAGACTGGAGCAAATGAGGAAGTAATAGGTGACGGCCAACCAAATCCACTCATGCATGCTGAGTTCTGACCAGGCTGGTCATTTCTAGTCATGTCCTTGTACTCTCCACCTCCACACCTCTGCTCACTTTGTTCTCTGAGTCTGAAATGTAATCATCCCTCCCCCTCTTTTCCTGTTCCGTTTCTCTCCAGTCTTTAACACCTAACTCAAATGTCAGTTTTTTCTACTTCTCCTTGCTCCTTGGTAACAGCTCTTTTCCCATCAGACCTCATGTGGCATTTTATTTCTCACCACCTTATTAAACAAATAATGCTCTAACGTTTGTTTTTTAACTTGTCTGTTTAGGAATCTTCTTTCCCTACTTCAGAAGGGGAGAAATTTTTTTAAACTATATTTTGTGTTTTTCCAGTGCCCAGCATAGTACTATGCACACAACAGGAGCTTGTTGTTTTTAATTGATTTGAACCCAGTCCATAAAAATGATGACACAGAAGATTGTCTTACACTGTTAATATGGGCAAAAAGTCCTGACCTGCCATTGTGAAAATTTCACTAAGATAAGCAATCTTTTTTCTTTTGAGCTAGTTTTGTAAAATATAGTATTATTGAACTTTTGCTTACATTACCTAACTTTCCTATTATATCCCTTTCCTTCTTTCTCACTCCTAAATGACAGAATATTTTGATAGGAAACTCTCCTGTTGTGGAAGAATATCCAACAAAGCCTCTTTTTCTTATAGAAATGGGGTTTTCCTGACTCCAGGCTCAATTCTCTATCCATTGAATCACTAGCTGTCCTAGTTTATAAATCAAACACATCAGAATAGATGCTTTTCCCAGTCTTCTGGGGTTGCAATCTTTCCCTTACTCTAAATATCCACAATGCCTCATATTATTCCCGCCCCCCCCCCCATTTATGTATGTAGCTACAACCTTTCAGGTTCTCACTTGGACTATTACAATATTCTTTTAAATATATATATTATTTATTTATTTTTAGCATTTTTTTTAATTTTGAGTTCCAAATACTCTTCCTCCCTTTCCCTTAATGTGAAGGTAAGAAATCTGATATTAATTATACATGTAAAATCATGCAAAATATATTCCCATATTAGCCACATTACAAAAAAAGCAAGAAAAATAGGAAAGTGAAAAAATTATGCTTTTAATCTGCATTCAGTTCACTAGTTCACTTTTTTGGAGATAGATAGTTTTTCAACATTAGTCCTATGGACTTGTCTTGGATCATTTTTTCATCAGAATAATTAAGTCATTAAGTTAATCATCATACAGCATTATAATTATTATATACAATGTTTTCCTGGTTTTGTTCAGTTTACTCTGCATTACTTTATATAGGTCTTCCAAGGTTTTTCTGAAACCATCCAATTCAACATTTCTTATAACACAATAATATCCAATTCCAATCATAAACCATAACTCATTTGGACATTTCACAATAGATGGGTATCTACTCAGTTTACAATTCTTTGCCACCACAAAAAGAGCTGCTATTAATTTTTTTTTTTGTTACAAATAGGCCCTTTTCCTTTTTCTTTGATCTCTTTGTGATTCAGACCTAGTTGTGACATTGCTAGATCAAAGGGTATGGCACAGTTTGATTACCCTTTGGGCAAAGTTACAAATTGCTCTCCAGAATGGTTGGATCAGTTCATAATTCCACCACCAGTGTATTTGTGTTCCTTTTTTTCCATATCCCTCCAACATTTGTCATTTTGCTTTTCTGTCACCTTAGCCAATTTGATAGGTTTGAGGTGGTATCTCAGAGTTGTTTCAATTTGCATTTCTCTAATCAGTCGTGATTTAGAACATTTCTTCATAGGACTATGATAGTTTTGATTTCTTATTCTGAAAACTACCTGTTCATATCCTTTGACCATTTCGCACTTTGGAAATGACTCATATTCTTCTAAATTTGAGTAGGTCCTCTATCACAATAGCTTTTAATTGGTCTTCTTGCCTCAATTTCTCCCCATTCCATTCATCAGCCAGACAGTGTTAATGATTTCAGCAAAATGCAAATCTGACCATGTCATGAACACACTCCAACACCTCTTGCTCTGAGATAAAATATAAACCATTTTTTGACATTAAAAGGTTTTATGATCTGGCTCCTTCATACCTTTCCTATCTTCTTGCACACTATTCCCTTCTATTTACTTCTATATATTTCTAGACACACTGGCTTACTTTCTATTCACCACACATTAGAGTTCATCCCTCATCTCTAAACCTTTGCTCTGGCAATCAGCAGTATCTGCTGTGCTCTCTCCTTCCTTACCTCAACCTCCATGGCTTAGAATTCTTGGTTTCCTTCAACCTTCAGCTCTATGGCAGGCCTTTGAGGTCTTTCCTGGTCCTCCCAGCTACCAATGCCTTCCCCGTTTAGACTGCAGAATATCTATTTTATAGATTTATATACTATATATATTATACTATATATGTATAGCCTACTCTGAGTTATACCTTTACATACATATTGTGTCTCCTTTTAAAATAGAACTTCCTGGGGCAGCTAGATGGCACAGTGGATAGAGTACTGACCCTGGAGTCGGGAGGATCTGAGTTCAAATTCAACTTCAGACATTTAATGACCAGGCTGTGTGACCTTGAGCAAATCACTTAACCCCATTGTCTTGCAAAAACAATAACAATATAAAAATAGAAGTTCCTTGAGTGATGTTTTTCTTTGATGTTTGCATATACATTGATCAGTAAAATGCATAATAAAATCTGATTGATTGAATGTCTTCCAGACCCAGGACAAATCCTCTGAATATGCTTTATTTTATTAATATTGCTTTTTTAAAATAAAGAGACCAGAAGTGAGCAAAATACTCCATATATGACCTGACCAGAACAGAGTACAGTATGATTTCCTTTATCTAGAGACTATGAGTTTATAATTTAAGATCACTGACTTTGAACTACCAATATTTATTAATAACTGTCTCAAAAGACTTCAGGGAGAAGGTAGGAATGTATATATAAATATAAACATATATTTATGTATCTATATATTCTAATTTAATTATCCTAATTTATCTTCGTTATCCTCAAAAATCTTTAATGAGCCTCCTTTTCATATGAAATAATTTTCTAGTCTGGGATTGTTACTTCTCTCTGTCCTCAGTCTACCTTTCTCTCCTTATCTCCTACTACTCTCCCTTTTATCCCCTGTGCTAATTGGGCTACTCATTGAGCATCCTCCATAATTTCTCTACCTTTGAACTTTTGTTTATGTTATTATCTCTGCCTAGAATGTTCTGTCTTTTCCCCCTTCACAAATTCTATCCATCCATCAATATGCAGCACAGATGCCTCTTCCCCCGTGAAGCCTTCCCTTATTCCATTGATCTTAATGAATTAATTTCCTCCAAACTTTCATACCATTTTGTGCCCAATTAATCATTTTCTCCTTTGTTTTATGTTTATGTATGTCTGACATCTCTGAGACCAGAAGCTACTAGCACAAATGGAACTGTCCTACTCATCAGGGCCTTCCTATTCACTATCACAAAGCCTTGCACACAATAAATCTGCAAATAAATAATGAATGAATTGACAAAAAAAAAGTGACTCTCCCAGAGTACAGAGAAATCAGAAGCAAAGTGAATTGCAATTTAGATCTCTTAATATTTTTTTCTTCTTTTAGTAAGTGAGTGATTCTTACCATCTTAGAATAAAAGATTGCTTTTTAAAAACAGGGCCACATGTAAAACAATGAGAGAAGGCAAATGATTTGCACTTAAAAGGCAATGTTTATATTTAGGACTGCCCTTTTAGGTTTGGGATTTAAGTCCCTTGGGTTCTTGAGGAGAACAAGGCAGCTGCTGCAGCCTTAGCTTATTGTTCAGGAAGGTGAGCTCGTAGCCCCATAGCCAAGAAATGTGGTAGAAGGGAGGCAGAAATAGAGAGTAGAAATGAGGAAACTGAGCCTTATCAAGGAAATTAGTGCTGGTCAGCTACCTCTGCTACTCTTCCTTTTAAAGTTTTGTTCTGGCAACTAGATTGGGCAGTGGATAGAGCACCCACCCTGGAGTCAGAAGGATATGGTTTTTTTTGTTGTTGTTTTTGCAAGGCTATGGGGTTAAGTGACTTGCCCAAGGTCATACAACTAAGTTATTATTAAGTGTCTAAGATCAGATTTGAATTCAGATCCTCTTGACTCCAGGGGCAGTGCTCTATCTACTGAGTCACCTAGCTGCCTGAGGCTGTGAGTTCTAATTCAGCCTCAGATCCTAACCAGCTATGTGACAAGTCATTTAACCCTACTGTTTGAGAAAAGAAAACTGTAACCCTCTTCTGATATGGCAAGAACAATGGACATAGATTTTATAGCTCAAATTATCTAATTCAACTCCTTGACTTCATAGATGAGGCCCAGAGGCCCAGAGAGTTTGAGACTTGATCAAGGTCTCACAGATACTAACTAGCAGAGTTATTATTCTAATTTAGATGCCTTAACTCCAAATTCTACCTTCCCACTGAATTATCCTGTCTTCTTACTTCTGACACCACTTGTTTTAATGGGGAAAAAAGGGTGAGCAAAAGAGGCAGGAGAAGAGGGAAATTATGCAGGGAAAGCATTTTTCTTGATTCTATTTTCAAATTTTGCATGTGGGTACATTTGAGGGAACTACATGAGTCCTTAAAAATAAACAAAGAAGTGTGGCATATCATATTTCCCTTTAAGGGAAACATGGCTGTTTGTTTTTGGGGGGGGTGAAAAAACTCCCCAGCATCGGAGCCTTAACCAAACAACATTTTGCTAGGATAATCAATCAATCAACAAGCATTTATCAAACATTATTATATGCAAAAGAACTGAACAGATGGCTTAAAAATCCCTTAAAATGTCTTTCACATGCCAAATGTTTATTAATAATAATAGTATAAAATAAAATATATTTCTCCGACTATAACATACACCAGATTCTAAGAACAGGACAGTTTTGACTTCTAAGTCTGATTTTCCCAGACTTTTCATCTGAAGAGAATGGGTGGGGAGGGAAGAGAAAGTATTGATATTGTCAGACTCCTAAAATGTTATTACTGTAGGGATCTTAGAGTTCATCAAGGATGAGGTAGTTAATGTTTAACAACTAGTCAAAGTTTAACAAATGGCTCTGAAAAAAATATATACACATGATACACTTTTAAATGTGATCTTCATCATTTCCATTTTCTACATCACTTTAAAAAAATTTTTTTGCAAGGCAATGGAGTTAAGTGACTTGCCCAAGGTCACACATTTAGGTAATTATTGTCTGAAACAAAATTTTATCTCAAGTTCTCCTGATTCCAGTGCCAATGTTCTGCACCACTTAGATGCCCCTATCATTTTCTTAAGCCCAGAAATAATAAATCAGGCCCTGATTTGTAGTGTTTGCCCATTTGGAAGGTAAAAATGCTCTCTTTGAAAATTGAATGATCAAATCTCAGAGCCAGCTCCAGCCCATCCAAACCCCTCATTTTATCTAGGCCCTGCCCCCCCCAAAGCATACTCTTTTCTTGAGTATGGTATTCCATAATCCCAAGCAGCTAGTTCAAAGATCCTTTGACTTTGAGATTGAACAACTTAAAACTACTTTTTCGGAGGAAAATTAAACATTGTATATTGTGATAAACACAAGACTTGGAAGTTTAAAATTGAAGGGGGGGAGGCTATGTGGCACAGTGGATAGAGCACCAGCCCTGGAGTCAGGAGGACCTGAGTTCAAATCCGACCTCAGACACTTAATAATTACCTAGCTATTATGGCTTTGGGAAAGCCATTTAACCCCACTGCCTAGCAAAAACCTAAAAAGAAAAAACTAAAAAAAAAAAGGGGGAAGAAGACTCCCCATTCAAGGGTCTCAACCTAATGAATATAAATTTGGGGGGAGGTGATTGTATAAGAAAAAAAGATAGTTTGCTTTTCTCAAATATTTCTGTTCCTCTCTTTACAAAATAGACTGAGTTATTTGAATGTATTTGGAAAAATTAATAAATACATTTAAAAAAACAGACTAAGTCACAAGATTGGTCAATAGATCAATAAGATCAATATATCAATAAGTATTTGTCAAAACATAAGGGTAGGGGCGGCTAGGTGGTGCAGTGGGTAAAGCACTGGCCCTGGAGTCAGGAGTACCTGGGTTCAAATCCGGTCTCAGACACTTAATAATTACCTAGCTGTGTGGCCTTGGGCAAGCCACTTAACCTCATTTGCCTTGGAAAAAAAAAAAAACTAAAAAAAACCCAAAACATAAGGGTAGAGATTTTAAAATCCCTTTCTCCTCAGTCAACTTAGTTACATATATAATCACAAATTAATGTGGTAACAAGGTGCTAACACATAGTTATTTCCTTATGAATAACTTTCTTGGATGAAATGAAATGGAGACTAGTCATTGTATTGAGTAAGCAAACTGACCTCCCTCATTTACACTGAAAACTTTAAAAAACTAATCCCTAGAGACAGGGAGACAGTTTATGCAGTTCAAAATCTGGAGACAGCTGGTAAGAGTCGATATCACAGAAGAATCCAGATCTTTACTTCCTCTTCTTTCTCCATCCCATCATTTTCTGGATACCACATCCACTAAGTGGAGTTACCCTCCTGAGGGAAAAACCATCTAGCAGTTGGAAAAGCAGTTTAAAAGAGTCTGAGGCACAGCTGAGTGAATCATGTGGGCACAGGGAGAGTCACTGCAGATCAGAAGTTATTTCAAGAAATATAAATATCCCCCACCCCACCCCCCACATACACACCCAACAATGAGAACCCACCATGGATTCTATAAGGTGCAGACCTAGAAGTCCAGATTAGCAATGACCCAGAAGAGATACTATGCATGGTTGAGAGCTCTGTGAGGATGCCAAAGGAATGTGTGTAAGGGAAGGGAACAAGGGCTAGGCACTATGCTTACCCTTTTACAAATATTATCTCATTTAATGATTACAACAATCCTGCAAGGCATAATATTATGCTTATTTTTACAGTTGAGGTAACTGAGGAAAATAGAAGTCAAGTGACTTGACCAGTGACTGAGGTCAGATTTGAACTCAGATCTATCTTGTCACTCTATCTATAGTACCATCTAACTACCTAAAAAAGGACTTTGAGAATCACAGGTTCTTAGAGGAATGGTCTTGTTCACAGACATTATAACTATTTATTATGCCATCTTAATAAATGCCATAGCCAAGAGATAATTATGTCTATTGGCTTATTATGAAAGATAAGCTTATTGGTTGGGGTTCATGAACTACAATGTTAAAGAGCAATTTCACAGTTACATATTAGAATTTGAGAGTAGCAGATGCCCTTTGGGAAAAAAAGTATAAACTAAGGATAGCATCCTGGATAGAGTGCCAGAGAAGCACCTATTATGTTCCAAGTCAGAGGTAGGCAAATTATAGTCCACTGCCTGTTTATTTTTATTTTGAATGTAAGAAAAAAGTATTTCTATAACATATAAAAGTATTTCTATAACATAGTAGAAAAATATTTCTGCAATATAATAGAATAGAGAAAAAGATTGTACATAAAAGCTGCAATCTATTATATATATTATATATATATACACTTACATTAAAATGTATAATAAAGTTATCATGTAACTTTTTTCCCATCCAAAAACAAGGGTTAAGTCAGATTTGGCCCTTTGGGCTGTACTTTAATGATCCCTGTGTTAAGGTATAAAACTGTAAGTAGATAATGTTTTAACAGACAGGAAAAGACTCATTAATGACATGGGCATTATCTCTGAATCAATCTATATAGAGGCAGACCATCAACTTGTTGGAACTAACATCCAAATTAGAAAAGAATAAAAAAAAGAAAGAATAATGAGAAAAATGTGGAATACAGTTAAAAAATTAAATCCTGAATTATTAAAAAAAAGTGATTGATGATTTAAAATGGAAAACATGTAACAGAAATGACATCAGTACAGATTATAATATTTAACTAATTAAACTAAAAAATTAGCTAATATAAATTAAACTGCCATAACAAAAAGAGCCAAAGAACCCAGAAAGAATGCTAGCCAGCAAGCATCTATTTGCCAAATGAAGAGAGATGGATGTCAAAGACAATATCAGCTTAAAATATAGATTTATTAGTGAAATATTACAATGATGGATGACAGTGAGTTTGTCTCATAAAACAGAGAGAATTAGTTGAAGCTAAGAACCAATTTAAAGAAAACTTGTGTCCACATTCTCTGAAGATCAAAACCATTCTCTTAACTTACCAAACCCTTGAGGAGACTGAAAATGAGTTGGGAATGCTATAAGGATTCAAAAGTCTTCTCAATGACTGAAAGACAGTTGACTCTGGAAGATGGGATTGGCAATCAGACTCTTAACATGGTGTATATAAAGTATGCCTGTAGAAGTAATGAAAGAGAAGAAATACAAGGAGTTATGGGTATTAACTGAGGACTAGATCATACTCAAAATATAAGTAGTGTGCATTCAGGCAACAGATAAACCAAGAACATAATTCGAAACAACTATACATTAACTCAGGACAAGAGAGGAGTGTCCTGCTTATATTCCTGCTCATTTAAAGGGAAACTGTAATAGTGAAGCTCAAAGATTAGTCAAAGAACTAAAAAAGTAAGAATACTTCACTGATATTTGCAGAAGCAAATTTATTTATTTGTTTATTTTTGGTCTATGGTGATTTATTAAGCTCCTACTATGTGTCAGATACTGAGAGCTATCTGGTAGAAAGGTCACTGAATTTGCAAAAGTCATTTAACTATTCTCAATCTGAAGCAAATTTATTTTAAGACAGCATTCTGTTTAACCCTACAATGATGAAATGAAAGGAAGTCTTGTCATTGGATTGAGTAAACAAATTGACCTCTCTCACACTGAGAGCTTTAAAAAGTGAAGCCCTGGAGACAAGGAGACAGTTTACATAATTTCAGTACTTGTTTCTCTTACTCTTTTTTACTTTGATTTGCAGCTATATTTCATGACTCTCTTTGGCTATTTCCCACTGTCATTTTCTCTATATATTTTCTCCATTTACAGTTTAAATTCTGTTTGAAACACTATTTAAAAAAAACAAGAATTACAGAATATCAGCAACTGTGGGAATTGTTCACTTCATTACTAATCAGAGACAGAAATTATCATCACATCTTTCTGGCAGACCCAGCTAAATTCTTCCTACCACAATTCCTGTGCTGGCCATTTTTAATTCATCTTGACTGCTTAACTGTTTATGGAGCTTCTTGGATTAATGAAAAATTATATGGAAAACTACTTATTAATGCTAAAAAAAGATTGAGATTACCAGTAACTAGTATCCTAAATATATATTCTCCCATCTATTCAAAGTCTTATGAACTAAAGACATTTTTGATGAGAATATTTGGAGGGAATATGCAAATTTTCATGAGTGATGATTAATAATAGAGTACTTCTTTTTCTTGCACAATAATTGAAATACATAAAGAATTTAAGATCCTACCAGGCTTATTGTTTATTGATTATGAAAAAGTATTTGATTTGATAGAATAAATATCACTTGGCAGGCTCTTTTTCTTCACTTCCATATATCATGATCTTTCAGAATTCCTTGAAAAATATAGCAACATAAATAATCCTGTTCAATGACTCTCTGATAATAAATGTCAGTCTAGGTATCCAACAAGGAGACAGATACTCAACAAAAGTTTTTCCCACTATGAGTACCAGTTTAGAGTTCAAGTTGAAAAGTATTTCTGTAAATGGTGAGGTCTTCCAGATATTCTCCTTTGTGGATTGTGTCATTTGCATCAGATCCCTAAATATTGCCAAGCCTTGTGGAAGAGATCTGACATTAGTTTAGAGAAATTTAGTCTATCAACACAGGAAAGCCCAGGTAGATAAAGAATGTATATTGCTTAGATTGCATCATGCATTTGGATAATAACCTTGGTTGAATTGGTACACCAGTATGTATATCCAGAACAGAAGGAAGAGATGGACAACAGGTCAGAACCAGAGTTGAACAAGAGAAGAGTGGACAGAATTTCTTTCAGAAAATTGCAAAGCTTTTTAAATAATTGTCAACTTTCCATGAAAGCAAAGACCCATCTTTCTATGGGTGTTGTTTTAGGGCACTGAAATATGAAATAAAAAAGTGATTGAAGAATGAAAAAGGAATATCATACAGAGGACAATGGAAGGACACATTGTGGGTGTGAGCAGGATGACAAATACAATCTGTGAGGAATTTTGAAGAATAGAAAGAAAAGATATCATCAAAACAACTGTATAAGAAGAAGAAAAGATGGGCTAGTTATATAATCCTCCATTGTATTTTTCACAATGTCAGAAGATAGCAAGCAAAACCCATTGTGTGAATCCTTAGCAGTATATTTATGGAAGGAAGTAGACAAAAGTCTCACCAAAGGAGAAGGCATGATCTTCAACAGGATTAGAATCTGTGGTATTTGAGGATCTTCAATATGGTTGAGATCCCAGATTCATGTGAGTTTCTGAGCCAGACACCTTTAAGCCCTGGAAAACCAAAACCAAAAATGAAACTCTCAAGGAATTTATATTCTGTAAGAAGAAACAACATGTATACACATAAGTATGTATGAGAAAAGGTAATATGAATAGCTTAGTGGGGGATCGTGAAAGACTACATGTAGGAGGAGGTTTTTGAGCTGAGTTTTAATGGAAACTAATAATTCTAAGAGGCAGAGTTGAAAAGGGCACACCTTCCAGTCTGTACAAAGGCTTAGAGATGGGAGACCCCTATGGTGTTACAGCATTTTTGGAGGTCTTGAATAATCTAGCTGCAATTCAGATTTGGCTTCTTTGGTGTGATGTAAAAAAACATGAAAATAAATATTTGCTCCATTGGCCTGCCACAATGATGAAATGGTGTCTTTGAGGTAAGGCATCAAAATCTTTAGTAACAATGCAAATATGTTATGGGGGGGGTCATCAACTATTGATTAGCTTTAGCTCAAGATACTTTATCCCACTGACCTTAGTAGAGAGTCAAGTCTTGGGAGAACAGATCTGAGGAAGCAAAGCTTTAATGATAAAGAGATGGAGAAGCTGGACTGTGGTTATAGGAGTAAAATCTACAATTATTAGTTAAAGAAACCAGTTTAGTTGATAGTTCTTTCATTACATTGGGTTTCCCAAATGTCTTTGTTTTAAGTTATTAAAGTTGTTTATTAATTTAAATTATTAAAACCACACTAAGCTTTTCAATTAAAGTCTAAAACTACACTAATATTGTTCCAATTATTGAACCAAAGCTTTAACCAACACCAGAAAAATGTCTTTTCCCCCAACTACTTTACATTGGTATAGAGAAAGGTATGCCTCTGTGCTTCCTCCTCATGGTGACTACAGTAATACCCCCCAAAATCTTCTGTCAGTCCTTTGGAAAGTCAAAACCCTGTGACTTTCTAGATCTCCTTTCCTAGACTGACTATGTCCTAGGTGGAGCTATCTTCTTAAGCTAGGTGACCCTGTGGATAGAGCACCTGCCCTGGAGTCAGAAAGACCTGAGTTCAAATTCAGCCTGAAACCCTTCTCCTTTACTAGCTGTGCAACTTTGGGCAAGTCACTTATCCAGAACTGTCCCCAGTCATCCTGATCCACATCTGGCCACTGAACCCAGATGACCCTTGAGGAGAAAATGAGACTGATGACTTTGCACAGTATCACCTTGCTCAAATCCAATTTACTTGTTTGCTTGCCATGGCATCACCTTTCTGATGTCATGGCCTTCTTTGAGAATGATGTACTAAAACAGCAATTCCTCCTTATTCCACCTTCAGTGACCATTCCTCTACCCTCCTCAAATGTCCCAAATGAATTTTCTTCAGGCTCATTTTGGGTTACACATTTTTGTTTACAAGGTCAAGACTGAGAGAAGCCTGGACTGAGGCTTTTTAATATCTCATTTTTAAAAAATGTATATGTTTAATACAAGCAAATTCCATTAACAGTAAAATAGAAGTTTTTATTTTGTAATAAGTCAAATTGTACAGTAGATACTCAATGCTTTGGAGAGGGAACGGATACAATGGAAAGAAAGCTTAGTTTGATGCACTTCAGTTCAAACCTTGGCCCTGACACTTTGCAAATGATCTTAGGTCAAAGGTTTCCCTTTTCTGGGTCTAAATTCCCTCATCTGTAAACTGAGAGGATTAGATTAGATGACCTCTATGGACCCAGTAAGGAGGTGCAATAGATAGAACACTAGATCTGGAGTCAAGAAGACTCATCTTCCTGAGTTCAAATCTGCCCTCAGACACTGACCCTGGCCAAGTCACTGAGCCCTGTTTGCCTCAGTTTTCTCATTTTTAAAATGACCCAAAGAAGGAAATGCCAAACTACTATAGCATCTTTGCCAAGAAAACAGCAAAAGGAATCATGAGCCAGACATCACTGAACAGTAACATGGCCCCTACTAGCTGTAAATCTGTGATCCTGGATCATTGGAATGGAAAGGAAGGCATAAAGTCGGAATGAACAGACTTTGCCTAGGGCATGCAAATATCTTCCCCAGGTAGTCTTTGTCTTAATTTTCTCCTCAGTCAGGAAGGAGTTAAATTAAGTGACCCCCCCACCCAAAGGCTTCTTCTTTCTCTACAACTAGGCTCTAGTGATTCCTTATAAAGCTAACATTCTAAGCACATCTAATTCTTTTCTAATTACAGTCAAATAGTAAACGATCTGCTAGATAATGAATGTCTGGGCTATTATTGGGTTGGCTTGGATAGAAGGTTGGACTTGAAACAAATATTAGCTTTCCCTTTTGTGTGCTGAGTCAAATAATCCAATTACTATTGGGTGAAATTGCCTTAGAATGCTCTGCAAGAAAGACAATGGAAAATGATCAACATACCTTAAATGCATCTAAATACAAGTTATTGTTATCATTATTATTACTGTTCTAAGCTAAGACTTAATGGACTAGTGAATACAGTCCTAGCTTAGTAATTACCTGGGCACCACTCAACTGAGGGCACAGGAGCAGGCAACCTACAGCAAACCTTTAACTATGGCTTGTGATTTTCCCAACATTCAGTTCTGAAGAAAATCTGACTTTTCAATAGGGAAAGCAGGCTTGCTTCCCACTTCTTACATTCATTGGTTCCTTCCCCTGGAAAATAACTAATTACAGTAATATTGGTTATAGCTCTAGTCTAGAGTTTTCCCCCCAAAGAAGGGGGAGGGGGGGAAGTGCCCTTTTTCACCCAGAAAATAGTATGCTAAGCAATAAAGAATCATTGAATGATTAGAACAGCATCAATTACTAGCGAAATCAGTTGGAAAGTCAATAATATTCAAACCTCATTGGGACATGAAAATTTTTATGAATACCTCTAATTAGTCAGTTTACATTTCACCTTCATTAAGTCCACAGTCTAATCAAATAGTAAGGATGGCATGATGGCTCCTCTATCTCACAGATGCCAGGTCTTCTCTTGGCACCAGCTTGCCCCTGCTGCTGCCGCTGCAACAGCCACAACAGACCACTCTGGCTGCCTAGAGGGTCTCCGGGAGTCAAAATTCACAAGGTCACATCCAGCTTGAGGTTGTGAATTATCCCCCTGCTTGGTGAAGGAAATACAAGAAAAGAGAGGTGGTCCCTCTTGCCTCTGCCTGGACTCACAGCTGTAAGGGGTCAAGTGGGGAATGTATTTTCTGACATTTCCCCATTCATTTCTCCAAATAATACTCCTACTTCAAAGCTGGAAAGAGGAACTTTGAAGGGGCTGTTGCTCCTTTAGTTTATTCCTAAAGTTACAGTCCAGCAATTAATCAATGGGATTCAACTCAGAAATGATTCACCTAGAAAAGGAAGCAGATAGAGGCGGCTCACATTTCCATAGTCACTGGAAATGCCATCATCAATAGAAATGGTGACTAAGTATGCTCCAAAAGTTGGGGTGTGGGTGGGGGGTTCAAAGATAGCTTAGTAACAGTTTACCCCTCTCCCTACAACAACAAAGGAAGAACTATCATCTTTGACAAAGCTCTCTTTCTTCTTAGACAGTTTCATTTCCACTGCCACTAGACATATTATTCCCCAAGGTTCTCTTTCACCCTCATTTCTGACTTCACACTATCTCCACAAAGATCTCATCTACTCTTACAAATTTAGTGATCACTTCTACTTTGATGACCCCCAAATCCACATCTCTGCCTCTGACCTGTTTCTTGAGTTTTAGTTTTAAATGCCCAATTGCACGTGGAAAATTTCCCATTGGATGATTCACTATTGCCTGAAAATGAAACCCTTCATTGTTTTCCCTAAATCAGCTTTTCCTCTAAATGAGTTTATTTTTGTCCATTGTTATTCCAGTCACCTTGATTCAGCTCCTTGGCCCATTCTGATATTGGACAACTCTTGAAAGCACTTTGATTCTTCCCTTTTGTCTTCACCAGTCAGTCACCAAGTGTGTTTCAGTCATCCCTCATACATTTTCTCTTTCGAATCACACTAATAGCAATCTAATCCAGACAGGGATGGACAGGAGACAATTTTAATCAATTTACATCAACTGATTGTTAAATTTTCTATGTGGATTTTCTATACCTTGGAAATAGGCAAATACTTCAACTTCTTGGTTGTCTAGAAAGGGATGGAGAAAAATGTTGACAATGTGTGTTAGGCTTGAAAATTTTTTGGGAATACACTCTGGTTTTTGGAGAAAGCCAATTGTTAAACATTTTCCAGCATACCCCTGAGTCAAATAAGAGAGTCAGAGGAAGTGCGCATCTACTTTATGATTCTTTGCTACCACCAATTGTTCTGCTACAAATATATATGTGTATATATAGTCTTTCTTTTTTGTCTGTGATATTCTTGGGATATATACCTAGCAATAGGATCTCTGGGTCAAATTGTTTAGATTGTTCAGTCTCTTTTTATGCATAATTCCAAATTGTTTTCCAGAATGGTTGGATCAATCTACAGCTATTTCAAGGAATGAATTCCACAACCACTGCAACAGTAGCCATCCCCATCTTTTATCATTTTTGCCAATACATTGAGTTTAAGATGAAACTTCTGAGTTGTTTTGATTAGTATCTCTCTTATTATGAGGCATTCTTTAATATTGTTGTTAATCTTTTGACTTTCTTTTAAGAACTTTTTGTTCACATTCTTTGATAATCTGTCAATTGGCGAATGACTTTTGATTATACATATTTCCAATAGTCTTTTCTATCTTTTGGATATAAAGCCATTACTAGAGATGTTTGATAAGATTTTCCCTCTAGTTGACTTATTCTCTTCTTACCCTTGATGCATTAATTTTGTTTGAGCAAAAACTTTTCAACTTTATATAAGCAAAATAATCTTTTTAACTTTAATGATTTCCTGTATCCCTTATTTGGTCAAGAATATATCTCATATAGACTAGCAATACAGTGATCCAAGATAATTCTAAAAAATTTATGATGGAAAATGCCATCCACATTCAGAGAAAGAACTAAGAAGTTTGGATAAAGATCAAAACACAATATTTTCACTTTTTAAAAAATTTGGTTTTTGTTTTTTTCTTTCTCATGATTTTCCTCTTTTGTTCTGATTCTTCTTTCACAATATGAGTTTTTTGTTTATGTTTAACATATACATGAATAACCCGTATCAAATTGCTTGCTGTCTTGAGGAAGGGGAGGGAAGAGAGGGAGGGAGAAAAATTTGAGAGTCAAAATATTAAAAAAATGTTACAACCCATCTTTATATGTAATTGGAAAAATACTATTATTTTAAAAATACATTTCCTATCCACAGGTTTTAAAGATATTCTCTGCTTTTTTTAAAACTGTGTAATCATAAATATTCAGGTCATGTACCCATTTTGAATTTTGTGCTATATTGTGTAAAATGCTAATCTACACCTAATTTCTGTTAGTCTACTTTGCAGTTTTCCAAATAGTTCCTAGCAATGATTTAGAATATTCTTTCATATAGCTATTAATTTTTACAGTTCTGAGAATTTTTTGCTCATATCTCTTGACAATTATTCTGTGGAATGATTTTTGATATATTTGATAGTTTATATCTTTGGATATCAAAGTATTATTATTAGATATCAAACTACTATTTTTCTTAGATAATTTATGTTTGAGGGTCTATCAAATATTAGGAAATTGATTTCAAATATTTCTGATTCTTTCTTATCTAGTCTACTTTATTTAACTATATTTCTATTCCTTAATGATTACCAAAATTAGCAATCATCAAAATCATGAGTGTTATTTCATACTTGCCTTTGACTTTTGTGGTCCTTTCCATTTCCATTTACCGGTGCCATAGGTAAGCATGTGGCAATATGTATCTGTTTTCTTGGCTCTGCTTACTTCACTTTTCATAAATCCATATAATTCTCATACTTCTCTGTAGTCATCATATTCATCACATCTTACAGTATAACATTCCATATTATATCACTATATCACCATTTCTTTAGCTATTCCTCAATATTTGCCTTTAATCTTAATCCTTTTCAAGGCATCTGCTTAACTATGTCAGTGATGGTTCATCGTGGATTCTTGCTCAGGGATGAGTTGGTCTCTAAGTGTCCCCAGGGCTCATCCCCAGCTCTAAGAGTCTGAAAATCTATGGAACTGAGCATCAAGGTAATGACTTTACCACAGAGTAATGACTCCTAAAACTAGAGTACCAGGAGAGGGCTTTGAAACAAAGCCAGAATGAGCACAAAAGGTCAAAGGCCCAGGAATGAGCTGTTCTAATTCTGAGCCACCCAACCAATGAATTTATGTGCAAGTTCTTCTAGTTCCCCTTTTTAGGAAAACTCAACTTTCAACATTTCCCTGTAAAGAACTTACCAAATTCAGAATTATATTCTTGAAGAAAGCTGTCCAAGGACAGAGAGCTATAAGTGGAGGTTTTGTTGTCTCCTGTCTGATGCCTATGATGTAGTAAATGCTTCATGCTTGTTAGATTGAATTGAATGAAATGGCTGGAGCAAAGTCAGCTTGCTTAACTTGCTAACTTAATTCATCTCAGTTGTGAGATCTAGGGGATGCCCAGGACTCCTCCACTGTTCCACGATATTTAAAATATCTTGTTATCCCCTTTGTCTTTTTGGGACCTCATATGTAGTAGATGAACAGCAAAGAGCAAGAGGTAGAATGGTATCATAGAATCCTGTATTTGATCTCGGCAAGGCTGGGTTCAAAATCTTTTTCTGACATTTACTAGTTGAGTATACTCAGGCAAGTCATAAAATCTTTCTGGACCTCAGGTTTTTTTTTTATCTGAAAAATAGGGATACTTATACTTAACTTCACGGGGTGATTATGAGGTTATAATTTGACTTTTATATGTAAAGCATTTTGCAAACTTTAGAAAACTACATATATGTTATCATTTAAAAAATGTTGTTCACAGAGATGATGATACTTATGGTGACAATGATATAAAACCTAGTTTCATCACATCATTCTCCTGCTCAAGAGCTTTCAAAAGTCAGAATTATATTGGTTTGTACCAGAGGTTGAGTGGCCTGACCTACAGAGCAATGAGTGAGTACATTGTGATCTTTAAAACAAGTAATAAAAATACAAACAGAACAAAGCGGCCTGGCTTTCTGAATGTAAAAATAGGTGACATTTCAAAGTTCATTTCATAAAAGAAGTAATCAGATCAGGGCATCACTGGGTCCTGTTGTTTTAAATTGAGCTCTGGGCTTTGAAGTGGTCAAAGCAAATAGATCCCCTTGATTTTGGAACAAGACCTAGTCCGCCAACTGGTCTCTACTCGATCAAATTTGTCCTATAAGTCACTTCTAGATTAATTTTTTCTTATCTATGATCATCACCCTGTTCTTGTCTTTCCCTTATTGAAAAACTGTCAATGGCTCCCTATGATCAACAGGATAAAATCTGTCTAACATTCAAGTCTTTTTTTTTTAACCTTGGCTTTCTCTTACATTTCCAGCTTTTTCCCATACTATTGTCCCATCAGATAGTTTACATTGCCACCAAAATAGACCTTGGCATTCCTAAATGTCTTCCCACCTCCACAACTTTCCCATTCTCTGTGCCTAAAATACACTTTCTCCTTTCTTTGCCTCTTCACAACTTAGCTACCTTTCAAGGACAGTCTTGAGTGCTTCCTTCTTCAAGAATTGTTCTTTATCAGAGATGAAGAAGAAGCTAAGAAATTTCACATAAGAGTCAAGAAAAGCTTTTTCAATGAAGTGGAAAGGGGGAAGGCAAAGGGGAATGAGTGAGCCTTCATTCTCATCAGAAATGGCTGAGATGAAATAACATGCACACTTAATAGGGTGAGGAAAACTAGCTTACCCTAGAGAACAATAAGAAGAAAGGGACTGGATAAGGGGGAATGGGGGAGGGAAGGGGGGGAATAGGTGATAAAAGAGAGGGAAGATTTTGGGAGAGGATATTCAGATTCAACACACTTTTGGACAGGGCCAGGATGAAAGGAGAGAGAGAATAGAATAAATGAGAGTGGGGAGAAATAGAGTGGAGGTATAGCTAGTAATAGTAACTGAGGGAAAAATATTGAAACAACCTTTCTGGTGGACTTATGATAAAGAAAGCAACTCACCCCAGAGACAGAGCCACTGAAATCTGAACACAGACTGAAGTACATTTTTTTTCTCTTTCTCTATTCTTGAGGTTTCTCATCTTCTTGGGGGGGGGTTATGTTTATTCTTATAACACATTCTACTTACATCAATGTATGGCATGGAAACAATGTAGAGACTATCAGACAGCCTTCTGTGGGGTGGGGGAAGAAAGGAGGTAAAATTGTAGAACTCAGAGCCTTGCAAAAAATGATGGGTACATATTACTATTGCATATAATTGGAAAACAAAAATGTTAAAAATGAAAAAAAAAGAATTGTTCTTTATCTCCCTCATTGGAGAGTAATCTTTTCTACATCTGAAGGCCCATAGTGTTTGATGTATTCTAATTTCATAGGATCATGAATTTAGAGTTCAAAGGGACTTTAGGAATTGCTTGGTCCAAACCTCTTATTTTACATATGAAGAAACTGAGTCTTTTTTTTTTTTTTGGTGAGGCATTCAGGGTTAAGTGACTTGCCCAGGGTCACACAGTAAATGTCAAGTGACTGATGCTGGATTTGAACTCAGGTCCTCCTGACTCCAGTGTCAGTGCTCTATCCACTGCACCACCTAACTGCCCTGAGGAAACCAAGTCTTAAAGAAGCTAAGTGAAGTTGACACAATGGCAGTCAGGATTCAAACTCAGTTCTTCTAATTCCAAATCCAGTGTGATATCCTGGTTGTATATGTTATATCTTCTCTATAAAATTCTAAGTTATTTGAGGAAAATCTCTCTCTCTCTCTCTCTCTCTCTCTCTCTCTCTCTCTCTCTCTCTCTCTCTATCCACCCAACCACCCATCCATCCATTCATCTATCTATCTCCAACATTTCTTGATTAAAATTTAATAATCCTCAATAGAATTTTTTTTACCTGTTTTCTTCAAGGTTTCCACAGCTTTAGATTACCCATGGAAAGCCAGGCATGGGTTACCAGAGATATGGGCTGCTAAGAAAAACAACCAAGGCAATGAATGATCCTAGGTTGGAAGCCTATGATGAAATTAGAGAATCAAAGTGTTTGAGGGACAGGAAAATTGATGCATCCAGATTAGAAAATGGTTCTGATACCAAGAGAAGAGAAAATTCTCTCATTTCACAAAAAGTCCAATTCTTTTTGTGTGAAAGGTCAGACCTACTTTCCAGTTTTACTTAAGTTAAGCTCCCCACTGGTATACCTAACATTACCCTTAGAAAGGCAGTCAACTGTATGTACAGGTAGATATTAAAGGTCATAGTCTTCTTTTCCTTTTTGTTTGTAAAGCACTTACCAACTTTAAAATATTTTATAAATGCTAACTTTGTATTAACCTGAGTGTGGTAATGAACCAAATAGACTGATATTCTATTGTCTATTGTTCTTGATATATGACCCACCTTTTGATCCTCCTTTTCTAATCATATATATTCTCAGAAACACCTCTTTTTATTTACATTTTATTGCATCTCATTCTTTCCTATGTTCATTTCCTAATACACAATTTCCCCTCCTTTTCCAGAGTCATCCTTTAAAACTAAGAATAAAAAAAGAAAAAATTTCACTAAAATAAGCCAACATACCAATCTAGTCCAAAAGTACACACAGTGTTCCACATCCTGAGGAAATAAAGTCTTAAAGAAGCTAAGTAATCTTGACCAAAGTCCCACAAAGTCCATAGTTTTCTACCTCTGTAAAGAAGAGAGGGGAAATTCATTCTCATAACTTTTTTTTAGACTGATCATGATCATAATTTCAGAGCATCCAGTTTTGTTGTCATTCTTTCCATTTACATTGCTATAGTCATTGTGCATATTGTATTTATAGTTTTGCTTATTGTACTTTGCATCAGCTCATATAAGTTTTCCCCATGATTCTCTGTAGTCATTGTTTCTAAAAGCACAACTATTGCATATTTATGTGCTATATTGTTTAGTTATTCCCCAATCTGTGGATCCTCAGGAAAACCTTTTTATGACCTTTCTTGCATATAAGACTTCATGGGTAATATACTGAAGCCTACTTATAACCGCTAATGCCTTTTCCAAACCCTTTGGGTGATTTGTAATTTTAATTCTTCAGAGATCACAGGGTTTTGTGATCCTCAACCATATGGCATGACTGGAAGAATATTGACGGTAATGAGACAGACTTTTGCAGCAGGAAGCAGCTTGGTATCATTGGAATCACTGCATATTTTTCTCTTTTTTTGAAAACTCTATTGCAGGCTGTCCTCTCCTTCTTCCCTTTCCCCTCCTCCCCCATTAACAAAATTAAAAAGAAAAACAAAACAAAATATGCATAGTCAAGCAAAACAAATTCCCCCACTGGTTATATCTGAAAGCGTAGATCTCTTGTCTGTGCCTCCCTGTCAGGAAGTGGGCAGCATACTTCATTAATGATCATATAAAATTGTGATTTATTATTATATTGATCTTAGTTCTTAAATCTTTCAAAAATGTTTTTCTCTACAAAGCTGTTGTTATTATATAAATTGTTCTCTTGTTTGGATTCACTTCACTCTAAGTCAGTTCCTACAAGTCTTACCAGGTTTGTCTGATTCTGTCTCTTTCATCATTTTTTACAGCATTATAATATCCTACTATATTAACATATCTCAATTTGTTCAGCCAATCCCCACTTGCTGAACACCACTCTCACCTCCTGTTTCCAGTTTTTTAAATTAAATAACAGAAGAGAGTTACTATAAATATTGTGTGCATATGGGACCTTTTTCTTTGATCTCTTTGATATCTCCGGATTAAAAATTATACACAGTTAAGTGATTTTTGTAGCTTAGTTTCAAATTGTTTTCTAAAATAGCTAGACAAATTCACTACTACACCAATAGCCCATTAGGGTACCTTTTTTTTCTCATTGCTTCTCCAAAAATTATCGTTTTTATTTTTCTCTGTTTTTGGAATCCAGTGAGTATGAGGTGGAAACTCAAGGTTGATTTAATTTTCATTCTCAAATTATTAGTGACTTGAAGCACTTTTTTCATTTAGCTCTTGATAACTTGAAATTTCTTCCTTTTACAGCCACCTATTTAATTACTTTGATTGTCTGTTAAGGAATGACTCTTGTCCTTATATATTTGAATTTTTTCCTTCTATTTCTTGAATATCAGACCATATATATATATATATATACATATATATATATATATGTATATATATATATTAAATATCAAAGAAACTTGTACAAAGGTTTCCCCCCAAATAATTTTTTCCCTTTAGATTTCAGTTAAATTGGTTTGGTTTTGTGTAATCAAGATTGTCCTTTTTATTTTCTTTGATCTTCTCTATCCTTTATTTCGTTATGAAGAGTCCCACTAGACATTCCCCAATCAATTCAAAAGATAGTTGACCATCTTGACTTGCAGTGTTTCTGACTGTGTGGGGAATTGGAATTGAAGTCAGCAAGACTTAGGTTTACATCCCACCTCAGATACCTACCAGCTATGTGACACTGGGAAAATCACTTATCCTCTCTATATTTCAAAGTTGTTTTTTTCATTTGGAAAATGTGATTGAACTTAAGGAGCCTTCTCTCCTAGTCTTACTAAGATCCTGCATTGCTTGGAATTGCCTGTTTACTCCCATCACTGACTGGTCAGAGTGAAGGTCAAAACAAATATCAAATTAGAAGAGAGTAAGAGTGCTCACATTTTCTCTAGTTCTATTTAAACTTGCTGGAAGAATTAATTGCAAGTTATGAATTGAAACAGGGCTAAAATAAAACCACACTTTCATTAGCAGCTTGAAATTTGTCTAAGCTCCTGATATCGACACCACCACTACCACCAAAGATGCCCCAGAAGGGTGATATGGATGGTGCTCCCACTGACTGCAGGACTTCTGAAGAAAAGCCTGAAATCTTGGGCAATTACAATTATTAACAATGGACTGTTCTTCCTCTAAAAAATCATAGAATCATCAATTAAAAGCTGGAAGAGACTACTAAGTTCAGTATCCTCATTCTACTAAGGGGAAACTGAGTCAACAAACTAAGAGAGATTAAGTGACTTACCCAAAGTTATCTAGCTAGGAAGTGTCTGAAGCAGGGTTTGAACTCTGGTCTTCCTAAATCCAAATCCTAAACTGCATCCACAGAAAAGGTAGGAACTCTGGCTGTCCAGTTCTACTATGAGAGGAGGAGGATGCCTATTTTTAAGGATCTTCTTCCAGCTCATCAATAGACTTGTGTGATCTTGTATGAGTCTCTGTGCTGCAACTCAGTTTCTGTTCCCTCGGGGGAATTATTTCATGTTTGCCCACTGGGATTATGCCAAGCGCTACTAATATTACTAATATATTGCTACTAGGTGGTCCAGTGGATAGAGCACTGGACCTGAAGGCAGGAAGACCCAAGTTTGAATGCAACCTCAGATACTTCCTAGATGTGTAACCTTGGACAAATAATTTAACCTCTGTTTGTCTCAATTTCCTTACAACGTCCTAGAGTTGTTGTGGGAATCAAATGAGATCATACCATATAAAGTATCTTGCAGATTGTTCCACTGTTGTTTCTTCTCTTCCTGCTGCTTCAAATAGAAATGGAGCCACTAATCCTCACATAGTGCAGATAGCTGACCTCATAGTGAATAGGTCTTTGGGTCTGGAGTCAGGAAGCCTTATCTCCCTGAGCTCAAATCTGACCTCAGATATCCGCAAGTCACTTCACCCTGTTTACCTCTTTGTCCATAAAATGAGTTAGAGAAGGAAATGGTGACCCATTCCAGTATCTTTGCCAAGAAAACCCCAAATGGGTTCACAAAGAGTCAGATACAATTGAACAACAACAAATAACAATAAATTCTATGTTAAGATCCTTACCAGCTACATATTGATTTAGTTTTGAAATGTGTTGTATATTTTATTGCATTTTTGTTTAGTTTGCTAAATATTTCTGGACTAATATAATACTTCAATTCAATAACCATTTAAAAGAACCTACTAAGTACAAAGCACTGTGTTAAGCTCTGGGGATACAAAATAAGAAAAAGAAAACTTAACAATACACAAAGTAAGCTGGAAAGGGTCATTGAGCTCAAAGGTCGACACCAGGAAGAACCTCCATATATTATTCTGTGGAGCTAAACTCAAATAGAGCAGTAGATGGAGAGTGGATTGGGTTGGAGTCCAATCCCTGGTTTTGCTCTTATACTTCTAAGCTATTCAAGCCATTGAGTCTTGGACCTTCTATCCACTCACTGCACCAACCATTCTGCTCTCTCCAGGTCAAGGAGACAAGACCCTTTTCCTTTGAACCCTTGACGATGGAGGCCATGCTTCCTTTAAATGATGCTCAGTCAGCTGATAGAGGTCCCTTGCTATCTTGGTTCCTCTCCTTTTAATGTAATCTTCTAGTTTAGCAATGATCTTTTTAAATCATGGTTCTTTTAACTGAACACAGACCAGCTTTGGTCTGTTTGGGGAAGAGTATAGCTAGACCAATATATCCCTTGATCTGGGCTGTATGCCTTTCAATGAAGTCTAAGCTGCCATTACTTTGGGGAACTTTTCAGTTTTCAATAGATTAAAGTTCCCAAGATGTCTTTCATAAGAAATATTTTTCATCCATGCTACCTCTATTCTATACTTATTCAGTTGGGTTTGTTTTTTTATTTTGTCTTTTCATTTATTCCCATGAAATTTAGTTTTAGATCCACTTCATTGCTTTAAGTTGTTAAAATCTTTTTGAACCACGATTCTCTCTTGCAATGATTAATTACACCATTCAGATGATTTTTGTTATTTAGTAACATTACAAGCATACCACTGACTCATCTGAATCAAAGGTAAAAATAGTAAATCATAACAAATTTCCAAGTATTTCACTAATGACCTCTGTTGAAGTTAAGATAACGACACTTTGGACTACACTGGTTTCTCAACCAGTTCCAAATCTATTCAACTATACTGTTGATCTCCTAGTCTTGTCTATGAGAGAGAAATTCAGGTTTGATATGTCTATGGCCTTCTGCTAAACAGTCTAGCAGCCTTACTGGCAAAAGAAATGGAACTAGTTTGGCATAACTTGTCCTTGATGATACCTTGCTAGTTCTTAGTGATTCTAGCTTTTTTTGGTAAATGCTCATTTCTTTGAAATATTTTTCTACAATTTTGACAGTAATCAAAATCATATGTCCATAGTTTTAGGACTCCACTTTCTCTACTTAAAAAAATTAGAACAATTCTATGATTTTTTTCAAAAATCATTGATCACAGAGTAGTACCATTGACTAATTCTTCTGGAATCAAGGAATAGAATTCTATTGTCCTATTCTATTGTTCTGGTCATTTGACTTAAAGTTAGGTCAGCCCAGTCTCTCCTTCTGACATCTCCTAGATGCAGGTTACCGTTGCCTCTATGACCTAAGTAATTAGATGTTGAGATGGATACCTGTCTGAACAGGAAATGCTTAAGGGGCTCCTTAGCTAAAGCAAAATTTAACTTCTTTTTCCTGATTTTTTTGATAATGCCTTGAATCTATTATTCTAAAGGTTTACCTGATATGAAGAGTTCTCTATAATTATGATGTTAATTTTGTAGATAGTATGTTCTGGTTCTGTGTAGCCTTGAAGCCCAGAAGACCTAAACTTCAATTTCTACTTCTTATTCATGACAGTTGGATGACCCCTGAACAAATCCCTTAATCTTTCATTGGTCTAGGCAACTCTATATTTATGTGTGTGTTTGTGTGCATATGTATGTGTGTATATGTATATACACACATACATATATATCCAGAGAAGACAACAACCTGCACTGGTAGAAGAAAATTTCCCTAACCTAGATTTCAAAAGGTAGGAAAACCTTTGGTGAAGTACCTAGATATTTTCAAGTAACTCTGGTCCTCTCAAAAAAAGTTTTTTTCCCAAGATATTTATGTATTTTCAACATGAAAGATTTAATTCAGAGTTTGCCTGAGGCAGAATGATGTCATCACAAATCTCTGTGATAAGAAAAATAGCTCAAGGAAACTATTCTTAAAAACAGAGACCCTGGTGAGGACTGAAACTGAGAGGAAGAGATCTGGTCCAGAGGGAAAATTTGACTGCACACCATTTCAGAGGAGGAAACCAGCTGTTCTGATGTCCAACAAATGGGTCATATTGCTGTCCCTCTGCAACCACACATTCATGACTTTGGAGCATCCTGTATGACGCATTCCTTTTAAGGTCAGACCATTGGTCCTTGATTAGATGAGCCACTAGATGGCACTCATCCTTGGGAGCTTATGACTTGGAAACCTTTCTCCCTTAGGCTCCCTCCTTTTGGGTGCTGAGGAAAAGTTTAGGAATACCCATTTAGGGGTTATAAGACAATTTCTTAACTGGTTAATTTTCTAAAAAAAATAACCTACTTAACAGTGACAATATTACAAAGTCACTCTGCAGAAGACATTTCAAAAAAGCAAACAACTCAGGAGCTTTCCTCTCTAGACTCACCAAAAACTATCTAATGTTCACCCAAAGTAAAATTATGATTTACAATGATTAGCATTACAATGTAGGTTAAGATTTCAGAGAGCCTCTCTGGCGGTCTCCTTCCAGCACTAATAGCTTCCCTGTACAGCTGCTCAGTAATATAACTCCAGAAGCTAACAGATTCAGGAGTCTGGAGACCCTAAGATAGAATTTACTTGAGTCAACAATGTGTTCACTAGCTATTTAGGACCAAATTGGACAAATTTCACCCACTCTGGGAGACAAATAATGACTCTTCTTTTCTATTACCGAGGGATGGGGTGGGTGGGGGAGGGAGAGGGAAATAAATCCAACTGGAAAAAGTGGTCATTTTTCTGTATCCTCTTTGCCACCTGATTGTTGTAGGCAAGAGGACTATTGAGCCTAAATGGAATGGTCCCCCCAGTCCTTAAGACTCTAGAATGTAGATAAGATTGTTGTTGTTCATCCATCTTTCTCAGAGAGGACCAATGATATTACAAGGGTGATATTTTGATGCAGACATCAGCCTCATTTTCTCCTCCAAAGTCATAGAAGTTCAATAGCTGGATAGGATTCTAAAGCTAAAAGAAATCTTCCAGGTCAACTAGTTCAATGTCCTGATTTTGCAGATAAGGAAACCGATCTAGGGAGAATTAATTATTTATTCTTGCTAGATGTGTCTGGTCTTGCTCAGGAAAGACTGAGATCTTGTTCTCATAGGATTTAAAGCAAGAAGGTCCTTTAAAGATCAACTGATATATTCATTTTACAGATGAGAAAATGAGACCCAGAAGGGATAAAATAATTACCTAAGGCCACACAGCACCATAAAAGGTTGAATTGGGGTATGAACCTAGACCTTGTGTTCCAAGGCCAATCTACTCATCTACTCATACAGTCTACTCTTTAGACTGAGATTCTAAATTGCTAGTTTTTGCTGATGGGCAAAACTAAAAATCACCTGGTTTCTTATGGGCACACATAATAAGCTCCAAGAAACACATACAAAAGCATTCAAAAGATATAATATAATTAGCTTTCAGGGCATTTTAAAATGACTTTAAATGTCATTTTAAAATGACAAAGCTATGTATATGACTATATTACATAGAATAAATCAAATATGGTTATTTTAAGCAATGACTTGAGTTTTTTTCTTTGGCCTCCATTTTTGTATTGGTTGGATGATATCAAATAGGCAAATGAACAACTCTAGAAGAAGTTGGTGTTGGAACCGTGGAAATATGATGTGACTCTGGTCAAGTCAATGAACTTTTCAGTGATATAGACAACTTTTTAAAATGAAGATAAAGTGAATTTTCATGAGAAGAGACAATTTTCTCTTCTGGGAGCTCTCCATACCAATGCATTCATAGGTGCAGCTCCCATCTCTATTTTTAATTTAAACAAAAGTTTTATTTTAAAAGCTTATAGAATCCAATAAAAGTCCTATAGAGATAGTAAATGTTCTATTATTCCCCTAATATGGCTATTCTTCCCACCCATGTGGATATCAAATCTTCCTTTCAATTTCTGTAACCCCTTAAATTCATCATCTGGTGGCAGATTGCCTGGTGATGAATTCTTCCAAATTTAAGTAGACGGATCCTTGCTAACATATGGAGAGTCCATTCCTAGCCCCATGTTCAAACCTTGCCAGTTGGAAGGCTCTGTCAGAGTATATGGATTGCTAGTATAGCCTTGGGTAATTTAGGGTCAAGTTCCTTTCATGTCATGGCATTGGAACAGGACTTCATTGGAGACACATCTCATTGTTTATATGTATTATGTGTGAAATGTAGCAAAGACAAAGTTTTCTGGTCCTCAGACCTGAACCAGCAATGCCTTCTCTGTTATCCTAATAAGCAGCAACAATCTGCCACAAAATAGCATATGGGGCAAAGGGCACAATACAGGCAGGACCTGAGAAGCTTGCTGAGGATTTGCCAAACCCTCAATCAGTGACAGGAATGTTAACCTGTTTCTGACCCACTGCCTTGTTCTGACCTACATTACCTGTTTCCCTGGTTCCTATTACCTAGTTTCTGACCCACCGTATGCCTTGAAATAGAGCACCTGTGTACTCTTTGATTTCTGATTGTGTTCCTTATTCAAGATACAGTGCTTAACCCTATCTGTAATAACAGGGGGCTCCCTATTTACTGATTGTCCTAACTTCCTACTTAGTTTCTATGATGTTTAATTTGATACATTATAGATATACCATGACAAAAATTAAGGAAATTGGGCAAGGGATCTGTTCAGTGAAGGGATTTGAGCAGATGTTGTAGAAAGATTCTTCTGGTGGTTATTTTCACAATGAACTCTAGTAGGAATAGGATAGAACCAAAATAACCAAATAGAAAACTATCAGAGGAGTTTCAAGATAAGATGATAAACTCCTGAGCAATCAATCAATTTTTATTAAACACAGCACCAATTCTGGTCCAGGATGTACTAAGCACTCAGTATACAAAAAACAAAAAGAAAGATAGTCAAGCTTTCAAGGAGTTTACAATCTAATGAGGGAGACAATGTGCAAAAAAAATATATACAAAGTATATATATATATATATATATACAAAGATAAATCTGCATGTATGTATGTATGTATGTATATATGTAAAGCAACGATACAGGATAAATAGGAAATAACTAAGAGAAGTTAGGAAAGGCCTCCAGTAAAAGATGGGATTTAAGTTGAGATTTAAAGGAAACCAGGGAGGTTGAAAAGTGAAGTGGAGAAGGATTTCAGTCCAAGCGTGGGGGACAACAATCAGACAAAATGCAAAAGATGAGAGATGGAACAGTCAGAAAGTTAGTGTCATTGATTTAGAGTATGAGATGGAGAATAATGTATGAAAAAACTAGTAAGGAGAAGGAGGCTAGGTTAGGAAAATCTTGGAATGCCAAGAAGAGCATTTCATATTTGAGTGGTATAGGGTTGGCTTGGTATCCACTTGGGAACTTACTTTGGATTTTCCCCAGCTTGAGATGACTCAAGAAGATCTTTCTGCCTTTATTCTTCCAGTCTTAATTTCTATTTCTTTGACCTTTCTCTTAATCTAAAAGCTTATAATTACTGATTATAACTGACAAACATTATCTCATTAGTACTCATGAGGTAGGTACCTAGGTATTATTATTATTATTATTATTATTCTCCATCATACAGAGAAGAAAACTGAGACTCAGAAGTGTTATTCAGAATCTTAAAAATACTTCGTCTAGATATCCACAGGAGGTTTTTCCCTGACCTCTTAAGAAAAATCTCTATTTTTCTCTTGTAAGATTAAAGTAAAACACTCATCTCCTTTCTTTCCCAAATCTATATAGGACTTGCTAGTTAACAGCTCTCTTAGCTGATTTCCCTTAGCAACACTTGGCAACTGAACTTTTCTTAAAATTTACCTGAATTACAAGAGTTTAAAGTGACACCAAATTCTCCATTTAAGTAGGATTAAGCAAGGCATCCCTTCATTTCTCACCTGGCTGCAGTCCTCTGGACTTCATCATGCCCCTGAGTCAGGCTCCCTTTCTTCCCTTCCTCTGCCCTCCCCACTTTTCAACTTCTTTTCATGGATTATCTTCTCCCATTAAATGGTGAGCTTCTTTTTTTGGTCTTTGGTTTTGTTTTTGCAAGGCAATGGGGTTAGTGAATTGCCCAAGATCACATAGCTAGATAATTATTATGGCTGAGGTGGGATTTGAACTCAGGTCCTCCTGACTCCAGGACTAGTGCTCTGTCCACTGGGCACTCAGCAACCCCTGATTATGAGCTTCTTGAGAGCAGGTATCATCTTTTGCCTTTCATTCTATCACTAGTGTTTATTATTGTGTCTGGCACATTAATAAATGTTTATTGACTGACTACCTGGTGACACATAGCAAGTGACTTCTCTTAGATTTTACTTAAGCTACACATTGAATTTAAAGTGAAAGGGTAAAAATTTGATGAAGTTAACTGGTTTTTATCATAGTTATTATTAAATCTGTTAACAAAATACATAAACTATGGGAATAGTAGAATGGCCTAGTGAATAAAGGGGCATCCTTGAAACCAGAAAGCCCTAGATTATAGTTCAATCATCTACATATATTGGCTGTGTGACTCTGGGTAAGTCACTTCACTTGTGATTGCTTTAGGCAATCCCTAAGATTATAGATAACAGTGAAGATACTGACCATAATTTGGGGAGGAGTTTCCTCACTTGGGTGTTCCTTAAACTAATGAAATTAGAGGTCCACTACCATCTAATACCTGATTTTGAAAACATTTGCCAGTTTTTAAAACAGAATTTTGTTATATTTTGGAGGTTAACCTTTTTTTATAATTTTATAAAATATTTAACTCTTAGAAAACTGACTGCATACATCTTTTTCTGAAATATGTTTCATAAAATGAAGAATAGTTATTATCCATAAATTAGATTAAGTAAATTTTAGGTGATTATCCAAAGGCACTAGAAGTTAAGAAGATGAAAAGAATTTTTTAAAGTTAGATTTGATAGACATCTGGGGAAAACTGAATGGAGAAAAAAAGGAATGTATTGGTTTTTTTTCAATTATATATGTCACTTTCACAAAAATTGACCATGTATTAGGGCATAAAAATCTTACAGACACAGAAAAGCAAAAATATTAAATGTGTCCTCAGTTACAATGCAATAAAAATTATATTCAATAAAGGGCCATGGAAACAAATAAAAAATTAATTAGATTAAAAATTAATTGTAAACTAAATAATCTAATCCTAAAGAATAAGAGAGTCAAAGACCAAAACATAAATAATTTGATTAATGACAACAGACAATATTCCAATTTAAAAAAACTAGAAAAAACAAATTAAAAATCTCTAATTAAACATTGGAAAAACTGAAAATCAAAGGTGAAGTTAATAAAATGAAAATAAGAAACCAATTGAATTAATCAATAGAACCAGGAAGTGGTTTCATGGAAAACAATAAGATAGATAAACTATTGGTAAATTTTATTTTTAAAAAAGAAAGAAGAAAACCAAATTACCATTATCAAAAATGAAAAGATACCACCAATGATGATGTAAGAGCAATTTTTTCAATACATGCAGAAAAGTTTTTGATGAAATAAAATGCTCATCAATTAAAAACTATAGAAAACATGAATAAATGGAGTTTTCCTTAAAAATGATAAGAAGTTGTTGTTAACATTGTTGTTCAGTTGTGTCTGACTTTTCATGAGCCCATCTTAGGGTTTTCTTGGCAGAGATGCTGGAGTGGTTTGTTATTTCCTTCTCCAGTTCATTGTATAGATGAGAAAACCGAGGTAAACAGGCTGAAGTGACTTGCCCAGAGTGTTTGAGACCAGATTTCAGTTGGCGAAGAGTCTTCTTGACTCCAAATCCAACTATGCCACCCAGCTGTCACCACTTTGGATTTCATTTCTCTTTCCTTCTATCTCATGGAAAAGTTAGATTTCCTTTTACAAAACTTTTTAAATTTTATATATTTAAATTTATATAAAATTTATATATTTTATATAATCAAATTTATCTATTTTATTTCCTAAGATTCTCTGTGTCCCTTGTTTGATCATGAACTTTTCTCCTATCCATAAATATGATAATTTTTCTGTTTCTCAAAGTTCTTTATGATATGACCTTTTCTATTCAAGTCTTATATCCACTTGGAGATGATCTTTATATAAGATGTGTGAGGTGTTAGATACTGGAAGCCTCTTGAAGGAAGGAAATATTTCATTTCACTTTTGTAACCCCACAGCCTAGCAAAGTACTGGCATATGCTTCAAGAATATTTACTGCATTGAAATGGACAAACACTAACTTTGACCATTTGAGGTTTGAAAGAGAAATAATTTTCAGAAAATTATCCTGGGCAATGAACTCATCACCTAGATATCAACTTTTAACACTATCTTCTGTTGGGGAAGGATTAAAAGCATAGAATACACTATTGCCAAAAAATCAGAATTGAAGTTTGCCCAAAGGACAATGGAGGGATACATGGTGGGGAGGGCAGTCACTATTGTCAACGATGGCTCTTGTTCAAGAGGAGGCATTAAAACTACTACTATACAGGAAATGTATGACTTGAAAAGGAGGAGGGCTCGCAATAGTAATGAAGATGGCAGGATCAGTCCAAGAGTTACACTAGTAGTTATGAAATGTTAAATGACCCTAAAGAAGAACTCCAACATATCAGGAAGACCTCCTCTTGGGGAACATTAGCAGGAATCATTCAAGACTAGAAGGCATGACTGCACTGAAATTTGTACTAATGCCCAAATAAACTCAAAAAAGACCCATAAGTCTTAAATATAGTAGAACATTTTCTGTACCTATATTTGGAAGTGAGGATTTCCTGTTGAATAGATATTTCTCCCAGAGTTGATTCTACCAAAAGCCCTTCAAATTTTGTGAAGTATGTGTCTGAGACAATTTTCTACATTCTATTAATCCCAGATAAAGCTTTTTATTTTATTTAAAGCCTTCATAATTGAGCTTGTCAGAAACATTCTTGTAACTTGTGAATTCTACATTTGTCCATTAACCATGCCTCTTTAGCTTGCAAAGGGAAAATGTACCATGAAAACAATTTTGAGTAGAAATGTCTATTTCTCCCACCCTCCACAGCTCTCACACTGAAGTGGTTGGGACAACCTTGTTCCACTGGAACCCTGCAATAACATAGTCCTAAGGGGCAGTACAACTGTGCTACATTATAATGAGGTGCTTCTAAGCCTTCTTGCTTGGACAGAGTCTAAATTGAATTTGTTTTGTTACAATGAATTCCATTCCAAAATGAGGCTTCCATTTGTGTTATAAATATGATTCATGGAGAATACAGAAAATACGTACCTATAGGATTTGCTCTTAGGCAAAACTATAAGGCAAGTGAGATTTATTTCCCTATTTCCTCTCCATTCTTTCTGGAACTCACTTCTTCATTTTAGGTGTCATACCAATGACCTCATATCATCCATTAAGTGCTCAAGGGTCCCTGTTGTGGCATTTTCCTGGTCTCCACAGTTTTCTCTTATCCTAGCCTTTGCCTCCCTCTCCACCACACTCCTATTGATCTTGGATGCCATTCCTGAAGCTTTGACAGGTTACTAGGTAGATAATCTGATGTCCAATTTCTGCTAAAACCATAGTTTTCGCTTAATGAACTAGTGTCCCCCATACAACATTTAAATTTAATTCTTTGCCCTAAAAGAATGAAAAGCCAATTAAGAATTTCAAATTCCATAGTTGGCCAGTGGGGAAGATATTTTAGGTGTCGATGAACCTTTATAAACTCCTCAAATAACACTGCAGGAGCGACTTTCTAGTTCTTCTTGTGAATTGTCTGTCTTCTTACAGAACTAGTTCATTTGTTCTCCCATAAAAACTTCCTATCCTAACTAAATGAGTTATTTTATTTCTCTTTAATCCATCTTGCTCATTACTTCTCCTTATCTTTGTTCAAGTTGTTATCTGTTCTTGGAATCTTTCCTCTTTCTCTTTTCACATATCCAATATCCTATTCATTCTTCAAGACCCAGTTCAAGATCCACCTTCTCTTCACCAAACCTTCTGTAACACATCGCTTTCATACTTTTCTGAAGATCTATGAAATCTGTTATTTGTATGAGTCATGATGGCAATTATTTATATATCTTATAATGTTCTCTAATGAATATATCTGAATATATAATTTATGGGCATATATGAATATAATTTCATACACATGTATTTTATAATACATAAAACATCCATATTTTCAAGGTGTTCCAAAAGTCTTAGCATGGTTTTAAGCTATTAAACCTTAAATGTGGACATACATTACACATTTTTAGCATATCTTATGAGGTGGTAGTTTCCTTAAAGGCAAGGAGAAGGTCTTATGTTTGTTTTTTCTGTACCTTCCAATGCTTTCAACAATGGTAATCAATAGTAGGTACTCAGTTAATATTTATGGAATCTATCTCTCTAAAGCACTTCAATAAACTTAAAAATCTAATTTTTAAAACATGATATTACTATGATGTTAGCATCCCTATTCATTTGGGAAGAGGGGCAATTTGGAAGTTGGCATTTGAATCACCATCCTATTACATATACCAAATATTTTCATATTTTACTTGATGTATTTTTGTGAACTTTTAGATTATAAGTTACAACTATAACAATTTCTGCGGTCTCTTGTCCCCACAACCTTCTTTTTTAATAGCACCTAACCAAGTCAACTAACCATGTGCAGTCAATAGACTACTAGGTTTTCTATGCTGCAAAAGAAGATACTCTCTCAGTTCAGGGAGGAAGAAAAGTTCACTGTCCCTTACTCAAGATCTAATTCCTTTAGTGAGTTCCTGGTGTAATGTTTTGCAGCATTATATAACCACCCTCTATTATCCATACACACCAGAGACAGATTCCTGGTTCTTAATGTCACACCTTTGTCCCTAATCCTTCCAGAGATTATTGTCTTATCACTGGACTTTGGTCTCTGTGGGTGGGTATCTGCTATCTGCTCCTGGATAGCACCAATGAGACTTGTTAACTTGTGCTTCTCCCTATTGTTTGCACAGACTAATGGGATGCCATTTTTGCCCATTTGCCAAGACCCCCAATTATGTGGCTCTTTCCTCACCACTAAGCCGGGCTCAGAAGACCTGCATGGTGTCTAGATTCCAGTGGGATTCTGATCTGGCAATCTTCATGCCTGAGCCTCAGTTTTGATAGTGAAATGTTTTTTTCCTCCCCCCCAGCTTTTCCTCTATTGCACATCTGTGTGTGTGTGTGTGTATGTGTGTGTGTGTATGTGTCTAGAACCACAAATCTAGGAGGAACTTAAGTCAAACCACCTCATTTTTAGATAAAGAAATGAAAGTACAGAAAAATGAAAAAGTAATACATCTAGTTAGAGTCAAAAGGGAATTCAGCTCTCCTCAATGCTAGTCCATATTTCCTTCTCTATACTCAATGTTCTTCTTAGATATCCTTATTTAGGGTTCTAGGATCCTAGGTTAAGAACCTGGAGGAACATCAGAGGTCATATAATTTATCCCTTAATCACTTCACTGGGGAAACCAAGGCCCTTAGATGATAAAGAAACTTGTCAAAGGTCACAGTCTCAGAAGCAGGATTTTAATATGTGATTGGAAAAAAAAATCTTCATTTATTTTTCTGTTCCTTAATTGACTAAAAAGATAGAGGTTTTACAATTTAGACAGTGACTACTTAAGTAAGAACTTAGTAAATTTGGAGGTGTCCCTTTTGGTGTGTGCAATATTTTAATTAAATTGGTTGACCTTTTTATATTGGAGTCTGTTTATGTGACATTATTATACATCCTCAGCTCTCAGGGATTTATGTCATCTCTTTGCTGATGATTCTCAGATCCACTTTTCCAGCTCTAATCTCTCTGCTGACCTTTAATCCCACATGTATAACTGCCTTGGTGTCCAGAAGACATCTTAAACTCATCAAGTCTAAGACTGACCTGGTATTTCCCACCTTCCCTGTTACCATAGGGAGCAACGCCCTACTCCCAAGTCCCTCAAGCTTGAACCTAGGAGACATCCTGGACTACTCACCATCCTTCATTTCCAATCTGTTGCCAAGGTCGCTGACTTTACCTTTGCAATATCTCTCAAATATCTCCCTTTCTCTCTTCTGTCCCAAGCATCACCCTGGTGTTGGCCCTCATCATCTCACACTTGAATTATTGTAATAGCTACCCATGGGTCTGCCTGTCTCAAATCTCCCATATCCTCCAGTCAGCTACCAAAGTGATTTTTCTAAAGTTCAAGTCCTCCCATATCTCATGACTCAAAAAATTCTAGTGGTTCCTTAATATTTCTAAATCAAATACAAAATCCTCTGTTTAGCATTCAAAGCCCTTCATAACTCCCCCTTTCTCTTCACCCCCCACTTAGAATCTTCTTATCTCTTACTCTCTGTCATAAATGCTTTGATCCAATGACACTGGCCTCCTGACTGTTCTATGAAGAAGATACTTGGTCTCTTGACTGGGAATTTTTTCAGGCCATCTCTCATTCCTGGAAGGCTCTCCCTTTTCACCTCCACCTACTAGCTTCACTAGCTTCCTTTAAGACCTAACTAAACTACAGGAAGCTTTCCCAATCCCTCATTATCCCAGCGCCTTTCCTCTCTAAAGTATTTCCTAGTTAGCCTTATTTAGCTTGTAAATACTATTTCCCCATTAGAAAGTGAAAACAGAGGCTGGTTTTTGGCTCTTCTTGTATCTTCATTGATTAGTATATAGTTAATAAATGTTTAATGATGGACTGACATTTTACACAGCCTCTACTTTCAAATTTGTTAAACTATTTCTATTTGTGAAAATGATTCATTCAGCTCTGTTATCTTGCCCAGGGCAGCACATGCAGATAGTGGGTGCTCAGTAAATATTTGTTGAATGAATAGCCATAACCCACATTTGTATCATTCTAACAGCTAATAACTCTGTAAGATTATCCTTATGGTATAGATGAGGACATTGAGATTCAGAGAGTAATTTCCCATGATTACATGGTTGGTAAGTGCTAGTGCCAAGATTCAAATAAAGACTTTATGTGAGTCTGTATTTTTTTTAAATTTCTAATAAAGTTTTTGTTAATAAAAACAAAACAAAATGAAAACTCTTTCTGGATGCTTTGATAGCACAATCATTTTTTAATAACAATTTCTGTGAATCCACAGGAAGTCTATCTTTTTAACAAAGAGAAAAAAAAAAACAGCTAAACAGAACCAAAGCAACATGATTCCTGTCTGCCAACTCACACACTATTTTCTACATCCATAATTCCTTAAATATAAAATGAAAAGTGGGAGGTACATTTCCTCATCTTTTTTTTTCTGGGTCAAGATTGATCATTTTTACATAGGAGAATCCCAGTTTTGAACTTTTGGTAAAATATAAATCTGATAAATTGTGCATAACTTATATAATTAAACTTTCTACACAGTACCAATACAATTTGCCGCTAGGCAGATAGATTTTTTTTTTTTAAGGTGCTCAATCTCAACAGAGCAACTGGAAAGAAAAGAAAAAAAAAATGGTCAACATACCTTTGTGGGGAGGGGTGTTGTTCATAACAAAATTTTGATTTCATGTGTGTGACTTGTGTCCAGATAAATTGATGTTTTTGAAAAAAAAATTTTAAAAAGAAAATATTTAGAACTTCTTAAATCTGGTTTATGCAAAGAGATGTCCAATTAATCTCTCATGACAGAGTATTGTAGTACAAACACAATTCCGCGAGGTGTTTGAAGTGAGAGGCTACCCTCAATACTTTGTTCTTTATTCTGACTTCCTTTGAGCTTTCCAATTCAAGTTGTTTGTGGTTTAAGTAACCTCTCTGTTTTTTAAGGAACACTTTTGTCTATAAAAATCCAGGTACTTCTAAAGAGAGGTGAGAACCAGAATCTTTTTAGAAACTTGAGTCAGATGCAGAGTGCTTTAGCAGGTAATCAAACCCCAAAGAGTTGTTGTTCTTCTCAATATTCAAAGATGGACCTTATGGCTGAATGTTTTGTTCAAGGAGGAAGGCGATTTGCTTCGGAGTAATAATGGGCAACCCTTTATCTTGTGCTCATTGATCTCAGGGTAATTAGAATTTGAACCTTAATGAGATTCCCTTCTTAGATTTTGTTTCTACTGTACATAAGAAGTAGAGTTTATGATTATGCTTTAAATATAGTTATATTAAATTAAGGGAGTGCAACGTATGTAAGCACACAGATCTATGTGTCCTTCTGCACATACACAGAAATTCCGTGCTGTTTTTCTTCTCCTTGGCCCAATTAAACTCTTTGAAGGGTAATTCTGGTGCCCGAACACAAGCCCAACTCCTTGGAGTTCAATGAGTGTTATGTGTTCATGTAAGGACTTCAGAATCGGGCCTGCGGCCTATTCCTCGAATCCTTACTTGAATTTCTTTTGCTTAGTTTTCAAAAGATAGTTTCCCGGATCTCTATTCATCTGTACACTGCTCCTTCTCTTTCCCTTTTGTAAATCTGGACCATTCAGACCCCAGCCCTCTCCTTGGTTGCCACAAGTTCCGCTCTCCAGCTCCCTGTTGCCTGGCAACGGGTTCTCTGGCTTTTCCTTTCTCTAGTTCACCACCGAATTGCAGATCAAAGCCCCCACATACTCTGACTTATTTACTAAATGAATATGAGGAGACAGCCTCTTGTTCTATATGACTTATAAGGTTATGAAACATGCCATGGGTCCTCTAAACACCAGGAAGATACAGATCTCTGGGATTTTATTAAAAGTTTCTTATTGAAATCCACCAACGGGTTTATCTCATCATTTCTTATTATCTTTATCTTATGTGAGCTCTTTTCTAATTTTGAAGTTGTCTGCTTTTAAAAATCAGTAAGTTGAATGTGTTTTTTAAAAAAGTCTATTTACATAAGTTCAAATTGTAATAAAAAAATATATTAAATATATATCTTAAGCACCCTTATGGAAATTTTCCATCTTAGTTTATCCCCTATTGTGAATTTACTTTCTATCTGATAACTTTTAAAAATGCTAAGAGAGTTGTCTTCCTTTGTGTTTTATAAGATGTAAATGGGCTGAGGATTTGTTGGTCTTCAGAGGTAATTCCAAATTCAGGCCCTCAAGATGCTTTGGGGAATGGGAAACATTAATACACACACAAACACACACACACACACACACAAGCGTGCGAGCTTCCCTCTCCCTCCCTCCCCCCTCCACCTCTCCAAGAAACTCCCATTGAGGGAGATCATCACCCACTCTAGAAAACTTAAAAATACTGAAATGACATCTTCCTCAACCAAGAAGTGGATAAAAGTTCCAACAGTTTGTTTTTAAGGAGAGGCCTCAGTGATAAAGCATTGTAACATTAAAAATTCATCACCTGCCAAATTATCCACTGCCCTGAAAAACTCCTGTTGCTAGGAAAAGATCAAAAAGAATTCTTGAGCCTCTTAGGTGTGGGGGTTGGGGGTAAGTGGGAGGAGCTTTTGTATTGCTAAAAAATCAAAAAAGTTTTTAAAATGTACACAGTCTTGGAACACTTTGATGTGCTGCATTTGTTTGGGGTTCAGAACTGACTGAGATTCTCAATTCATTTTGTCTTCTGAGCCACTAAGCAAAGTAATATAACTTTTTCCCTCAATGTTCCAATCTGAGAGACTTAATAGCTAGCATTTATATAACCTTTGCAAAGCACCTTACATAGATAATCTCATTTGATTTTAAACACTACTAAATCCTTTAATGAAGACATCTTACAACTAACTTATTATTTGACTCTGGGAAAAAGAAACAATATTTATATGATAGGGACCCCTTATAAATCTGGGATTGGGTGATGGTCTATAAAATATACCTCTTAGGCCAATTCATTTTTTTCAGACTTTGATTGTAATCCCTGTATTGCATCTTTGTGGCCACATATATCAAGGGACCTTATATGATTTTAACATGTCCAAAAGACTTCCAATGTTTCAGGATCACTTTTAAAGTTATGTTTTGCTTTGCCAGTTCACATGCTTTTTGGCAAAAAACAATTAATCACATTTAACATATATCATTTGAAAGTTTACAAAAAGTTTCAAGTATTTTATATCATTCACTCTTCACAACCCTGTGAAGTGGGTGCTGAGGAAACAGGCTGTGAAAGGTAGTCACACAGCTAGTGTCTGAGTTACACTTTGTACTCAGATCTCTCTTCAAGTGCACGGCTATATCCATTGCATCACTGTCTCATGTTATATTTCACACAGCAGTATCTTGTCTTTTTGTTATCTTTCATTCAGTTGTGTTATTGCAAAGATGTGATCTTCTGTGGAAAAAGTATTTGTGATTCCCTCCTTGTTGCCTTCTCATATATTTATCAAGGACACTTCCAATCTAGATCTAGATCTTCTCATAAAGCAAAAGTAGGCATTTGGGTTCGTAGTTATTTAAACCCTCTCACCCACCTTTTTTGATGGCAGGCTCATCCATGAGTCTTTCCATCCTTTTGCAATCTTTTTCTCCCTGAGATATCTTGTAAAAGGATTTATATGTGTGTCTGTCTGCCTGTATATGTATATGCATGTATGTATGCATAATATTTTATTTTCAGGATTGGTCACCAAGATTCATTTCCTTGCTAAGTACTTGGTTTCATGCTGCTCAGCTTCCTACCTCTATTTTTAAGTGCCATTTCTATTTCCTAATATATTCCATCAGAGACTGATGTGGTAGTTTCACTATCACTAGGAACAAAAATAAATCATCACAGAAGCCCTGATAAATCTCTATTTTGTTTTCTATCTATTTGCTCTTGCCAGATTCATCTATGAATGTTCTTAGGAGAATATGACTTGGTTGAGTCTTAAGTTGAGCTTTCAGTAGACTGACTTTTTTTTTTAGGTTTTTGCAAGGCAATGGGGTTAAGTGGCTTGCCCAAAGCCACACAGCTAGGTCATTGGAAAGTGTCTGAGGTCGGATTTGAGCTCAGGTACTCCTGACTCCAGGACCCGTGCTCAATCCACTGTGCCACCTAGCTGCCCCTAGAATGACTTTTTACCATCATTGCCTTTCAATATTTTATGATGTTGTTTGCAATCTTCCACCCACATCCTCCCCAAGGGGTTTCAAAAAAGAATTTGTATTCTAAATGGGGTCCACCTTGATCACTAGCTCTCTTCTATTGACAAGGAACATATTTGTTGGTTAAAGCAGTTTCTAGTCCCTTTTGGTCTCTCATCTGACTTCTTTAAATTAGTTATATTTTTTTTGCAGGAGAGGATGAAAATCAGTATAATGTTTTTTTTCAGCATTTGAATAAGTTAGATTGAAGTGTTTATGATTTTATTCAGTGTTTTTCCTCTTATCATTATCCTTTCTTTTGATGTCAATTTTATCCATTTTTCTAACTAGTTGGTCATCTGACTGTACATAATTCTGGAATCTGAAAAAACCCCTCACATTCACATAAAATTGTCTTTTTGTTGTTTTCCTCCTTCCTTCCTTCCTTCCTTCCTTCCTTCCTTCCTTCCTTCCTTCCTTCCTTCCTTCCTTCCTTGTAACCTGTGAGTACTTGCTTTTTTCCCACATAAGTCATCTTGTATGGGGGTCTTGTACATGTGCATATTCCATCAACTGATGAAACTTCTAAATGAAAGAGGCTAGGAAATTGTTTCTGGGAGAATAAGGAAGTATCTTAAAAAACCTGTAGAGCAAGTAGGGCATTTGGTAAGTAGTTTCACAGGATTACCACATGATTAGGATGAGCCTTTTTTAACTGGTTGAAAACCTAGAAATAAATATATATGTATTATTTTATTTTTCCCCAATCACATATTAACAATATTTTAAACTTTTTTTAAGTTTTGAGTTCCATATTCTAGATCTTCTTCCTTCCCACCCCCTCCCTGAGATAGTGAGCAATCCAATATAGGTTATACATATGCAGTCATGTAAAACATTTCCATAAGAGTCATTTTTTATGAGACTTGAAAAGAAAGGAAGATAGTATGCTTCAGTCTGTATTAAGATAGTATCAGTTCTTTCTCTAGCGGTAGGAAGCATTTTTCATCATGAGTCTTTTGAGTTCATTGTATTGCTGAGATGAGTGAAGTCATTTCCAGTTGATAATCATACAATATTGCTGTTAATGTGTATAACATTTTCCTGGTTCTGCTTACTTCACTTTGCATCAGTTCATGTAAGTCTATATTTTTCTGAAATAACCTTGACATTTCTTATGGCACAATAATATTCCATTGCAATCACATACTACCATTGTTCAGCCAATTTCCAATTCTTAGCCACCACAGAAAGATAGCTGGAACTTTTGACATCTACAAAAAAGGTCTCAATCAACTCTGATTGCTTTTTGGCTTCATTAACTTCTGGAGTTAATTTAGTGATTCTCTCTCATAGTTCTGAGAGACAACCTGTAGTTCAAAGAGTGGAGTACAATTCCGATCTTGGTTGGGAGAGTGAGTCACAGGAATTTGGTTAGAATGCAGGCCAGGAGGAGGAATTGATGTACAAGAATGATATCTGGGTCTGAAGGATTCATCTGCTAGTCCCACTGCATCTCCATGGGAACTTGATGGGTCTGAGCTAAGTTTGAGCAGCTCCTCTAGAGACTAGGAGGAGTATGGGGGAAAGTATATTTCAGAAGTATATAAGAAAATGCTTCTATGTTTTCCTTGGAAAATTTTTGAAGATTTGTAAAAGCTATTCAATGTTAAGCGCTTAAAAGAAAAAACAGGGGTGCCAGTTAATGGCTTATAACAATAGGGAGTTTATAACTAGTGGGGGTTCATGCTGACAGTTTTTGTTCAATTGTGTCTGAGTTTTCCTAACCCTATTTGGAGTTTTCCTGGAAAAGATACTGGAGTGGTTTGCCATTTCCTTCTCTAGCTCATTTTATGGATGCAGAAACCAAGGCAAACAAGGTTAAATGACTTGTCTAGGGTCATGCAGTTAATGCGTTGACAGAAGTAGAGAAGAGAAATACCTCTACCATTCAAGGAAAAAAAGTGTAGCCTGCCTGACTTTGAGAAGAAGGACTAGGGGATACATATTAAAATTGAATTAATCATTTCATCTCACTGAATCTTTCTTCATCTACAGAACAAAGAATTTAAACTCAATAATCTCTAAGGTCCTTACAACTCTTAAATTTTAGCATTTCTTTTTTAAAGATAACAAGGCTTACTGTACATTTAAAAATAAGACCCTATCTTATATTAAATGTCACAATAAGTTCAAAATGGATGTTACTTGAATATTTAATATAATAAAATAAAAAAATAGGAGACATATACTATATCTTATGGCTCTGGCTAGAGGGATGAATTCTTAAGCAAATTTAATTAAATAAGGCAACTAAGAAAAAAGAGAAGTGGTTTATTGGAGAAAAAATCTTTGTATCACTTATCTCTGATAATAGTTAATAGCCAGGGAGGCTAGGTGGTGCAGTGGATAAAGCACCAGTACTGGAGTCAGGAGTACTTGGGTTCAAATCCAGTCTCAGACACTTAATAATTACCTAGCTGTGTGGCCTTGGGAAAGCCACTTAACCCCATTTGCCTTGCAAAAAAAGTATAAAAAAATAGTTAATAGCCAAGAGGTTCAGACTGAAATATATAACAACAAAATTTATTTCAAAATAAGTAAGTACTCAAAGGATTCTAACAGTTCTCAAAAGATTTGTGGTCTATTAACAACCATATAGGAATGTACCAAATCATTAATAATAAGATAAATACAAAATAATCCTAAAATTTCATCTCAGAGCTAGCAAAGTGACAAAGATGATAGGAGATGGGAATTTTCAGTATTGAACTAATTTGGAAAAATAGGCATCCTAATGTATTGCTGGCAGAGTTGTGAATTTACCAAGCCATTCTGGAAAGCAATTTGGAATTATGTGAATAGTGAGACTAAAATATCTATACTACAGAACCTTATGCCCTCTACTGCCTGGTCTATACCCCAAGGAGGTGAGTGACAAAGGTGAGTGTACTAAAAAAATATTTGTAGTAATACTTTTTTTGTAGTAGCAAGGAAATGGTAACAAAGAATACACCCATCATAAATTGTGGTAAATGAATGAAATATAACATTACTATACTTCAAGAACCAATAAATCTAATTCAGAGGAGCATGAGATGAATTATATAAAATGTTGTAAAGTAAGTAAAATTTGGAAAAATGACATTCTCAATGACTCCAGCCATTATCAATGTGAAAAACAGCAGCAAAACAATTGAACTGAATGCTGTAAAGTTCTAATTTTTATTGTTTAGTTAATTAGTCATTTCCTACCCTCATGACCTCAATTGGTGTTTCCTGGCAAAGTTATTGGAATGGTTTTCCATTTCCTTCTCCATCTCATTTTACAGATGAGGAAACTGAGGCAAACACGGTGGTGTTTGCTAGCTTAGACAGCTAGTGTCTAAGGCTGAATTTGTAGCCAGGTCCTCCTCACTTCAGAGCTATAGTGAGGTGCTCTATTCACTGTGCCACCTAACTGCCCTATAATAACCAAATCTAACCACAAGGAAGAGATATGAGAAGACACTTTTCTTCTACACAGAGGCAAAAGACTATAGTTATGGAATATTCCAAATAATACCATACTTTGTCAATAGGTTGATCAAAAGGTTGCTGAACTTTTTTTTCCTCTTTTTATTCTTTATTAGAAGAGATAAATCTCCTGGAGGGCAGGATACAGTAGAAAATGTAGGATATAAAACAAAAGACTTCAATAAAATTTATTTTAAAAAGACTTCAATATTAACAATGTTTACTTAGCTATATGGTTCTGGACAAGTCAAATCTTCTCTAAATTCAATTTTTCATCTACAAAATGGAAATATAATTGTACTAGAGAGTCAGTGTGGTGCAGCAGATTCAGCTTGGAGTAAGTAAGAAATCTTAAATCTTGACTGGCTATTTAATAGCTGTGTGTAAGTAAGCTACTTTATCTCAGCAAGACTCAGTTTTTTCATCTGTAAAACTGGCATAAAAATTAATCTGTAGTGCTTCCATCACAGGAATATTGTAAGGATAATATAAGATCATGAAAGTAGAATTCATTGTACAATATAAAGGGTCATGGAAATGTCAATTCTTATGATCCTCCGATTAGGTCACACTTTAATCTCCCTTTCTTTCATGAATACACTTGGAATACAAGGAACCTAAACCAGGATAGATGAAAGTCATTTTTTAAAAAATTAAGTCATGGGGCAGCTAGGTGGTGCAGTGGCTAGAGCACTGGCCCTGGAGTCAGGAGTACCCGAGTTCCAGCCTCAGACACTTCATAATTACCTAGCTGTGTGGCCTTGGGCAAGCCATATAACCCCATTGCCTTGCAAAAAAAAAAAAACTAAAAACTAAATCAGATTTAAGGGGCTAGGTAGCGCAGTGGATAGAGCACCAGCCCTGGAGTTAGGAGTACCTCAGTTCAAATCCAGACTCAGACACTTAATAATTACCTAGCTGTGTGGCCTTGGGAAAGCCATATAACCCCATTGCCTTGCAAAAATCTAAAAAAAAATTAAATCATATTTTAAACTTCTTTCAAAACACTGCAAATAAAGAAATAAGGAGGCATTTATCATCATATTTTCATAGCAATACTCTGTTCAAGTCACTCTGCTAAGCTCTTTACAATCATGATCCCGTTTTAAAGACAACTTTAAACCAAGAGGGGGTCACTTCCCATTTTCTCACTTAACTAAAAACATTTTTTGAGAATCTCCTTACACAGAGGCAATGCTGGCTTGGACACAGGGAGAGGATGGGAGAGTTGGGCTTCAAAGACCTAAGTTTGAATCCCATTTCACTTCCTAGCTGTGTGACAAGTTATTTCACCTCTTCAACCTCACTTTTCTCATCATGGCATGATGATGGTACTTATACCTTATTGAGTTATTATAAGGAAAATCCTTTACAAACCTTAAAGTACTATTGAGAGGGAGGTGCCAAGAAGGAATGTAGTACAATTGAGTTGCTAATATTGTCCGTGGGGTTTTCCTGGCAAAGATATTGGAGTGGTTTGCCATGTTCGTCATTCCAGAGTCGAGGTTTGTAGCCAACAAAGCATTGATGACTTGAGGAGCAAGAAGTGATCCCAGCCCAGCCACAGTGGAGACATGGACTCAACCAACTGTGGTGTCTGTTGCCTCTGGATGTGAATTTGGTGGGAATGATATTATGTAGGAATGCACCTACATTGAGTCTATTCTTCACAGAGATGGAGTTGCCATAAGTTATTGGTTGTGGTGGAATGTGTGGGTACATAGGTAATGCTGTTTTTGCTATTTCTTTAAAGTAAAATCCCTTTGTAAAAGCTACTAAATAGTGGATAGTTAAATGGAATTGGAGCACTAGTCACAGACCCCCCCCCCAAACAATGTGGGGAATACAGCTGGTAGGGCCTTAAGCCAAAGTCAGTAGAGGAGGGACACCCCACAAATCCCTCTGAGTCCTTTGGATCCATGATAGCCAATGATAGCCAATCTCCCCATCTGGGCCAGTGTCACTGTTAGAGACTATTAATCTATTAATTATCTACCACATGCCTGCCCTGTGCTAGGCTGGAGTTACACATTTAGGACAGTTCCTACCCTCAGGGAACTTACTCTGGAGAACATGACCAGTTGGCACAATTTGCATGTTGGTGACCTCAAGCTGGACTGATGATTGACTCACTGAGGTTCCAGGAAGTGCCTATGTACTCAATAACTGGTTCAGTCAGTTTCTTTTAAAGAAAGAATGCAAGGCTTTCCTGATCATAATCAGTTCAGCAAACTGGATATAATTATATACATGAATCATGCATGTATTACATATATGTATGCCATCTCTCTGCCTCAGTTTCCTTAGATTTAAAGGGAGGATTGTGACAGTAATTACCTCCTAGAATTGTTGTGCTACATAAATACTATCATTATGATAGATACCAATGACTGATAGACGGGTTATCCCTCACTTTCACTATCCACCTCATTTTCCACTCATGCATTGGAGGAATGTTCTTGATGCTGTAGTATCTCATACCATTTATCATAAGCAAGTCATGATAATATGCTGCAGACCACTATATTCATCTTGTGCCTTTTTTATTCTTCTCTGGATCACCAGCAGTTTTAATTCTTCTATGATCAAGTAAACAGACCTGTGAGATTGTGTCTCTGTGAGGAATTGTCAGTGTAGAAATGCAGACCAATTACTTTTTTGTATTATTTTTCTTTATTATGAGACCTCCACTAATGTGGATCAACATTTTTCTTATAACATCCAGTCTTAGAGATTTGTCCAGAACACTGAGGGTCATATATTGGGCTTGTCAGAGACAGAACTTGCACCTAGGTCCTCCTGATTCTAAGGCCACACTAGTGCTCCCTTGGGATCATGGATTTCAACATTAAAAATAAATAAAATTACATAGTTGAGTGGGTCTTAGTGACAAATGAGTAGGACAGGCAGGCTAACAGCAGCAGCAGACCAGAAGATGAAATTATGGTAATCAAGGATGATTAGGGAAGATTTTACAGAGAGAAGATGAAATATAAACAGAGAAAATATATGAAAAGAATAAAAAGAGAAAGAGCATAATAGAACTGACCGAGCAAATGAATGTTAGAGCAAAGTTAGAATGTATTTTAAGGTTGAACATTCTCTTTTCTTCTCATGCTAGACTCAAGCTACACCATCAAATGTCATCAATGATCTTAGCCTAACCCAATCCAAAATATTTTTCTTAGTCTTTAGTCTCAATAATTTCTATGCGGTATCTGACACCATTCCCTTCTTCCTTGAAATTTCCAGGGTCAATGTCAAGTCAAGAGAAAAATTTCCTTAGTCCATGTATCCCTTTGCATATTCTTGGTGACCTGCATCCTGAATGTCTTTAAACCTGGAAAGGGAGGCTATATTTGTTTTGTCTTTCATTCTTGAAGACCATGACATCAGGTAATGCCATGACAAGGACATGAATTGGATTTGAGTAAGGGTGGGCTATGCTAAATCACCACCAGCTCACTTTCTCCTCCAGAACCAGGATCAAGGATGACTGGAGATGGCCCTGGATGTGAGGAATCAGGATTAAGTGACTCATCCAAGGTCACACAGCTAGTGAGTATTAAGTGACTGAGGATCCATTTGAACCCCCATCCTTCTAACTCCAAGGTCAATGCTCTATTCACTGTCACAAATTTAATCTCAAATGAATACTCAAGGCCACTGTATTCTCTAGCCTGAGGCAAGGGTCAAGAACATATAAAGAATCCCATCTCAGTATTTCTCTCATTCAGCACGGAACTGCTTTTATTATTAATCCTAACTCTAACCTTGGAATAGCTGCTGCAGCTCTAATTGCTCTAGTCCCCTGTTTGGATTCCTAGAATTGTATACACAGAACACTGAGAAAATACAGGCACTAACTAGTTCCAAGAATTCTGGTCCCAGTTCCAAGCAGACCTGCATCATGTTCACTGGTGATTCCCCGCTGGCAGATACAAAGATGACCATCTGTAGATATGCCATGGTTAATCTGAAGATGTGCTGTCTTGATGGAACAGATAGCCAAGATGTGATGGAGACCCTGCTTGGGACTCGTGGGAGCCTTCAACCATTCCCAATTTCTGCTGATTCATATAGAAACAAGTGTTGTAATTGGAAGAAATCTGATATCTATTTCTAATGCCTTTGGGGGACAAAATATTTTCTTCTCTTTCTCCAGTAGAAGATAGTGACCTTGGAAAAGAGGCCATAGAAAGTTAATAACTAGCTTCTGGGTGGAGGTCCAAGTGTGGATTTGGTCTATTGCAATACAGTTTCTGATATCAAAAGGATAGGTTCCTAAAAAAGGAAAAAGTATGTCGTACTAAAATTGTGAGGAATGTGTTTTGCAGAAGATTCACAGATCTGACCAAGAATATTTTAAAACTGAAATGCGGCACACCTCTCTCTTTTCACTGAAGAGGTGAGGGACCATGGGTGAAAAATGTTGCATATGCTGTAAGGCACATTAGATGTGTTGATGAGCTTTGCTGAAGTCAGTTTTTAATAAGAATCTTAGTTACAATCACTGCATGGGGAAAATGGAAAGTTGTTAAGACTCTTGCCTTGTGGCACTCACTGTGTGATCCTGGGCAAGTCACTTAACCTCTTCTTCTCAGTTTCTATCTTTCAGGGTTTTTTAGGGGATCGAATGAGATATTGTCTGTAAAGTGCATAACCCAGCCTCTGAGACATGGTAAGTGCTTAGTAACTATCTACTTCTTTCCTTTATTCTTTCCTTCTTTTTGTCTTTCTTTCCTTCACCTGGAAATGGAATGGATATGACATAAAAGCAAAAGAATCAATAAAAGTTTTAAAAATAAACTGAAACTTGTAAGGAGAGGGAAAAGCCCAAAGTAATAACCTAGATACTGTCAAATATGAAAGGTGTGAAATAAGGAAGACGATGTTGGAAGTGCCCAGTTATCATCAAATAAAATTAACAGGAAATGGGCTTCTGGCAACAGCAGAGAGTGTCTCATGAAGACAAGGAAGTATGTGCCTGGCCTTGGCAATAGACTCATTGACATGCTCAAGAGACCTTTAAACAGAAAACTTCCTTGTATTATACCAGCCTTGCATTACAGGTATAAATTCAACTTGGTCACAGTAAATGGGCCTTTTATTGTGTTGTTTATTAAAATCCTATTTATTAAATTTTTATTTGCAATTGGTGCATTTATGATACTAGCTTATAATTTCTTTTGGCATTGTGCTTTTCACACATTATGTTAGGTTAACAACTTATTTGCCTCAAAAATGAACCACAGTCTATGAACTGCACAAGATAGACAGACTATCTGCCCAAAGAGTTCAGTGTCTGGCTTGTATTCTTCACCACAATATGTAATGCTTTCCAATTTTGATCCAGAGAAATAAAACTAAATTTTTAACTAGAGGATCTGGTTTGAATTTAGACTATGCCATTCCCTAACTGACCTTAGACAAATCAGTTTTTCTGTACCTCAGTTTCCTCATCCATAAAATTAGATGTTCAACTTTCCAAGCAGAAATTTATGAATCAATATGCCCTGCCTTCATACTTGATGTATTAAAGGTTGATGTTTTCTCAAACACCATTAACTTCTTCAACTCCTATTACCTATATCTTCAGTCTACCTCAATCACTGGTGGCGATGGTCACATTTAAGCTCTTGCCTAACCTATAACCAAGCTGTCTCTGTGATAAGGAACTCTGAAATTCATCTTTTTTTAAAAAAAAATTATAACCTCTATGCTTCCATCTGTCCCTCTACCTCACTCCTCCTAAACCTATTCTTTGTCCTTACTGTGAAGTTATCTCTCCACTCTTTCCTGTTTTCCCAGTTCATCATCCCTTTTGAGTTGCCTGTGTTGAACCTAAGGTTGGATATACTATCTTTTACTCTTGAATTCCTTGCTCTCTTGTCCTTGCTTGTGCCATGCCAACCCCAACCCTTAAGTTAACCAGTTCTTTGATCTTCACTGTTCCTCAGGTGCCACTGAACACTAAGGCAGAAAGTTATGCTTCTGACTGGGTCCTCTAAAATTTTCTATTATCTTTCAAATGTACTCTCACTAGTAAACTTTTTTTTATTCTTCACTGACTGCACTGCAGCAGCTATTCCAAACTTTCTCTTCTTGCTTTGATTTCCTCATGCCTGAAAACTCCACCTTCTCCTTTATGGAACACACAAAAGCCCTTGACATCAGACAGAGGTGTAGCCTATGACATTTTAAAGTTTTCAGGGTGCCTTAATCCATGATATCATTTGCTTTTCAGAATAATCCTGAGAGCTAATTTTTATTATTATCCTCATTTTTATAGATGAAGAAATTGAGACTGAGATTAACTGATTTATCCAGGGTCATGCAGCCAACTATTTATTGCTTGACTCCTATATAAGATACAGTCATTGCCTTCATAGGGTTTATGGTCTAATAGGATTCACTGAAGGTTGTAACAACCAGGTCCCATTCTATTATTGGTAGTAGAACAGTATTAGTCACCAGCACTTCAGTGACTTTTATTAAGGCCAAATCACTTTATGTGATTATGGTATTACCAATATATGGTTCACTGGTATATTTAGTTAAGAATTTTCTAGAAATCAGTGTCTCTTTATTACATTCTTGTGAATGAGATGGACTAATATGACCCAGATTACCGTACAACCAAGGGTATTCCGAGTTGGTTATAAAACTAAGAAAGTGTTGATTAATGGACTGATGTCACTTTGGAGTTCTTTCTACTTCTGTTCTCCAAGGCTCTATCTTTGGTCCTGTTTCACTCAGTAATGTTATCAAGCACTTTTTTGGAGACACAGAATCCAGGACTGCCGGGTTCACAATTTCTGAGGTGGTTCAGGGGGCACACTGATAGTGTGCTTATGAAAATGTGTATCCCCAAGAGAACTAACAGTTTTATGTAACCATAAACTCAGTAAGAAGTAATTGTGTATCAAGTCTTGGGTCAAAATAGCTCCTGTTAAGTCAGTTTTTTTATTCCCTTTCTCCAGAGAATAGTTAGAACTCACACTCAATAATTCCAATGGGAAAGTCTTGGATATAGTCACAGATGCGTCCGTCTTGACTCAGTGAATGGCTAGACAAGTTGTCTGGTCCCCTTTCTGCATCCCTACATTCATGATCTGTAATCTGTCTCTCTTTTAAGTGGTTCCCAGTTACACTACCTCCATAAAGCTCTCATTTTGGTTCACATCAGGTACATCATTTCTTGACCTCTATAGGTCTGACCATCTCATCATCACTATCACTTCATGCAGACCTTGATGTTTAGAGTTCAACAATAAACAGCCTGTTATTGTTGCTACTTATTTTAAGAAAACTGCATTGCTCTGCATGACAGCAAACTGTATTACTTTTCCATCTTTGTACAAGACTTCTCTTCTCCTGACCATGATTATAACATGCCTTGTGGGAAACAGAGTTTTTATTCTCTTCCAAAAAGCAGTCATACCTGGGGAGCTGGCATCCTAGGAAATAAGAGTCCTGTCATACCTCAGTTATATCTGTCTTATGTGATGTGGCTGCTGAAAAAGCTAACAATCTTAAGGCAAATTAATAGAATATTGTGCTGATTATAGAAAATACAAGTATTCTGCTCTAATCCAACTTTTCCAAACTGTATTCAGTTTTTAATGCCACAGTATAGAAAGGGCACTGACAAATTAGAGATGGGTGAAGAGTACCAATTTTTGTGTAGAAATATGAATGAAAAAGCTGACTGTATGCCGAGTGCTGGGACTAAAAATCAAAAAAGTAGACAGACCCTTCTCTCAAGAGGTGCCTATTCTAAGTGGAGGAGGCCAGATGTAGAGGAAGTCTTAAATACACATCAGAAAGAGAAGTTCTGTGATCTTTAGATGTGGTGCAAAGTGGATGGTAATGAGTCTTCTTTAATGTTGTGTCCACGGGTAAACCGTCTCCCTGACAGAATCAAGGGACTTTGGTGGGAAGAATGCTCTTTTCTGGGTCTTCAGTGACTGCCTGCTGCTGAGGAGGCAGGGACTACAGCTCATGCAGAAGCAGTTGCCTGGTCACAAACTCCACAAAGGGCGTCAGGTAATCCCCAGGTTCTTGAGTTTACCTGAGAACGGGTGGCAATGGCATAAACTGCCCCTTGAACATAACTATCAGAGGCCAAGCTGGAAGGAGTGCTGGTGGTCTGAGGGGGTGGGGGCAGTCGCCACTGTTCTTTGGGCTCACTTGGGGAGCGGCGCGACCTCCCTGGCACGCCCATTCGGGGTGCTGAAGGGCACGGCCCCTTCTGCACAAGTCTTGCTTCCCTGAAGGACCACAGGCCCGGAGCTCGAGGGGCACAGCAGTGCCAGTGGGGCAGCGGCTGGTCCGGCTGGTCCGGACTCTGAGTCCCTTTGACAGCGGGCAGAGGGTGCTCAGCGGGTCTCTCCGCGCTCCGGGCCAGGGGTCCCAGCTTTTTTAAGGGGTCGCGGAAAGGTCACTGAAATGGCAACGATGGCCTTGTGGACCCCCGATTCCCTGCCCTCGTCGAGGAGTCCATGCACGCACACGGCACGTCCCGGGTCTCTACGCTAGAACGCGCTCTGGGTCCCGCCATGTTGGACGCTTCTGGGTCCATCACAGCGGGAGCCGCCAGATCTAAGCTTAAAAAGCAGCTTCCACCGTGGCTAGGGGCGTCCGTGGGCAGCGTGGGGGCGCGGGCGGGCCCCGGGGCTGGTGCCCGCTCCGGTTTTCTTTCGGGGGGCAGGCGGGGCGCGCTGCCGGAGGCACAGGTGCGCCGGCTCGGAGGTGAGCCGCCCGGGGACAGGTGCGGAGCCCGCGGAGCCCGAGGCCCGGCCGGCGGCGGCGGGGCCGATGAAACGCTAACGGGGCCCGGCCCGGCCCGGCCCGGCCCCAGCGCAGTCCTCCGGGCGGGCGCCCCGGGTGAGGCGGGGGAGCAGAGCCTTGCGTCCGCTCCTCCGGGGGCCCGGGCGGCCGGCGGGGCGGGCGCCGCCCCAGGGACCGGCCGGCCCGCTCCCCCTCCCGCCCTTTCTGCCGCGCGCCTCGCGCTGACGCACGCCCCCTTCCCCCACCTCGCCCTTCCCCTTGACCCTTGACCCAGGGCTCTCGGCCTGGGCAGGCCCCCCGCGGCCCCGCCCCTTCCCGCCGCCCATGGCGCATGCTCGGTGGAGCCCGCGGCCCCGGCGTCGCAGGCCCCAGCGTCGCAGGCCTCGGGCCTCCCGGCGGCGGCGGCGGCGGCGGCGGCGGGGGGGGGCGGGGCGCGGCCCGCCCGCTCGCGGCTCCCGGCCCGGCCCCTGGGCCCCGTCCGCCCGCGCACGGGGGGGCCCGGCCCGGCGCGGCTCCCCCCGCAGCCTCGCTCCCACTCCGGCCCAGGCGCCGCCTCTTCCGCCGGCCCCCGCAGGGTCTCCTTCCCGTGCGGCGGCGGGCTGTACGTCAGCGCTCCCCGCTCGCCCGCCCGCCCGCCACACACCGCCCTCCGCCTCCGCCTCCTCCGCCCGCGCCCCCTCCCTCCCCCGGGCGGCAGGCGCGGCGGCAGCAGCAGCAGCAGCGGGAGGAGCAGCGGCCGCGGCGGCAGCAGCAGCAGCAGCAGCAGCGGCGGCGGCGGCACGGCCCTCCCCGGCCATGGCCCTGTGAGGCAGCGGCACATGGCGGCCGGAGCAGCCATGAGCGCCCCCCCGACTCGTACGACTCCCCCCTAGACACCGCCGCCCGCCCGGCTCAGCCCCCGACGACCCCGCCGCCCGCCAACCGCCGAGGAAACCTCCGGCCCGTCCTCCCCCGCCCCGCTGCCCAGCCGCCGCCGCCGCCGCCGCCGCCGGAGCCCGAGGGGGGAGCTCCCGGGGAGGGAGGGAGGGAGGGAAGGAAGGGGCCGGACCGCAGCCCGCCCGCCCGCCAGCCCCTGCCGCCGCCGCCGCCGCCGCCGCCGCCGCCGCCCGCCGGGCTGAGGGAGAGGAGCGGGCGAGGGGAGGGGGAAGGGCAGCCTCCGCCAGGGCCCGCCGCCCGCCGCCGCCGCCGGCCTGCCCTCCGCCCCGCCGCCGCCGCCGCCGCCGCCGCCGCTCCCGCGCCCCCGCCCGCGCCGCCGCCGCCGCCGCCGCCGCCGCCATGGGAGTCCAGGGCTTCCAGGATTACATCGAGAAACACTGCCCGAGCGCCGTGGTCCCGGTGGAGCTGCAGAAGCTGGCCCGGGGCAGCCTGGTGGGCGGCGGCCGCCAGCGGCCCCCCCAGACCCCGCTGCGCCTCCTCATCGACGCGGACAACTGCCTGCACCGCCTGTACGGCGGCTTCTACACGGACTGGGTGAGCGGCGGCCAGTGGAACCACATGCTGGGCTACCTGGCGGCCCTGGCCAAGGCCTGCTTCAACGGCAACATCGAGCTCTTCGTCTTCTTCAACGGGGCCCTGGAGAAGGCCCGGCTGCACGAGTGGGTGAAGCGCCAGGGCAACGAGCGCCAGACGGCGCAGCAGATCGTCAGCCACGTCCAGAACAAGGGGACCCCGCCGCCCAAGGTCTGGTTCCTGCCGCCCGTCTGCATGGCCCACTGCATCCGACTGGCCCTCATCCGCTTCCACATCAAGGTAAGGGCCCCCCGCCCCGGGGGGGGCCCCTTCCCTGCCCCCACGCCCGCCCCTCCCCCACGCTGGCACCCCCACCCCGCCTGGCTCCCCCGGCATCACAGCGCCCCCTCCTCTCCCCGGGCATCCGTGCACCCTCGGCTCGCTTCGACTCGCCCTCGCCGAGCGCCCCCTTGTTCCCTGGCATCCGAGCGCCCCCTCTCATCTTCCCCGGCATCGCGCCCCCCCCCCCCCCGCCGTGCCCTCGACCCGGGTTCGGCAGCGCCCGCCGGACCCCCCCCCCCCGCCCGAGGGGGGGGGTGGAAGCGTCCCGGGCCCCCCCCCCCTCCCCGCGGACGAGCCGCCGGCGGGGTTCGGGGAAGTCGCACCCCTTCCCGGATCCGCAAAATGTCGCCCCGAACCGGCGGCGCCGGGGGCGGGGTGAAGGAGCGGAGCCCGTGCCCGGGAGACGGGCATTGCCACGGAAAGTTTGCGGCGCCGGGCCCGGGCCCCGCTCGCCCCGGCTTGGGCACTAGGACTTGCTGGGCCAACTCGGCCCCGGGGGCGGGCGGCTTGCCTCGGGCGTTCGCCCCGCAGCTGCGCCCCCCGGGCCCGCGGGCTCCGGGTCGGGGCTTCAGCGTCCGACCGCAACAGGTCCCGCCGGGGGGCGGCGCGGCCTCCCCGAAGCGGCCTCGCGCCCGGGGCCCGGCCCGGCCCGGCCCGGGGCCCGTCTGGGAGGGGGCGCCCCGGGGCCCGGGCCGCCCCGCACCGCTGCTCCGGCGAGCGCGAGCCGACTCCAGACCCAGCCAGAGCGGAAGTCCCACCTCTGCCCCCGGCGCCATTGGTGAAGGCGGCTTTTGAGTCTGTGGGTCGATGGATCCGGGGAAGGGATTGGCTCCGGGGCATCGGAAGTGGGCCCGGGATTCGAGTGCGGCGGAGAGGGCAGAAGCCCAGAGCCGCGGGGCCAGGCTAGGCAAGCCCGCCGGGTCGGGCCGGAGGAGCGGTTCAGCAAGGTCAAAAGTGTTGCCTTTTCCCAGAGTCCACTCGAGTAGCCTGGAATTAGGAAAAGAATGTATTTACCTTGGCACCCCCCCCCCCCCCCCCGCCCCCCGTGCCGGGGCTCCGGTCAGGCCTCGTTCGATCATGAGGGACTTCTGAAGACCTAGATCGCCAAATGCAAATACTGCGAAGAAATGCTACGGATCGGCTTTGTGACTAAAGTCTATATTAATAATTATGTAGACAAGCAGAGTGATTGATCATTCATCTAGAATCCCAACTCTGCAATAAAGCTGGTAAAAAGACCTTGGAGTCGGTAAAAGGGCCCTTTCCTGAAGTTCTCCTGCCTTTAATTCGTGGCAGAAACTTTGAGTCCCTTACCCATGCCCTGGTTATTTTTCTTATAAATTTATTCAGTAGAAGGTAAGCTCTGTGAGGACAGTGATTTTCAAAACTGACTTGTGGACCTAGCTCCTGGCATGGATGGCACTATTGGAACATAAGAGAGGCATAATAAAGCTGGCTTTCTGATTTTCCCAAATTCTCAAGAAGCTCAGCTCAAATTCCATCTCCTTTGTAGGATGCGTTTCCGATGTTCCTAACTTTTAGTGCTTTCCCCAATTGCTTTGGCTGTATTTTATATTTACTTTCCAGTAGAAAGTCAGGAGGTAAGGACTTTTACTTTTGTCTTTGTTCCCCCAGGGTAGCACATATGTGTTTTAGAAGAGTCAGACATATAAACCCATGTTTTCTCTCCCTTTTTTAAAGATTTTATTTATTTTGAGTTTTACAATTTTCCCCTCTAATCTTACTCCCTCCCCCCACCCCCAACAGAAGGCAATTTGCCAGTCTTTACACAGTTTCCGTGGTATATGTTGATCCAAATTGAATGTGATGAAAGAGAAATCTTATCCTTAAGAAAGAAACAAAGTATAAGAGATAGCAAGATCAGACAATGAGATATTAGGTTTTTTCCCTAAATTAAAGTTTATAGTCCTTGGTCTTTGTTCAAACTCCACAGTTCTTTCTAAACCCATGTTCTCTTTCGCCTCTGAAAAGAAGGGAAGGGAGAGGTATTAAGATATATATCTCTTCTCTGGAGAGAAGCCTAGTTATTATAATTGCTTGGCATTCAATAGATTGTTTAAAAAGGGAAGAAAGTATTTGATATATTTTAGAGAGATCTCCATTAAAGTTGGTTTTCATAAATATTTTGACTTTGTTTCTTTGGAAAATGTATTTATGTACATTTAACTCTTTCCCCAAGGAGCTATGGCAGTGGATCAAGTGCTGGGCTGGAGTTAGGAAGGTTTGAATTGAGATCTGGGTCTGACCCCTTCTAACTGTATGATCTTGACCCAGTCACTCTACTTTAGTGTAATAGAGATATTAATAGAACCTACCCCTAAGGGTTTTTTGTGAAAATGCCAACCTTAAAGCACTGCAAAATACTAGCTCCTACTGTCAATGAGGTTTTACCTTAATAAAAATGTGCTAGTTTATGGGCTAACTCAAATGGAATACAGCAAAGGTTTTTTGTTTTTGTTTTTGTTTTTTATTTTTAACCTATTTAGGTTTTGAGTACCCCCATCCTTGCTGACCACAGAGACCTCCTTGGCTTGCCCAGGGCCTTGTAGCACACATGTTTAGAATAACCGTGGCATTTCTTTATGATCCCACCTCCTCCTTCTCCCAGTTTCCATGTGGCCTTGGGCAAGTCAGATGATTGCTCTGGGCTTTGGTTTCCTCTTTTGTAAAGTGAAGAGCTTGAGTGAGATTATCTTTCTAGTTCTAACACCAGAGACTCAGAAACAGATTTGAGTCCCCATTCTGTTCTGCCTTACTTGAATGGTGTTTTGGCAACTCTCACTGTACCTCTTTGGGCCTAGTGTTCTTATCATTGAATGAAGGGATGGATTAGGTTTTCTCTAAGGTCCTCTCTAGCTCCAAATACTGTGATTCTTTGAGAACCTGAAGTAAGGCTGCCAACTATTTTTCCCATACTGTGTTAAAAAGCCTAATCTGAATTTGGTTTTAGCTGGTATCATAGAAAATAATCCCAATGTTTTAAACTTCTTAATAGCATGTGAAACTTAAGTGAATGACCTGTTTTTATTTAGACATTTTGGTATCATGTTATCCTGGGATCCTCATGTATAAATGTTATTTTCAGAGTACATGCTTCCAAATCTGATTTGTAGGTGAGACAGTTTTGAAGTGGGGTCATTCCAGATTTTATAATTGAATCTTTCTTGCATATAAGTAGCATGTATTTTTTTGTGTCCTTAGGTCAGGGAATATGCAATTGGCTAGTAAGAACTAATGGTGAAAATACTACTAATTCTGTTTTTGATGTGACTTTAACAGCAAAAGTTCCTTATTCCTTGTATACTTTTAGAACATAAAGAATTGGTGGTTCTAGAATTGATCAACCCATTGATTGTTCTCCACACCTGGGTTGCATTTTTCAAAATCTAAAGTAACTTGGCCCCATTTTTATACTCACTAAACTCAGCTATCTATGTACAGGGTCAAAACAAATGCTTTGCTTAAATTTGATTCTCTTTCCTCAGGATTGGAACTCTGTAAAAACATGGTTGAGATTAGTTTATCCTCAAATAATTCTTCCTGAAATGTTTACCAAACAAAATTTGGAAATAATGAAGCAGGTTATTTAATGATTGGTTTTTGGAAATCTGTCAGAAACTTTTTATGACCCTAAGATCCCTGCTGATATTCTTTTTTCCCCTCTAATCTTTTTTTAACTAGCTTTTTTCCCCCAATAACATGTAAAGACAATTTCTAACATTTCTAACATTCATTTTTAAAAATTTTGAGCTTCACATGCTGTCCCTTTCTCCTTCCCCTTTTTTCTCCCTTGGAGGATAAGCAATTTTATATGGTATAAATGTATGCAAAACATTTCCATATTAGTCATATTGTGAAAGAAGACACAGATCAAAAAAGAAAAAAACTGCTAAAAAATAAAGAAAATGAAAAATAATAGGTTTTGATCTATATTCAGACTCCCTTCACTTTCTCTGGAGATAGAAAAGCATTTTTCGTCTTGAATCTTTTGGAATTGTCTTGATTATTGTATTGCTGAGAAGTGCTAAGTCTATCAACTGATCATTGCACAGTATTGCTTTTACTATATACAACGATCTCACTTCATTCAGCATTGCTTCATGTAAGTCCAGGTTTTTCTGAAATCTCTTGCTTGTCATTTCTTATGGCATAATCCATAATTTGTTCAGTTGATAGGTATCCCCTCAATTTCCAATTCTTTGCCACCACAAAAGAGTAGCTAAAATATTTTTGCACAAATAGATCCATTTCCTTTTCCTTTTATACAGCATCAGTATTGCTGGGTTAAAGGCTATGCAGTTACAGATTGCTCTCCAGAATGGTTGGATCAGTTCACAACCTCACCACCAGTGTTACAGTGTCCCAGTTTCCCCACGTATACTCCAATACTGATTATTTTTCTTTCTGTCACACTAGCCAATCTAAGGTCACAACTTCTGAGTTGTTTTAATTTGAATTTGTCTAATTAATAATGATTTCTTCTAAAAGGTGTCTGTTCATATCCTTTAATCATTTACTAACTGGAAAACGATTTGTTTTCTTAAAAATTTCAATTAGTTCTCTATATATTTGAGAAATGAGACCTTTATCAGACACTGACTCTGAATCCCCACTTATATTCTTCAGAATTGAATAAATGTTTTAGTTTCTCTGAGAATTTACTGCCTACAGCTTAAGAAATTTTTTACAGTGTTAAGAATTTTACTGTAGCCTAGTCCTATTTACAATGCATATATCTCAGGAACTTTGCCTAACTTTGCCTGAGTTTAGTGTTCTCAGAATCTTTTTCATGATCTACTCATTGGTTGACTTTTTTCCCCCCATCGTTTTAAATCCCATTTGTCATTTGAGTAATTCAGTCCCTCAGTGCTTCAGTATACTAATCTGTAAAATGAGAAAATTGAATGAGTTTACCTCTAATGGAACTAACTATAGCTCCATGGGATCCTATGGCTATCCGTTACCTATCTCCTCTTATTGTTTATGGCATAAAAGTGATATGTCTTGAGTTTTATGCTAGTCAGGTACAAGCTATTCCTACCAAACTAGAAAGTCTTATAGTAGGTTTTGATGATGGAATGAGTCTGTCGTAGGACAAAACTACAGAGCATTTAGAGAGACTTGACCCAGTGGTAGACATCGCTATGAAAATGTTTGATGAGGAATAGAGAGGGTCTCTTTAGTACTAGGAGTATCTACACCCATGGGAAGATACTTTTGAAGCATTGGGATCATATAGTAACTCCCTGACTTGAGAAATTTTGGGAAGACAGAAAAAGATAGCATAAGGAGAGACAGTGGGATGTAATAGAGGCCTAGTCTTAGTGTCTAGTCTTTGACCTAATATTTTGGGAGATGGTGGACCACAATGTTATTTAACTTATTAGTATCTGAAGTCACTCTTTAAAAAAAAAAAAAGTTAATTCTTTTGTTTTATTTTCACTGCTGCAGTGTACTTATTCAGTTTCATTAATTTTTTTCCAGTGAGCAAGCATTTTGAAAAACAAATCTGTCCTGGTAGTCTTCTTCATTGTAAAGGGTAAACCATAAAGGAATAAAAAATGAAAGTCCCCTGCTACATAGCTATATAGTTTAGCAAAACAAGTTTCCACATTAATGCTGTCTAAAATTCATACATTTTTATCAGTAATTTGTTTCATCTTCATTCGTTTGGATTTGTGATTACTGCTTTGATTATTGTTTTAGCATCTTTCAAAATTGTTTCTCTCCACATTTTTTTTTAGTTTTTACAAGGCAAATGGGGTTAAGTGGCTTGCCCAAGGCCACACAGCTAGGTAATTATTAAGTGTCTGAGACCTGATTTGAACCCAGGTACTCCTGACTCCAGGGCCAGTGCTTTATCCACTGCGCCACCTAGCTGCCCCTGAAACTGATAATTTCTTATGGCACAATTAATATTTCATTATATTAACATATCGTAGTTTGTTTGGTCATTCTCCAATAGAAAGCTACTCTTAGTTTCCAATTTTTGCCTACCTTGAAAAGAGCTGCTATGAATGTTTTTATACCTACAATCCTCTTCACTCTTTCCTTTGGGGGGTATAGTTAGAGCTAAAAAAAATTAGCTTGGTCAAAGTGAATGAAATTAGGTCACTTCGTGGTTATGGTTCTAAACAGCTTTCCATGATGGCTGATCAACTTCAAAACTTCATTAGCAGCATAGCATACCAGACCAGTGTTCTATTCATTGCACCACCTGGCAGGAGGCAGAAGGATGAGAGTGTGAGTGTGGCCTCAGACACTTGACACTCACTAGCTGTGTGACCTTAGGCAAGTTACTTCACCCTGATTGCCTCACATCCTGATCCACATCTGGCCACTGGACCCAGATGGCTCTGGAGGAGAAAGTGAGACTGGTGACTTACCACAGACCACCCCCCTCCCCTCCCCAATCCAATTCATGTGCTTGTCATGGCCTCACTTACTTGATATCATGATCTTCTTTGTTTCTACAAAGGACGAAAACAAACAAATAACAGCCTACCTATATTCTACAGCCCATCTACCATTTGTCATTTTCTTTTTTTTCTATCTTATAATTGTGAGATAAAACCTTAAAGTTGTTTTAATTTGCATTTCTTCAATTATTAGTGATATAGAGCATTTTTTCATATAATTGTTGATTGGATTTTTTTTCTTTGAAAATTTCCTGTTCTTTTGAACACTTGGGTTATTTATTTGTTGGGTAATGACTTCTATTCATTTTGAATTAGTTTCTTATATATTTTGGGTATGAAACTGAGAAACTTACAGCAAGTGTTTTTTCCTCAGTTATTTCATCTTCTGTAATTTTCTCATTTTTACAGATGAGGAAACCGAAATCCAGAGAGTTTATCTAGAGTGATATAAGAAGTAAATTGATAAGACAGGATATGAACTCAGTTCCTCTGACTTCAAATGAATTAATATATATGTAAAAAGCTTTCCAAATTGTATAAAGCTAAATAAATGCTAGCAACAACACCGCCATCTTTTTCTCATGGTTATTGGGTTGCTCCTGCTATGTTTTTCTGGACTTTTAAAAGTTGCTGAATTTATAGCATTTTGATCGATTGGTTGATTGATTTAGTCTTAGGTTTCCCCCCTCCAAGTATTGCCTTTTTTAAACTTATATTCATCTTATTTAAATTAAGATGAGTAAAAATCCATTCTAATAAAATTCTCTATTTGTCAAGAATTATTAACATTTTTATTTTTAATAAGATACTGAAGAATATTTTAGTTAAAACATTTGTTTTGATATAGTACAATTCCATATTTTTATAAATATATGGTTTAAATTCATGTCAGTTGGCTTTACATTTTAAATGATTGTGTTGTTTCTTTTTATTCACTTCCATGTTCTATAGTTCAGTAGTTTTTTATAAAAATATTATATTATAGGGGCGGCTAGGTGGCGCAATGGATAGAGCACCGGCCCTGGAGTCAGGAGCACCTGAGTTTAAATCGGGCCTCAGACACTTAATAATTACCTAGCTGTGTGGCCTTGGGCAAGCCACTTAACCCCACTGCCTGGCCAAAACTAAATATATATATTAGATTGTATAGGATATTATTGACCAAAATTCTGTCATACTACTGTTGCATGGTAAATTTAATGAGAAGCAAAGCCACAAATAAATATAGGAACCTAAATGTTTATGACTGAAGATTAGTTTAAAAGTTACAGTATTATTCACAAATAAGACTTGTGATTTTAGGGTTAACTTTGCCTTCAGACCAACCATAAACTTTTTAACTACATTGCAATCATAGCTTTTTTTATTTGCAAAGTACTTTGTCATTGTCTGCTATAGTTTTTTTTTTTTAATATATTCTGTGTGCTGGGCACTATTCTAGTTTTCCATTCAGAATCAAATGGGAAGAGTTACTGCTATCAACATCAGTGATCTGCTTCAGAGAATGAATCTGAAAATTGTCCTAGACAGGACTTCAGAGCCGCACTTTGGACTGTCTTGTGGTGGTTTTCTCAAGATTCCTCATGTTCCATCGTCCCCTACTTATGTCAAGCTGAACATTAATAGGCATCATACCTAGAATGTTTAGGAAATGGTTTTAGAATGAGTAAAACTATTTAATGATAAATTTGATGTTTAGGTGACACAGGGAATAAAGTGTCAACTTGGAAATTGGGAAGAATTGTGTTTGAATCCTCCCTTAGACTATATGCCCTCAACCTCAGTTTCCTCATCTATAAAATGGGACTAATAATTGTATTTTCTTCATAGGACTGCTGTAATATTGAAATAAGATTCTAAATCACTTTGCAAGCCTAAAAGTGATATATAAATCCTACCTCTTATTGTTATCATCATTCTTAGGTTAATATAGAGCCAATGTGATTGGTTTGTGGGCATTTGAGAGACAGTAATATCAAGAATATTTAACCAATTCAGACTACTAGAGGGCTTTTACTTTGATAGACTACATAGAGAACATGTTTTTTCACCTACATAGAGAACATGTTTTTTCACCTATAGCTACACTAAATTTTTTTTTAGGTTTTCTGCAAGGCAATGGGGTTAAGTGGTTTGCCCAAGGCCACACAGCTAGGTAATTATTAAGTGTCTGAGGCCGGATTTGAACTCAGGTACTCCTGACTCCAGGGCCGGTGCTCTATCCCCTGCGCCACCTAGCCACCCCTAAACTTTCTAATAAAATACATTTTTCTAATTTAAAAAAAGTTGATGATTAAAAATTATAAATTCAGTAAATGGACTAGCTAATAACTGGCAGTTAACACTGAACTTTGGTTTCTAAGTCTTATGAAATGTCAGTATCACTATCCTCATTATGACCATCATCACAGTTATCATTTTACTGATTTTTGTCCTCATAGCAACCCTCAGAGATAGGTGCTTTTATTATCCACATTTTACAGATGAGGAAACAGAGGTTTAGGGAAGTTAAGTGACTTGTCCAGAGTCATTTAGCTAGTGTTGGATGCAAGTTTAAACTCAGGTTACCCTGACTCCAGGTTCAGGATTTTTCATTTCAATACCTAGCTACCTTTATTAAGTATCAATTGATATAAGGATATGAGATCCCTGTAAAAGATGGTTTATGTCACTTTACACTTTTTGAGTTGTTAGAGGATCAGAATAATGGACCAAAAAAGTATAATATTTAACACGAATTCTAAAGTTTTCTTATGGTTTTAATAATGCGGCTTTTTTGTTTTATCTTCAGCTGTGACCACATAACCTGTCATGATTGTCCATGGGGTTTTCTTGGCAAAGATACTGGAGTGATTTACCATTTCTTTCTCCAGAGATTTAAGGCAAACAGAGGTTAAGTGATTTGTCCAGCTTGTAAATGTCTGCAACCAAATTTGATCCCGGGTTTTTGATTTTGAGACCAAAGTAATAGTCGTTTTTGAGGAATAAATGAATATGAAGGTTGTGAACTTTGCTTCTCAGAGAGGGTGTGTTTCACATTGAAATATATTATGGCATATGTAAACTGACCTTTCCCTAAACTTTACCATAAAAATCTTCCTCCTAATTTGGCTTGATTTTTTTTTTTTTTTAATATTCTTACATTTTGAGGGGAAACAGAGAAGAACTGTACTGGAAATTTATCTCCAGTTGTTAGCACCTGCTTAAGAAGAGTAAGCTCTTTTATCTTCCTATGAAATAAGATCATAGGTCAAACCTGGATTTTTTGGATAGAAAACAGCATGTTGACCTGTATATTATGTTGATTTATACCTTCAGCACATGGTAACTGCCTAAACAAAAACATAGATGGCCAGGAAGAAGAAGAAGAGGATGGCTGTACAAGAAGCCTTTCTGTGGTGGGCTCTCTTTGCACAGGGCTGCTCCCTATTCAGGGTCAGATACACTTACTGACTAGAAAGGCGAGTGCTGTCAGGGCAGGGGCTATTTGCCCCTTTCTTTGTATACCTGGAGCTTAACCAGGTGCGTGAAATATAATAAGCAGTTTTGAGATGCTTGTTGATTGATTGACTACTTGGAGTGCTTCTATTGTGGAGGGGGAAAAGTTCTAAATTTAATTTAGATCCAAGTTATTTTAAGCATTAGTAAATAATCGTAATCAAAATTCCTAACTAGTATTTGAGGATCTTCTAGATTCTAGAAGATGTGGATCCTATGGGGAGGAAGAAACTTCTATTATACTCCCAAGAATGGAGTAGTCACAGTGATGTCTCCTCAGATGATCTAGTGAAGGACAGAGGAAAAAAGAAGAAGAGAAGAAGGAAGAAGATTAGTTGGTGATTTCTTGTTCAGGGTTACTTACTGAGGGGATTCCCTTGGTCAGTCTGACAATAATAATAGATCTATTATCTGTCTGGGGCATGTATCTGTTACATAACAGGACTTTCAAAGATTTACTTGAAAGGAATAACAACTACTGACATCTGTGATTTGTGTGGGCACAAGTGACACATTGAGAAGGAACCTAAGAAGTATTAACAGTGACTATTACAACTTGAGCAAGGAACTGAGACCCCAGAAGCACAGGTTTTACTTTCCTCCTTGTTTGTCCCCAGTGAACGAAAGGAATGCAAAAGAGAAACATTATTTTGGGATGTGGACAGCTGCTTAAGAAAATGAGATTTGGACTTCTGGCTCAAATTGTACAGTACAATGTTGACAAATTCCTCATCAGAGATAGTTTATATTTAACAAAGGTCAGTAAGGCTATATTGTCAGGTTCGTTGGATGTAAGCTAAAATATTGAATCTGAGGGAAAAAAGACTGCCTCAGAGATTTAGCTGTAAAGAGTAGCCATAGAGAAAGAGCCAGAATTAGTAGCTGGAATATCATATATAATCCAAGAAAGCTCTTAAAAATCCCTCAAGTATCTGTACAATAATTGTCTAAAGTTTTGGGAACAAATAGGAGGATGTAGAGGACATATATGGCGGGGGGGGTGGGGCACATTTGACTGACCACATATTACTAAGTCTTGGTGGAAAGAATCTCATGGGAATGAATAGGAATGAATTTCTTTGATGACAAGAAACAGGATAGGTAAAAGGGCATAGGGTAGCATTGCACAATGAGAAGATACATTCATGCTAAGAAATATAAGCACCAGAGGTATGAAACAAGAAAATACTTGGGTGAAATGGAGGTAGGGGAACAGAAATTACTTTATCACTGGTGTATTCTGTAAATTGTTTGAACCAAAAGGGAAAATATGTGAGTTTGGGGAGACAGACCCCAAGGCTGACCCAGAGGGATGAGGTAGTAGTGATAGAGAATTTGTAAATAATCTAAACATCTACCAGAGTAGGCATCCCCACCCCACCCTGACTCCAGCTTCTTTCCTTGCCTCCACAATCTTCCCTTGTCTCCCTACCTGTCTTCATTTTAATTAAGAAAAAAAGACAGAACAGATAACTTTTTGACTTTTCCTTAGTGACAATTTCATCATTCAAAAGGTAGAGGAACTAACAAGGGAAAATTCTATTTTGAATCTGATTCCTCTATTAGGAGGTACAGGTTGCTAGGGCTTAACATAATTTTTTCTTAGAATTTATGCTAGAACATTGGAAGAAATTTAGGGATACTCATACTGTCTGACATGTTAGTAGTTATCAATCAGTCATCAAGCATTTATTAAGTTCTTATATGTACCAGGCTCTTTATTAATTACTGGTGATACAAGTAAAAGCAAAAATATAGTCTTGTCTTTCTAAGAACTAAGATTCTAATAGGGAAAGATAACACATTAAAGAATCTGAAGAGTCAAAGTTTGATGTGTAGGTAAAGGAACATGGTAAGGTGCAGTTAGAAACAGATCCAGGAAAAGAAAGCAAGATACATGTTTGGAAGCAGTTTCTCATAACGGAGAAACTTGTCATTGGAAAAAGGATTCCATAGGAGTGGAGAAATGTGCCAGGGTGAGAAGGCAGCTGATACATGTGGTAAAGTCCAAAAGTCAGGGTACCTGGGAAAATAAAGCAACCCGTGATTTTGGGAAGGTATGATTCCTTTAAATCAGATGTTTCAGGAGAAGTTAGCTGAGGAGGAATTAGAAGTGCTCAGGAATGAAATTCCACAATACGATAGAAACAATTCCATTGTGGAAGAAAATGGAATTTGTTTGTTGTAGATATTAATATTTTTTATTTATATATTTATTTTATTTTCATCCATTTGTATATGCATGTTTCCAAGTTACAAAATTTCCTTCCACTCTTCCTGCCCACCCCCCTCCCCTCAGTAGAGAACAGTCAGGTTGGCATTTTATATACATAAATTGTTAAACATATTTAGAAATTAATAATATTTTGCATGAGGAATTAGGATTAAATGGAAAGAGATACATAAATAATTTTTATTAAGTGTTTATCTGATTCAGCAGGGGAGGGTTTTTCCTGTGTTTTGTTTTGTTTTGGTTTTCTTTGGTTGGGGAGAATATAGATCATTACCAGTCTAATGTAGTTGTCCTAGCTCTCTGGACTGTTGAGAGGAGGTGCTTGCATCAAGGTTGTTCATCTCATAATGTTGTGTACATTGTTCTCTTGGCTTAACTCCTTTTGTTCAGCATCAGATCACGTAAGTTATTCCATGCATCTCTAGAGTCCAACTATTCATGGTTTCTTATGGAGCAATAATATTCCATAGTATTCATGTGCCATAACTTGTTTAGCCATTCCCCAATTGATGGGCATCCCCTCAATTTCCAGTTCTTTGCCACTACAAAAAGAGCTGCTGTGAATGTTTTGGAACATGTAGGACTTTTCCCATTTTTTACAATTTCTTCTGGATTTAGTCCAGAATTGGAATTGCTGGGTCAAAGAGTATGAACAGTTTAATTGCTCTTTCAGTATAGTTCCATACTGCGCTCCAGAAAGGTTAGATCTGTTCACAACTCCACCAGCAATGCATCAAGGTCCCCAATCCTTTCACCTCTCCAGCATTGATCATCTTTTCTTTTTCTCTTCTGGGCTAATCTAATATTAATGTGGATACATAGGGAACGCACCAATCTATATAGATTTTAGAAAGATAGAACCAAGATGAGAAAAGAGAGAATTAGTATGAGTGTGGCCCAGTCTGATAAATATGGTATCAGGTATCTTCTCTGGAATGATCTGAGACTGACTAGAGGAGCAAAGAGTAACACAAAGGGTGATTTGTAATCCAACTATTTTATGAATAAGAAGAGGATCAGGAAATGATAAGACTTGCTTGGGATGGATAAGATGATGAACTACTTAGTTTTTTAAACTCTCCATTTCTTTGTAAAGCAGAAAAACTTTTTAATGGAAAATGGTAGAATAAAAATGATTAAGGACATTTCTAACTAAAATAAGAAAGGAGCATACCCAACTGCTCTTGATGGGTTCATCAAAGATCTTGAAATGACCTGGCAGATGAGATGGTTGAGCTACTGTTGGTAATATTTACAAGGTCAAGATGAGAGAAGAATAACCTTATTTTAGTTTTTTTTGGTTTTTTTTTTCTTGCTAGGCAAATGGGGTTAAGTGGCTTGCCCAAGGCCACACAGCTAGGTAATTATTAAGTGTCTGAGACCAGATTTGAACTCAGGTGCTCCTGACTCCAGGGCTGATGCTCTATCCATTGCAGCACCTAGCCGCCCCCTCCTTATTTTCAGATAGGATGAAAAAACATTCACCAGCCTTAGGCCAGTAAGTTTGACTAGGATCTAGCATGATTTCATTAAGAAACTTCTGTCAGACCAACTTCTCTTTCTTTCTTTCCTTTTTTTAGACTGGATTATTAAAGTCATAGATAGAAGAATAATTTTAACATAGTTTACCTTGATTTGAATAAAACTGTTAAAGCATTTTTAACAAAGTTTTCTCTTCTGGAGAAAATATAGAGAATGGATTGGGCAGTAGTACAATCAGATTTCAGAACCAATTGGATGGCCGTGAAATAGTCTCCTTTCTTGGTTCCAGTGTCAGTCTATCCAGAGTAACCCAAGGGTCTTGGCTCTTTGCTATTTAACATTTAATCAGTGATTTGGATAAAAGCCTTTGTGGAATGCTAATCAACTTTACCAATGACTGAAAGCTAGGAGGGATAGCTAACTGTGAAGGGTTATAGTAGCATTCAGAAGGTACTCTAAAGGCATGATCTAATAAAATAACATTCAATAGAAATAAATGTAAAGTCTTGCATTTCAGTGTAAAAAAAATCAACTTAAGTATAGGTAGAGAGCTGTTTTGGAAGAGATGGAAGCTTTAATGGACAGTAAGCATACTAGGAGTCTGCAGTATAATGTGGCAGCTAAAAAGCTTAGTGCAATTTTTAACTGCTTTTAGAAACTTATATAGCTTCTGGGACTAGAAAGAGAATAGTACTATTGCCATACTTATGGAGAATTGTTTTTAGTTCTAGACTCCATGGCCTTAGGAGATTATTGATATACTGGAGTGAACAGAGGAAAGTAGCACAGAAGCAAACTTAGATTAGATATATTAGCATTGTCCACAAGGGTTGGGACCTTTTTCTGGTGATAGAGGATTTCACCCTTTTTTGGAGTTCTTAAAGCAGAGACATAGCCACTTGGTGAATATGCATTTTCTCCTATCTTAATTACATTGTATTCGGTTTTTTGGTTCATTCTACTTCAGTTGTGGTAGTCATTGTAGCATTCTTTTTCTTAATTCTGATTATTTTACCCTGCTTCTTTTCAGTAAGTCTTCCAATTCTTGTCTGGATTTTTTATATTCATTGTTTCCACACTGTAATATTCCATTACATTTGTTTGGCCATTCTCCAGTTGTTGGGTATCTATTTCCCCCCCAGTTCTCTCTTACTGTCATAATAAATGTTACTATGACTATTTTGGTGTATAGAGAACCTTCAATTCTATCTTTTGACCTGTGGTCTATTTCTGTCCATGGGATCTCTGAATCAAAGGGTGTAGTAATTTCAGTTACTGTGTGTGTGTGTGTGTGATTACAAGATTTAAACATTTTAATGGTATAGAAAAGATTACAAAAATGTTGCCAATTACAATATTCTCTGTGCCATAATTCCCTGCATCCCTCCCACCTTAACCCCCCTCATTGATAAAGCAAGTTATATGATATAGGTTAAAAACATGTAGTCACGAAAAACATTACAGTAGTCATGTTGTAAAAGTAAATATACCACCACTACCACCACCACCATATACCCCCTGGTCCTTGTAAAAAAAAACCTCAAGGAAAAGTTAAAAAAAAAAGTATGCTTCAGTCTGTATTCAACTCTGTCTTTGGGATGAATAGTATTCTTTATCATAAACCCTTCAGAGTTCTCTTGGATCACAACATTGATGAGAAAAGGGAAGTCATTCACAGCTGATCATCCTACAATATTGCTGTTACTTTGTATATAGTACATTTCACATTACATCTGCTCATGTAAGTTTTTGCTGATAGTATCTTGTTCTTCATTTCTTATAACAGAATAACATTTCATCATAATCAGACAACACATTTTGTTCAGCCGTTCCCCAACCACTGGGCATCTCCTCAATTTCCAGTTCCTTGCCACACAAAAAGAGCTTTTATCCTTATACATATAGGTCCTTTTTCTTCCTGGTTTTCATCTCTTCTGAAATATAGAGCTGGTAATGGTATTGCTAGGTCAAAGGATAGGCATGGTTTTGTAGCCCTTTGAGCATAATTCCAAATTGTTCTAGAGAATGGTTGAATCATTTTACAACCTCAGTAATGCATTAATGTCTAATTTTTCCTATATCCCCTTAAATATTTGTCATTTTCTCTTTCTTTCCTATTAGACATTCTAATAGGTATAAGGTAGTACCTCAGAATTGTTCCAACCTGAATTTCTCCTGTCAGTAGTTAAGACCTTCAGTTTCACTGAGTAGTTGATTCTTGGCTGTAGTCCAAGCTCTTTTACCTTTTGGAATATCATGTTCCAAGCCCTATGGTCCCTTAATGTAGAAGCTACTTAATCTTGTGTTATCCTGACTATGACTCCATGATATTTGAATTGTTCTTTGGTTTTTTTGTTTGTTTGGTTGGTTAGTTTTTTGGTGGGACATTGGGTTTAGGTGACTTGGTCAAGGTCACACAGCAAGGTAATTAAGCGTCTGAGGTTAGATTTGAACTCAGGTCCTCCTGACTTCAGGGCCAGTGCTCTATCCAGTGCGCCACCTAGCTGCCCCCAGTCTGGTTTTTAAGATGTTATTTTCTTCAGTATTTTTTTGTCAGCAGTTTCACCAAGCTGCTGTCTCGGTTTTCATGATTTTTTTTCCCCTCATCGCTCTCATTTCTCTTCCAAATTTTTCCTCTACCTCCCTCACTTGATTTTCAAAATCTTTTTTGAGCTTTTCTATGACCTGAGACCAATTCATATATTTTTGTTGGAGACTTTGGATGTAGAAGGTTTGACTTTGTTATCTTCTTATGAATGTGTATTTTGATCTTCCTTAGCCCTATAATAACTGTCTTAAGGGCAGTTTTTTTTCCTTCTGTTGCTTGTTCATTTCCCTAGCCTTTGACTTGATTTTAACTCTTTGTTAAAGTGGAGAATCTGCTTCCAGGGTGGAGTTCACACTATCTTAAGCTGTTCAGGGTTTTTGTAGCTGTTTCAGAGATACTTCTAGCATTCTTCCAAGGTCTGATGAAAGGTATGATTGCTCTCCGTGCTTGTGCTCTGGTCTGTGGGTGATCACAAGCATTCCTTTCTTCCCTGGAGCTGTGAGGAGAGCCCCTGTTCTGCTAGGGCTGTTTCTGCCTCTGCTGATTCAGTGGCTCCTGAGGCCAGCTCTTGGTCTGCTGGAGTCCAGTCTGCAATGCTGAGGCCTGTGCTGGACTGTGCTGTACTCTCACCCCAGTGGGGCAAAGTTTTCTTGCTGACTTTCCAAGTTGTCTTTGGCAATTTCTGGCCTGAGAGGTTTGGAAGTCGCCCCACCTGCCATTGACCCAGGGCCTGGTACTGGGGTTGGTTCTCTTGGGTGCAATCCCCACAGCTCTGTGCTGCTCTGAGCTCCTTTCTTACCCCAATGCAGTGGACCCTTCCTGTGGATCTTCCCCGTTGTTTTAATCTAGAAAATGGTTTCATTCATTTTTTTTGTGGGCTCTGCCACTCAAGAATTTGATTGGAGTCACACTATTTAAAGGTATTTGAAGTGGTTTGAGGAAGAGCTCAGGAGAGTCCTTTACTCCTCCATCTTGGTTCTGTCTTTTATTTCAGGCACTTTTTAAGCATAGTTCTAAGTTGCTTATCAGAAAGCAGTGGTTGAACCAATTTGCATCTCCATCAAAAATGTGTTAATCTTTGTATCTTTCCAGTATTCCTCCAAAAAGTATTATTATTATTATTATCATCATCATCATCATCATCATCATCATCATCTTGTCATCTTTGCCAACTTCCTGGGTATAAAAGTGACACTTGAGAGTTGCTTTGGTGTGCATTTCTTATTAGTTATTTGGTTAATTCTTTCTGAAGTAGAATCTCTGTTGAAACCTATGACTTGCACAAAATAGTGTTTTATTCCACCATTTATAATTGAATGGGTGCTAAATTTGAGAACTGTTTGTTAATTTTTTTTGACCACTAATAATGGAGAATGTCTCTTGCAAGGTCTAATATCTCTACAATCATCTACTTCAGGGCTATCTAAAATGGGACCCACAGGCTGCATGCTTCCCACAGTGTGATTTTTATACAGCCTCCTGTGGGTTTACTAAATGCTTTAGTAAATACTGTAGAACTCTCACTAAAATGACAAATCAAAATATATTGTCTATTTCAATAAAAACTTTTAAAAGTAAGATTGGACAGCCCTTATCTACTTGATGCAAAGTTTTTTTTCCCCCTAAAGATAGTTTCCCTTATCCTAGTTGCATTGATTTGATTTTGTTAGTGCAAAAGCTTTTCAATTTCATGTAATCAGAATTATCTGTCTTGATCCTGAGCTATAGCTATGAAGATACTTGATTTGGGTCCCTAATGATTTTTTTTATATTCTGACTTGTTATATTCTGATTGCTTATCATTTTGACCTGTGATTTATGCTACTGGTTTCCTGGTCCCAGTAGTTCTTGTTTTTAATAGCCTAGTCTCATCTCTTATCCTACTTGACCTTTCTTTAGCTTTTGTCCTAGTTGAACACCTCTCTTTTACTAATTTCTTGACTTCTCTGACACTGTTCTTTTCAGTATCCTTTGGACTGTCATTGATTTCTCCTTCTCTAGGTTGGCTTGAGTGCCTATCATAGGTCAATCCAAGGTTGACTTTTCTCTCTAGTTGTCTTTCCTCTGTTGCTTCTTTATCCATTCCTTGACCTGACAGTTACAAGATCTCTAAGATGTTGCTTCAACCTCTAGTTTTATTTCATTTTACTCCCTTTCATGTGCTTTATTCCAATCAAATGTGGCTTGTTATTTCCTTCCTGGTCAACATGCTAGATTTTTGCTCTGTGCATTTGCACAAGCTGTCTGCCATGCGTGGAATATATTCCTTCCTTATTGCTGCATGTTAGCATCCTCAAAGATATTGTGATAGAGTTTGAGGCTTAGATTCTAGGATAGGATTTTATTCAGGAAAGTATTGGTCATTTTTTACTGTGTGAACATGGACAAGTTACTTTTATTTCTTTTTGCCTCAGTTTACTAGTCTAAAATGGAGATAGTATCTGTCATACATCACAGGATTGTTAGGATCAAATCATACATGTAAGTATATATAACCCTGTATAGGTCTTACAGTACTCAATAAATATTATTTATCATCTTTCTATCAAAGCTTAGTCTTTCTTCATTCCCCAGTTGCTACTACTTCCTCCTTCAAATTATCTTGTATTATCCTTTTTCAACATGTATTTTTATATTCCCCTGTAAACTCTTTGAGGGCGATGTTTGTACTTTTAATATTTTATAAGTAGTAGATACTTTAAACTTGAAATTGACAGTGAAATGGTTTTAATACCCTTGCTTTATGGAAATGACTTTTATTTGGGACCAGCCATTAGAAAAAAAGTTTTGATTATGTTAGTGGGAATATCTTAAGCAAATCAGCTATCGCAGCCCCTCTTTTGGTAGGAAAGGAAAGGGACATAAAAGTGTTTTATCTGCAGCCTTTCCTAATGATTCCTCTATCAGTCTGATTTTTCTTTTTCATATAGGAAGATAACCTCTGTCATCTAAGAATTGAGAACTATAAAGCATACTGGGCATTTATTTATTGAAGTTTCATTTCTTTATGAAGTAGAATAATACCTTGTAAATTTACTGGTAGTATAGTTGGCTCAGAAATTTTAGCGCATAGTTCATAGCATCACAATTTTAGAATTACCTAAATTAATGTTACATGGTCCTTCATCTTAAAGATGAGAAAACTCCCAAAAGAGGGATGTCCAGTGAGGTTGAGTGACTTAAACTTGTAACAAATAGCAGAACCAGGCTTTGGATCCAGGTCTACTGACTCCAAATCTAATTATTTATTATATTGCCAATTAAAAATGAAAATAATTTGGTTTCTATAATGTTTAGAAGGATCAAAGGTATGCACATTTGCTTTCTATTACCTCTTTTTTAAAACAATGAGAATAATATTAATATATTTTTTAAAAAGTAAGTTGCCTATCTCTTTCATTTCTCTGGGAATGATTTAAAACTAATGTTCTAAAGTCATTACCTCTGCATTAAAACTCTGGGTAAACTGATATCTAGGAATCTCAAACTATTGTTTTATCTTTACAAATAAATCTTCATCATTAAACTTGAATCTTATCTTCAGATTCAATTTTTTAGAGAATCAAATCTGAGAATAGCTCTCTTATAGCCTCCTCTCTATCTTTCATTCCTGATTTTCTGACTATTAGGAAAAAAGATTCAGTGAGGAATAGCATTTACCCAAGTGTCTGATGTACCCGATCTGCTGTTTTTGCTGTGGTGCATTTTTTTTTTTAAATTAGAGATTTTCCTACAGTAGATTCTTTGAGATTTTACAGTTAGGTTGTCATTGTCTTAAGGCTGATTAAATATATATTATTTGTAATGACTGAACAAAGAAAAGAATTCTCTTGTGGTACAGTTTTGCTTTCTGTGAATTTTTAAAGCAATTCTGTGTTGTCACATATTTATTGGCATAATTAGAAAATTGTCACATACATGTTAAAATTAGTCCAAGTACTAGAGGTACTTGGTAGTAGACTTAAGTAGACTTAAATGTGAAAGTTTGTATTCATAAAACTAAATTAGAGAATGATTCAGCTTTTTAGAAAAGAAGTTCTACTTTACAAATTGACTCTCAGTCTTGTAATTTAAATTCCACTGTTTGTATGGCACTATGCTTAAATACCATAGTGGGGAGGAAGAAGTTTATAATTTTGAGAGCCTTAGAGAATCTTAGTTGGGAACAAGACAAAATATATGGAAAGTTGAATGATAACATAGATATCACAAGGGAACATATGATTAATTGGCATGTGTTTGTTTTACTTCTATGTTGTATTTAGAGTAGGGAAAGATCACTGTAGATTGCAGCAATAGTCTAGGAAGGTTCTAGAAGGAGGAGAGCTCTGAATTGAGTCCTTAAAATAAATAAAAATGGGAGTAATGTCAAATAAGTGAGAAAAGTACTGGGGTAGAAAACTGCAAGGCTTGCTCACATGATGGGGGTCAGTTGGAGAATCTGAAAAGGTAAATGGAGAAAAAAAAAGTATTAACCTCCCCAATACTTGATTTATTCACATTTTAAAGTTTTCATTTATGTATCCATCTTTTACATTTACATCATTTTACATTTCCCTTCAAAAAAAATTGCTCTCCAAGATATCCTAAGGGGTTTTCATTGTACACTTGCTTCTTTATGTAGTGAGAACGCTGAAACTGGAGTCAGGAGAGCTTAGACTCCAGTCCTGACTTTGTCGTTAATTAGCTTTGTGACTTTAGAAACTAATTCTTTGAATATCATTTTCTTCCTGCTAGTTAAATGAAAGCCCCTTGCGACTAGGGACTTTTTTTGTTCTTGGTATTCACATCTATCCTGGTACCTTTTACATAGTAGAAACTGATAAAGATTTGTTGAATTGTTGAATCTGTACAAGAAATAATATAACCGGTTTAGGAGAGCTATTTCCAAGTAACAGTAACCAATCTACTTCACAGAGTTTCATTTTGAGTCTAGTTCAACCCAAGAATCCCCAGCATTTAGGAATGTATTATCTTCAGCATCCCATTCCTCTCTGGGACATCCCTAATTATTAGAGTATTAGTTATTCACATATAAGCGATTAAGTCATTTTGCTGAAGGAATGGGAGTGGTTTTCAGTGATCATTAATCTTTCAATATCTAAAAGTTGAAAAATTTGCCACAGTGGGAGCCAGTGCTTATTAAGACTGGGAAATACCAAGATATCTTGTTTCAGTTTTTCATCCTATACATCTATATCTTCATAAATACTGTACTCACTAGCAACCACAGAATGATAAGTGTTTTTTGTTTGTTTATTTGATCCTTTTGGGAGAGGGAAGTATTTTAAAAAGCAAATGGTATTGTTAAGAAAATCATTTGAATCTTGTAGATTCACTGAGAAGGGATTTGGTTAACCCCAAGAGGTCTGTAGAACCTACTTTGAAAATCTTTATCCTAGATTAATGTATTTGATACATTGTTCTTATTTTATGATAGGAATATAGCATCAGCAGCAGCATCACCAGGATTTTTGTAGCCCCTACTATGGGCTAGGCATTAAGAACTTTATATCTATTATCTTATTTGTTCCTGAAAACAATCTTAGAAGGTAGATTGCAGTTAAGTAAACTGAAGCAAACAGAAGTCAAGTAACTTGCCCAAGGTCACATGGCTAGTAAGCGTAAGAGGCATAATAAGAACAATTATACAGTTCACCAGAAAATTTGTTTTTCCTTTAGATGTATTATTTAACCATCTAGTAAAGTCCTCCTGATGCCTTATAGAATCATGAATAGAGGCATCTATGGCAAACATAGCCTTATACAGGACCTACCAAATTAAAGCAGTGGATGAGTATGTTTTACAGCTCTGCTATTAAAAACCAATAATCATATGCTTGTTTTCCTATTTTCCTATTTCCTATTCCTGTCTAAACTCAAAAGCTTAACCCCAAGTTTGACTTCAAGGAGATACATTTTTCAGCTACGACTCTCAGATGCCATTTTTCCTTGATGGATGAAACATAGACACCAGCAAAATCACAGATTTTAAAAGTATTTAGACATGTTACTGGGAAAGGATTACTGGTTCTCTCACAGTATGATTTAATTATATCATATTATATCAGGCCAAAACATTTTCTAGCAAGATTAGTATGAGACTTATCAAATGAGATGAGTGGGAAATGGGATTCTTCCAGGAAAATTTGCTTTATTGGTTGAGCAATTGCTCATTTGTCCTTGTTAGACTTTAAGTCTACACCAAGAATTCTTACCTGGGGGTCATGAACAATTTCTCTTCCTCCTCCTTCCTCCTCCTCTTTTTTTTTAACCTCATTTAAAAAATTTTTTTAATTAATTTTTTCCCCCAATTACATGCAAAGGTAGTTTTCAACATTCATCCTTTTGCAAGCTTTGAGTTCCACTTTCTTTCCCACCCTTTTCCCTGTGGCAGCAAACACTCTGTACTTATAAAATCACATTTAAAATACTTCTACATTAGCATGAACTTTTTAAAAAATATTTTAATATCTATTCATAGGTTTTACCAGATTGCCAAAGAGATCTAGGACACAAAAAAGACTTAAGTATAACTGGTCCATTTTTCCCCTGTCCTCTTTCCCCAAATACTTTGGAGAACTCACTTTTTTATACTCACCTGAATCATTTCTATTATAAAATTTGATTCCCTTAAGAAATGTATTTGTTAAAGCATTAAAGATCTTGTAAATTAGATTTCTGAAAATCATCTTTTCTTCCCATCTTTATTGTCTGTGGCTTCCCTGCATCTGAACGGTTACTCATCTAAGTCCTCCATCTCATGATTCAGATAGACTCTTGCTTATAACCTCTTATCAATACTTCAGCAGGCATCTATACAACAGACTTCTTTGCAACAAACATGTGGTTTCCAACCCGTATCTTGAATCCTGAGCTAAGGTATTTCTGGGAAAGGAGACCTTTTAACTTTCAATGTAGAAACAGTGGTTAAATGTGATTAAATTGTTAAAAGGTACCATGTATGATTTAGGTGAATTTTCAAAGGAATTGTTTTTCTGTTATGTTTCTTTCTTGTCAAAGAAATTTCAATATTGATTTTTTTCTGATAGGGTACTTAATAAAAAATCATTAAGCTGGCTTTTTAATATATTTTTATGTTACACTATTTAACTTCTTTTAGGTGGTTTTGATTTATAAATTATCAATATCCTGCATATATTAGGCATGTAATGAAAGTTGGTTATGCTTAAATGTGTTTAGATGGTGGAACTTTATAATTCTGCACTGTGGATAGTCTATAAATAGATGGAAAAATAAAACAACCCTTAATTTTAGACCTTTTTTTATTATGTCATATACTATAACTATAGACTTTAATGCAAGTATCTTGGTTGATTTAGGCTGTATATCATTTGTTTTTAGACTTCACAAACATAAAATAGATGACCTGAGAGTGTGCATTCATATATGCCCTCCCATTCTCCATTATTACCCTTTTTATGTATGTATGTGTATGTGTACGTGTGTGTATATATATACATATATATGTATATATACACACATATATACATGTGTGTATGTATGTATGTATAACTCCTTACTTTCAAGAAACCTGAATGAGATTTGTGGTTAAATGATATTTTGTTTTCAGAGATGCCCTACTTCATATTTTATAATAAAACTTGAAAGTCAACCTGTAATGTCATACCTTATTAAATTCCTGACCAGATGATAATTTAAATCAGTTTCTTATGACAGGGTGTTTAGTAGAAAATTAAGAAACTTGCCTCTGAATATATTTTCATGTTAAACTATTTCACTTCTTTGAAGTAGTTCTTAACTATGACAGGGATTCTTACCTTTTTTTGCGTGTCTTAGGCAGTCTGAAGCCTAGTTACTACTTCTCAGTGTGATATTTAGAAATGTATAAAGCAAAGTACCTAGTATTACAGAGAAAACCAGTTAGAATGAAGTTCAGTTTTAAAACAAGATTCAAGGTCTCTAGCTAAAGAACTACTGCCTGAGGGACTTAGCAATTGGAGGCCTGCTTTATTGTGATACCTTTTGACTATTTGATTTACTTGAATATCCTAATAATCTTAGAGTTCTCAAATTCTTTAAAATAGTTAATGTCAATCTGATTTTTGTTTTATAAGAAGAGATCATTGTTTCTTTTTAACATTACATTTGATGCTTTTTCCCCCATTTACATAGGTTGCACAGAGCATTGAAGATCATCATCAAGAAGTAATTGCTTTCTGCAGAGAAAATGGTTTCCATGGCTTGGTTGCATATGACTCTGATTATGCATTGTGCAACATCCCCTACTATTTCAGTGCCCATGCCCTAAAACTGAGCCGTAATGGGAAAAGTCTCACAACAAGCCAATATCTGATGCATGAAGTTGCCAAGCAACTGGACCTGAATCCAAATCGTTTTCCTATTTTTGCTGCTCTATTAGGTAGGTGGAATGGCAAGAAAAAGTTTGTGTGTTTTATGTAGGAATTAAATTTACCAACATCAAGAGTAGCAGTTTTATTTATTATTACTGCAAGAATTGTGAAATGATATAAATTGTTTAAAGAGCCTTATCTAAGTGCTTCCTGAATTTTCAGCATTGTTCTATGATGTAACTAGCTGCTATAGGTACCTCGAAGATAGCTGTATCTCATGTACTTGTCTAATCTTCCCTTCAGACTAAAAGAAAAGTTTGTTTTCCAAATAGAAATTTAAACTTTGACTCCTTGAGAATCCAGAAGCTCATGGTCTTTATTTTCAGGCATTTTAACTACCTTAGGATTAATAAGTGAGTTAACAAGTGATACTCAGCTTGAAAAGAGATAAAATATGCCTTAAATAATTTTTTTTTTTTTAGCTATGAACTGGTTGTTGAGTAATATTGGTTAAAGATTTGGGGTATGTATATTTACATGTAAAAATTAATATGCCTTATTGATGTAAGTATGCATGCAGTATAGGTATTAGAGTTACCCATGTCTATAATGGTAATGAAGATTTTAAATTAACATATACTCTGCCACTCTGCCTTCTAAGGACTGATTATCTGTTGACGTGAACCAGAAATGACAAAAATGAATATTCCTACTATCTGAATCTTGCCCAATTAAGTGGTAAAACATGTTTTATTTTTTAAAAAGATTTTTAATAAATATTTATTGAATTAAATTGGACCTCTCCAATGGAAACTAAAATGTTTTGTGTGTATTTGCTTTAAACATAAATTTTGTAAATGTTTGCTCTAAAGTAGGGGAATACTGAACAAAAGTTAGCTTTTTCTTAATAACTTAGAGTTATCATTGTGGATGTTATTTGATTGTCCTGTAATAACAGTGATGCTCTTTAGGGATCTTGAGGTATGTAGAACTATAGCTTCTACACTATTCTGTTAGATAGCTTATATCTATTTGTTACTTAGATTTTTCTTATTTTGCTGTCACCTGTCACTTTTTATGTGGTCAGTATACCTTCCTTGAGCAACATTCCTAATTTGATTTCTAATTTGTTGTGGTCTAAAAAGTTTTTATTGTTAAGATAAAAGTAAGTAGAATTTGAGTGAACCTAAAGTATAGTTTTCACTCATAGTTTTTGTGTATATTCTTGATATCTCTAATATATTTTTTGGAACTTACCCAAAACCATGAATCATATAGTTGAAATAGCTGGATAAATCTGATAATAAGTTTTGGGATTATAGTTTTCTTTAGATCAATAGCTACTTAGAGGTTATTGGTAATTTATTAAGGTTTTTTAGTTCCTTGTCAATGAGTGAGGAACCTGGGTGAGGGGGTGGGAGAAGGAAATTTATAAGAGAACACAAGGATGTTAGAATTTGTAATAGGGGATATTATTGTTGACAATTTAGTATTTTATGGAATATTTAAGATATTTTATAACATATCTCAAGAATTACCTCTGTTGGCTTCATTTCATTTAATCTTTTGTTATCCACTAAAATTTATAGTTGGGGATATTTTTGACCTTTGGAATTTAGAAGATTTACAGCTATAACATATTAATTTACTTTAAAGATTTTTCAAAGATGAATGTTTCTTGTTACAAATTGGTTCTATTTTAGAGCATATTTAATTGACATTTTAATTTCCATTAATTCTTTAATTAAATTTATTTTTGCTAACAGGTGGGTCACTACTTTCTTTAAGAGTTTAAACTTTAGGGGCAGCTAGGTGGCATAGTGGATAAAGCACCAGCCTTGAAGTCAGGAGTACTTGGGTTCAAATCTGGTCTCAGACACTTAATAATGACCTAGCTGTGTGGCCTTGGGCAAGCCACTTAACCCCATTTGCCTTGCAAAAACCTTAAAAAAAAAAGAGTTGAAACTTTAATGCAAACAGATTACAAGTTTTGGCTGGGTTATAAGGTGGGAGGATAGATTTCTCATCTTTTATTTAAATCTACAATATTTATTAAGTGTCTGCTTTGTGCCAGGTACTATGTTAGGCTATGAATACAAAGAAGGAAATACACTCCACTCATAATGAGTTTACCATCTAAAGGGGAGAGAGTCAGTGTATTTATGTGCATATATGTATAGCATAAATGTGAAGGCAGTAAATTATATTTGCAAAATAGTTTAAAACAAGGTAGATTGGGAAAGGGCACTAAGAGATGAGAGGATTAGGAAAAACGTCATTTAGAAAATTGAGCTGAATCTTAAAGGGAGAAAGGGAACCAGTGAGGGGTTGAGGAAAATGATGAGCACAAAGGCTGGAGCTGAGGCATGCTCTGTTCTGAGGGAGGAGCAGAGAAAAGGCTCTTTATCCTGGTCATAGTGTGAGAGAAGCTGAGAAGTGGGTGAGGGCCAGGTGTATCTGGCTTGAATGTCTTGGCTGAGAAGCTTGTAGTTTTTCCAAGGAGCAGTGGGAAGCTTCTTGAGTTAATTGATTAAGGGAATCCCATGGTCAGATCTGCACTTGTGGATAATGACTTTGCTAGCATGTGTATGATATAGAATGGAGTTGACTTGAGAAATGGGAAGACCAATTAAGAATCTTTTCCACTAATCTAAGCAAGAGGGTATAAGGACCTGGACAAACTAAGTCAATCAAGACAGTTGTGAAGGTAAAAATGGCATTATTGTCATTATAAGAATTGTAAAATGCATTGCACAGTGCTCTGTCCATAGTCATACAAAGCCTTCTGCACAGAGTTGGGGCTCCCTCTAGCTTCACATGGTAAGTCATGAATGGAGCTGAGAAGACAGGTGATGGCTCAAGTAGAGAACAGTAGAGAGCTGAATGACTAAGTCCTGGGTAGTTGGAAAGGTATGAAAGGGAAGGCGAGCAGGAGTTCTGACCTAAGAAATTATTGAGAGATGAAGGAAGAGGAGTTCACCAAGAAGGTGAAAAACATAGGAAGCAAGGGGTACAGCATAGGAAGAGGGATGTTATGGCAGGACAGTGAAAATAGCCAAGATTTTCATTTAGGGAAATGAAATATTTGTGGTTAATGGAAAACCAGTATGCAACCAAGTCTGTGTGTGATTTAAATGGAATGAAGGAATAAGTAGGTTATTGGCACTAAAGGAAATTGAGAAAATGGGAGGTTAGGAGTTGAAGGAAACACTGGGAAAAAGAGGAAGATGGTGAGTGAGGAGCTGAAATCCTTGAGAAAGCAGAAGAATGATAGGTAGTAAGTATACCAAAGCTATTATAATTTTGATGGAATAGTGAATTTTAATTTATTGTACCTCAAAAGAGAAAAATGAGTGAAGGGTTCAATGGTAGAAATGACAGTGGGAAGCCAGGCACATTTAGCACCTTCAGGGCCAACTGTTGTTGGAGAGGATAACCAGAGATGCAGTGTCACCTGAGGGGAAACGAGGGCTTAAAAGATGGAAAGGGTGTGAAGTAAATAGTTGGTAAAGGGATGACTTCCAAAGAGCATCATGGAATAGGGTAAGCAGGGTTGAATCTGGATATGGACGAGGGAACTTGAGGGTAAGAAGCAGTCAGGACAGTTACCTTAAGGTAAGAGGAAGGAAACATAAGAAGTAATTAAGGGTAATAGTATGTGGCAAATGGGAAGAGAATGTTATTACTTATAATTACTTAACAGAAGACTATTTCAAGTATCGTATTTTTCCTGGTTAAGCTAGCTAGTCAAATGTTGAGCCCTGAAACAACTAAATTCTAAAAATTCTTTTCTGTCCCAGTGATTTAGAACATGCAATTACTTTTGAGTTCTGTTGATTTTATTGAGCATTTAAACATAAGGTGCAGAGAAATTAAAACTTAAGTAAGTCTCTTGGATTTTGGTAGTTGGCCTATAATTTTTCTTTTTCCTTTTTTTGTTTTTGTTTTTCTAAGGCAATGGAGTTAAGTGACTTGCCCAAGGTCACACAGCTAGGAAATTTTTTTTAAGTGTCTGAGATTGAATTTGAACTCAGGTACTCCTGACTCCAGAGCTGGTGCTCTATCCACTGCGCCAACCTAGCTGCTCCTTAGTTGGTCTATAATTTTTGAAAACATTAGGTGAATCTTCAACTGGACAATTCCCCTTCAACTATTCTTCTAAGTTCTTTTATTGTATAAAATGTTAGTTACACTCTATACAAGTCATCTATTGGGAACCTTTCTGGTTGAGTATAATAATAATTCACAAAGAGACTTTGAGTGAGTGTAATACTTTCAGGACAGCTAGTTGGTAGAGTGGATAAAAGCATCAGGCCTGAGATCAGGAAGATTAGTCTTGCTGAGTTCAAATTTGACCTTAGTCACTTATAGCTGTGTGACCTTGAGTAAATCACTTAAACCTGTTTACCTCAAATTCCTTGTCTGTAAAATGAGCTAGAGATGTCAAAGCACTCCAGTGTCTTTGCCAGGAAAACCCAAATGAGGTCACAATGAATTGAACAGTACTGAAAACAACTGAACAAAAACAAAAATACTTTAGAAATCTGGAATATGTCAAGGACTTACAGTTTTCTCACAAGAATTTACTACTTTTGATTGAAGAACCAATCCATCTTTAAATTAGAGCCTTAAGAATATATATTGGAGCTGACAAGGGTACTCAACTTCACAGTAGTCACACAGCTAGTGAGTGTTCAAGTCCTCATGTAGAGATATGGGAACTGACCTTGGATCTTTCTTATTCTAAATCTACTACTCTAACCACTGTGCAGTGCTACCTCTCATTTGCCTGGGAGGCAAAACACACCCAAACCCATTCAGTCATTCTCTCTACAAACATTTTATTGAAAACTTAATATTTTCCAGGCACTGTGCTAAGCTTTAGAGGTGCAAGGAAAGGTAATACCTGGACTCTTAGATTCTAATGGGGAAGGTAACATATAAGTACATATCTATGTAATATAGCTTGTATATATAAGGTGTGTATTTATATATAATAAATACACACACACGTGTGTGTGTGTGTGTGTGTGTGTGTGTGTGTGTGTGTGTGTGTGTGTAAAAAGGTTTGAAGGGGTAGAGAAAGGTCCCCAGGAATGACCTTGACCCCCTGATGCAGAAAGCATTAAATTGTGAACTGAATCTTGAAGAAAGCCAGGGTAGCTTAAGGGGTTGAAAATGGAGGGGGGAAATTCATTAATCAATATATGTTTGCCCATAGCATATGGTTATATTTAATTGAAATGGTTGTTTCTTAAAATTAGCATATCTTAAAGAAGTTGAATATTTTCTTCAGACCACATCTTATGAAAGCTCTAATTGGCATTTTATGGATATTTCCTAGTCAAGATTCATAATTCTCTTAGTAAGGGAAAACTTAAGGTTATTTGAAAGTTCTTGTTCTTGAGGAATAGTCTCTTTTTGGTTAAACATGCTTTCATTCTGTATTTTGCATTTATATGCTTTGAGTAGGTGTAATGTAAGCATATGTGATATGAAAATCTCCCTTTCCTCTCTGTTTGAGACACCCAGGTGGCACAGTGAATAGGCTCCTGGGCCTGATGTCAGGATGACTTCAATCTTTAGTGTTCAAATGAAACCCCAGTCATTTGCTACTTTGTGGTGTTGGTCAAATCACATAACCCTCTGTCTACTTCAGTTTCCTTAACTATGAAATAGGTAATAATAGAATCTGCCTGCCAAAGTTGTTGTGAGGATCAAATAATATCTGTGAGGTGTTTAACACAGAGCCACATAGTAGATGTTAAATACATGCTACTTAATATTGTTGTCATTCTGTCAGACCAGTTTTTATTAAGTTACTAATTTGTAAGTCCACCCCTCAAAATAGAGATCACATTATATAAAATGAATATTATAAAGATGTTTCTTGAGATATGAGATATCCTTTATATAGTATAGCTAAAATACCAAAAGATTTAATAGTTTACTAACTAGATGTCATAAAAATAAAGAACTCTCAAAATAATACATTTCTTAGTAGTTCAGTATTATTGGATTCTATGACTCAGGGTTGGTAAGAGGATATAAACTTAATTGTGTTTTGTTAGGATTTTCAGAGTGTTCTTTGTTAGTTGACTCTTTAAACTTAGAATTACTTAGTGATGTTTATTCAATTTGTAATGTGTAGTCATTGTCATGGAGAGTATTGATTGAGAAGGGAAAAAAAAGACAATTTTTGAGACTTCTCTTAAGTTTCTTTGGTACAATACCCAATTCAAGACAAATTGAACCACTGTTATTTTGCAAATAAATAAAAATAGGAATTACCTAGCCAACAACTTAGACCAGCAGAGTTTCCTAAAGATAGAAAAAACAATTCTGATTTTTTAAAAAACTAATCCTAGGAAAATAATTTTTATTTCGCTTTTACATTCTGTTTTGTTGCAAAATTGTATCTTTTGAGTCAATTAGCTACATTTTTCTTTCTGTAAAAAGATTGATTCATTGTTACAGTTGCTTATTTTTTAAGTGTTAGTATGCTAAGTACTCCTTGATTTGACTTAATTGATGGTAAATGATATCAATTTAAATGTAATTTGCAGTCTTTTTAGAAAATGTAGACTGTAATAGCTTAAGAAATAGAGCAAATTTTTAAAAGTCCCCCAAAGGACACTAATAAATTGTTGGTGGAGCTATGAATTCATCTAACCTTTCTGGAGAGTAATTTGGAGTTATGCCCAAAGAACAACAAAAATGTGCATACCCTTTGATCCAGCAATACCACTACTGGATCTGTACCCTGAAGAGATCATGAAAAAGGGTAAAAATAGCACTTGAACAAAAATATTCATAGCAGCTCTGTTTGTGGTGGCAAAGAATTAGAAATTAAGTGAATGTCCTTCAGTTGGGGAATGGCTTAACAAACTATGGTATATGTATGTGATGGAACACTATTGTTCTATTAGAAACCAGGATGGATGGGAATTCTGGGAAGCCTGGAAGGATTTGCATGAACTGATACTGAGCGAGATGAGCAGAACTAGAAAATCATTGTACAGCCTAACAGCAACATGGGGGTGATGATCATTCAACCTTAATGTACTTGCTCATTCCATCAGTGCAACAATCAGGCACAATTTTGGGTTATCTTTGATGGAGAATACCACCTGTATCCAGAGAAATAATCGTGGAATTTGAACAAAGACCAAAGACTATTTATTTATTAATTACCTTTAATTTAAAAAAAAATACCTGTTATCTTATTATGTAATTTTGCTATCTCTTAAACTTTATTTGTTTTTCCTTAAGGATATGATTTCTCTCTCATTACACTCAACTTAGATCAATGTAAAGATGTTCAGACTGCCTCCTGTGGCAGGGTGGGAAGCAAGATTAGGGGAAAAATTGTAAAATTCAAAATAATAAATAAATTTTTTAAAAAATCCCCTGTGGTTGATTTTAATATTAATTAGCTTTAAGTTATACATATTATCTATTCTAGGTAATCACATTCTACCTGATGAAGATTTGGCTTCCTTTCATTGGAGTTTACTTGGTCCAGAACATCCACTAGCCTCACTTAAGGTACAAACTTGATTTCATTTCAGAACTTAAAATAAAAGTGCTTACATTATAATACTTTAATATTGTAGCTGGTTCATAGGTTATGAAAGTAGACATGTTAACATTACCATGTTTTGGAAGAAAAACATGATACTGCTATTTGATCACTCACTATTAAAAAAAAAACAAAAAAAACTGTTTTACCCTTAATCTTTACATTTTGACTTTATACTTCTTACAAATGTCATTTCTGTTCATTTGTCAATTTTATTTTTCTTTATTTCCATTTGGTTTGAAAAAATTGCCTTTTGCATTCTCAAATCTGTATTACTGGCAGGACCACTTTTTCAAGTAGGATTGAATTTTTTCATGCTAAAATATCAAATCAAAACACAAAACTTCTTTTTTAGTTTGGACTCTACTTATCAATAACTTAACAGTTTTAAATTAGTATCTTTATGACATACAGTAAGGAAATTCATAAATTTCTTAAAAATTTTTACCTTACAAAATTTGAGGACTTAATCTTATTAATAATATAGGATAATTTAAGCTGCATCAGAATGAATGTGATTTCTTTACATTGTTTTAACTTTTCACTCAAAATAGTCTTTTTTAACTATCTTAATCATCCTTTCTGCTTTCCCTTATTCTTCATTCTCATGTGCCTTAATAAGAAATGATCAGAGAATGTCATTTAATTGTTAGATTCCCCAAGGTGACTACAGTTCTTTTTAAAAGGATGTGATGTTGTTTTAGAGTAAGGGGTTCTTTACTTTTTGTGTGTCATAGACCTTAAGATTAACTAAATTTGGTGAAGTTTTGAACCCCTCCTTGGAATAGTGGTTTTATATGCATAAAATAACTAGAATTACAAAGGAAACAAATTATATTGAAACAACAACTTTCAAAATATTTTTCAAAACTAAACAAATTCACAGACCACAAGTTTTAGAACCCCTTCCATAGAATTATGTATAAATTTATATTTTCTTCATATAACAATAATTGTTTTAATTTAGAGTCATAACAGACACTTTTTAGCAATCCATTGGTCAATTTGCTTTTTCCCTCTGGATTAACAGTTTACTGTTTATGGGCTAATTATGGCTAAAATGGTTAACTGTAATTGAAAGTCAGAATGGTTTGATAGAGCACTGGATGAGACTGGAGTCCTGGATTCTTGTTTTGATCTTGCCACCAACTTATCTGCCACTTCTACAGGTCTCCTTAACTTCTGGACCTCAGGTTGCTCAACTAAAATAAAAATGATGTATTAAGTCCTTTCTGACTTTTAAAAATTAAATTCTCATTTGACATACTGAAGGGCTTTAAATTGGGTAACTGAATTTAGTTGATGTTAACTTTCAAATGGGTCTTTTATATATTTTGCTGCCTATTTATTTTGTATATATTGAGAATGAAAATGAATGAATGCCTGACAGTATTCTAAGATTTCTTTGCTTCTTTCTGTCCATATTATCCCATGGTGGTTAAAACCCTCATACATTCTTTCTCTATCATGCCTTAGTGTAGTTCGCCAGGCCCAGATGAACTATATCCCAGGGTACTGAAAGATCTGGTGGATGTGATTGCTAAGCCACTGTCAGTGATGTTTGAAAGTCCATGGAGAACAAGAGAGGTAATGCAGGAGGATGGAGCCTGTAATTATAGGCCAGTGAGTTCTGCTTTGTTTCCTGGCAAAATTGTAGAATTGTTAAAGGAACTGTGAGGGGACATCTCAAAAAGGAAGCGATGATCACAAAGAGCCATCATGGCTTTATCAAGAACAGATTGTGCGGACTAACCTTGTTTCCATTTTCTTTTGACATTGTTACTAGATATGTAGGAAAGGGGATTGCTAAGATTGTTTATTTGGATTTTATTATAGCATTTTTAAAGTCTCCCATGTTGTTCTTGTGGAAAAGATAAAGAAGATGCAAGTTAGATGATTGTGTAGTTAGTTAGATTTGAATTTGATTAAATGACTGAACCTAAAGATTATTAAATAGTTTGATGTCACCTTGGAAGGAATTCTTCAGTGGAACTTCCTTTTTTTAAAAAAATTTTTCATCAGTGTCTTAAGTCAAGGTACTGATGACATGCAGATTAAATTTGCAGATGACATAAACCTAAGAAAGATATAGCAATCGTATTGAGTGACAGAAACAATATTAAAAAATTGAAGACTAGAATTTCAGGCTAAGTTTAATAAGATGACAAATGTTAAGTCCTAGAATTAAGTTAATAAAATCAAATACTAACTGAAAAAAAGATCAGTAGCTTTTTAATAGACTGTATGTTCAATAGGAGTCAGTGATATTAGGGCAACAAAAATTTAATTAATTTCCATTTTAGTTATTAACAGAAGCATGTGTCCATCCCCCAGTGAACTTGACCTTGCCATTCCTAGAGTAATGTTAGCTTTGGATGCCACATTTTAAGAAGGATATTGATAAATTGTAGAATGGAGTACAATCAGAATGGTGAAGCCTCAAAATCATACTCTTATGAACTGGGTAAAAATATCAATAAGAGGAGTTTTAGAAGGGGACATTTTAGGAATTTTTTAGTACTTGAAGGACTACTATGTGCAAAGAGATTGTATTTATTTTGTTTGTTCACAGAAAGCAGAATTAATGAAGGGTGAAGTTACCAAGACAGAAAATTTAGGGTTGATTTAAAAAAAAAACTCAACTCTTTAACGATAGTGATACAAAAATTGAATGGAATGCCTCAGCAGATGTCCCATCTCTGAAACTCATTTCAGTGATGACATTCTGTGATTAATTATGTATTGTAAGAACAGTATATGATTTATATAGGCTTATCTGTGTTTCTCTTTATAGGGATCAGGACAGAATTCCTAGGTTACTATATGTTTTACAGATAACTAAGCAAAAACCCACCTACTACTACTACTATTAGAAAAAGTTTGTTCTATTATTGATGGTGCATCACAACAGATTTAAGGAACAAAATTAGGAGAATAAGTAGTATTTACAAAGTAGAATTCTAGAACTTTAACACATCTTTCCTTTTGGAGCTAAAAAACAATGCATGTGTTTATCAATCTTTTTTTTTTAAACCTTCCGTTAGAATTACCATTATGTATACTTAAATTACATTTTCATCATCATAACTTCGTTTAAAAATGAAGACATGGTTTTTCTGTGAGCATACTTCTATTTTCTTTGCCCTAGTTCTGTAACTTTTATCTATTGGGCATTTATATAGGTGAATTTTGCCAGTCTCCAAAGGTTTGTTTCTTAAATCTTTTTGAATTACCTGAACAGAAGTTTCAAATAATTTTTGTGGTCCGTTTTGCCTTAATAATGATTTTAATAAATATGTTGGAGGAATGACCAATACCTAGTATTTTAAACTATAATGAAAAACTACAAACAAAACAAATTCAGTCAGTTAGCAAGTACTTTGCTAGATAATTCTAATACAAAGAAAGACACAAACTTAGTCTCTGACCTCAAGGAACAAGCAATCATGCAAATTAATAAGTACAAAATACAGAGTATTTTGAAGTTGATGTCTGAGAGAAGATACTAACGATGTTGGTGGTCTTGGGGGGTGGGCTGGAAGACCAGAATAGTTTTCTCAATGACGGTAGAATTTGAGGTGATTCTCTCTCTCTCTATAGAAGTTGATACAGAAGAAAAGAGAACATTCCAAGTATTGGGAACAGCCAGACTCTTAAGCATATAGGCCCAGTAGACTTTTAACTTGGAATTCCTAAAATAAGTATACTTGAAAGCTCGGCATATTAAGTAATATCATATTTGAATGGAAGAAATGAAAGAATATTAATTTTATTATTATAGCATCCTACAGTATCTAATGAAGTCCATGAACAGAAGCCTATAATATGAAAAGAAATGAATAAAAATATTTAGTATTTTACACAGTACTTAGATTAAATATATATATATATTTAAATTTTCAGAACATTACACACAAATATATACTATAGGAATCTTAAATGTTTTTATTTATTTTCTTTTATTTGGATCCTACAGTTTGAGAGATAGAAAGCAGAGTAGGTTCAAATAAATATGATGATTAGGAAGTTCATTAAATAAAATCTGAAGGGATTTAGAAATTAAACTTTTTGGGGGTGGCTAGAGGGAACAGTGGATAGAGCACCGGCCCTGGAGTCAGGATACCTGAGTTCAAATCTGGCCTCAGACACTTAGTGTGCCTTGGGCAAACCACTTAACCCCATTGCCTTGGAAAAAACCTTTTACAAAAAAAGAAATTGAACTTTTTTTTTTTGCAAGTAAGATGAAGCTGTGGGGGATCTACTTTGTACTTAAATTAATCAGATTGTTAGATTGGTGAAGTAGTATAAGACATATTAGAAATATATTCTAGGAATATTTGTACATAGCACCTCCCTTCTTCCCAACTAAGCTGCTTCCCTCCAATGAAATCATCTCCTACACATATTAAGAGTAGCCATTCTAATAAGAATGGTACTAAAACTTTGGTTCTAACATTAAATCTCTATATAGAAGCAGTGTTAAAAATGTAAATTTAAGAAATAACCTGTGTACCTTTTAAAACAGTTTATTTTAGTTATGTTTGTCTTTTTCATATTTGTTATTCTTTATTTCAAAATAATTTTTAAAATTAAATAGTTTAATGATTTATTGTTGAGTATTCTTTGGTAAACAGGTACATAGGAATGTTATTTCACTGTCATGTGTTATTTCACTAACACTTGTTAAGCCTTAAAAAATTTTAAAGTATTAATTTGATGAAGATTATACAATTTAGCCTAATAATGATCTAAGATTTTTATTATGGATGTCTGTTATGGTGGGTTTTTTTTTAAAATTTTTGCAAGTCTATGGGGTTAAGTGACTTGCCCAAGGTTGAGCTAGCTAATTTATTAAGTGTCTAAGGCCGGAATTGAACTCGGGTCCTCCTGACTCCAGGGCCAATGCTCTATCCACTGCGTCACCTAGCCGCCACATTATGGTGGGTTTTTATAGATGGGAAACACATGTAATAAAGCTCTCTACAATTTCCTCCTCAAATGCTTCTTGTATACTTCTAGTCCACTATTACATCCTTTAGGTTGTTTTCTGAGATTCTTGGTTGTATAAGGCTATTTCTCCCAAATTGAAGTCCATTAGGTAGCTGTATTCCTCTAGCTGACAGTTGTTCTTCTTGGCCATCACTGTTCTATACTATGACTCTATCTACTGTCTACCCTCCATTGTTGCTCTTGTCCATACTGTCTACTGTTGTTCCCCCTACCCCAATCCCCCATTCCACTTTGTTACTTTCATTTCCTGCTCTCACATGTTTTGTTTCTTCATATTTTTGTGACCATGTGTTTTACTATCTTCTGGTTTTGTTTAATTTTCCTCCTTTTCTTGTTTTTGAACTCAGGTGCCTAAAAGTGTAATATTTCTTTGGGACATTCTTAGAGACTACTTTCTCTTCCAGCTAAAACCATTATATCTTCTTTAGTCTTCATGTTCTTGATTCTTATTTTTATTAGTGCCTAAATTAGGAATCTTTTGTTTGCTTCAGCTTTATAGCAGTTCTGTATAATTGAGAATACAGGATATTTCATATGTTATTGTTAGGCTCTTGGGAACACCTGAAACAAAAATTTTCATGGGAGTCAGGGAATAAAGTAAACAATAGTTATTTGTTTTCAGTTTTTCAAATTCTTTGGACCTTCATGGAATCATTCTAAAGCTCATATTTCTTTTTGAATACTTTTGTAGATGTATGATTTATTTCTGTATGATAGTCAAAAAACATCAGAAATTCCTTTCTCGTTTTGAACTGTGCATTTACTAGCTTGAAAATTTTGGAAGAATTCCATTTACTGGTATTTATTTGCTTTTTCTTTAATTTAGAGTGTCCAGAACTCTTACATTCCCCCCCCCCCCCATCTTATTTTCTTTTATTTAAATTCACATTTGGGGCCCATAGGAATTTATTTCAGAGGGTAACTCTTTACTTTGTCTTTTTAGATGACTTTTTTGCTCTTTACTATTTCATTTTTTAATTGTATTATGAATTTAATATATTCAAGTTGCATCTCTTTTGGTCTTCATTGGTTTTGTGTAACTGGTTCCTGAACTTTTCCTCTTGATGTTCCCTCTAGCATTTTACAGTGTTATGCTTATTTCCTTTCAATTTTGTTTTAACCCTTTTTCTTCTAATATATTCACAAGTCATTCTTTTATAATACTCATTTTTTAAGTCCATCCTTTTCATTTTTGTAAGATTTTGAATTCCACATTTTTCTCCCTCCCCTTTTCCCTTAACAGCTAGTAATTTTATATAGGTTTTACATATACAACTATGTTAAATATTTTCATATTAGTTGTGTAAGAAGAATTGGAACAAAAGGAGGTAAAAAATCATGAGAAGGATAAAAAATATAAATTTTCAAAATTGAAAATATTATGCTTTGATCTGCATTCAGATTCCATAATTCTTTCTCTTAATATCAGATCGATGGTATTTTCTATTACAAGTCTTTTTTAGGTTTTTGCAAGGCAAACAGGGTTAAGTGGCTTGCCCAAGGCCACAGCTAGGTAATTATTAAGTGTCTGAGACCGGATTTGAACCCAGGTACTCCTGACTCCAAGGCCGGTGCTTTATCCATTATGCTGCCTAGCCACCCCCATTACAAGTCTTTTAGAATTGTCTGATCTTTGTACTGCTGAGAAAGGCTAAGTTTACCATAGTTGATCATCATACACTGTTGCTATTAATATATGCAATGTTCTTTTGGATCTGCTTACTTCATTCAGCATCAGTTCACGTAAGTCTTCCTAGGTTTTTCTGAAATCCACCTGCTAATTATTTCTAACAGAACATTAGCATTCCATCACATACATATACCACAATTTGTTCAGCCATTCCCATCCTTCTCTTAATCCATTCCCTTAGTCACCCAACCATAATTTATCTCTTTCCTGTATATGTTTAGATTAGTATCTTCCTTCTAGTCTTTTATTCATGACTGTTCTCCCTTTGATTATTTTCTTAGCTTTCTTCTGGTTCACCTTTTTCAACATCATTGAACAGTTTAAAGCAATAGATAATCTCCTGGTTAACAACTAAGAAAACTTGGTCTGGTCAAGGTCTTATTCTCATTTCATGTATTTTGGGGAAAACCCATTGTTTTCAATTGGATGTCAGCAATGCTTTCCCAGAAAATGTTATCATATCTGGTGTCTGACCCAAGTAAAAGAAGTTGAATAGATGACAGTTGTGACTTGTAGAGGGAGAATGAATGATTCTGTTTATAGCCCATTACTATCCCTATAAAGATCCTTTTACTAAAACTCCTAGTTGGTGACTAATGAACACTTTTCTAATTTGGTGACGTCTTTTGTTTTAGAGGAAATGAGCTGAGGGACAATTTAAGCATCTTTTTTTTTACTCAGGAAAACTTTTGAATTTTGGTAGAAACTAGGTGTGGATATCTGAGTTGTTTGGCCTCTGGAAGATGTATTGCTTTGAATTTGTTCTTATTTTCTTATTCTGTGTGTCCTATGTCTAAAAGATTTTCTTTATATTGCTGTCCTTAGCTATGTGCCTCAAACCTTAAAAACCCCTAAATGTATGAATTATTTTGTATTACTGTGTGAAGTAAAAAAGACACATTCAAAGAAAAGATATAGCCAGATTTTCACCTCTATATTTGGCCTACTTCTTTTAGGAAAACACATGTCTTGTCTTATTTGGTTAGATACCAATATCTAAGTTGCTGTGTACCTCTGGTTTTTTGGGAGAGAGATGTAATGATACAGAAGATTTCTTTTCTGCTTTTATCTTGAAGTCAAAGAGCTCCAAATAATTACTATTCAGGAAAGTAAATGGAAAATCCTGGCAGGAGGTCATCTTTCACTTTTAATACCGAGACCCCTTTCAGTTTTGCTTTCCCCATAAAATTATTAAAGTCTGCCAAACAGAATTCCTTCTTAGTGAGTTGAACGTGTTTGTCTTGCCAGGTAGCTAGAAGAGAGGCCAGGGAAGGGAGAGAACTAGTAGTGCCAGGAGAGCATTGTTTCCTGTTATATTCTGCATGATTTGTTCTATTTACAAAGTGTCCTTATGTTTCAAAACTAGAAGGAAAGAGATGAGGTTTACAATAGAAAAATTAATTGAAGAAAAATGAATAGCAATTCTGTCACCCTTCAGGCTCTAGCCTAGTGATTTGAGTTATAGATAGCAGTGTCTACCTTAATGTTAAAAATAAGTATAGGATTACAGTTTTATTGCCCGTCTTCCTCAAGAAGCTTACTGACAGTAATATAAAGAAAATGAACCTTATTTTCTCTTTGAAAACATAAAATTTTTACTTTTCCTTCTCAGAGGCCCAATTCCTACTCCTAAAAGGCTTATCGAGCAGTGTGTGTGTGTGTGTGTGTGTGTGTGTGTGTGTGTGTGTGTGTGTGTGTAGCCCCAAACTTGAGTCACAATAAAGTTAAGGAGGTAACAGGGTATGGTGACTCCCCAAAACTGTCTTTGAGTCAGGGAAGACCTGCCTTCAAGTCTTGCCTCTGACTCTACAACTCTACAATTCACTAAATCTCAGAGTACCCCTAGGCAACTTTCTAAAAAATATAAATTGCAAAAGAAGTGTCCAGTGGTATAGAGTTGATTCCTCATCAAAAGTTTCTTACTTTGTACCTAGTTCAGTTCCAAAAAGATAAAGACCATAAATATATTATTAATCAGTAGACTCTAAAGAGAGTTTTTAAGTTTAGGAAACAGAAAAGTAAATTATACTGGCTCTAATAGCAAGACAAAGTTTAATAGAAATAAATTTAAAGGCTTGCACTTGTTTATTTAATTTTAAGGGAGAAAGGAATTTTATTTATTTTTTAGAATTTTTGCAGGCACATGGGGTTAAAGTGGCTTGCCCAAGGCCACACAGCTAGGTAATTATTAAGTGTCTGAGGGTAGATTTGAACTCAGGTACTCCTGACTCCAGGGCCGGTGCTCTATCCACCATGCCACCTAGCCGCCCCTTGCATTTATTTTTTAAAAAATCAAATGTGCCATATACAGTGTGGATAAGGTCTGGATATATGAATTAATGTTAAAAAGACTGTTTTCAAGTTGATTATAGGTAAGTATGCATTAACAGTGTGATTTGGATAACAAAAATGTGAATACTTCCTTAAATGGATATCATGTCAAGTCCTGATGGCTAAATTAAATCTAGATTATTCTAGTCAAGTTTGGTCACAGAGTTTTAAAGAGGGACATTGACATGCCCCATATGACAGTGGTCTACCATAATGAGGGCATTGTAACTGAATTATATGAGGTATATTTGGAACTTAAATCTAAAAGAAAAGATTGAGAAAAGACTTTATTTGGTTCAGATCAAGGACATGCATAATATATAGACTAAAGCATGGGGAGAGATACAGAAAAAAATGCTGTTTTTTAAATCACAGAGTTTATGATCTAATAAGGGAATATGGAATTGTCACAAATGAATAAAAATTGCCCTCATACTTTAAAAATTCTCATGTAAAATAGTGTAAACTACTATGTTACCTCGTAAACAACTATGTTACTTCAAATGGTATATCAGTATACATTCCTCTCCTTCTCTTTGTCACCAAACCATCCCCATTACAAAAAAATAAACAAATGAAAAAAGGTTTAGCCAAAGCTAACCAATCAACCATTACAATCATATGCAGTGTTATACTTTTATTCTCCCACCTCTGCAAAGGGTGGTAGGGGATATTATGTGTGCTTTCTTATTTAATTTTTATATATTTTTCTGATTCTGCTTATTTCACTGTGCATCAGTTTACGTCTGAATCCATCTGAGTTCTTCTTATCCATTGTTTCTTTAGGGTACAATAATCTCTTATGTTTGTGCACCACATTTGTTTAGTCACTGCACAATTCAAGAGTATTTGTTCTGTTTCTGCTTATTTGTTACCACAATAAAATTGTTTCTATGAATATTTTAGTTTATTGTAGACCTTTCATTCTATCTTTACTGTTCTTGTAAATTACTATTTTTCTCTATGCCTACTAGGCTCTCAAAAATCAAAGAAGTTATTTATTTTGGTTACTTTTTTAATAATATAATTTGAAATTCCAGAATGATGGTAGCAATTCACAATTCTACTAGCAGTTTATTACTATGCCTGTTTGAGGTTCTTCCAACAAGGACCATTTCTTTTGTCATTTTGGTTAGAAGTGATCACACGTTTTCAGCATGTCTATAAAGACAGTTTCCACTGACTAGGAAAAAGTTACTTGATTCAAAGAACTTTCCAACAATAAAAACAGCATCTTTTAGAAGGTAGTAAGTTTTTAGTTAGAAATACCTCCTACTTTTTTCAGGGCTATCTGTCCTAGAGGGATCTCCTCTGAGATGGTCATTTGGATGAGAAGACTGTTTAAGGACTCCTTCGGCTCTCAGAGTGTCTGATGCTGTCGTATATTCTATTTATTCTTTTAACACCCCCAACAGTTGCATTTTTATTGATACCTGTTATTTTATGTGACCAAAATTTCCTCTTTTATAAAAAGTACATGCTACCCTTCCCAAGAGCCCTCCTTTGTTAACAAAATAAAAAAGAGTTAGCCAATACACCTAACACATATGACATCACACACAATGTTTCCTAATAATAGACCCCCTCAGGTCTCTAAAGAATCGGGGAGGGGGCACTCTCATGTCTCTTCTGGGAAGCCAGGTATGGTCATTAGCATTCTACGACAGGAAGTTCTCATGAGATGCTTCCTACCACCAGTGAAATCAGAGTTTCACTGTCATCCCCAGCATTTGTTGCTGTTGGGTCTGTATCGTTTTATTGGGGATTTTTTTTTGGTTAAATTGTTATCATTGTGAATAGTGTTTTCTCTCCTTTTTTTCACTACTTCATTTTGCATCACTTAATATAACATCAGTCTTCCCCCGCTTTTCTATATTTATCATCATCAACAACATCACATCAAATATCTAGTCCTTTAAAATTCACAAGAGACTTTACAAATGTTAATTCATTTAATCCAACAACCTTAGGAGGCATGTGCTATTTTTATCCCCATTTTACATGTAAGGAAACTGACCTGAAAGAGGTTAAGTGATTTGACCTGGGTTAGCAGCTAGTATATGTCTGAGACTGATTTCACTTTAGGTCTTCCTGATTTTAGGCTGGTGCTCTATCCCCTGGGCCACCTACCTTTCTCTAGTTTTTTGTGGTTCCCTAATACTACATATATTCACACAGCACAGTTTGTTATACTGGGCATCTGCTTTACTTTTGCTACTACCAAGAAATGACATTATAAATTTTTAATATATGGATCATTTTTCTTTTTCCCTTTTTAAAATCTCCTTGTCTGTGGATTATGATAGTCCTAGTTCTCTATAAAGACACAGTTTCCACTGACTAGGAAAAAGTTATTTAATCCGAAGAACTTTCCAACAATAAAAATGTGATCTAGTTATATTATATTGGGGAATACCACTTGCACATGTTTCAGTATAAAGGAAATGAAGGCATTCATGTAGGGAGGTGGTACTTAAGATGAATCTTGAAAGAAGTGAGGAATTCTCTGAATTGAATTATAGGAAAGGAGCATTTTCCTAACAAGAGTGACATGCAGTGCAAAGGCATAGAAATGTAGGGTTGTGCTTAAGGAACCAGTTAAATAGCTGAACTTAGCAGTTAAATTGGTAAGAAGAATCTAAAGAGGATAGTGTTCTGGAAGTAAGGAAAATAGTCTGTCAAAACAGATATCACTGTCAAGTACTATAGAACGTTGGAGGATCAGGTGGACTCATTAGATTTGGTAGTTGACCTAGATCATCACAGACCTTGAAATTTTCTATTTAAGTACGTTAGAGTGGAAATGAACTGAAACCAAATTTCTAGGAGTTAAGTAAGAAGTATAGAAAATACTATATTTTTTAAAGTTTTACAGTGAAGGGAAGAGGGGTATAAAAGATGACTTTCAGTTTGGGGTGTTTTTATATTTAGGTGTGTTGTTTCCATTTTTTTTTTTGATGGAACAGGAAAAGACAAGTTTATTTGTAGACAGAATGAAAGGAACCAGTACAGAATTCTCTCATACAATATTGATATAGAACTGTATTGACAGACTTCAAAGGAGAACTTCTGTCTCTACTTCTGGATTAAAATAAAGTGGATATAATGGGGCTGTTTTTTTTGTAGGAATAAAATATGTTGGGGGTTTAGAATTTATATTAAAATTGATAAAAATATTAAATATATTTAGAATATTTTTTATTTTCAAGAAGATTTATACTCTTAATTAGGCTTCCCTAGGAAAGGAGGATACTTGTACTTGCTAACTGACTGAATTTGTTTTGTTCGTAGTTTTTCATTATAGTTTAAAATGGTGAAAGGAAATTTGTAGAAGTAGGATTTTATACTTCTTTACTCTGTGACCGTGGAAAAGTATTTTTATTTTTTACCTTCTAATACTTAGACTAAGACTTTATAAATTGCAGTCACCTTTGGTGGATGGAATTTACTTAGTGGAAATTCTTCCCTCTGGTTATGAAGGTTACTTTGTCATTTTATAAAAGATTCACTTGTACTGAAGAATTGGTCCCTAGCAGAGAGATTCTGTGTGACTCTAGAACGTAGAAGTAGGTATAGGAAGGCAGATAAGGAATATCTTCATAACATAACAATGAATGGAATGAGACATCCTATTAAGTATTTTTTTTTTGTTGTTGTTGTTAGTGAAGATGTTTGAGCCAGATGGCTTTGTTGGGAATGTGGTAGAGAAGATTTTTATCAGGTACAGATGTTGTGGGGTCAAGTTATGTCAGACACAACTGAAACAACTGAATACTAGCAGGTGTTAAAATAAATGATCTCTTAGATCTGTGCCAGCTCCAAAGATTCTGTAATTCTGTATTAACAGTGACTTATTCTGATTGTGACACTTGTATTTTTTTAATTTTAAATCTTATATTTTAAAATGAGAGTTATAAACCATGTAGCCACAATCACATGTCCTTTTCTGTTCTTAGTTAAATTGGGCCTTGGAGCGTACCTTGATAGCAACCTTTCCTGTCAGGCTCATGTTCTCTGCTGGGTTGTCTCCTTGCCCCATTTCTGATCCCAACTGGCTTTATGCTCTTAGACAAGTCCCCTTGTCTTTGAGTTCTGGACCTTTTACCTTCTCATCTAAATATTGAATGGTGTGACCTCTGTGACTTCTCCAAGCTGTAATCTAGAAATGAGGTCTGCCCATATCCCCAGGGAAAAGGACTTTGTTTTTCAGTTTCTCTGTGTGCATGCTATGAGTCCTGCCCTCCCAGAAGATTTGGTTAGCACAGTGCTAGACCCCGAGAAGACATGAAACATTTGTGATCCTGGACAAGCCATCCAAGCAAACATGGTCCACTCACATCTTCTTGTAAGTGGGCAGAATTTGATGGAGAATCATCTAAAACTAATTTACTTATCATTTTGGAACAGATTGTATTTTTCTTTTTGGTCACAGTTTCTTGAAACATCATTGGTACTTAATAAATGCTAGTTGAGTAAAGGACTTTGGGCAGGTTTGTTTTCTTTAGCATGTAACCTAAGCAGAGGGAAATGTGGAAATGAGATCTCTGGAATTCACAACAAAATTGACAATAAGAAGATAATTCTTTGGGATTCAGGACTACTTTGTCATCCAAAAAATATTAATGCATGTGGTTATTTTTGATCATATCAAATTTCATTGAGTGACTTGGTACCCTAGTCAAAATGACTAGGGTAAAATAAGCAACATTAGCAAAAATGTCAAATAGAATTAAATGGAACATTTTATACACACACATATACTTATATTATAAAGTTCAATTTGGACAATTTAGATATTCTGATTTGGGATTTTAAAATAACATTGCATAAGACAAATAAACAGTGACGATACCAAATAAGCATAGCAGAAGTTGTAGTGGACCATAAAGCTAAAACTGAAATGTAACATAGTATTCATTAGAAAAGTAGGATGAATATTAAAAAAAGATAACTCATTATTGAAATACATTTAGAATTGGTTGAAAAATAGCTTAATCTGCTGTCTAATTGGATAAGACAATAGAGACATGAACCTAGTCTCGAGGGTCCGCTATAATTGGAAAATAAGGAATTGGGGAAAGAATGTTGAAGATGGGGAATTAAATCTAACTGAGATTGAGTAGATCTTTTGGGTTTAAAAGTAGATTCCACATTTCTTAGCAATCCTTACCTGATAATAAAAAAGCTGGACTTAATGGCCTTCAGTGATTCTTTTAAAATTCTAAATATATTGGATAAGACTATTAATACATATAAAGAATGTTACTAAAAACAAAGCTGGACAATGACTTGCCACCAAAGTTGTTGCATGTGCAAATTAAAACTAACTTGTGGGTACTGTATATACAAATTAACTAACAGATGAAGTATTTTGAGATGAGAGGATATTTTTTTCCTGCTGTAGCTTAAGTTCATTGCAGTTTTTTACAACATTTTTGCTTTTCTTAACATAAACTTTGGGACAGAAGCTAAGAAAACCATTAAAAGATTTTTCTCAAAAGAAAAGCACTCTTAAAAAAAAGAAGTAAAATGAACTTATAATTTTCTGAAATCCATGATAAGCAAAGAAAACCCTCACCAGATACTAGTTTGACTGTTAAATATGTTTTTGAGATAAGGCAAGGACAAATTATTCTAACCCTCCTTTGCAGTTACTGCTGTAATGGAATGTCCAAATGCTGTTTTAGTGCTTCTTTGAATACGAAGATTCAGCAACATAAGGTAATGTCATTTTTTGTGGGTATGGGAAAGTCATAGTGGTTTTTGTTAGCTGAGTGATTTGATTGGATTTAGGATAATAGACATTAATTGTGGAACAATTTCCATTTTTGTTACATGGAAACATTTTGATTATGGACAGGCATAATGACTAAGGATAGAATTGGAAGTATCTGATGTAGCTTATTTTAGAGGTGGATGTCAGCTTCAATTTGTCTATTACTTTGCTTTAAATCTGTTATTTTAGTATAAAAGCAGCAACAAATAGTATTTTTTTTCCCTTAGTAATCATTGGTTCTGCTATGAAAGACATTGTCTTTAGCAATTGAAGAAAATGGGAAATATTGAAAAGACTCATGAATGTTAAGGTTAAGTTCTTGAATGTGTTTCTGAAATTATTCTAAATTAAATGCTTGTGGGTCTAGTTCTTTGAAGGCAAGGACAGTTTCTTGTGTTTGTGTTGTTTCGGTTTGGGTTTTGTCTGAATCCCCAGTGCCTTGTGTGGTACCTTGCTCAGAGTAGATAATTTATTCTTATCCTTTGTATGGACTTTTTTGAGTGGAGACCATTTTAAAACACTACCTCTCCCAGCCCCCTTCCCTCACCTTTTTTGTGATGAATATTTTCAGACATGCTGTGGAACTTGCATACCTAGCACTGCATTGGAATGACTTCATTTTTTTGGACAGTCATTTCCTCTAAGTTCAAATCCCCTTAACTATAACTCCTGTAGAACAACAAATATCTATTGAGGAATTCAGAAACTTATGCTGGAAATAGCTGAACTAGTTCTGCACAGTCTTGTAGATGAAGGGAGGTTTGGGAAGATTGTAAGTGAAAACCCATCTATCAAGTACATGGGTTATTTGGTCATTATAAGGATTTCAGTTTTAATTGCTACTGAAATTACAATTCCACTTTGTAGTAGAGACATTTGTGCTTATCTTTTTTCTATTCCAAGATGGCTAGCTCTAAATATTATTACTTAAATTCTCATTAATAGTAATATGAATCCCTGATACCTCTTCTCTCTCTCGTAATAACTCATAGCATTGCAAAATGAAAGAAACAAAAGTCATTTTTATGTAGCCTTATTCATAAAGCTATAGTTGTTCTATATAAAATTGTATTATTTGAATTAGACTTGAGTTTGTTTCCTACTAAAATGCTTGTGAACTATCTGAAGATGAAAGAATTTTCATTCTAAAAATATTCTTTATCAGTGATGATACTATAGCTTTACTGAAATTTGTGTATTTTAGAATAATAGATCCAATATTGAAAATATCTCAGTATGAAGTAGCAATGAAAAATAGAAATGCTATTAATGATATCGTTTTAACATTTGATTTATAATAAACATTCATGAATTTAATCTCTCCTAAAATTTCATTTTGAATTAGCATTGGTTATGGTATATTTTTGTCTTAAGTGACCATTTATTAATTGAAATGCTGAATTTTATTAAGAAGCTAGTTGTATAAATGGCATGTGCATTGAAATCATTCATAGCTCTGCAACATTATTATGCTTGCTATCTTCTCTAAATTCACGGCTTCACACATTCCTTTTGGAACTTAACTAGACTGGTCATGGACAGCTGGCAATACAGTCCATCACCAGACCTGCCCAGTTTGGTACAATCTGCCAAAGCTAGCAACCTACTGGCATAGTTTTGTTGAAGTCAAGGTTAACCTTTTTGCTAGCAACACACAAAATGAACTTCTGTGTAGAGAATGACTTGAAGTAGTGAAATCCTAATTTATATTTTTTTCTCTCTTCAGTGGATAAGAGGCAGAATGACAACCCAATTCAATTAGGAGACCCTATGATTAAAACCCCCTGGTAGTGGTAACCAAAGAGAAAGTTTCAGGATTTTAATTTATTGTTGCATAGCCATTTGAACTATTTTTTTGCTGGGCAAAATGTTTATGTTAATGTAAAAGTAGAGATGTCCAAACCTTGTAGCTGTTCTGGGCCCCATCAGCCAACAAAAAAGTCAAGGGTCACATACAGAATTCAATGCCCATTCATGAATACAATACAATCCATCCCACCACCTTGGAACATATCACTGAAGGTTGGACACCTGCTGTAAAGTTTCCTTAAAGTTATAAATTATTTGTTAAATACATCAATACTTAATATAGGGAATAGATTTATGAAAAGTTATTGGTAAAGAAAAAAGGGAAGCCAGTGGACTGAGAAGAATGATACAAGAACATTCAAGGGAAGGCAAAAAGATGAAATCAGTCACCTGCTTTTCAAGGTTGTTAGCTATTATTTGAGGGCCTACTATCTACCTAGAACCACACACAATTTTAGAAAAACTTGGAGGTATTTCAGGTACTTCTGTGTGTGTGTGTGTGTGTGTGTGACAATAAAGTTGATTTACTTAGATCTCTGAAGAACCTTGATAAAATATTGGAGCTGTTTAGGATCTGACTTTGGTGAAGATGAGCCTGTTTAAATTGCCCTTTGAAGGTGTTTATTATAAGGAATTGGAATTTTGAAATCAATTTTTTTTTTTAAAAAGATATTATCCAGGGGTGGCTGGGTGGCATAGTGGATAAAGCACCGGCATTGGAGTCAGGAGTACCTGGGTTCAAATCTGGTCTCAGACACTTAATAATTACCTAAGCTGTGTGGCCTTGGGCAAGCCACTTAATCCCATTTGCCTTGCAAAAACCTAAAAAAAAAAAAAAAAAAAAAGATTATCCAAAAGTACTCCATGTATTTTAAAAGTATGTGCACTGATGTGATATTTTCTGCTAAGAGGTAGTATTTTATAACCTGTAAACTATAATATTCTTTGGAAAGTAAAAAGGTTTTAATTTTAAATCTCTATAGCTTAGCTAGGTTTTGAATTTGAACTTAACTAGGTTTTAAGAAGATACAATTTTTGTTAATATAAATTTTTAAAGTATTTAAATATATAATACTATACCTTGACTTTTAAATGCTAATTATTTCCCTGTAGCTAGTAGTAGTATTACAAGGAAAAGTCAAATCATCAAGCATTTATTTAGCTAGCTGTGTCCAGGTTCTGTCGAATTAGGTGCTGGGGAAACAAAAATAAAACAGGTTCTCCTCCTAAGAAATTCATATTTACAAAGATATTTTCAGGTTTGGGTTGATGTTCTATACAAACATCTTTTACTTGGCTACAAAATAGTATCTATAAAGCTATCTAACATCAACCATATTTTCTGTGGGGTAACTGGCTGGAAATAACATTTCAATTAGGAGATCTGACTGTGACACTAATACTTCTTACCTTAGTGAAGTCACCTCATCCTTCTCTGAATCTCAGTTGTTGATTTGTAAATTGAAGTGATTTTACTAGATGATCTCTAGGCTCTAAATTCTTTGATTGTTTTATTAAAAGAAAAAAATATATCTTGTAGTTGATTTTTGCTCTTTTTTAGAAAATGGTCTTACCTAGTGTGTGAGGGTCAATAAAAGTTGGGAAAGGAAATCTTTTCACTTTACTTTGTTCACTCTTGTTTCAAATATCCTTGTTAACCTTGCCAGGCAAAAGAATAGTCAGCCAACTTTTAGACCCAAACTTTCTCACTTTCTGTTTTAAAACCCTAGGATCCCTCTTCACCAGGTTAGATCTCCTCTCCCTACAAATTAATAGCTGAGAAAAGGAAGGATTTAGGGAAGCATTGTGTGTGTGTGTGTGTGTGTGTGTGTGTGTGTGTGTGTTTATGTGTGTGTGTATGTGTACATGCATATTTGTGTGTTGGGGGGTACCTTCTTGAAAGTATATGTAAATTTCATTTAAAACTTCTTTTCCTTTATTTGTTTAAAATACTATTTTTGACTTGTTACAGATTGGTAACTTTTTTATTCTTCCAGCTGAGAAAGTGTTTGTGGTAACTTCTTTATTCTTCCAGCTGAGATAGTGTTTTGTGGCAGTAACACACTATCCTGAAATTTCAAAGCATATATTTTGAGGATAGAATTGTAGGCAGTTCTGGTAATGACTGAATTTCATAAACTTTCAGAAGTTTGATTTGAGAATTTAACATTTTGTGGCTACAGGAGTAACTTTGTTCAGTAAAAGGTCATGCAGAAAAGCATAATTGATTACTGTCACAAATTTATATCAGAAGGCTAAAGAAATCTAGTGTAGTTAGTACTGTGAGCCATAGTTTTATTTTAACTTTCCCATAAAAATCTGGTATCATTTGTTTTTAACTTGTGAATCTGTAGAGTTTTTTAAGTGGAGCCACTAACAAACATTTTAAGCTAATAGAATATACACTCTTTTAGGTCAGGGACTGCTAGGGTTTTTTGTCTTTCTTTTCCCAGCACCTTGCACATAGTAGAACTTAATACATGCTTGCTGAATTAAAGGCCATGAACCTTAATGTTCTAGATTTTATACATTTGGGATTCACCATCATGTGGAAGAATACATATTTTACAAGTATATCTTTAAGATTTTGAAATTAATAATAAATTGTGCATATCATTTGAATAGCTTTGGGTAGGAAATAATGTTCATTTAATTAGACTTAAGTCTAAATCCAAACTAGAGAGACTTGTTTTCAGACAAAAGAAAACTTCATAATTAAGCCTAGGACAGAATTTTGGCAAAATTTGAAGTAGTAAAGGAAGGAAAACTTTAGTGATTTGAGGTCCTTTTCATTCATCTCTCCTGAGTTATTAATAATTAATAATTAATGTATCAAGACTTTAATGTGTTGCCCCTCAAGTATTTTCACAAAGTATATTGAGTTTCTAGAGTCTCTTCAAATATTTTTTTCTTTAGTAGAACTAATTTAATTTTAATTGGTGGAAAGAATGAAATAATTTTAAAAAATGATGGAGGAGAGGACTGAGGAATTTTAGGAAGAAATAACTTGGGTAAAGAAATAGGTAATTCATAGCAATTCTTTCTTATTACACAAAGATTTACATAAATAGAGTTCTTATGTAGTAAATTATATTGATTCAGTTACAGCTTAAAAGTTTTAAAATCTTTCTATCGGATCTACTATCGTTATTCTTCTCCTATGAGAAAAAGCAAAAACTATTTGGATAATTCAGCTTGGAGTAGATGTGGGTGAGGAGTTATTCCTCATTTTAAAGATTATGAAGAAAAGATGGTTCCTGAATGTTCATGTTTTGCCATCCAAAAAAATGAAGTGAACTTAAATTCACTTAAGTTAGAGGTTTTCATTTCTGAGGAAGAATTGTTAGGTATTTAAAAACTGAAAGTAAGGTGCCAAAGCAAGTTACATAGGGGTCTTAGATTCCATAGATTTTTATTCTACTACAAATTGATTAGGAATCTCCTGAAGATGAGAGGGTAGATGGAATGCAAAAATGAATGGGGTGTGCCTTACAACTTAATGATTTTCTTGCAAAATTGAGAATACTTGTTTGACAAATTGGACACAGTGTACAAATTCTTAAGTAAGAGAGTTAACAGTTGTAGGCAGTTTAACAATTTATGGGATAAAATTATGATTGTAGGCTATCTGTTCAATTTCATGCATTGGATTCAAACAAAGGTTTTTTAAAATAAGGGAATAAAGGTCCTAGGTGAAAAAACAACTAGTTTTTCTTTAGGAAAATTAATTTTATAGCTTAAAAGGCATAAAGAAATAAATTTGTGATTTGACTTTGCTTGGTTTTAGTTTGGTTTTTTTTCCAAATTAATTTCAGAAAATTTTTCTTACTGTATATTTTTGGGGGTGGGGGGAAGAATAAATGCAGATAGAATTGCATTACAATAAATGCTGAACAAAAAAACTGGTTTAATAGCTCTCATTCTAGAGTGTGATAGAATTTATTTTGAAAGAGAATCTAAGATGATATATTTGGTCATTGTGCTGCATGTATGTGTGTGTGTATACACACAGTATGTACGTACACACACACACACATATATATACATATACATATACATGTGTGTGTATAATATATATGTAAATATTCCTGAATGATTCTAATCATGTCTAGACATACAGATTAACCCTGAAAGGAACTTCCTTTTATAGGTGAAGAAACAGGCTTAGAAAGATTAATTGACTTGGCCAGGTCACATTGCTAGTTTGGAACTAGAAACTACCCTGGATTGGCTTCTCTACTGAAATGCCCTCAAGAGATTGTGATATTAGTTCTTTTTGATCTGGTTAAATAAAGGAAGAGTTATACACAAAGATTTTTGCACAGTTCCTTGTACTTTATACTGATTTTTAGGGCAGTTTTTGCTCTCAGCTACAACGAACTAAGGTATGAGGTGTTTTGTTTTATTAAATGTCTGGTTCCTGTAGATTAAAAATGTAATTTCTGAAAATGTCAAGAACAACATTTGGATGTAAAACTCAAAGTAAGGGAATTTTACTAATGCCCAAAGTCAAATGACCTCTTGAGTTTAGTGTTGGATACATGTCTAAAAAAAGATAAAGCATTAAACATTATTTAGCAGATAAGTAGAGTTTTTATTAAGGGTTCTTTATATTTTCTTAAAATAGAAAAATCTAAAGGAAAAATGTAATTATCTCTGTGACAAGGAATGAAAAATTTGAAACAGTCTCAATGCTAAAAACTTTTAGGTAGAATCACAACTGGGCAGGTGGGGCTATTAGGGATCTTAACTTTAGTATTATAAGCTTTCAGGCCCTTAGTTATGAATTTAGATCACCCTTAAGTATTCTTTGACCCATTTGTTTATATATCTGTTTATTTTCCTAGGTACGGGCTCACCAGCTAGTTTTACCACCTTGTGATGTAGTGATCAAAGCTGTTGCTGACTATGTTCGTAATATTCAGGATACCACTGATTTGGATGCCATAGCTAAAGATGTTTTTCAGCATTCACAGGTAAAACAGAGGTTAAATATAATTTGCTTTGGCCAGCTGCTAACTTTTGATTATCTAACTGTAATAAGCTATTTGCTTCAATTCTTGAGTAGTTTTCCAATATGTTTGGGGGAGGACTGTGTGTGTGTGTGTGTGTGTGTGTGTGTGTGTGTAGGGGGTTGTGTAAGAGTGAAAGAGCTTTAGGAATGGCAAGATTATTTGGTCTCACTTCCTCATTTTGAGGAATCATGATTTTACCCCTGTCTCCGTGCTTTATAACTCCACTGTCCTTTCCACCACACAGTTAAGAATCACTTTGTAGATCCTTGCTATGGACTCTACACAGGCAACCTCTAGAACCAGTCAGAGGGGCTTACTATTCAGCTTCTGCACAATTAGTTAGGCTTGTGTAGACTTAGCATTTATGTTTTTGCCCCAAAAGTAAGAACTGAAATAAATTGGCATCAGAAGGGTGAATATTGGTAAATAACAGATTTTATCCCACCCCACACTCTGAATACTTGGCAAATATTCCATTGATATAACTTGTATTGCTCCCCATGTATCAATGGGGAAGAAAGTGCTTTAAGGTTTGAAGTGGTTTTACAAGTTGCTGATAGTAGTGCTAAAACAATACCTCTTCTCAGTCTTCAACCATATTACTTAAAAATAATTAGTGCTAGATAGTGTACTTCTTGAATACTTTTGCTTTTTCTTAAATAATTTAGAGTATTTTTTGAAATTCTAAGCCAGCATGAAGGTTATTTAATGCAGGAGGGTTATTTTTTTTAAAATGTTACCTGGGAGCGGCTAGGTAACCTAGCACAGTGGATAGAGCACCGGTCCTGGAGTCAGGAGTCCCTGAGTTCAAATCCAGCCTCAAACACTTAATAATTACCTAGCTTTGTGGCCTTGGGCAAGCTGCTTAACCCCATTTGCCTTGGAAAAACCTTAAAAAAAAAAACCCAAAAATGTACCTGGTTAGATGCATAATGCTTTTACAAAGAATTTTTCATTTCCATTTCAGTCTAGAACAGATGACAAAGTTACTCGATTTAAGAGAGCAGTTGGATATTATTCAGCAACTAGTAAGCCTATGCCATTTCATCCACAACATTACTTAGGTAAGTAAATAAAGTACTGAATGAAAACAATTGGTAACAAATTTCAGTCCCTTTGAAAGTATTTTCTCATATTCTCCACTCCCTCTTTTCTTTCATTAACCTTCATTTAACATCCATGATCGTATTAATTTTTAAAATGCTGAAATTCATTCCAAAAGACAACTTAATTCTCATTGCAGATTGAGGATGATGTATATGCAGTGATCCTTAGATAGGAAGGGCAAGGAATATGAGCCCGTTTGTGAGTGAATTCCTGTTGACTTTTGGATATTGGTGTTGTCGAACCACAGGTGTGGAAGACAAGTGATTTGCCTTCTCCTTTCCTGTTAAGACCTTTCTTTTAGTTGGCTGAGATCGACAGGGAAATGAAAGGATTTCCTTATTTGACTCATCCCAAAGTTCCTCACCATGGGGGCCTTGATGGGGTGGAGCTGGAACCCCATGGGCTCCTTTCTGGCTCTTCAGATTCTGCCCTACCTCTTTGGCCAGAAGGAAGGAATCTGTTGGTAACAAAGACTTTGGAACAAGTATTTGTGTTTAGTGAGCCTAGATGTTTGAAAAATATACACAGTGTTATGAATGGTGTTCTTCCCAGAAAACTTCAGTGAAAAAGTGCATCTCTTGTGTAACTGCTGTGAGAATTGTACATCTTTGAAGTTTCAAAGTGATTGAAGAATCGTTGGACATCAGAACTAGAAAGATGACAGCTCCCCATCTCCTCAATTCATAGAAGAGTAAACTGAGGCATTATGGAGAAGGCAACTTGTACAAGATCATCTACCCAGCTAATTAGTGGCAGGGTTAGGATTCAGGCCCATCTGTGCCAGCTCTATTGTACCACCGTTCTTTCCCAAAGCTAGATCTTCATCAAAAAGAGGAAACAGGTTTCCTACTTTGTAGGTAGTTAGGGTCAGTTGTTAAGCATCTAAGTGCTTGGAACAATACAGAATTGAGAATATTTCTGAAGAAAGGAAAACTTAAAAGGAGGGGGGAAATTACTGCTGGAAGATTGTCTTGCTAATGGTCAGTGTTCATTATTGGAAGAATCTAATATGATTCTGATTTTCTTAGTAAAAACCACTGGGAAATTAATTTGTATTCTTGATTTTAGACAAAAGGAACATTTGTGTAGATTTTTTAATGTCTTGTAAAATTTCATTTCAGTAGCTATTCTTTTGAGCTTAGTGCTCTGCAGAATAAGATATATTGGCCACTCTCCTTTTTGTGGGGCAAAACAGGTCCTAATTTAGGCAATAAGTAATAAGGCAGGGTAGTTAAGAGAAATGGGTAGTAGTTAGGTAGTTAAGAGAAATGGCTATCTGTCTTTGTTTAGACTGTTTTATATTACTTCATATTCTTCTATCTATTGTATTGTTCTTAGATTATTCCAGAATTCAAGCCTACCCTGAGTTCCACTCTAAATGGGGCAATTTTCAAGTAGTGTTTGTTTCTCAATGATATGTGCTTGATTTTGGTCATACACTAGCAATTTTATAAGAAGAGTGCTGCCAAAACTTTATAGGTTTGCAGATGACCATATACCAAGGGAAATGCTAAGTTTCTGGAGCTTAAAGACAGGAGTGTCTCAAAAAACTTTGAATCAGCAATAGATGGAGCAGATGCTTGCAAGGATACAGTGTTGATGTTTTGAAAAAAGTAACCCAAATTATAGAAAATTGGACTTTGCAATTTATCAGGTATAAATCTTGAAAAGTGCCCTTGGATTATTGTTAATTTGTAAGAAATTAGTCTACTTTACCACTGTGTTCACATAAGTATTGAAAATAAAATGGGAAGCATGGTTTTGTTATATAAAACAGAACATTATATGCAGTTCTGGTCTTAATGCAAGAAAGATGAAGAGAACTCAAATGAGTAATGAAATTGGCACTTCCATTTGTGAATGGATTAGAAAGATTAAGTTTCTTATCAGCCAAGAAAAATTATACCTAAGAAAAAAATGCTACAAAAGTTTGTTTTGTATGTCTAGGATAAATATGAATTTAAGCAATCTGACTTAGATTATTAGAAGTATGGGACAACAATGAATGGAAATAGCAACCAACATTAAATAATTGAAGTAATGTTTCCAAATTACAGAACCTAAGCATAACTCCAAAGAAATATTATTAAAACATAACTTTTGCTAAAAAAATTGTTGTTACATGGGAGCATAAAAAGTTTAAGTTATTTAAACACACAAAAAATTTCATTTTATAAAGTTGGGGCACCCATAGAAAGAAGCTTGAAAAGTTACAGAAGGGAGTCCTAATTTCTGCAAGAAGCCTCTCCCAGTTCTCTTCATTCTTAATGCCTTCTCTTAGAGATCACTGAATTAATCTGCCTATATCCTGTTTGTATATAGTTGTTTGCATAGGGTCTCTCCTCCACTGGATTGTGATTTTCTTGAGAGCAGGAATTGTTGTTTGTGTCTTTTTTTGTCTCCAACCTTAGTAAAATAGAGACTTCATGAATGTTTGTTGACTGACTCATTACAGGCTTTTATAAACTGTAGAGAGTAAATATATGGAACTGATTAAGTGATACAGCATAGATTACCTTGAAGAACATTTCAGTAGATTTACTTATTTTGAAAATTGAGCATGATTTGATTAATCTTTTCACATGACAACTACCATGCTCTTGTAAATCATTTTCTGTTCAACTCCTGACAACAGAACCTCAGTTTGCAAGCATCATTGGTCTGATTCAGTATATAGTACTTCAAATATTCTCATATGTGCTTACTGGGATTTTAAACCACATTCATCTCACATTCAACTTTCAATGCATTCATCATGTAATCTTTTGATGCAGACATCTATAGTAAAATATAAAAATTGTAGTATAGATAAGTCATATTCATATAATTTTACAAACAAAAGTTGAGCTCTTACCCTGGGTAGTTATTTTTTAAAGCAAGATTAAAATGTCCGTAAATATGTGTTATCATTTTATTGTAATGATTACCTCCACTTCTTTTTAGTGTAATGATAAGTTCTCTGGTTCTTGTTCTTTGTTATCCTTTTGGTCTTTGTCTCTAATAAAGAACAAGAACCAGAGAACTAACCAGTATAATAAGAACTACATTCCTTTAAAATGATAGAGGTTGGGGGGGGGGGGGGAAAGAAGGCAAAGAATAAGGAAAGATTTCCTAGTGCATTTTCTATACAGCCTATAGCAAGTATCTCCTTTCCAAATTAGACCCTCCTCCCATCCCATCTACCTGTTAGCTCTCAGCACTAAGCATACCTTTTAAGTCATTGAGAACATCAAAAATGTCAGGTGCAAACTCTTAAATAGACCCCACCTTATTGATGTGATCAATTATCTTCTCTTCAATATTCCCCTTTACTTAGATGAAGAGTTTATTATCTTAAAAGGCAACACGCCATTATAGAAAGACTTTCTTATAGTGGACTGAAATTTATCTCTTATGGTATCCATCTTTTCATTGGCCCTAATTCTGTTCTTTGGACTTAACAGAAAAAAATGCTACTGTAGACAGCATTGGTTCATGAGATAGCATGGGAACTTTTGAAGAAGTGACTATTTCATCCTAAAATATGTAACAGAGGGAAGCTAGAAACAATCTGATAGGTGTTCGATATTTGAGGATACCAGATTACAAACCATTTAGAAAAAGTATAGATATGGGATTCCATGGACTAAAATGTCAACCCTGGTCATGGTAAGAAACTCCCAAAAATGAAGTTCTGAATTGAAACAGTTCCAATAAGGTATAAGAGAGAGTTTTTTCGGAGAAAATTGATCCTTGACTGACTTAAGTTCTTAAAGAAGTGCAGAGGATAGACGCTGGGATAAATAATGAAAGTTGAATGCAAGAAAGTGATGTGGTTGAGTAAAACTAGAATCAAGAATGTTCAAACAAAATGAACCAAAGATGTCATGGAAAGCTAAGGACAATCAGACAGGACTTGTTAATGGCTATATTGTCATAGCTGTCTGTCAAGAGGAGGGAAGGTTCTCTTTGCCAAGAGGGGCCTAGGAAGTCATTGTGATTTTTGTAAATATAAAAAGTATCAAATTTTTTTTAAAGGAAGTAGTGATCACAAAACCAGGATGACTTCTTGTAGAAATGTACACATAGTCCAGATGTAGTCTGAAAGGGGTAGGGGACAAATGGATTCCTTATTCTTTACTCTTAATGTAGGCTGCAATCAGATTTGCTTTCTTTACTGGCATGATCACACTTTTGACCTCTATTAAACATGCATTCTACAAAAGTCCTGATATTTTTATGAGTTAACTGTCTATCCATTCCACTTTCTCCTTTTTGTACTTTGTGAAGGAGGATGATGTCTTGACTTGGCAAATGAATTGCAGTTGAGTAAGGCAGAGCTGTGCAAAGTCAGTCAGCCTCACTCTACTCTCTCAGATCATCTGAGTCCAGTGGCAGGATATCAGTCAGGATGACCAGTGATGGCCCTGTTGGAGGTAGCCAAGGGCTTAGTGGGTAGCCCTGGGCCCAGAATCAGGAAGTCACTGAACCTCTGATTATCTGAGAAAATGGATACATTGCAGAGGGAAATGGCAAGCCACTCTAGTATCTTGGCCAGGAAAGTCCCAAATGGGAGTTACAAAGGGTTGGAGATGACTGAAATGACCTAATAACCGCAACAGAGAACTTAACATTTACCTCTGTTTCATTATAGTAGATCTGTTTCATATTCTAGACATAACTTTAGGGAGAACCCCATTTGAAGGGGCTTTGTGAAGATTAACCTTCAGAAAAGGGAAAAAAGAAACCAAGAAATAGGAGTTAGACCTACAAGAAGACAATATCATGAAGCTTGGAGCAACAATGACATCAAGAAGCACAGGAGGGTCTCTAATGTCAACTGTTTAAGTGGCATCATAGAAGATGAGGCCAAGGTGTAAAGAGAGGAAAGAAGTGTGAAAAAGTGAGAATAATACTGCTGGTTTTGTTGAGAGGGTTTTTTTTTATATGACCTTGTAGGGAATAGTTTCAGTTGAATGGTAAAGACACAAACCAGCTTGCAAGTGAGAAATGAGTAAGGAAATTTTACCCCACTAATACTTATTCCTGAATACAGTTTCAGTGTGAACAAAACTCAAATAAATTTACTTGTGTTGATTTTTCATTAGAAAAATTTCAGCTTGGAAAAATATTGCTACTTAAAAGGATTAATTGCTTCACAGATTAAATAATATACTGTATGAAGTACCTTTACATGATAATCCATTTCAAAATATTTGTTAAGGATTTTATATATCCACAGATGGTAGAATTCCATTTTAACAAATTTGAGTAAGTGAGATTATAATAGAATAGAAAGAAATTTATAGCGAGCTTTAATCACCATGTCCACTGACTTTAAAAACAGTCCTTGACTACTTCTCCCCATATGTTGTTTTTCCATATTGGGATGCAAAGTCTGTGAGGACAGGATCTGCCATTGTTTGTTTCCCCAGCATAGTACAATGGCCCTATAAGTAAGAACCTAATAAATACCCCTGGTCTCTAGTCTTAATGTCTCCAAATGCATTTTGAACATCTTGAAACTGATCTCCTGCAAACATCTGAAATTCACTATATCAAAAACCAAATTCATTATCTTTTCCCAGAAGTTACTAGTTCACTTTGCAACATTATGTGGAGGTCTTTCCATGTTTCTTGGTATTCATCATTTTTGTTGTTTTCTCATAGCACAGTAATAAATATTCCATTACATACTTGTTGAACAGTTTGTTTTTTAGCCATTCCCCAATGCATGAACATCTTCTTTATTTCCAGCTCTTTGCTACCCCCAAAAGTGTTGCTACAAATAGTCTTTCTTTTTTTATCAGTTTTCTCTGTGAGTTATATGCCTCAAAATGGAATCTCTGAGTCAAAGGTTATAAACATTTTAATCATTTTATTTATATAATATCAAACTGTAAAACAATCTTCATTAAACTACAAACTCAAAAAGATTCCCTCTTAATTATTTCTACCATCAGTTACAAATTCCTCTGTTTGGCATTTGAACTCCTTTCATGATGTGTCTCCAAGCTATATTTCCAATCTGATCTTATTTTCTTCTTCCTCAAGTACTCAACATTTCAACCAAACTAGGTACTTGTTTCCCATTCATAATGTTCCAACTTGTGTCTCTCAGTGCCTTGAAGGCCTTTCCATTCAACTTTCCCCAAAGTATTTTGTAAAATTATCTGACTGAATAATTGATTCTTCTCAGAAGAATGTAAGCTTAGTGGCAGAGACTTATTTGATTTTAGTTTTGTATCCCCAACATCTGACACTGCATGAATAATTATTGAATTGAACTAGATTTTTAAAGCTAAATTCTTAGAGAATGTGAAAGCAGTATTTCAGGGCAAAAGCAAAATACACCCATTATTTTGCTCTGTAATTTTAAAGGAGGCAAATCTTTTATTTGATTTTAAAAATAAATTAATATTTTTCTAACTTTATTGATGATTTTTAGACTTTTAAATATTAAACCAATTCATGTGACTTACTGTTTTAAATGAGTTATAAAATCCAAAGTAATTTTTCTGTTGGGCTACTTCTCTAAAATACTTTGATAAATAAATTTAAGTATATTATTTTTTAACACAGACTTATAAAAGTGTAGTTCTTTAATATAGGGAAAATAATTAAAATACAATTTATGTAATGTTTTCTCTTTATCTTTTTATCTCTTTGATAAGATTTTTGAAAAACAACATTAAAGGTTCTTTTTACCACCTGCTATAGCTGAATCACTTTTTTGAAATTTATTTTCAGAGAAAGTATTTCTTTCTAAAAAAATTTCAAGAAAAAATTCTGATACACATTACTTTATATTTAAGGCTAAAATGCAGTAAGAAAAATATATTTATTGAAGCAAAGCCCAAGATCATTAGTTTTCTTTCTGGATCTAAAAAGGAATTGAGACTTCTCTTACTTCTGGAACTTTGTGATAATGCATCTTCCCATTCCTCCTGCTATTTGTGAGAGATAACTGTTGGGAATGAGGGAGGAGGGAATTTTGTTAGAATTTTTTTCCTTTTCGGTGAGAGTTTTCAGAAATCCCTTCCTTTATCCCTGTAGAGAAGTAAATTTTAATGAAGCCAAGGATGCAAAACTGCTAAACTAACCTTCCTGGAGAGAAATAGTGCCAAGGGGGGAAGAGAGTGCCAAGTGAGTACAGGTGTGTTCTACTTTGGAAAAATGTGAACTTTACATAAAAGTTAAATTAGGGATTTATTCATATTACTAATGGATTTACCTAATGGGTTCCTTTATAAATTAGCAGTTACAGTAGTTGTGAATTTAAATGTTGTATTTGCCAATCTTTTGGTAGTTGACTAGATCTTGAAAAATCAATCTTATTAGAGCTACAAGGAAACTTAGAAGTCCTCTAGCTCAATCCCTTCATTCTATACGTTAAGGTAACTGAGATCAAAGAAGTTGGAATTGATTAGAAGTTATGTATGGTATTTTGTTAATGATAGAGCCTTTCCACTTCCTCAGACTTCTTGGTCTCAGGACCTCTTTATACCCTAAACTATTATTGAAGACCCTTTGGTTAAAAGTATGTTAATCCTTTTTTAAAATCACACTATTACATGTTAATATAAATAGCACATTTTAATGAAAATAGCTATATTTGCCAAAACAAATAAGTTAGTGAGGTGTAGCATCATTTTACATAGTTTTCTAAATCTCTTTAATGTCCAACTTAATAGAAGACAGCTGGATCATCATCTGTTTCTTTGCTCAGTTTGTTGTGATATGTTATTTTGGTTGAAATATAGGGAGAAAATCTCAGCCTCACACAGAGAAGTGGTTGGGAAAGACAGGAGTAATTTTAAAGACAAATAACATCTTAGAATCATTATAAAAATACTTCTGACCCTACAGGCCCCATTGAAAGGGTCTTGGGACCCCAGGGGTCTGTTGTTTCATCTACAGTCTTGGGAGTACACCTCTCCTTTTGGATTAGGGTCTGGTGGGGGGAGGGATTGTTCACATAAAGGGGTCCTTTCCAATGGTCTTTGCACTACACTTAGAATTCATACTTATAAAGTAATGACAACTTTTTTATTAAACAATTTATTGTCAGGCACTGGTCCAGCACTTTTACAATTCTTATCTCATTTGATCCTCACAACAATCCTGGGAGGTGGGTACTGTTATTATTCCCATTTTACAGAGAAGGAAACTGAAGCAAACAAGGGTTAAGTAAATTGCCCAGGCCCACATAGTTTGTAAATATCTCAGGTCACATCTGAACTCAGATCTTCTTGACTCCAGGCATCCACTGGGCCACCTAGCAGTCTGGTAGTAAAAGCAATGTTTTATTGGGATAATTAGTACCTACTGAATTTTTTTTTCAAACTGCAAGATGGGAGACAGTGAAGGCAAGTACAGATTACTCTTAAATTCTTGAATCTTTTAATTCAGCTTTGCATGCTTCTAGGAGCCTGATGGTAAAGTTATTACCACAGAATTTTCAGCAGACAAAGCATTTTTCTCTAGTGCAGGTGTGTCCAAACCTTGGCCCTCAAAGTCCATTCATGGGGCATTATTACATTTTATTATTATACTCATTGGTAATTTGGATTATGTTGTAGTATTAAATATGAAATTCTGTATGTGGCCCTTGATAAAGTTTTTGTTGGGCATTGTGACCCAGAGTATCTAAAAGGTTGGACCCCCATGCTCTAGGGTAAGAATATTTATTTCAGGGGTGATTTATTTAAGGGGAATCAAAAAACTGAAAAAAATGTTACCTCTAATTACATGACTTGGAATGAGCATCTTTTGACTCCTAGTTATTGAGATGGGTCATTTATGTTAGTTAAATTCATTCATCTATTCAGTTTTGTGTGCTTAATGTATACAGTATACTGTGCTACCTCTGGGGTAGATATAAAGTTAGATAGGATGGTACTTGGGGATAGTAACATCACTAAACAGTAAAAGAGCAGAAATTGTTAGCTTCATTCCACTGGGATTATGGAATTTCAAGGGCAGCATCCTATAATAAACAGAAACCAAAAGGAACTTTGCTGTTCTTTTCAAATTATACTAAGAACTTAAAATGAAATGGTTTTTCCTGAATTCTTAATTTTACTAACTTTCTGCCTTTCAGCACTTATGAAGCTTTAACGCACATTAAATATGCAATTTTAAAATGTCAAAAATATTTGGAAATTTTACTCCTTCCCAAAGAATTAAAAATTAAGAGAATTATATTGATTTATCTTAATCTGTGTTATATAATTACCAAGGTTAGTGATTTGTGGTATCATATTAGAAGATTATATATTGATGCCATGATGACAGTATCTTTGGTGTTTGAATTATCCAATTTGAAATAAAAAAAAGTGGGTGAACATTCTCCTTTGGTTTTACTTGTTAGTATTCAAGGTAAAACATATATTAATTTCCCCACCCCCACATCCTTATTTCTAAGAGCTATTAATTTAATTGTATATATTTTATTTATTTTTAGTTTCTTTGAATTTTAACCTGGACCTAAAAACCTTGCTATTCTATTAGACTTCAGAGCTTAATCATAGGCACAGTCTTTTCTCTACAGTCTCATTTGTGACAAGAAGCAAAAGTTCATTCTCCCTCCGCCACCACCCCCAGCATGGGTCTGGGTTTTTTTTCCTTTAGTGCTAAAGCAGAAGTGCTTTACCTTTTTGTCATGTGCCTTTGTAGTAGTCTGTAGCCCTCTTTTCAGAAAAATGTTTTTCAAAGCATAAAGTAAAATTCACAGAATTTTAAAAGTCAGTTATATTGAAATATAGCTATCAAAATATAAAAGACAGACAAGTTAATAAATCCCATGTTAAGAATCCCTATTTTAAAGGAATTACTCATTTTTAATGACTAAGTCTATTCATATATTCCATATGAAGTTTTCTTTTCCTTCACCTATTCTTTCTGTCTCTCCATCTCTCCTAAGCATACTTTGCAACAAAAGCCTACTTCTACAGTAAGTATTTATAAAAGGAGTAGAATGAGAAACTGGTAGTGTTAATCTCCCTGATGTGAGCCCTTGTGTCTATTCTGAGAAAGATCCTCTTGTCATGAAAAAAGACTGACAATGACTCTGCTTAGCCAAGCCTTGGAATGAGAACAAGAACTAATTTAGAAGATAGTGCTCCCAGTAGCACAGAAGCCTGTTACAGTTTATTCTGTGTTTCTTCCATTTTCCCCCCAAATTTTTTTAAAATTCATTAATTAAATTAAATAGGATTTATTAGTGCGTTGAATTGTGCATTTTGGGAACAGGAACAGAGAACACAATTTGTGGTTGGCAGTTGTAATCCCTTTACAATATAGCCAGTCTATGGACCATGTTTTGTTTTCAGTTTGTTGTTAACAAAAACCTGCTTTTCAGAAGTTTCAATATGGAATGATTAAACAACCAGAGTGTATCTAAGATGTTTATCTTCAGTTTAATGTTAATTAATGGTAATCATCATTAACGAGATTCATTCTTATATCATTTAGAAGGATAAAGACAACTAAAAAGGGCTTGCAAATGGAATTATAAGGGAGCTATATAAGCTATATATAATTTGTTTGTAATATCTTTTCCCTGTACAATCCCACAAAACTAAATGTATAAATCTTCTAAATATAGTAGAACCAAGCATTTGTAGTATAAGCAAAAAGAACTTTGTAATGTCACTCAGTTAACCTGGGTTGCTCTCCCAAATCTGACACTGTCTGACTCCTTATGTGGCACAGGCCACTTCACCATAGTGGGTCTTCAGTTTATTCATCCGTTGATTGACTTTTGGTAATAGTTTATAGAATAAATTATTTCTAAGGTAGCTTCCATTACTAAATTATAGCGTTCTAGGATTCATCTCTCCACCCCAGACCCCATACCATATTCTCATCCCAGGGTCGATTTCCAGAATAGACTTCTTCTACCAATGTTACCTGTTACTTGTGATCCTAGAGTTGTTTGGGAGCATCAAGAGGTTAAGTATCTTGTTCATGAGTATGCTGTCATCTGATATATGCCATATACATAATGTGAGAGGCATATTGAACCTATGTCTTGTTGGCTTGATTCCAGGACTAGCCCCCTCTCTGCTATATATATATCATTTTTCACTAGGATTAATAGAATCAGATTTAGAGCAGAAAGAAAACTGTGCAGTCTTTGAGTTCACTCCTCTTTTTCTCATTTTATAGATGAAGAATTGTAGCCCAGAGGAGTTAAGTGATTTGCCTATGGTCTTTCAGGTTATAAATGGCAAAGTCAGGATTTACTTTCAAGTCCTCTATTCACTTAACCATGTTCCCAACTGATTCCAACTTTTCATCTAAAAAGAAACTATTTCATGCCTAGACTCAAAATGCTGCATCACAAAATTATGGTATCTATTTGCCTTAAGTCAAAGGAATATTTCAGTGGTACAATATAATGCTCTTACTCTGGTTTTAAAGGGTTTTTTCCCCTTAAATTTGGGTGCCTTTCGGTTTGAAGTCCTATAACTTCTCTTTAGCCTCTACTCTTGGAGTTAGGATTGAAACATAAGATACTGAATAAAAGATAAACAAAGACTAATAGTAGCTTTTAAGTATGTCTTGTCTTAGCCATTTACTTCCTATATGACCAGGATTATGCAATCTACTGTTATAATTTTTCTTAATAATTTTTTTTAAATCTGCAAATTTTCATTCCTGGACTAAGACCCTTCTTAGTTCATTTTTTAAAAAAAGTTTCTCTGAACTTTTGAAACTTCAGACTTTAGTGCACTGATAGTCAGTTTTTTTAGGTACTCTAGATGATAATGCTGACTAGCATCTAATCAAATTTAAATGACTAATTTACTTTTAAAATAATAATAATCGCTTTTTTCAAAAGAGGTGTCATTATGAAAGCAAATTACACAGCTCTTGTTTTGGGTGGTTTGTTCGTTGTTTTGACTTTAACAAAAGGAGGTTTTCATTGTGGTAACCTAGGATTTAACAGGACTACTGTCCATGCGGCTGAGGTCAAGCTCTGGATTATTTAGTTCCACAAAGCTAAACTAGAAAGGTTTTGAATAGACCTGGTGGTGGAGTGTATCTGTTGTCCAGATGTTATAGATTGTTGTCACAGCAATTTTTGAAGACTCTTGGAACTTTACATAAGTTTTTGATCTTTGTCAGTAGAGGGAGTAGCTATACCAATGGAATGACAGATTCCTTAAGTATTGAAATAAGCAGGTGGAGGAAGTGATTCATATTCGTCTACCAATGTGGTTTATAGACTTAACGGCCACAGACAATGCTAGCAGATAGCATAAAACAGAAAACTGGAATTTATTTTTGTGACTTCCTTTAATTCATTAAGTGAACTTAAATGTTTTTGAATTTAATATTATAGCATGTAATATTAAATAAAGAAGATGGCTGTTTATTCTATATGAGAAATAATGTAATTATTGCTGTAGCAAAAATTACATTTTTTCCATTTCCATTCTTATAATGCGATTAGTTTTCTACGTGAACCTAAGTCCCAGTTTTCACAAAGCATGATGGAATTTGTTCTTGACATTATCAGGAATGACCTCTGTAGTGTTGAGCTTTTCCTTGGCCTTTCCAGGATGAGTTGCTGTATCTATCAGCTGAAATTCCTGATTTCTTTTCACCTGATCTGACACTATTTTGTATTTTTTCCTACAGAATTCATGTCTTTGTTTTATTTATATTTATTTCTATTGAGCCATTCTTCATATGGCTTTCTCTTGGGCTCAGGTTCTTTATTTTTAGCACTGATCTTGAATATCATAAGGAGTGAATGACAACTTTAGCACCAGTTAGTTTATAAAGTAATATTCAAGAAAAGAGCAAGGACCTTAGTATTCTAGTTTATTTATGCAGAGCATATTAAAATACTGTAGATCAAAATTACTTTTTAGAGAACTCTTGAGTAAGTTTTTTTTGTTTGTTTGTTTTCCTTAGCCATTTAATTTCTTGTGTTTAAAGACTAGTTTTGCTAAGAATTACTTTAGGTATCAAAAGGAGGAGAGAACAGAGATAGAAAGTTTTTTTTTAAAAAAGAGATTAAAGGTTAAGGGAAGAGAAATTGCCAAAATAATTACTGCAGTGCTATTGAAAAAACAAAATAATCCTCACATTTTCGCATAGCTCAGTGTAGAAATTTATTGAGTTTTTCCAATAAAATCTCCATTTTTCTAGCTTTTAAAAAAGTTTTCTGAATAGTTCTGTGGTTGTGGGAAGAAAACCTAAACAGTGTTGACATGAGAGATGTCACAAGTAGGCAAATGACAAATGGGTAAGTGTGCTAGCTGTTAGCATTTCTGAAGTAGGTTCTGTGGGAAAATGTGCTGCTATTCACTTTTGTTTTATTCTTTTCTTCCACTTCTGATGAAACAGCCAGACCAAATCAGTTTGGAATGCCTGGGATAGTGCCACCGTATGTTCCCCCTCAGATGCTTAACATTCCACAGACCTCTATACAAGCAAAACCTGTTGTAAGTATGCTTTTTATTCTATTAATGACTTGTATTGCCAGTTCTTAGGAGTATATATGTGTTGAGATTTGATTATATGCAGAAATGATTTCTCAAAGTTTTCTGGAACTGCATACTTGGGGGGAAAAAAAGAAACTGTCAGTGAGTATAGTGTTAAAAATCAACTAAGAATTCTTTCACAGGATAAATCTGTTACTTACTGGAGTCTGACAGCATCCATTTATTTATTTTTTATTACTTATATTTAAATGAGACCATTTTGTTCTAGGCCCAGCAGATGTCTAGCCCAGGTGGTGCTCCAGGTCAGGGTCCATACCCATATAGCCTCTCTGAGCCGGCTATCACCTTGGAAACAAGTGGAAAAAATTTGTCTGAGCAGAACAACTATAGTAACATTCCTCATGAAGGAAAACATACTCCATTGTATGAACGATCCTCTCCAATAAATCCAGCTCAGAGTGGCAGCCCTAACCATGTGGATTCAGCCTATTTTCCTCCCTCTTCAACATCATCGTCATCTGATAATGATGAAGGCAATGGAGGAGCTACAAAGTAAGTAATGAGTTTTATGGTGAATTTTCACCCTTATATGGTTTAGTTACTTCTCTTAAAGTAGCTGAAAGTATTTGTGTCCAAATATTCCAGTTATATAGGACATTGTGTTTTTGATTAAAGGTCTAATTTCAAAGAATAATAAATATATATTTGATAAATGAACATAAAATCCATGAGTATAAAATGGAAAAATTTATCATACTGTTTATAAAATCAGTTCTTCAAATTATTAGTTGGTCATAATGTGATTTTGACTAGTGCTTTCTTTTTTTTTTCTTTTTTACTTTTTGCAAGGCAAATGGGGTTAAGTGGCTTGCCCAAGGCCACACAGCTAGGTAATTATTAAGTGTCTGAGGCCGCATTTGAACTCAGGTACTCCTAACTCCAGAGCTGGTGCTCTATTCACTGTGCCACCTAGCCACCCCTGACTAGTGCTTTCTAAAAGAAACGATTCCTGTTAGTATTAGATTATGGCCACAGTAAGATGGACTCTGATTATGGGGAGTTGTAGCCCAGACTCCATCAGGCCATGGAGGAACACAAATGTTGAATCCTAGGAGGTCCAACTCATAACTGAACAAAACCCCCCTTTTTAATATGTCTTTATAATCATCCAGTCAGTTTTAAAGATTTCTTTGCTTAGCCCTTTACCCTTCTAGAGAATACCACTTTTTCTTGATATTAAGCCTAATTGTGCCTCCTTGGCAGCTTCCCTCCATTACTTTTGGTATTATCCTCTAAGGCAAGTAGAATAAGACAAATTCTTTTTTCCGTACAACAACCTTTCAAATATTTATGAGATTGGCATTGTCTGGCACATAACCCTTACTTAATAATTATTTTTCAAGTTGAATTGTCTACTATAGGCAATGATCATGTCATCCTTAAATGTCCTCTAGAAAGAAAATTCCTATTTCATTCAGCTAATATTCATATGGCTTGAACTTGATCATTACACAGTGCTGCTGTTATTTTTGTGGGTCCTCTTCCCTATTTTATGATCTCTTTGATATACAGACCTAGTATTGGATCAGAGGGTATGCACAGTTTTATAGCCTTTTGGGTAAAGTTCCAAGTTGCTTTCCAGAATGGTTGAATCAGTTCACAATTTCACCAAAAGTGTTCCTGTTTTCCCAAATCCTCTCCAGCATTTATCAATTCCTTTTCTGTCATCTTAGTCAATCTAACAGGTATGGGGTGGTATCTCAGAGTTGCTTTAATTTGTATTTCTCTAATTGATTGATTTTTTTTATATGATTATAGATAGTTTTAATTTCATATGAAAACTGGCTGATCATATCCTTTGACCATTTATCAATTGGGGAATGACTTGTTTTCTTCTGAATTTAACTCAGTTCTCTATATTAATTTTAGAAATGAGTTCTTTTTCAGAAATACTGGCTGTACAAATTGTTTCCCAGTGCTCTGATTTCCTTCTAAAGTCAGTTACATTTATTTTATAAAATCCTTTTAATTTAATGTAATTAAAATTGTTCCTTTTACATTTTATAAATGCTCTTTATCTCATTTGGTCATGAATTCTAACCTTATCTATTGATGTTTGGTCAAACACTTCCTTGCTCTCTTAATTTGTTTATGATATCATCCTTTATGTCTAAGATGTGCTTTGACTTGGAAATGGAATGTGAGATGTTGGTCTCTGCCTAGCTTCTGCTACAATGTCTTCCAATTTTCCCAGCAGTTTGTGACAATAGTGAAGGTCTTTGTTATTAGAGGCATATATTTTTTGACTATCTCCAGACCTAGAATCCTCTTCTTCCTCATTTCTGACTTCCTTCAAGTCCTGACTAAACTGCCCTCTTCTCCAGGAGACTTTTCTCAGTCCCTTCCAATCCTGGTATCTTCCTTTTGTGACTGGTTTTGATTTATCGTGCACTGAGCTTGGCTGAGCACCGTTGTTCACATGTTGTCTTCCCCCTGGTTTTGTGGACTTTGGAGCTTAGACCCATCTCTTACCTTATGTGTAGTCTGATCACTTGGCACTGTGCCTGGACTGTGATTGCATGTCCAGCTGGTGTGAGGCAGCCTCTGCATCCTCCCTCCTCCTACCCTTCCCTTCCCTTCTCTTCCCTCCCCTCCCCTCCCCTCCCCTCCCCTTTTCCTTTGTATTTGTATCCCCAACCCTTAGGAGAGTACTTGTAACAGAGTGCCAACTTAATCAGTGTTTCTCACCATTCTCCAAAAATGTTCACATACATACTCCAGTGTTTCATTGCTTACTGATTATAGATATATAATATTGTACACATATATATATTTTAAAAATAGAAATAAAAAGGATTAGATAGTTGAAATAATTAAAATTCTAATATTATAAAAGCCTTTCTTCTTGTTAAATTATTAAATATTAATTGGATTATTAATAGTTTAATCTGCTTTTAAAATAAATTTTATGAATATCTTTTTTAATATCTCCAGAATTTTTCTCATTACTCAATATTCTTTCTCATTCTTCACATATAACAAGAAATTTTTTTTTTTAGATTTTATTTTTTCAAGGCAATGGGGTTAAGTGGCTTGCCCAAGACCACACAGCTAGGTAATTGTTAAGTGTCTGAGGCAGGATTTGAACTGACTCCAGGGCCAATGCTCTATCCACTGCGCCACCTAGCCACCCTTAAGAAATATCTTTTTTAAAAAGAAAAGAGAAAAAAACAAGACCTAAAGTTTGAAAATGTATATAAAGTTCTAGGCTTGTGTCCCTCCTATTTTGGGACTATGTGTGTTCTTTGTTTACACTGTTCATTTTTGGTTGTTTTGCAGTTGCTTTTTCCTTTTACATTAATGTAGACGTTGTATATATATTATTTGCTTAGTATTACTTCTTTCCTCATCAAATCATCTGCATTTTCTTATACTTCTATATTTTTTATATATTATTTCTTACAGCACAGTAATACTCTTTTTATATTCATGTGCCGGTTTTTTTTAACTACTTTCTAATCAGTGAATGTCTTCTTATTTTGAGTTTTTTGCTATCAAAAAAAGTTGCTCTAAATATTTTGATATATATGTGAGCTTCGAGGTTGAAGCCTCATTTTGCTCATGTTGTATTCAGTGAGTTTCTAGTTTCTTAGGAGAAATCTTAATCATGTCCATTCATTTTGAATTAGTTTAGTTAAAACAAGATAATGTAATCATTAATATGTTGCAGTACACTGATAGTAAACAAAGAAAACTGAAGGTACCACTATTAACTCCCTGGTGTAAAACTCTTAATACTCTGTCCTCAAGATAAACCTCATATACCACTTATGATTTAACCATCTGACTCATGAATGTAGAAAGGGTGCTAGTATCATTCTATTAAATAAGTTATCGTCCAACTTGTTATTTTTAGGTAGAAAAATATAAAGAAAAAATCTATATTTGGAATCTTTCACACTATACTTTGAAGGTAACTCCAGTGGGCAGTTGATGACATGAGAGATAATTTCTACTTTTTAATGCAAAGGGAAGGAAACAGAATCAAGAAAACAGTTTACAGTGACTACAACCACATAAATGAAAAGAACAACAATAAAATACAAAACAAAATAATCAATGTTGTGTATTTATGTAAGCCAGTCTTGGAACCAGAGGAAAGAGATAGGAAAGGATACTTCCTTCCCTTGGTTTTTGAGTATGGCATGTAATATAAGATTTGGTGTAGCAGAACTGCTCCCCCTCCCCTTTCCTTTCTTTTTTATCCTTTGTTATAAGGAATGGTTAGTTATGGAAGGAAGGAAAAGTATTTATATATAGGGTTAGTGAAGGTAATATAAAAACAAAAAGCAAAACAAATTTAAAAAAACACCTAGATGAGACCATAGATAACTTAGTTTTATTCCTTAATTTTACATGTCCACTAAGGTTTGAGCAATCTGTTGAACTCATCTTGTTAATGTTAGTCACGACTGAGCATGGCATGGCCTCTGAGGTGCCTTCTAATTCTAGTTGTTCCATCCTTTGCAAAAGCAAATTCATATCTCCTAATTTTCCACTGCACTGCTGTTTCCCATTATGCCACTGTTTTAAGATTTCAAATAAAAGATTTTCTATTTTATCAGTAGGTCAAGTCTAGGGAGATGAAAATAATATTATCATTTATGTTCAAAACAACATTTTTTTAGTGGCAAGAATTTTTATTTCTAATATTTTATGAATTTCCATCAAAAGTCAATTCTGGTGTCTGCTTTTTTTTGTACTTTATACATTTTGGGTACTATATTTACTTCATCAGAAGTTATTATTACCCATTCTTTTACTCATTTTTAAAGTTTTTGTTTTTTGTTTTTAGGTTTTGTGCAAGGCAATGGGGTTAAGTGGCTTGCCCAAGGCCACATGGCTAGGTAATTATTAAGTGTTTGAGGTCAGATTTGAACTCAGGTCCTCCTGACTCCAGGGCCAGTGCTTTATCCACTGCACCACCTAGCTTCCCCTAAAGGTTTTTTTAATTGTTTATTTTGCAGTCCAATTTTTTTTCCTTCTCTCTCCTCTCCCTTATCCATTTGAGAAATCAAAAAATATAATACCCATATGAAATGATGCAAAGCAAATTTCCATAGTAGCCATTTTGGGATTGGGAGAAGAGCAAGAAAAATAAAGAGAAAAGAATATGTTCATTCTGCTCTCATGTATCTCCATTTCTTCTGGAGGTGAGAGAGTATTTTTCATCCTGAGAGTTTTGGAATTGTTAGAGAGCACTAACAATCAGCTTTGTCAAATCTTTCAAAGTTGATAATTGTTACAATGTTGCTGTTGTATACATTGTTCACTTTATTTTTTATCAGTTCATATAAGTCTTCCCAGGCTTCTCTGAAACCATCTTCTTTCATTATTTTTTACTGCATAATAATTTTCCATCGTATTCCCATATTCTTTACCACCACAAAAAGAGCTGCTATTATAAGTATTTCTGTACATGTAGACCCTTTTCCTCTTTCTTGATCTCTTTAGGATACACCCCTAATAGTGGTATTGCTGGTCAAAGGGTATGCTCATTTTTATAATCCTTTGGGCATAGTTCTAAATTGTTTTCCAGAAATGGATCAATTTACCACTGCATCACCACTTCATTCTTAGTGTACCTTTTTTCCTTATCCCTGCCAGCATTTGTTATTTTCTTTTTCTTATTATTTTAACCAGTCTTATGGCTGTGAGAAGATTTGCAATATTTTCATTTCTACTTCTCCAAGAATTTGACTTAATTACTTTGATTTTTTTTCTGGAAACTAGCTGCTTACATCCTTTTACCATTTATCAATTGGAGAATGGCTTCTATTTTTATCAATTTGACTCACATATATAATAAATAAGAAATGTGCCATTTATCAGAAAAACATTTCCAGTTTCTTGTTTTCATTCTAATTTTAGTTATATTGGTTTTATTTGTTCAAAAATTTTTTAAATTCATGTTATCAAAATTATACTTTTTATGATCTGTGATCTTTTATCTCTTAAATCTCTATAAAACGGCTGGTAATTTTTTTTCTATGCTTCCCTAATTTGCTTATTATATCCCCCTTTATGTCTAAATCATGTACTCATTTTGATCTTATCTTGGAATATGGTGTGAGTTGTTGATCTATGCCTTCTCTCTGACAGACTGCTTTTTAATTTTTCCAGTATCTTTTATAAAATGGTGAGTTCTTTCTCAAACACTAGATTATTATACTCCAACAAAATTTCTAACCAATGTAAAAGTAATGAATTCTTTATTAATGGTCCATCTCAAATTTTAATTCTCTTCTCTGTCTCGATCTCCCTTTCACTCCACTCCACTATCACGTCTGCCTCCTTCCTTTCTTTTTCTAACTATGGTAGAGAAAAACTGCTCAAGTGTGTTGGGAATACTTTGTAGCCAAGGATTTAACCTGGATCATGACAACCATGTGATCTGTTAACTGAGAAAAGAGGCTCCTTTCTACAGATATTATTTTTCTCTAAGCCTTTTGTTGGTCTGCCCACTTTAAATGTCTTCCTAGTTTTTTTGTTTCCTTGCTTATTCTGGCCTTCCTAGAAGGACCTCCCTAAGACTTCAGTTCCTTTAAGGTTTCTCATATAATTCTAACCCACATCACTGCCCCTTCTTTAATTCCCACAGCATCTTTGGTCTTTTATCTTAATCACTTAGTTATTTTTGTTTTCTATTAAATATTTCTTAATTGTGTCTTGGTGGGAAAATGAAAACAGAAACTGTATTTGCCATCCTACATAGCTATTACCACATCAGTCACTTATAGGTACTTAGTAAATCTTTGTTGAATTAGAAATTATAAATATTTAGTATTCCCTTTTAAGCCTAACAGAAAAGATGTGGTGTTGATAGTGTTTACTTTAATTACATAATGTTACTGTTATCTATTCTTTTCTTAAAATGACAAGATACTATTATTATTGATTCCTAGATGATTTCATGTAAGATTTTTGCTATAATGAATTCTTTATCATAAAGAGAGTTGACCTGTAATCTTCCTTTTGCATTTAGCCATGTCAGTGGGAACAAAGTTGGCTGGGAAAAGACAGGAAACCAGTCAGAAACGCAAGCACGTGGAGATCCAGGAGACCAAACAAAGGTAGCATATGTAGATTTTCTTTTTTCCTTTAAATATAAAAGTTATTAAACTTTCAGAGTGCATGAATGTATATTTGTAATTAGTTATCAGGGGAACTTTTCCATAGCAGGAGTAAAAACTCAGAGAATTTTTGTTGTCTCTTCTGACTTGCAACTTTCAAATCCAATTACCAAGTCTTTAGAAATATTATTTCTGCAATATCTTGCATATTGCCACCCTTTTTTTTCTTTATGACCCTAGTACTGACCCTCACTGTCACCCACATCTCTTCTTTTCTCTTTTGAATGCATCTTTTTTTAAAATTTATTTTAAGGCAATGGTGTTAAGTGACTTGCCCAAGGTCACACAGCTAGGTAATTATTAAATGTTATTTCATATTGTTACATTCCACATTCAAGCCAAATGGGCATACTCTTAACATTTACATTTGCCTACCACCTTAACTCATATTGTTCCCTATACTTGGAATGCTGTATTGGCTTTTCACCTTTTCACTCCTTAACTACTTTATACATAAAAGTGTAACTAAAACACTATCTTGTACAAGAAGCCTTCCCAATCCAGTAGCTAACAACTCATCATATCCTTTGCTTCTCTCCTCTTACCTAGTTTCACAATACTCTAATGTTCTTAAAATGAAGTATGTTATCATCATCTGCATTTATATCTTTTTCCACTAGTAAGCTAAAAGCAACATGAGATCAAGGATCATATCTTGTTTAAACTTTGCATCTTCTCTGGAGTCTACCACAGTGGCATGATTACATAAGTTAACTTAAAATAAGGTATACTTCATCAACTCAGTTCTACTTTACTCCTCAGATTTACCAACACAGTGCCTATTTACTTTCACATAGAAATTTTAAAATGAAAAACAACAAAAAAGTTTGAAATAAATAGAAAACAGAGATGGAATGGTTACAGTAGCAAAAGCAATACATTTGGAGTCTGAAGACTAGAATACAAATACTGATTCTGCTATTTAGGTCATTCATGATCTCTTGAACAAGTAGCTCAATTTAGAACCTCACTTTCTAATCTCATGATTTGATGAAGAATACAAGCAAGAATAAAATAATAGCCTATTACCTTGTACTTAAAAATTGTACCTTCCAAAACAATTTGACATTTACCCTAAGGCAATTACTTTTGCATTTCCCTAAGGCAATAGGATAGTCTCCCATTTTAAATATAAATAATCTTGTTATTCTCCTGAGTTCAATAATTCATCAGCAACTAATTGGTTGCTGCATATTTCTACCTAAATAATCTTGTCGGAATCTCAAACTCATTATATATATATATAAAACTTAACTCATTATCTTCTCTTCTCAGAACCTTTCTCTCTTCCAAATTTTTCATTTATTGTTAAGGTTATCATTTTTTTCCAGAAACACCAAGTCTACCTCTCAATCATCTTCATTTTTCTTTCCAGTTCACTGTCCCATAAGTTGGCAAGTCTGATTAATTTGCCTCCATAAGACCTTAAATCTGTTTAAATCTTTTGTAGTTACCACCTCATTTTAGGTCCCCATCCCTCACCTGGATTATTAAAATAGCTTTCTAATTGGTCTTCTTGCTTCTTTTTTTTCCCCCCCCTTTCTAACATTCTTCCTAAAGGTACCAAAATAATATTCCTAAAGCACAGGTCTGTCTGACCATAACTCCCCTGTTCCATAATCATTGGTTATGACCACTTACCTCTAAAATAAAGCACAAACTCTTCAACCCTCCTTTTAAAATCTCTTCACCTTACACTCTGTCACTATTTTTCCATCCTTATTTCTCATGAATCTCCTTCATGTTCTTTATATTTCAGCCAAATTGACCATCATGCTGTTACCCATCCATGACATTCCATTTCTTTTTTCTTTCCCTTCGCAGTCTCCCATTTTTAACTCCTCCCTCACCCTCTACCTTAGAATAAGTAGTACAACTTACTGAAGGCAGCTTTCCCTTTTTCTGCTTATAGTGCTCTCTACTTCAGTTATCTTGTAATTCTTCTCATTGTCTATGTTATCTTCTCAGTAAATGAAAACTCCTGGAGGTCAGGGATAATTTTGCTTTTCATCTTTTTATTATAAATGTTTTGCTTATTTAATAGCTATGAAATGGATACATTCAATTAAATTCCACAAAAACATCACAGACAACACAAATGAGTTGTTGAATGTGTCTTGATTTTCTAATTTTAATCTTTGTTTTTAAAAAGATGAAATTAAGTTCACATTATTCTATTTATGTTTGGCAAGCTTATTAGAATTATACTATAATCTACATTTATCCTTTATCATGGGGGTTGGGGGGGGGTTTATGAGATGATACATGCCTTCATTATAATTCAACATTTTCCCCCAAGATTTTAACTAGGGGTCCATTTCTCGTATACCATAATTTCCTTCTTTGCAAACCCCATTGATTATCTCCATATCAGCACCTTTTGGAGGTCACTGACAGAAAGAATTCAGTGCAGAAAGAGGATTGCATTGGCAGCTGGGTTCTTTAATGTCTCACTTTGTGATGGAAGGCAAGTCACATTACTCTTAGTTCTCTCGTCACTCATCAACAAGACGAGTTGGTTGACCTTAATAGTTTTTAAATTACCTCCTAGTTTAAATGGTATGATATTAAATATATTTTTCCTTTTCTCTCTTTTAGGCAGAAGGTTCCTCTACTGCCTCTTCAGGAAGCCAGATAGCTGAAGGGAAAGGGAACCAAGCCAACACTGCACAAATCCCCTGCCTTTTGTCAATGCCCACCAGGAACCACATGGATATTACCACACCTCCATTACCTCCTGTTGCACCAGAAGTATTGAGAGTAGCAGAGCACAGGCACAAGAAGGGGTTAATGTATCCCTACATCTTTCATATTCTTACAAAGGTATTATCTAAGATGACACTAGTATTACTGGGTTTATAGATGGTAATTCCTCCTTTTTTAAAAAAAGTGTATTCTGTGCCTTTGCAAAGTATTTTAAAAATAATTTCACTACACTGCAAATTTCATTTTTTTCTAAACAGGAATATATCAAATTGTACAAAAACTTTTTCATATCTAACTCCCAGTGAATACACAAAAGTATCATTTACTTCTTGTAGAAATGATTACTTCGTTATATATATCAGAATTGTTTTTTCTTCAGTTTAGTGTAAATCTCTTAAAAGTTTTTCTTCTACTTATATAGCAAAATAACACCTAAATTATTTTGGGATATCTTATTTTTTCCAATTTGATCTCCATATATTTCAATTTCAGGTTTCATTCTTATTTTAGATAGAATCTCTAATATGTACAACTTAATGTCTGCCTTTTGAGTGGCTAATGCATTCTGTATTTTGACATGTTCATCTAATTGAAGGTGATTTTGTAATACAAAAATATTTTAAAAATGTATTGTAGGATGTTAATTGCTTTATGTGCATAAAATCAGAAAATGCAAGGATCTTTTCCATAGAGATGTACTTGAATTTTTTAAAACTTTCTAAGTGTATACCTACAAATATGTTATATTGGAATAACATTTTAGGAAATCTTAATTTTTTTTCAGTTCTAAGGTTTATATGCAATTTTCATACTGATTTCCAAGTTAATTTTCTTTATGTGATAGTCATAGACCTTGCCTTACATAGGGAATTCTTCTGATCAATTAATTTGTTAATTAATGTGTATTTTTTTAATTGTTCCATAGAAGCACTACTTTGATTTGTGCAGGGAGTCTCTCAATTAAAAGTTTCTTTTCTGTCTATCTTAATGTAATTAATTCCATTTGAAATTTGTAGATAGCGCTTGATTGATAGAGAAAAAAAGCCATACACACAAATGCGAAATTCTGAGATGAATTTATTTTGGTAAGGAGTGTTAATCAATTAGCCTCAGTCCTGCTTAGTTTTATAAATTAGAAGAAATCAGGAGTGTTCAATCTATTACTGTTTATCCAGGTCTTTTTATTTATTCCTTTAATTGTAATTGTTTCTGATTATACTGCATTATTTTATTAAGATGTATGTGTACAGTATTACTTGTAGTTTATCATTTTTAAGATGGAAAAGCTTTTGAACTTGGAACAGATGTTGAATTGGATAAGTGTCATTGTAGGGAAGGGGGTTTTAATCCTTTTAGAGAATTAACCAACTTCTTTAGATACCACATACTCTCTCTCCCCGCCATGTTCTTCCATGTGTCAGGTTCTCTGAAATCACCAGTTGTATCAGAATAATCAAATCTACATAGTGATGGATATACTACTCGATTTATGTATAACTGTTAAGATCCAAAAGAAAACCATACAATTTTATGTGCATCTGCATTTCACTATTACTCATTATTTTCATAATTATTTTGAAGGCAAACATTTATAAACTATGTGATACTATGTTTGTCATCAAGACAACTTATTTTTTCCAACTTGCATTTTAAAGACTTTCTTGAATGCTAAATGTATTTAGGAACACACAAATCAGAGAGTATGTTATGAGTTCAATCTTTCCCAATGAATCAACTTGGGCACAACATTTTCAGGGAGATAATACTTCAAACATTTCTAGAAAGGTAATTTTTGTTGAAAAACTTCCCTTCTCCTAAGAGAAAAATATATTGAAGATGCTGTTTATATCTGATGACATCAAACAAATAATTCCTAAAGAATTTTTAAAGCAGAATACATGGTAAATAAAATAACTCTAAAGGAGAGTGTTAGAACACTGTAGCTACCCAGGCATAAGTAACAGTATCTTTCATAAAACTACATATAGAATTAGAAGTAACTGACAGTTTAACATATGTATGATTGATTTATGGTGTCAAATTGTGTTTGGAAGAACCACTCTAGCTTTGTGCCAACCATTGTTAGATGATGTCTAGTCTAGTCAATAATTTAAATTAAGATTTATTTTTATGTTGTGAATATAGAATTAATTAGTCACAAAAATCATAAAACATGCTCATTAAGGTGTAAATAGTCTACCTGAATAAGTGGCCATAAAGATTTTCTGTAGCTCTTTTGGAAGATGGACCCATTGTTCTCTCTTGGCTAGAGAACATCTTGAAACTATGATTGGGAAGAAAGGGGTGACAATATAGGAGAAATGGAAAAATCAAGCCTGATCTTTGTGAGACTGTAACTTAGTTGTCTTGGAATTTAGCAAGTATTTATTGAGCACTCACTATACCAGAACAAAAGGACTAAAACATTAAGACATAAGTTAATATCATTTCAAAAGTTTATTTTAGGTAAGTCACTTAAGATAATTTTTGCAGAAAAGGGTAAGAAAAGTTTAATCAAATTCTTGTTTTCTTAGTAAACAGGGAGATTTATCTAATAAAATCACATAATCTTAGAGTGGGAAAGTTTTGTAGAGATAGATTTTTCTAGTTCAACTTGTTCTCCAGTGCAGGCGTCCCTTCTACAGCATGCTTAAGTGATCACTTGCCTGATAACATTGTTCCAACCCATTACAAAGCATTTTGACTCATTCATAGGATTTTCTTCTTTCCTAATTTGTGAACTAAAATAGTGAAAAATGTATTTTAAGTTCTGATAAAAGATTTTTGACTACAGGTTACTACATGAACTCATACCAAACACTTCATTCTGCTTGTTTTAAGATGGCCATTTAATTTAGATTAACATTGAAAAAATGTTTTAAAAGGAATTATACGGTATATTTCTGTAAGCTTTTTTAATTCAACATGAAAAATGTGCAATATTATTCTGCTTTCTTCCATGCAAAGGGTGAAATCAAAATTGCTGTTTCTATTGAAGATGAAGCCAACAAAGACCTGCCTCCTGCTGCTCTGCTTTATAGGCCAGTTCGTCAGTATGTTTACGGAGTCCTGTTTAGTTTGGCAGAAAGCAGAAAGAAAACTGAAAGACTTGCTTTTAGAAAGAACAGACTTCCACCAGAATGTATGTACTGTAAAATCCATTGTTTGCTTTCTTCAGTACCTCATAATCTTTTGTGCATTTTCCAAAGGTTTAGAAGAGACATTATTCAATTAGCTTTGAGAGCCTCATAAATGTAACAAAGATGACACTTCATCTGGACAGTAGGGCCAGGTTTATTTAAGGGGATATGTGATGTTACTCTCATATTATCTCACTTTAATAAAACAATCAAATGTTAAGTATTCATTTCATACTGAAAGTGGACATAAACAGTAAGCTTTCTGACACGGTTTCATTTCTGTAATTAGCATATTTCATTCCACAGTATGTGCTTAAATGCATATGTTGTGGTTTTTTAAAGTTAAAGTTTGAGACTGAATATGTCTGGATTTCTATTATATTTGATGAAACACATGAAAATACTCCAGTGTCTTTTCTGCTAATTCAAGGTGCTCTTTAAAAAACAACAACTTTAAAACTATATTATTTATGATCTGATTTTATTGCATCATTAATAACATTGTTATGGTAAATTTTTGCAAAGTCCACTTAAAATTTGTGTACTGATCAGCAGATTAAATGAAACCATTTAGGGGAGACTAAAAGAAATTGTTCGAAATGTTGATAAATTCTGATTAATTAACAGTTTTTAATCTTTTAATTGCAACTATGTAGGGGTTAAGTAGTGTTGCAAAAATGCTACTCCTAAAAAAATTTATCTAGTAAAAGAAAAATATATTGAATGTATTGTTATTCTGTGTATTTTGCAGAGAAAAATTATTTTCAAAATAAGGAAAAAGTAAATTAGAAAAAGAGAGTAAAATGATGGTTACTAAATAAACTTAAAAAAAATCCCTGTGGTATATTTCAAATAGTAAATGACAAACAAAAAAGATAGTGTATTTTCTTCAAAAATTTTCAGATCCCTTGTGAATTTAACTAATTCTAGGTCACAGATTGAGGATAAGGATTTCAGATTTAAATTTGGAGGCTACTTAAACTCTTCTAATTAATATTATTTATTGGTTGCTCATATTCTATAAAGTAGTTTTTTAAGTATGATTGTAACATACATTTCATTTTTTGTGACAGAAACCATAATTCTGTGAACTTGTTATAAAATTAATTGGCTAGCACTGCTATTAATTTAAAGCATATGACTAATGCCTGCTGTTTTTAAATGTGACTAGAAAGAGGTGTCTTTGAATAATATATGCTTGGGGGTACATGTTATGGTATTTCTTAGTATATAATGGGAAGATTCTTTTCAGTACTTTATAGTATATTAAATGTATATACAGCCTTTTTTCTGACAATGCTTCATATATTTGCTTCAAAACATACTCTCTTCCTGAGTTATGTATAAATGCCATTGGTCTTCCGTTGCTGTTTATCGTTAATCTTCCACTTGCCAATTTATTAGAAGTTGTTTCTCTTTCTTTTGTCTTTCTTGAGTTTACTGATACACTTTCACTTACCATATAGAAAGAAGTGGCTTAGATTTCCTTTTGGTATAGCTCTCTTTCTTTCTCTCATTCTAAAGGTAATGCTAAAGAAATTGATTTGAAAATGGATCATTGTATTTAATATTGTTTAAATATTATCTTTACTTTATTCCTTCAGTTTGATCTAACCTATATGATATTTTAACCATCATATTATTTAGTTTCCTTACTGACCTTTTTAAAAAATTCCATTTGCAAGTTAGTGTATTCATTCTCTAAGCAGAATTTCATGACAGTTTCTACTGGTGTGATGAATGCCAGCATAAGACCTAGTATGCTTCAGTATTTATATCCAAACCACTGCTGTGCCTCCAATAATTTAATCCGAATTTGTGTTTGTGCTTTAAGAGTATAGTCTTTATTTTGTAGCAACTACTGTATAACACTCTTAAGTATGTTTTGTAATCATAATCTGAGTTGAAAATGACTTACTTCAATTTGCCATGAATTCCAAAAGAATTTCAAGTCTCTTGGTATTTCTATGACCACAGCTACATAAAATACAGATTGAATAAGATAATCTGTTTTACCATGTAGTTTATAATATTGATGCTAGAAAATATGTATTAATTGAGCACCATAAATTCCACTGTTGATTGATCATGTCAGTAATAGTAAATGTTGAAATTTTTTAAAGATATTCAAGTTTATGGGTCTTCCAGAAGTAATAAAGAATTTTTAATAAGGTTGATGAATGCCATTTATCAATCTTTATCTTTTCTGACCTTTTGCTTTTAACCTAACCTTTCCTTTTCTCTTGAATTGTAGTATGAAATCATGTTGGTATACTGGGAGTACTGTTGGCTTTATTATATAGTTATACATAAGAGATAACAAAAAGGACAAAGTGTACAACCAAGATAAAGAGGAACAAAAGTGAATTTGAGTGAAACTGCTATGATTCTCTGGTTTTGAATTCACATTTTCTTTTGCTTACACACAGTCATACACATGGGTACACAAGGTCACAGGACTAGCATATAATCTGGATACTTATTTAAGTACAGTGATGATTTTTTTCCCCATTCATAATTGAAAAAATTTCAAAATTTCCTTCACCTATCCCTTGATTAATGGCCATTCTCTCAGTTTCTAATTACTTGCCACTGAAAAGGACTTCTCTAATTATTTTTGAGCATGTGTCCTTTTCCTCTTTTTTTAAAAAATAGATTTTTTTAAAATATAGATTAGATGTAGATTAATTTTTATATCTCTTGGTCAAAGGGAATGTGCAGTTTAATATTGTTTTGACCATAGTTTCAAATTACTTTCTAGGAATGGCTAGACGAGTTCACAGCTTAATCAATAACACGTTAATGTATCTCCCCCCCCCCCAACGGCTTCTACAGTATTTTATTTTTCCTTTTTGTCAGCTTTGAAAATCTGATGGGTATTAGATGAACCTCAGAGTTATTGAATTTCTTTAATTATTAGTGGTTTAGTGTTTTTTCCTATGGCTGGCTATTGATATTTTGAATTTCTATCTCTGAAAACTTTGTTCTTATTCTTGGATCATTTATCAGTTGGGAAATGGCTCTTAAATATTTGAATCAGTTCTATATATATGTCTTAGAAATGAATATCAGAGAAACTTTCTGAAAAGATAGGGACTATCTGTTGTAACTAATATATATCATATCTAAGCTGGACAACATTTTTTTCTAGTCCTGTAGTTCCCCTCCTAGTTCAGAGAAACCATATCATCTAATTTTTTGGTACCCTATGATATGTTGGTTTTCTGTATTTTGAACTTATGGAAAATATGAGTTTAATAGTTTTACCTTTTCTTTTTCCTATCACAAATCATGATTCTAACTCTTATTTTGATTTTGTCTCCTACATTGCTTTAAAAAAGTATTTTTTGTCTTAAATTTGTCACAAGCAGTCACTTGTTATATAATTTAATATTTCTAAGGTTATTTTTACAGGATTTTGTCTTCTATAGATTTTTAGGATTTTTTTAACCCTTCTGAATATTTTTAAAATATTCAATGAGGTACCTTCAGAACTACACTAGACAGTTTGTACCTTTCCTTTTTAAAATTATTTATTATTTTAAATATAATCATTTTTCTAATTGATTTGCTTTTTAAGTTTGAGGATCATGTAGTCCTACCCCACCTTTCCTTAAACTCATTAACATCTATTGTACAGATGTTCATGGCTGGTTTTTTTTTCTTGGTATCTATGACATTACTCAAACTAGTGCCATGCTTATATTTCTCATTGTTATTGGGATTACATGTTTTATACATTGAGAAATAACTTCTTTTCTTTTTCTTTTTTCTTTTTTAGATTTTTTCAAGGCAATGAGGTTAAGTGGCTTGCCCAAGGCCACATGGCTAGGTAATTATTAAGTGTCTGAGGCCGGATTTGAACTCAGGTACTCCTGACTCCAAGGCCAGTGCTCTATCCACTGTGTCACCTAGCTGCCCCCTTAGAAATAATTTATTTCAAAAGGAAGAATGTATGCTAAAACTTTTTCACATTCAGAGGTCATTAAAAGTAAGCATAAAGAAACAGCTATCTTCACAGCGATGAAAGTAATAACCATGTTATGTGTATGGTTTCAGGAAAGTTGGATCCCCCCCCCCAACTTTCGTGGTTCTTTAATTTTAAGATGAAAAGTGGTAATAAAGAAAATATTATAATTAGGAGTTATATACTGCTGTTGTTAAAAAGTAGTTTAATATGACTAGAATTATCTTGGGAATGTTTCACGAAGAGAATTATAAAATTGTTTAAAAAATCAATATAGTAGAATAGATATATGGAAATGAAGGTAAAAGTCCCCAACCCCCCTTAACTACAGTGTAAGAGCTACAATTTGTTTTGTTTTCTTTTAGGTTTTTGCAAGGCAATTGGGGTTAAGTGGCTTGCCCAGGGCCACACAGCTAGGTAATTATTAAGTGTCTGAGACCAGATTTGAACCCAGGTACTCTTGACTCCAGGGCCTGTGTGTGCTTTATCCACTGCGCCACCACCTAGCCGCCCCTACAGTTTTTTTTAATTATAAAAGAAATGTTATAACTTTTTTAGACATCCTGAAGGTTTTGAAGTGGGATGGCAGAGTATAGAAAAAGTAGAGAAATGTGGGAATCATTTAGAAAAGCCTGTAAGGTCTTCCCAAAATGATAATATCTATGCTATTCACCTTTTTAAAAAATAAAAAAAAAGTACCTGGAAATCTTTCACATTGTTATTTGCTAAAATTCTATCACATAGAAGTTCATCTTGATAACTAAAAGGTTTTAGAAATATAAATAACCCTACACAAAGTATGTTTTAGGGGAGGGCTTTTAGTTAATACATGATAAGATATTTTTAGGAGTTTCACTATTTAGATATCTTTGTAACACTATTGTTTTAGGAATTAAATACTTGCATATATCATTTTAGTATTGGTAGAAGTTATTAGTATAACTTCTTTGGAGACCCAGTTTTTAAATTTTTTAAATATTTAAATTAAATCAACTCTCAATGACTAGATAAACTCAGCTGAGTATGCTGATCTATGCTTAGTCTTGAAAATTCAATATATTTTAACGTTCTTTATTTTGATTGGAAGAGCTGTTTTGATTTTAAGTAGAGGAGTTGGATTCTAATTTTGATTCTGCTACATTTACTACCTTTCTGACTTTAGGCAAATTATTTGACTTAGAGTGATATAAAATAAGGAAATAGGGCCAAATGCCACTTCCAACACTGGATCCTTTGATTATAGGAGTAGATTTTTTAATGCCTTTAATTCTAGCTAAAGGATAATATAATAAGCAGACTTTTGGATATCCTATTTAGTAAATAAGGGGCATGATTTCCTAAAGTTAGGAACCGATTCCTTTTTTCATTAAACATTAAGTACTTAATGTGTAATAAATAGTACATTGTTCTTGGTTATTGAAGGATTTACAAAGGTAAAGGTGATTTCTTTCTTCAATAATAAGCTTATACTTTCTATAATATAAATATCATTATCATCATAATAAGCCTTTTTTGTGAAATGAAAAACTGAAACCTTGTTAATGTCCTTGAGATTTCCATATTGTGAGATAAACTGTAATGACTTCATTTGAGAAATTAAACCTTTTTTTTTTGTTGACCCTGAAATATGGGCCTCCCTGTTCTGGGATCTATGATGTATTTGTTTCTGACTAAAATAATTTCCCAATTGAGTCTTCCTTTTTTTAATTTTTTTTTGTCACCTCAAATGTGATCTAAGTGATAGCCTTAGCACCAGGAAAAACATTCTGAAGGGGAAAAAGTCTATTTAACCAATATTTCTAAAGTAAATACAACAAAATTAAAAGTTTGAAATTTAAAATTGTCGATTTATGCACCTAACTCAAAAGAATCTCAATGTAGAGCTGTTTTTGATAGGATTTATTATATAATTTCTCCACTAATTTTCTCCTTCTACTCTCATTTTTAGTTGATTAGAGCCAGATCTCAAAATATAGCTCTACTGAATCCATAAACAATTTTTATTTATGAAACTTACCTTAATTTTATCACATGTATGTCATTGTCACTTTTTGAAATCTGATTCATCTCAATGAATTCTTGTTACTTTTAAACATGATCAACAAAAACATGTAGGACAATACAATTTAGTCATTTCCCCAGAATTCATGTGGTGACACTGTATATATTTTAGATGAAGAGTGCCAAGAGGATCTTCAGTTCTCTAGTTCTTCTATGTCCCCCAGGTGACCAATTCTTCCCCTTGTTTTACAAACATTTCATAAGTAATAGGGGCAATCAAAACTGCCAGATTTTTTTCTTCCTGCCTAACTACTATTGTCATCAACTCAAACGGAAAAGTAATTATGTGTGTGAGCTCTGTCTGGGTTATTGATCACTTTGGTTGTTCCTTGCCTGTGAAGTTCATCTGATTAGTAACAGCAACAACTTCAGCAGGGTGAGAGGGAACCTAGAACATTTAGAATATTGGGTGAACCTTTTAATGAATTATAGTATAGACCTATATCTTGATAAAATTTTAAACAAAGATTTTGAAGTTCATTCTCACTCAAAAAGGTAGGTATAACCTCTTTGCTTTATTAAATTTTTTTTGCCTCTTTTGTTTTTTACTATAACCTTCATTTCCAAATATATTTCCTCTCTCAGATCGAGCATGAAGGCAATAAAAAAAAAGGTTGATCAAAACTAGCTGATATTTTATTAGCCAAATCTGAAAGTACATCCCCAGAGCTCCACCCTTATGCAAAGAAAGAAGAACATTAAATTTTTAAAAATGTGTTCTTTTTTTTTCCCCAGTTACATGTTAAAATCCATTTGAATATTGCATTTTTTAAAAATCTCCTCTTTGGGACTAGTCTTATTATAAGTACACTGTATTAAATTTGTTTTTTGTTCTTTCCATTTACATCTTATAATCAGGTGCATGTTGTTTTTCTTTATTCCACTTACTTTCTATGAAAGAGTGTTTATAATTATGTCTTTTCTAACTTCTCAATGTCATATTCACTGTTTGGAATATGGAATATTCCATTATATTCGAGTACCACAGTTGTTTTTTTAACCATTTCCCATTTGTTGGGTATCTATTTTTCTTTTCATTTCTTTACTGCCAAATTTGTTTATATTGTGACATATGAGGAACCTTTTTTTCTTTGACTTCTTGGAGATACCCTTCTTTTGTTCTTTCATATGTAAAAGGGTGATAAAATGGAGACTTTTTTTAGGGAGGCAGTCCTAAGTTTGACCAGATAAGGTATTTTTATTGAACCTGATGGTAAATTTAAAATATTGTGATAAGAAATATATTCCAACTATTGTTTTAACAGAATTATCTGGTTTTTTTTTCATTCTTTGGCATTTTAGAACAAGAAGAAAACTACAAAAAAGGAAATGACTGGTTTTGACACATTTTATAAGTGTTTTGGTAGACAAGTAAATTGCTTATTCAAACTTGCTTCCTTATGTTTAAATAATTCCAAAGTGAAATCATTTAGACTGTTTCTTTTTAAACAATACCTTTTGAACATTTTTGTAAAATTCAGGACTATGGATTATGTTTAAAATAAGTTAAGATATCCTTATTTATCGTTTATGAAAAATGATTGGCAAATAAGAAGGTTTTTCTTCTATGACTTTTAGGAAAGGAAGTCACAGCTTTATTTTGTGTGACTCTTCTGATTCTGTATACACTTTCTTTCAGAAAAGTTGAATGGTTCAAGCATAATGACCATTCAAAAGTTAGCTGAACAGCTGTAGAAAAATCCAAGTTTGTTAGAAGTCATTTGCTATTAAAATTTTGGATCAATATTTTCTCCAAAATATTTTACATACTGAATTTCTTTTGTGATTTTCTACAACTATGAAGAAGAAAAAGAAGTGATAAAAACCTTGTAATACATGACAAGATATCTTGTGTTTTCATATATGATGAAGATCAATTTAGTCTAAAGCCAAAAAGTTGAACTTAAATATGTATCACTTACCAGTGAGATTTGGAGAGAAGAATATGTGTTCACCTTGCTATCTTAGTGAATCAAAATCAGATTTGGGCAACTGGACTAGTTAAAATCTCTTAAGTATCAAGAAATAGGTACTGCATGAGATCTCTTTTGTGGTAAAAACCCTGTTGCTCAGGTTTACAGAGCACTTGATGCAAGTATTGAAACCACTCTCTTGGTCCCCTGATCCAATTAGTGTTCTTTCCCCACACGATCCTTTCCATCTGAGATGAACATATTCAAAATATGTTTCTTTTTTGTTTTGTTTTTAATTTGGGAGGACAGTAAGGTATGGTGGATAGTGTACTGGGCTTGGATTCAGAAAAACTTGGCAATCACATCCTGCCCTGTTAAGTTAGGTGACTAGGGACAAGTCACTTATTTGAGCTTTTAGTCAGCTCTTATTTTATGTTCTAACAGGGACACATAATGGAAGGAATTCCCATACCAATGAATCATAGGACCTTGATTATTAACACTTTTTAAAAAGGGAGAGGAGGGAAAAAAGCAAACGGAAAGAGAAATCAGATATATGAACAGAAGCAATATGTTGTACTGAGTAGAGAGCAGGATTTAGTCAGAGACCAAGGGATTCCTGGGTTCCAAGTCCCACCTAGTACATATGATACCAGACAAGTCACTACTCGGAGCTTTTGGCAACTGTTTGAAATTATAAACTGTAAAAATAAAGATGTTGACTTGAAGAGGGAATTTCCTTAACTGGGGATTCCCTATATCAGTATAATCCCAGGTCTATTCCTTATTTTTTCCTTTCTTTAAAAAAGAAGTAATACTGTGATTATTGAAAGCAGGATAGGATTGGGAGAAAGCAATGTAATATAAAACAGGAGGAATTGCAACTAAGAAGACCTAGTGCCTACAATTATAAATTAATGTAAGAACTATTGAGGGCTAGAAGTAATTAAGTTAAAATTTTTTCCTTTGAGAGCTTTAAAATAGCTTACTTTTTTTCAGTCTTTATTTAGATGATGGCTTTTCAAAAGTAAAGAAATAAAATTCAACAATATTAGCAACTGCTTATGGGTAGGAGCTATGTCTTAATATGCATTTTCATTAGTCTTCAGAAAAATTTTTTAGGAACCATTTAATGAATAAAATGTATTTAATACTATGGGGACAGGGGGAATTGAATGTACAATTCTATGCATGGTAACTACTCAGGAAATTCTGCTTGGAGTATCCCTTACAACATTGTCATGATTATCTGAGTTATAAATCTGGAAATCCTAAGTTGAAGATAGGTGAATTTGATGTCACCAAATGTTGCAAAACTAACTCTTGGACACCCTGGGACCATGAAAAAGACCTCCCAACTCAGCCATCTTGGAACTTGCCTTTGAGAGCCAGAGAAAACCCGTAAGGTCGGAGGTGATTCAGAGAGAACTTTGCATTAAATTAGAGGGATACAGTCGCTTTTTATCCCACACAAAAAATAATTTGAATTAAAATTATTTGAAGCAGATTGGTATACCAATGGGCAGTTTGATATTTATGTTATTTTCTCTATATATTTCAATGAATTATTCATTCATTAGTCATTCTACTATGGTAAACCCAAGAGGGAAATAAGTGGGAGGGAAGAATAAGAATAAGTGATAGAAAGTAATTGGTAGTGTACCTGAAGTAATAATAGATCAAATAGGAGTTTTGTTTGCTCAAGAAAGCACAACAATATGCTCTGATCTGTAAAATCATTATAGATATTAACAATCTCAGCGTTAACAAGAACTGTAACATAATTGTTCTGAACTATAGTATTCAAAGAAAAAGAATCTTGTGTATGTTAACCCACGAATCAAGGATAAAGCCATATAATTTAGTTCACTTATATAGCATTGAAACAAGTACATTCCTAAAAGTTAGTCTTTCTGTATATTGATTATATCTAAAATTTATGACGAATTGTTTGTTTTACCATGGTATATAATGGCATTTATAAAAGAATAGAAATATAGTCAGTATTAGATTGTTATTTTTGAAGATATTGTAGTACCTGACTCAGAAAAATGGATAAAATTGGTTTTCTGATTACAGTTTATAAAACCTAAATGATTTTTAGATTGTGAGCCTAAGGGCAGGAACCAACCAGCTGTATAATTCTTTTTCTTAATTTTTATGTGATTCTTTTGTATATTGATAATACCTACAAGTGTACCTGTGTGTGTATGTGTATATATATATATATACAGACATCCACACATACAGACAGTAATGTGAAATGTCTAAAATTTTTCTTTCAGAATCTTTCCAAAACATAAAAACTTGTATATTTCAAAGATCCACCATTTTATCGATATAAACTGACAGATTACAAACCCTTAATACCTGAGTAAAGTTTCTTAAATTATATATTCAAAAAATCAAAAGATAAAAGAAACTTTTCAAATAGTAACAACAGGAAAAGATTAAGAAAAGTATTTCTTATGTTTTGTTTGGTATAGTTACCAAAAAAGCAGCTAATGTTGATTAATCATCAGAAAATGGAATGAAATATAAGAATAGCCTATATCATTCTTGCTATGTATTCGTATGACTCTTACTGTTGTTACCTAAAACCCTTGAAAAAAGCCTGACTCAAAGATTTACATGTATTTTTTTTCTACTGGTGATTTTCTTTGGTGTAAAGTCTAACATTTTACCCTCTACATTTTCTGAAAAATTATATCATTGTGCATCTGTACTTAAAAATAGTAATCGAGCAGTCATTCATTGGTTAGTTCCCTTACCAAAATCTTGATGCTTTAGAATGCTTTTCTTTTTTGGTTTAGTCCAGCTATTAATAAAGCGGGTCTTGCTTTAAGAAAACCCCATCATAGGATAGTGATTATTACTTAGATAGGATATATTAATGCTAAAATTAGTATTTGTAGTATGAGCCAATCAAATACTTATTAAGTGCCTACTCTATGCAATGTTTTCCTTTCAACTTGAGTCATTATGTTCAATAATATATAATAATCAACTCTAGGACTTTTCTATATTGACCTGGTCTATGCTAGCCTCAGAAGTTCCCTTGCTATTTTTACAACTAAAATGGATTGCTTATTATTTTTAGATGTGATTTTGGTGATTTTTTTTAAACATGTTTAAATTAATATACATTCTTGAGGATTTAATTTCCTTCCAGGTGATAAATATTAATTGTTCTGTAATTTGCCTAACATAGGTCTGTGCATAATTTGGAAGTTGGGAAATGCATGTGGTTTTTATGTGAATTTTTTTCTTGTTGCTAAAATATCATTTATTTTTTATTGAAATTAATTTATCTTAATTTGTTCCTACTTGGTTTAAAATTTCAGATTCTTGAGTTTTATATCTAGTTGGATTCTTATGGGATTTTGAGTCAGTTAGTTGCTCAGTTATTACTTGTTAGTTTTTAAAATGGGAAGATTATAATTATATATCTGTAAACTTAGAGATAAAAAGGATAAAAGGGAAATGAAAGAACATTAGACTTTACGAAAAGAAAGAAGTATTTGCTTTGTAAATTAATAATAGCTTTTCTTCATGGATGTGGTTGATTTTGCAATGCTTTTATAAACTGAAGTACATAAATTCTGTTATTATCTGGTTGATAGGTAAAAGTAATTAAAACAAGAATTGATTTCGGATGCTTCTTTCCATTAGCAGATCTTTGGAGGAGAAATAGTTTTATAGTTCCATTCCAAAGGAATTTTTATCTCCTCTTCAGGACATACTTCTCTGCCTTTATATAAGCTCTAAGAGGTGATTTATTTGAATTGCATAATATATTCAAGATGTAAAAAAAAAAAAGTTTTTTGGGGGGGTCCTTGTTTTTCCCATCTCAACAGGATTTCAAGTGTCTTATGTATAATTAGTTTTTTCGTGTGCTAATATTTTAAAGATCACAAAATAGACACTATAAAAGGCTTTTCAATACTTTTTTCTTTCCTCAGTTTCGCCAGTGATAATTAAAGAATGGGCTGCTTACAAAGGAAAATCTCCCCAAACACCTGAACTGGTGGAAGCACTTGCATTCAGGGAGTGGACCTGCCCTAACCTGAAGAAACTATGGCTGGGGAAAGCTGTAGAAGATAAGAATAGAAGAATGAGAGCATTTTTGGCCTGTATGAGATCAGATACACCAGCAATGCTCAATCCAACTAATGTGCCCACTCACCTTATGGTGCTCTGCTGTGTATTACGGTTAGTATTTATCTCTCTCTCTTTATTGCAGTTAAGTTAAATGTGAATTAACACAAAAATAAAACTTGAGTGAACCAGGAGACTCAGAGAATATTATTTTCATGAACTGAACAAACCTTGTATGTATAAAGGACTGTGCTGGATCCTAATGGCAAGATTTATTCCACTTTCTCTAGCTCTCTCCAAGACCTATTTCCATATGAAATCATCATTGACTCTTTCTCCCTTGACCCTGGTGAAAAATAGTCACTTTCTTCTCACATTTTCTAGCACTTTGCTAGGCCCTTTGTCCTTGGCATATTCTGCTTTGTGTCAGTCATATTTATTTGCATGTCCTGTCCCTCTTATTTAAATAATAGATTCCTTGATGCTGCTTGAACTGGAATACCTACCTCTTAATATCTCTTTAACCTTGAGCAAGTAATTTGTTACTCCAAGTCTAACCTATAAAATGGAAAATATTCATACTTTCTTATAGGTCTAAAGTTACAAACCTGTGACTGTCATTTTTCCTCTTTATGGCCTTGAATATCAACATTTGTGCAAATATTTGTTAAATTGAAATGAGTTGACATAAGCTTACAGTCTAACTAGGATAATAATTTCTATTTAGATACATATGATAGAAAATAAAACTTCCAGCTCCACATCTCTAATCCTAAGAACAGAGGATTTTTTTTTTAGATTCTTTTTGCATTCTGCCTTATGACCCTTAATAGTTGCTGTTGCATGAATTTGTGTATATATGCCTTTGGGTGTAAGTTCTCCGAGTACAGGGACTATTTTTAGTTGGTCTATTTGTCCTTAAATGCCTAATATGCATTGGTGGAATTAAGAGGCAGTAGACCTGAATTCTATCCTGGGCTTGGCTGAACAAGGCTCTTGACCATTCTGGATCTTGAGATCCTTAACTGTGAGATGAAGTCTGTGCTGTCTAACAATTCCAGAACTGTACAAGTGCCTGATAACCCAAGTGCTATAGGATTTCAGGAAGAATAGACATTTGTAGCTTTTGAGTGACCAGGGCAGAGAAGCAGATAAAAGGAAGGACCATGGAGAAAATAATGTTTGATACAGATCATGGAGAGTTAAATAAAATTTCAGGAGTTGGAAGTAATGAAAGTTCTGAGCAGAAGGGAAAGAAAACAGACCGGGGGAAATATATAATCTGTTTTGTATGATCAATTTCTCTGATGATATGGGGGAATAATGTGAGATGAAAATGAAAAAAGTATGTTGAAGGCTTTGTATGTCAACCAAACCAAACCATAGTCTTTAGGGTTTTCTCGGTGGACAGAGTACAATATGAGGGGTGTGATATGATTTGGAACTTTTGTTTAAGGTTAATCTATCAGTAGATAGATTGCAGGTGAGAGTTGGAGTAATATTTAGTAGCTTGTAATGGTTAAAAAAAATTGTCTTCAACAGTATAGATACTCTTTCTATTCACATTTTTTTAAAATCTACTTCATTTCTTGGTGGTCAACACTCAAGGTCATGAGCTTCTCCATATAACAAAATACAAAGTCCATTGCTAGCCCATACTGAGAACCTTCCCTGCTTGGTAGGATGTAACCAAGGTCATACTCAGAAAAACTTTTGAGAATCCAGAGTTCCTTCCACACCAAAATAAAGGTTTGAAGCAGGCCTTTAGTGTAGCCTACAATATAGTATGCTTTCATTTTTAATTCTAATGTTGTTTTGATACTATCAGAAAATTAATTGACCATTTAGAAAATAAATAATTTACTCTTTATGTGATTTTTTTTTTTGCATAGATGCCCCCAGCCTTGATTCAAAAGTGTTCCAGTTGGTGATTATTAGTCATTCTAAGTAACATAAGATGAATTATAAGGGAACAATGTAGGAGGCAGAAAGATCAGTTAGAAAGTTATTGCATAGGTGGCACAGTGGATAGAGCATTAACCCTGGAGACAGGAGGACTTGAGTTCAAATGTGGCCTCAGATACATAATTATTATTTAGCTGTGTGACCTTGGGCAAGTCACTTAATTCCCTCCACTGCCTTGCAAAAAAATAAAAGTTATTGCATTAATCCACAATATGGGTTAAGAAGTCCCAATTTAGGGGCAGCTAGGTGATTCAATGGATAGAGTACCACCTCTGGAGTCTGGAGGACCTGAGTTCAAATTCTGACTCAGACACTTGATACTTATTAGCTGTGTGACTTTGAGCAAATCACTTAACCCCATTGCTTTGGAAAAAAAATAATAAAGAACCAAATTAGAATATAAGGGTCTTGGCAATGATGGGGAAAGTATTCAGAGAGGGAGTAGGGAGTAAAGGGTTTATAGAATTTAAGGAACAAAGAATTAGGATGAACAAAATATGTGTATAAAATTTGATGGTTAAAGAATGTGGATACCTTTAACAAAAAATGTTATAGAGATTGTAAACAGATTTCTGAAAATTGTTTTTTCATACATAGGCAAGATTTTCAAAATTCCCTGAGAAATAAACTGTTTTAAAATTAAAAGTGAAAAATATACATGCCAGACATCATGTAGGAAAAATTTTTGTTGTTATGAAGTAAAAGTCTGGAGAGAATCATCATTTAAGAGGACATTTTGTAGTAGACAATCTTCTAGTGAATCAATTTCTAGTTGAATTAATAGTAAATTGTGGTATTCTAGTAACTGGTGGAAAGAGCACTAGATTTGACATCAAAGATATTGGTTGAAATCTTAGTTCCACTCCTTATTGTTTGATGTGAACTTAGGTAAGTCATTCTCTGTAAATCAATTTCTTCACATGAAAATAGGCCTGGGGGCAGCTAGGTGGCTCAGTGGATAGAGTACCAGCCTTGGAGTCAAGAGTACCTGGGTTCAAATCTGACCTTAGACACTTAATAATTACCTAGCTGTGTGGCCTTGGGCAAGCCACTTAACCCCATTGCCTTGCAAAATCTAAAAAAAGAAAAAGAAAATAGGCCTGGAGAGACATTTATATTGGTAGAGTAGTAAGAAGTATTATAGCCTAACTCCTCCTCTGCAAAGATCTAGAAAATACACCACACCAAATTTTGATTGGGAAATCTAAGAACAAGTCACAGTGAGTTATTTTTCTAGCCCAAGATGGTCTTAGGACATAGCAGATAGTATTTGGCCAGGCATTTATTGTATGTGGAGAACCAAGGGAAGCATAGGGGTAGAAAAAGAGCCCAAGGATCCCTGAATTAGTACAGGGTGCAGAGATTAATGCCATGTGGCAGCTTTGTTTCTCATTACTCCGTTTCAGGTTGGACTAAGGAGGGATTTTGGAGAGGAGCAGGAGTTAGCAGACCCTGGCTGCATACTGAGGAAGGAATCAGTTCAGAAGTAGAATAGTTATATGACTGATCCCAGAAACAGAACCAGGGACTCAGCTCTAGCCTCCAACCCAGCTTGGAAGCTTGCAGTGTATTAGCCAAGGCAAGAATCCAGACCAAAGAGGAGCCCTAGATTCATTTGCTCTGGATCTACAGAGACTTGTTGTGGGCTACTAGTGGCTGGATCAGTCAGTGGTCTACTGAAACTTCCAATCAAGGTCAAGCCAACAGACCTAAACCTGCATCAGAGACTAGCAGAGCTCAGACCAGGACAGTGAAGAGACTTTTGCTCCCAATCCCATTATTTTGGAAGTAGTGAAAATTTGTAATTAGCCCACTCTCACCCTGACTTCCCCTACCCCTGCCAAAACTAAAAGCAGCAGAATTACTTAAGAGGTCAGAAGCTCAAGCTAGACATTCTTCCCAGAAGTATTCAGGATCCAGCAATAACAAAGTCTCAACTCAAGTCGTTTCTAAAAATTGAGCAAATAAGGAATCTTGACTTGAAGTCACTTTACCTCAAGGTAAAACTACAACTTGGACACAAGTTCATCAAGAATGTGGAAAAGAATTTAAAAGGTAATAAGTAGAATTGATTTTTTAAATCTTATGAGAATAATAGTGGAAAAATGGGAAAGAAATGAGAGCTATGATGATAAGAGAATTAACAGCTGGAAACGAGGTACAAAGTCTTATCCAAGAAAATAGCACCTTGAAAATTAGAACTAACCAAATAGAAGCAAATAACTTCATGAAATATCAAGAATTATTGAAATTAACTGGGAAAAAATAGAATGTATATAGTTTCTTACATTTAAAACTGGAAAACAGATTAAGAAAGTAATTTAAGAATGATTAGACTACCTGAAAGCCATGACCAAAAAAAAAATAGAATCTAGATATTTTTAAGAAATCATTAAAGAACCCTGCAAAGGTTTCTTTGAACAGAGGCCAGGGTAGAAATTGAAAGCATTCAGTCATCTCCTAAAAGACACTCAGAAATGAAAAATGGACATGTAATAAGGCATTTAAAGATTACAAATGCACAAAAGCAGAAATATTAAATGCATCCTTTACTGACCATAATATAGTAAAATTTGTAATAAAGATCTTGAAAACAAGGATTAAAAAATTAATTTGAAATGAAAAAAATTTTATTCTGAAGTGTGTTATAGAAGTGATAATTTTTTCAAAGAAGGGGGAAAAGGAATAAGCGTTTATATAATGCCTTCTCTGTGTGAGGCACTGTGCACAATCTTTATAAATATCATCTCATATGATTTCCCACAAAAACCCTAGGAAGTAAGTGTTACTATGATTCCCCATTTCAGAGTTGAAGAAATTGAGCCAAACATAGATTAAGTAACTTGCCCAGGCTTCCCAATTCCAGATCCAGTGCTCTATTCACCATGTTAGTCGATAATAGCAGCAATACCAAAATTTTGGAAATCTAGTCAAAGGAGTAGCAAAAGGAAAACATCCATCTATAAACATTGTCGTAATTAAAAGAGAAAAGGACAGATAAACGAAATGGTTGCGCAATTAAAAAGAAAACCAACAAATTGAAAATCTGCAATTAAACATCAAAATAGAAATACTGAAAATCAAAGAATATCTAAATGAATATTTACAAACACATAAATTCTCAGATTAACAGAACAGGAAAGAAGTGGAATGCTTATAATTCTACCTCTGAAAAATAAATATTAGGAAAATTACAAATGTAATTAATCATCATTGGTTTTTAAAAGCCATGACTACTTTAATAGATACAGAACAATCTTTTGACATGATACAGTATCTACTCCTGATTTGATATTGTTTAGTTGCTCTTTATTTGTGTCCAACTCTTCATGACTTCATTTGGGGTTCTTTTGGCAAAGATACTGGAGTAGTTTGCCATTTTCTTCTCCAACTAATTTTACAGATGAGGAACTGAGGCAAATAGTATCAAGTGACTTGCCCAGGGTCTTAAATAAATAAAGTCTTCCTGATGCCAAACCTGGGATTTAAGCCACTGCTTAACCTAGCTGCCCCAGCTATTCCTATTTAAGGCATTGCAGTGCATAGGAATTAACAGAGCATTCCCTAAAATAACAAGGAGGATCAATCTAAAACCAAGAGTCAATGTTATCTGTAATGGAATTTTAGTATACTTTTCAGTAAGATCAGGGGTAAAGCAAGGATGTCCAATATCAACATTACTGTTCAATATAGTGTTGGAAATGATAGGTATAGGAAAATAAAATTGGAGAACTGAGTTTAGACAAAGAGGAAATAAAATCATTTTCACAGATCATATTATGATCTCTAACCTAGAAAACCCATTAAAAACAATTGCAAGAAGGGTAGCTGGTGGGGTGGCTAGGTAGCACAATGGATAGAGCACTGACCCTGGAGTCAGGAGTTCAAATCCGACCTCAGACACTTAATAATTCCCTAGCTGTGTGACCTTGGGCAATCCACTTAACCCCATTTGCCTTGCAAAAACCTTAAAAAAAAAAGGCAGCTGGGTGGTATAGTGGATAGAGTCTCGGCCCTGGAGTCAGGTGGACCTGAGTTCAAATGTGACCTCAGACACTTAAGAATTGCCTCACTTTGTGATCTTGGGCAAATCACTTAACTCCATTGCCTTGCAAAAACCTAAAACCTAAAAACCTAAAAAAAAAAAATAGGCAAATTAGAGAGACAAGGAAGATATTACCAAGCAAATCTATAGTAAGAGGAAGAATTCTTGACCAAACAAAAAGACAGAAATGCCCTGTGAGGTAAAATGAATAATTTTGAATATGTAAAATTGAAAAGTTTTTGAACAAACAAAATTCAATGCATATACAATTTGAAAAGAAACAAGAAATTGGGAAAATGATCTGTAACATGGACAAAAGTCTCATTTCTAAGATATGTGTGTGAATTAAATTTAGAATTGGAATCATTCCCCAATTGAAATATGGTCAAAAGATTGGAATGAGGAATTTTCAGAAGAAATAATCCCAGCCTAAGAATACAGTTATCTACATAAGTAGTAATTAGATAAATGCAAATTATGACAACTCTGAATTACCATTTCAGGCCATTTAGATTGGCGATCTAAGATGACAATATAGGAAAATTACATGCTAAAGGATCTATGGGAAAACAGGAATGTCAGTATACTGTTGGTAGAATCATATACTACTGATTCAGCCATTCTAGAAGGCAATTTGAAAACATCCTTAAAATAATTAAACTTATATTTGGTGTTTACTTCCAAGAGATCAAATAAATAAGAAAACCCATTTATACAAAAAATATTTTTAGCAGCTCTTATTGTGATAATAATGAATTAGAAACTGAAAAAATATCCCTCAACTGGACAATGATAAGGGGTTTTTAAAGATAAATAAGTATGATAGAATAGCACTGTGTCAAAGTAACAACAGTGTTATAAGGTCAGGCAATGTAGACAAACTCCAGTTCCAGAAGACTCCTGATACAACATACTTTCCACCTCCATATAGTAGTGAGATTGGAATGTGCTGTATTTTTTTAATGTGTCCTTTTTTATTATATGCAGCAGATTTTACTTCAATGTCATCCTCAATTCTAAGCCATCCACATTGTTCCAATCCACAGAATCTTTAAGTGACAAATTGCAGTAATAATGTTAAAACTTTTCACTTCACCATGTGTCTTTCAAGACAATCTTGTGGTTAGGATATACTATCTAGGATAACTACGAATCCCTCTGTTAGGCTTTTAAAACTAACCCTAGTCTATCTTTTCATATTTATTTAACATTATTCTAATCAAGCTGACCTGCTTTCTATACCCTATACTCAGCATTCCTTCTCTAATCTCTGTACCTTTGCATAGTTTGTCCCCCATTTCAGAAATGAATGAAGAAATCCTCTTTCAGAGGGAATCTTCTGCTTTGTATAATTCTTAGATTCCTTGAAAATTCAGCTTAGCTGTTCCTAACAGAATATTTGTCCTTATTCCTTTCCTCATTCTTCTACCCAACTCCCTTCCAGTTGCCAATGCCTTATCTCCTGAAATAATTTTGTACTGAATTTTCTTTGTAGATATTATTTCATTCCCTTCCTCCAATAGAATGTAAACTCCTTGAGGGCAGATAGTGTTGTTCTTTTGTTGATTCTTTTTGAATCACTAGTTCCTGGATCATAGGCAGTAAATAAGTGCTTGGTGAAGTTGACCACCTTGCTTATAATATAAAAAAATATAATAAGCTTGAAAATGTAAGTTGGGACCAGATTATGAAGAACTTTAAAAGGCACAGAAGTGTGTGTTTTAGTATAGTAACAATAGGGAGCCACTAGAATTTTCTGAGGAATGACATGGTCTTATTTAGAATGCTGTGTTGCTATCTGTGGGAGAAACAGATTTAAGTGATTTGAGTCAGTCTGTGACAAACATGATGAGGACCCAAACTAGGGGTAATGACTTTAGGAATAATAGAGAGCCAGCATATATATGGGAGTTTGATAAGAGAAGACAAAAGGTTCACAAACAGTAAGTGATACTTGAATAAAGGACAGGAGTATGAAGTTTAGTCATCTGCAGAAAGGCAATAATTGAAGACATGGGAGTTGAAGAAGTAAGTGAGAGAATGTAAAGCTGAGTTGTCAAATCCAGCCCAACTCTTAGGCCAACTCCTAGAATTACCTGAAGGAGATTAAAGTGTAGGAGAAGTTTTAATAAATGAATAATATTAATTTGTAATTTTCTAAGTCAATATGCAGCCATTGGGATTTCTGTTTGAGCTTGATACCATTGTCCTAAATCATACTGCCTAGATGATGACCAACTGAAAAAAACTATTTTTTCCCTTATTGGGATATTGAAAGTTCATATGACAAATGGTAGTTTCTCCAGACCTTCATATTTCCCTGAACCCGGTTCATCCCCTTTTGTACATGTTGATTAGTATAGAGCCGTCAAGCATTTTGCCCATGAACCATATGCAGCCCATGGCAATCCTGAGTGTTGCCAAATCAGATTCATAGGTAATTTGGAAATAATTAGATAGATAGATAGATAGATAGATAGATAGATAGATAGATAGATAGATAGATTAAAAACAGTAAAACCTAAGGAACCACAGGGTTCCATATGTACAGTTTAGTGGCCTCATTTCTATTTGAGTTTGACACTCCTGGTATAGGGTAGTGATTCTCAAAAGATATGTATGCCACACTCCTCTCTAGACATGCTACAGATTGTATGGACTTGAATAAATTATTGCATGCATGTGCCTAAGACAGCCATTGTTTGCTTATGAATCTTCATTGCAAAGAATATAGTATTATGAGTTTTAAAATAAAACAAGCAACAAAAAGAGCCGATACCTATTAAGAACCTGTGTAGAAAGAGAATCCAGTGCATGACCCTTGAGCTTAGAGAGAATCAACAAGTAAATTTAATTTGGAACATTTAATAGCACTACAGTTTTTTGCAACATTTATCTTGCTAGTTACATTGTACTAAAATTAGTTTCTGTTTCTGATCATGTTATCACCAACTATTATTAGGAATGCTTGGTATTAAGGGTAGCCTGTAAGTAGAAATGATTTATGGTTCAACTTTGTACTTAATGTGTCATCTTAATTTTATCATTTATTTGTAAGGGAAATATTTTAAATGTTTGTAAGGATCTTGAAAGTCATAGTCCTACTTCTCCCGTGGTAAATAGTTCTTAAATAATTCTGACAGGTACTATTTCACGAGGCAGCTCATTCCATTTTTGGACAATTCATATTGTTATTTCCTTTTTATGTTAAGCTGAAATCTACTTTTATAATTTTGTTATGCTCTAATGTTAATAATAGCACAATAAATAGATGACCTTCACTTTGCACATTAGTGATTTGTTTACTACTGTATATAACAGTGAAGAAAAAGAGTTCAAAGGCACAGGGTTACCAAAGTTGAGTAAACCCTTCTGGATAGGCCTTCCTTATATCATCTCAGCATTTATTCAGAAAATAGGCTTGGATTTGTGGTGGGGTTTTTTTTTTCCTTCAAATTTTAACCTAGATTTTAATAAGAATTTCTTTTCTTATCACCTTGCCTCCACCTAGGTATATGGTGCAGTGGCCAGGAGTACGGATACTGCGTCGCCAGGAACTTGATGCCTTCCTGGCTCAAGCATTGTCTCCCAAACTTTATGAGCCTGATCAGCTGCAGGAGCTCAAGGTAACTGAGGAAACTGAATGTGATTGTCTTAGGAAGCTTTACTTGTCCAATGATAGGTTCATTTGAAGACAATATTTCTGTAGCAAATCCATCATTCTAAGTCTGTGGAACAAAACACTTGCATCAGTAACATTCCTTAGCAGTTAGGGATTCCTATTACTTGATAGAGAAATACATCAACTTTCTGATATACTTTTATTATTTTCTGAATTTTCCCATATGTAACATTTTCATTACAGGAGATTGAACTTGAATTCTTTATTTTAGGAGATCATTTCTTTAATCTTCTTTTCCCTCGATCTTGGTTGACTTTTTCTTTACATAGCTTGTCTCATTACTCTTATTTGAATGGATGAATGAATGAATGAGTGAGTGAATGAATGAATGAGCTTTTGTGAAGCACTATGTCTGAGCACTGTGTTAAGTATTGGGGATATAAATGGAAAAAAAAATGGAGACAATTTTTCCTCTCCAAGAATATTGCATACTAAATGAGGGAAACAGCACATAAAAGGAAGTTCAGCTTCAGGGCTGATGACAAGGCCCAAGGTTCTTCAGAGAACATAATTAAACCAAATGACAATGCCAGGGGACTATAGGTTTTAGAGGTGGGGTTGATGGTTGTAGTATTCATCTTTTTCAGAGAAGCATAGTTGACATCAATCTTAATCAAACCATATTAGCATTCAGGCTCCTTTGGAAAAGTGAAAAACAAAGGAAGAAGATTGAAGAGGATGTCTCCAGATGATGGTGACAGATCTTCTTCCCATTTATGTATCATAGATGATTTTGTGTAGTCAGGGGAGGAGGAATCAGCATTGTGATCTAGGGTTATTATTTCACATATGTGCCTTGGAACATTTGTTTTTTCATTCTAAGTTCTTCATTGGTTTGACTCCTTGAACATTCCTCAGATTGCTGCTATTTATTATAATAGTAACAGGCTTTGTGGTTTTTTGGGGGGGATGAGTTTCTGTAAGGCAATGGGGTTAAGTGACTTACTCAAGATCACACAGCTAGGTGTCTGAGGCCAGATTTGAACTCAGGTTTTCCTAACTCCAGGGTCAGACTCTATCCACTGTGCCATCTAGCTGCCCTCTTTGTGTGTTTTTCAGTATATTATTTGTCATTGGTTATGTGTGTTTACCTTCATCACAGGATAGTTGTCGAGAAAAGTTCTAGAGTAATTTAAGTAATTGCTGACAAAATCTTAGTAGTTGTTAGAGTTCTTACTCAGTCTTCCTTTTCTTGTATATGTACATGGAAATTGTATGTTGCCTTTTTAACATGACATTCATTTCCAAATAGTCTCTTTCCCCTCCCCATCCATAGAGCTCTCCCTTGTAACAAAATTTTTTTAAGAGAATGAATTAAAATTTTACCATTCTCATATTTAGTTTTCCACTATTTCTTGTTTTCTCAGTCATTTCCCCTATTTTGTGTTCTCCCAAGCAAAGTTTCATTACAAGGATTTTAATGTCTGCTGTGTGCTGAGTATTGTGCTAGGTGAGTATCCAACAACAAAAATGTACAAAATTTCCTGCCCTCAAGGATCTGACCTTCTGTTAAAGGAGGTCATAGAGCCACATCTCAGGAATGGACAGTAGCAATTTTCCCCCATTCTTTTCCAATGAAGCATTTTCTCAAGTAACCCTTTGGCTTTTTATTTCTTTGGTACATTCTTCTATCTCCCTTATTTGAAATTAAGCTAAGTTTCTTAAGTTTCTTTACTGTTTCTTAAAATGTAATACTTCAGTGTTGAACCACTTGCTCTCTAGACTCTGTTCCAGGTCAGCTGACTCATAGCACCCAAACTCCAAGGAAAAAGTCAATGTATCACTATGAATGGTGACCTGGATTTAGTGTCCTCAACAATTAAACTCAAGTCTTTCTTCTGACATACTTGTCTGGACGATCCTAAATAAATCACTTAAACTCTTAGTTCCTCGGGCAACTCTTTAAAGTCAGAAGTTGCTAAGCAAAGATTAGTCTGTATTGGTAGAGGAATTTTTTTTTCACAAGGAGTGGCTTGTGCTAGTGAATTCACAGGTTTGGGCTTCCTCAAAAAAGAAAAGGCCTCATTATTTTCTTCATTTTATAGAACAAATTTTCATACAGAAAAACCTTTTTAATATTATCAAGTATTTTTTTTTACTTTCCTTTGGTATCACCTGGTTTGAATCAGATGCTAACTTTTTTTCTGTTCCTACCCAGATTATTTCCCCACCACTACCTTCATTTTCATATTACATGGCAATGATATTGTAAATATTTTAACTGTAGCATAGTACAACCTCCTCTACCTAAATCTACTTCCTTTTTGGGGGGGGGGGTGCTAGGCAATGGGGTTAAGTGGCTTGCCCAAGGCTACACAGCTAGGTAATTATTAAGTGTCTGAGACCGGATTTGAACCCAGGTACTCCTGACTCCAGGGGCCGGTGCTTTATCCACTGCGCCACCTAGCCACCCCCTATTTTTCTTATATAGATTTTTACATCAGTGTTGACATTCCAGGTCTGAAAATCAGATCAGGTATGTCTACTGAGTCTTATTTACCATCAATTTTTTATTAGTAGTTCATCTTATATTCCATCTTTCCATTTCTGGGTTGATATACACTATAACCTTTTTTAATATTTTGTTTCTTTGAAGATCTTTGCATCAGAGCACTTTTTCCCTGAATCTTCATCTGCAGACTCAGTTCCAGAATTCTAATTTAAGAAAGCTACATGTTGAGTATAGTTATTTTTCATTGCTTTTTTTTCCCCACTAGTCTAGCTCCCTTGGAAATTCCCAATTTCCTTTGGAGAGCATAACCTTGTACACAAAGGTGATATCTATTTTTTATTTGTAGGAAAAAGTTTTGTGGGTTTGGGGTTTTTTTGGTGTTCTTTTTTTTTTTTCAAGGCACTAAGGTTAAGTGACTTGCCCAAAGTCAAATAGATAATTATTGTCTGAGGCTGGATTTGAACTCAGGTCCTCCTGACTCCAGGGCCGGTGTTTTATCCTCTACGCCACCTAGCTGCCCCCTGGAAAATTTTTTTTTTTTAATGCCTATGTCTAGGGTCAAGAGGAGCAAAGGAATTGCCAAATGGAAGATGCCAAGAAAGAAGGAAATTAAAGGCAGCTTCAGCTGTGAAAAGGCCTGTTAAATACTTTGCTCTAGGGATAGTTTTCATTTATCTGATCTGTTTTTTAAAAAATTGGGGGGGGGGCAGCTAGGTGGCTCAGTGGATAGAGCACTGGCCCTGGAGTCAGGAGGACCTGAGTTCAAATCCAGCCTCAGACACTTAATAATTACCTAGCTGTGTGGCCTTGGGCAAGCCACTTAACCACATTGCCTTGCCAAAAACCTAAAAAAGATTTTGGTTTTCAAATTTTAAAATAATCAGAATGTTTTTCACAACTTCAAATCGTTTTTTTTGCTCACAATTTATGATATTAATAAACTCTTGACTTTTTAAGGATTCATTATTCAACCTGTTCTTTGCCCAAATTTTATCTCCATATTGTTTTCTTATCTTATGATCATCTTTTGCTTATTAACTTAAGACCTCCATTGGAGCAGAAGGGAAAAAGAACCAACTATCTGAGATTTTGGTAACTTTTAGATCTTCTGGTCAAGGGGTTAGTAAAAGCTGAAACCATTTGATAAAATAGATTTTCAATTAATTGAAGTTCTTTTCATAGCCCCAACAATTAATGATTTTCTTAAGTATTTCCTTTTTTATTCCTAGGAATAAAATCAAGTCTTAGATTACTAGCACTAGCCTGTCATTTCATTTTGAAGAATTGGCATGGTAGAAAAGAAAGAGGCCTGGACTCAGAAGACCTGAGTTCAGATACTAGCTTTCTGCCTGGGCAACTTAATGGCATTGGGCCTCAGTTTCCTTGCCTGCTTTGATGTATAAGGCTTAATAAAGATTATCTTTAAGACCTTAGAGTTCTAAATCTATGATCTTGACATAAAGAAAAAGCAAAAAAAAATCTTTCCTTAATCTTGCCCTAAAAAATCTTTGCCAATTTCATTTTAGATGCAGGATGTAGAGGATAGAAAAATGACAGGCATTAAAAATTTTTAAGGTGGAGGGTATATCATGTCAGCTTTGTGATATTTTGTATAACTATGTTACACATCCCAGACTTAGTAAAACAACTTGACATTGAGTTTGCATCTCTGGCCCAGTCATAAACACTTCACATTTAGATAATAAACCAACTGCAGGATCTGAATTTCAATTTGTGTGGAATATGGTATGTAAATCTTAACCATAGCTTTCCTTTCTTCTCTATACCCTGCTCGAAAATGGGTGTTATCAGTGTTGTTGATACAGTCAATAAATTATTTTTTCAGAAGTGAGTTATTCATGCAGTCCTCTCAAATGAATACAGCGTAATGCAGTATGATGCTTCTCCAGCATCAGTGAATTTTTTAAAAAATATTTTGTTTTCCAATTATTTACAGTAGTAGTTTCAATCCATCATTTTTTGTAAGGTTTTGAATTTTACAATTTTCCCCTCCCTTCCCTCCTGCCACCCCGCCACAGAAGGCATCCTGATACAATCTTTACCTTGTTTCCACAGCATCAGTGAATTTAGGTAACACAGGTGAGAGTAGATTCATCACTGGTGCTGGGGAACAAGGTGAGAGAGAGAGGTGGTTGTTAAATACCTTGCCATTCATATATATTTTGTGTACTTGTCATTGAGAAGATCCTAGAGCAGAACACAGAATGGCCAAATGCTGATTTTCCATGTGGCTTCAAGTGACACCGAGCTTGAATGTGACCTTGGGTGGCTCTGTTGCTATAAACAAAGTAACCTGTTGTTGGGATACAGTTTTCTTTATGAAACTTGAGTATTCACCTAAAATGATAAAATTACCCAAAGAACCCTTTCTTAATCAGTAGTTATACAGGCAGATTTGAAAGTATGTATAGGGAGGGCAGAGCCAAGATGGTGACAAGAAAGGATAGCTTCTTAGGCGCTCTCTGATAAAACTCATAAGCTAAGAAGCTAAGGACTCTGTCAAGAGACAGAACCCACAGAGGGACCCAGTGAGACAGTTCTCCTACTCAAGGTAACCTGGAAAAGAGCAAAAAGGCTCTGCTCTCCAGGGTTGTAGGGGCGGCCACAACTTCAGCCTCCTGGAGGCAGCCCCAGGGACCTGGGAACTGTGGCTCACGGGGGGGGGGGGGGGGGGTTCTCCTGAGCTACGCCCCCTGGGGAGCACCAGGCACAAATTGGGGGAACAGGGCAGGAAGACCTCTACCAGAGTGAGCACATGGAGTCCAGCCCTCAGGGCACATAGCTAGCAGCTTGGCCAGCACAGCCCAGATCCAGGAACAGAAGCAGGCAGAGCTGCAAGTCTATATTTATTGGGGGGAGGGGGTATTTAATTTACTCTTAAACAAGAATATTTTATTAATGTAAAAAAACATATTTGTACAAAATGAGAATAAATATTAAATAAAAAATTAAAAAAAGAAAGTATGTATAGACCATTTAGAATTGTTCCATTTTTCTCTCCTCTGTAATTGGGAAAATATAGTAACCCTTTGTAGTGTTTTTTTGTATTTTTAAGGCCTTCTATGTGTCAGACCCTGTGCTGAGTACTTTACAGTATTATCTCAGTAAGATATACTGTATCTTTATAGTATAAGATAAACTGTGTTTGTGTGTGTATGTACATATATACATCATATATACATATATATAATCTTACAGTATTATAGCAGTCCTATAAAGACTTAAATATAATTTTATTTCAATAAGCACTTAATTATGTCATATCTGAAGTGGATACATTAAATTACTATTGAACTAAATAATACATGCATCTTTATAAACATCATAACACATTGCTGGCACTTAATCATCTCTTTTGTAGGTAGAAGGGGTAAAAGGGAGTGACTTGGAGATGTCTTTGAGATGTTGAGATGATGTTCCTCTACAGTCTTAAGCTCTGATTCTCAGCCTACAAATGGAGTTTTAAGTAACCTTCCAAGAAGTATTCTCTTAGAAAATGTGAGATTAGAGCTAGAAAGAGGAAATGCCATTTCCTGATAGTAACACAAAAACAATACTTCTCTATAAGGAAATTTGTGAGTCTGCATATGAACAAAAATGCATCTACTTTATATTACGGAAATTCAGCAGTATGTGTTCAAACCTAGTAATAAGGCTTTGTAGTAATGTGCATGTTAAAGGTAAATTTTTATCTATAAAAAATTTGATTTATACTAGTTATTGATGAGCCCTCATTGACTTACTCAAGGTTAAGAAGAGTGGAATAGGAATTGGAAGTGCTTGGTTCTGGGTCTACTTCAGCTGTAACCCCTAGAAAGTCGTATGTTGTCTTGGAGCCTAAGGTTCCTTATTTACATTAATTTCATAGACTGCCTCAGAAGATTGTTGTGGAGATGTGAAATGAGGTAATGTCAGTGAAAATACTGTCTATGCTAGGAAACATAAAGATATTGAGTTCAAATTCCTGACATCCCTTTATTGTCCAGTGCTTCCTAAGCTTTCTAGCCTAATCTCCTAATCTCCCTATATCTCAGATTTTGTAACTAGACCTCTTTCTCCCAAAAACAAAACCCTTTGTTTTCCTGTGGTTGTGACTTTGTTCAGACTGAGTCCCTATTCTTGGTGTGTCCTCACTTTTTCTCTTTACCTTTTTGATTTCTCATTTCTATTTTTTTGTTGTTGTTTTCGCAAGACAGTGGGGTTTAAGTGACTTGCCAAAGGTCACACAGGTAGGTAGGTAATTATTAAGTGTCTGAGGTCACATTTGAACTCAGATCCTCCTGACTCCCAGGCCAATACTCTTATCTACTGTACCACCTAACTAACCCCCTACTTCTATTTTTAAAACCTAGTGTAAATGCCTCCATGAAATGTATTTGGAAGTCTAGATAGATAGCTTGATTAGGTAGGGCATATCTTTTCAGGTTGCAGAGGAGGGGGATTATTCTAACTAATACATTCTCTAGTTATTGTTCTTAGAATAACACATTTATTTTACTTCTTTTGAGTTTAATATTAAAATGTTATTATTATACCCTGAGAAGTTGACAGCATGGAGGCTGTGAGTAGGTCGGGTGAGAAAAGGGAAAACAGCTAAGTATTAGAAAATTTTCCAAGATAATTACAAACTAAGTCATTCACATATGGATAATCAAGAATTAACTGCATTCTTGCTAGTATATGAAGGGCAAAAAATCCAAGATTGTTGGAAATTTGTAATGATAATTAAGTATCAAGGTGTGCAGGTACAAATTAGAAATGTATGTACTCATTATATGTTTATGTAGTTAATGTAGAAGAAATATTATATCCTTTTTCTCCCCAGTTCTCATCTATTTACTGTTAAACTTTTTGACAATCATATTCTTTAATCATTTGATACTTAATTACTTCAATTTCAAAAAAATAAGTGGTTTCTTGACTTTGCATAGGAGACTTCCCTCATTGTAGATCATTTCATTGGTTGCTGAGGAACTTGAGATAGCAGAGTCTGTCACTAGCTAGTATACAGGATTTTATGTTTCAAGAACCCTCATCCTACTGAGTTTTCAAGAATTTTAGGATCTTGATGCCATAAAATATGTTCAAAATTTGGTCATGTAGAATCATTTAAATGATGTGAGATTTTCATTATGATGAAATCATGCCAAATAATCATTTTTCAATCAATCATGCATTTTATTAAGTCCCCAGTTGTATGAAAGTTGGTGTGCTGTGGGGAATCCAAAAAAGGTTAAAATGACTCTTTTGCTCAAAGCATTCCAGGCTCGACTGACACTTGTATTTGGGGCTTCTCAAAAAACCCCTGCTTGGTTAAAAGGCTGCCCCGAGTACAGGTCTAGACCCTAGGTCCTGAGCAACAACTCTGGCAGCTGGGTGAAAGGGTACTGGGTTTCTAGCCCCACTGTTAGGTGTTTGATCGTGCATTAGACGACCTCAAACTTCAGTTTGCCTTGTGGTATTTTTGGCTTATTTTGCTTGTGCTGTCTTAGAACAGCTCTGAATTCCTCTTCATATTTGTAAAGACCTTCATTCTTGTGTGTTTCTGCAAACTTACTCCCTAATCACATGGCATCATCTCAAGGTACTTGACTCTCCTGAATGCTCCCTTCTAGATACTTTGGCTTATCGATTGACAGTTTAAAATGTTCTCAGAACTGAACACAGCAGAGAGTTTGTCTGTGTGTGTGTGTGTGTGTGTGTGTGTGTGTGTGTGTGTTGCCCTTGTGTACTACTGCTAACTGATTATTATAGAAATATCATCAGAAGTAGTTCTGGTCACTAATCTTTTCTTAATTCAGATCCATTAACTTTTGTCCTTATGAAATTTTGTTATTTTCATCTCATGTTCTAGTCTTGTCAGGATCTTTTCAAAAACTGCCATCCAGTTTATTAACTGCCCCTGCTGGTTTTATGTCATCTGCAGATCTAATAAACATCATTGATTTAACAAATAAATAAATTCTGCCATGACAAAAAACAAAAGACAAATTGAAATTGATCTAACATAGACTTTTTAAATTTATATCTGTGTAAAGAGTTGGGGGCAGCCACAGAGAATAAGATCCTATAGAACTGGGCAAAAATAGCCAGCTTCTTAGATACACATCTTATTTGCAATTTTACTACTTGAGACTTCCACCTGACAGAAACTTAAATAGGCAAAAAGTATAGTAGAGATTTTTTTTGGCAGCATCATCCTTGAACCTTACTACAAGACCCTGGTTCTATAAAAAATACTTGCTCATAGGCGCTTTTTCTTTGCATGGATCCTGTATGTAGAAACCATTTGCTAGATTTTTTTCTCTTTGTGGCTTTCATGTAAATTGTTAAATACATTGGTGATATAAAAGCAAAATTAAACAAATCCCCTGTAAAATGTTATTTCATAATTTCAAATAAGTGTGTTACCCTTATAGATAAGGGTATTGTGGATTTGGTCATTTAAGCAAGAAGATTATTGTTTATCTAATGTTTCAATGAGAATGTTTCAGTATATTTATAAAACAAGTTCTTATTTGTTTAACGCAACCCAACTGAAGCTCATTTATACTGTCAGGAAATGTATAACAGGGCAGAATGGTAAAGATAAAGTAGTATTCATTAGACTTTGAAGAATGGCTTAAAATCTTATGTTTGCTAGCAATACGACCTTGGGCAAATCATAAAATCTGTGTTTTAAGTTTCCTTTGTTTAAGTCTTGGTTTTCCATTTTTAAAGTGGGGTCATACTGACAGTAGTTACCTCAAAAGAAGAATGTAAGAGAAGTACTACAAAACTTGTTATGAATTTAAAATAAGAATCATCCTAAAGAGTTTTAAAATGCATTATAAATGTTGGCATTAAAATTGTTAATATTATTTAGCTTATGAATTTACAATTTTAACTTTGAAGAATTTAATGAACATTTAAGGAGGTAATTAGTACTCATACCATAGAAATTGATTTCTTTTCCATTTAAAGATCGAGAACCTAGATCCAAGAGGAATTCAACTGTCAGCTTTGTTCATGAGTGGTGTGGATATGGCACTCTTTGCAAATGATGCATGTGGACAGCCAATCCCTTGGGAACACTGCTGCCCTTGGATGTATTTTGATGGAAAACTCTTCCAAACCAAACTCATCAAAGCAAGTCGGGAGAAAATTCCACTCATTGACCTCTGTGATGGTCAGGTAGGTGACCAGAAATATGATATAAGATTGTGGGACTCATTTTAATGTAAGTCACATTGCTGATTGTTTTCATTTATGCAAAGAAATTTAAGACTTATTCTGTTTCTTCTCTACCTGTTCTGTATACTTCATCTGAAATATTGTTTTGAGAACAGAGATCATGTGCAGTATTCACAGTAAATGTTGAATAAATATTTGTTTTGAAAGATGACCTGAATCAAACTTTCTTTAGCTGAATGATGTGTATATGGTTTAGCAGCTGATAAACCCAAATTTGGTATCCATTTATGGAGAAATCATAAATTTTTGAAATTGCTTTAGAGCTAGAAAAACAGAAAAACACTAAGTGAGGCTACCCAGTATAAAAGATGGAGAACGTACCCACCTGATCAAAGGCAGGTCCTACCTCTGAGTCATCCTTTAGATGGGCCCCAGCATTGCCAAGACCCTACTGCAGTCCCAGGTCTGGTCTTTTGACACTGGTAAAGTACTTTACTCACCTGTCCAGACCCTCTTTCTGTTCCCCATCCATTCATCCCCACCCCATCTACCCATTACTATTCCATCCCTGAGGAGAAGTGATGGTGAAGGAAATTAATTTGGGAAGTAGTGGTTATCTTAGTGTTTCGATGAATGAACTGGAACAGAATCAAACATTTTTTTTATTAAAACTAATATGTAAATTTTTATGGAAATTTTAAGTAATATTTGTTTTCTTCTATGGAAGGAGTTTGGTTTATGCACTTGAATGTATATTTCTATTGATAGTTACTTAACTTCAGAAGTTTGATTTTTTTTTTTAAGAGAAAAAATCTATAGAGATCAGAAATTCCAGGTTCCTTAATTCTTTCCAATGCAAATAACAAAGAAACCAGTTGAGAAAATAATAACTTAAGTTAGAAGTTCAGTCAATAAAGAATCAGTCATAATATAACACCTGCTACACACAGGAGATGTTTAACGACTGATTCTTGTTTGTGTTTTTGTTTTTGTTTTTACAAGGCAATGGGGTTAAGTGACTTGCTTAAAGTCACACAGCTAGGTAATTATTATTAGTGACTGATCTACATTTAGATTCACAGTTCCTTCTCTAGATGTGAATGATATTTTCCATCACAAGTCCTTTGGAATTGTCTTTTGATTATTTTACAGCTGAGATGAGCAAGTCTTTCATAATTGATCATCACACAATGTTGCTTTTGCTGTCTATAATGTTCTTCCAACTCAGTCTCTTAATCACTAAGGATTTTTAATAAGAATTCAAAGGGCAGTAACAGACCTTGTGATGTTTTCTAAAATTGTGTTCCCAGATTTCTGAAAATGTTACTTTAAAGTAGGATCATTTTTATCAATTGATAGTTTTACAGTTAATTGTGTCCTTGTAATTTTATATTTTTCTTTTAGTGTTAATTTATAATAGTTTAAATAGTTGATAAAAAAATTTTTAATATATTATACATTTGATTTCTAGGCTGAGCAGGCTGCCAAGGTAGAAAAGATGCGTCAAAGCATCCTGGAAGGATTAAATTTCTCCCGGCAGAATCATCCACTCCCTTTTCCACCTCCTCCTGCTCTGCCTTTCTATCCAACTTCTATGTATCCTCGACACTTTGGGCCAGTCCCACCACCTCAGGGCAGGGGGAGAGGTTTTGCTGGTAAGTGCATGTGAAAAGCAAATGTTTTTTATAATCACTCAAATGGATTTTCTTTTACTTTTATGTCTTTTATTGTGTCTAATGATAAATTCACTTAAATAGTTAAAGTAGAATATGGACCATGTTTCTAATACTATTGTCCACACTAAACACAATTTTTAGAGCTCATCTTTGTTAGTATTACCTATGAACTCTGTATTGGAAGTGGGCAATGTAAGGGAACACCAATTATGTCACATTTTTAAGGATCCATTTATCTATGTGAAAAGACTGGAAGGAAAATCAGGGTCAAGAAACACTAATTTACAAACTATTCAGATTTATGAGTATGACTAATACCAAGATAGACACCATTTCTTTATTTCTGTATAAATTCTTTCATGTTTGTATAGAAATAATCCATGCAGCACACCACAGTTGAAAGAGAAGCTACTCCTTCTCTAGTTCCAATTATTAGAAACTTCCAGGAACCAGCCTTGCCCCAGGCCAGTGTTTACTGAATTAACTCTCTAGAGGAGATCCTAGAGAAATGATATGCTCATGTTTTTGCTAATTTTAACCAAAACTCTAGGGTGGTGTTGTTTCACAAGATAACTTGTTCCTCAATCAGCTTTCTGTCTAGATTCTTCAGTTTATTAAAGTCATAGTAAATGAGGCGATCACCATGATTTAGGACCAAGCACCAAGGTAATTCTTCCCTCCTGGTGAATCCCCTTGTCTCTCTCTGCCCTGGGTCTAACAGGAGTCTATGGCTTTGGAGGCCCTTATGGGGAAACAGTAGCGACAGGTGCTTACCGTGCCTTCCGAGTGACAGCCACAGCAGGACACTCCGCAGCCTTCTCTGGCAGTGACAGCGGCAGGACTAGCAAGTTACAGGGCGGTAATTATACCTACACCTTTTCTAGAGCTTCTGCCAACAGCTTCTGCACCATGGTCTCCTACTGACGACCAGTTTTTCTTCTTCCTCAACTGCCTAATAACCGCTACCCTCTTCTACAGAGCGTTTTTCCCTCTAGGTCCCTGTGATGGCACTTACTAACTGCTAGCCTCAGCTTGAATCTTTCTTCAGGCCTTAGTAACCTCTTAACACATTGCTGTGTCCTCCTGTGATTTTTTTTTTCAAATGGATTTAACCATCTTAATTAATTGATATTCATAATAGGAAAAAATTTTTTGAAAAGTGTTGTTTTGGTGTGATGGTATTTTCCATTAGCAGACAGTAAAATTTGATAGATTTTAATACCATACCAGAAGTACTGGCATAAAGGTTTTGTGCTTTAATTATAATCTGGTTTTCAGGACTATGTTAGATAAGATAAGGATGATTAATTTGAAAGGGCTAATGAATTTTGCCTAAATAATATGGAATTTATGACACATATATAACACTTGTCATGGATTCCACAGAATAGGATAAGCCTGTTCCGTACTTTTATGTGGCTGATATATTTTTACTATTTGCCAAGATCACTGTATCAATTCAGTCTATTCAGTAGGTTTATATAGCATGGAAGGGACATATTTTTTTAAACAGTAATAAAATAGCAAAGATCAGTTATCTAAAAGTGATTAGCCCCTAGTTATTTGCAGGTTTATGGGGTTGCTCCTTCTTTCCCCCTTCCATTTCCTGTCTGCCTTCACTACTACTGTCTTCTTCCATCCAGGCCTTTTCCAGGATGGTTTCCTCCACAGCTTTCCTTTCTTTCCATTGTGCTACCTCACTAATTTCTCTGTTTGATTCTCTGCAAAGCTGCCTCTGCTCCTTGACTTAACAAATGTTCCTGTTTATTTCCCCAGCCTAATCCTGGAGCTAGTTAATACTTGAGATGAATTTCAGGGGCTTGGGGATGTAGGGACGGTATTAGGGTAGAGGACAATGAAATAGAAATCAGTTTTTTACCTCTTCTTTAAGAGCTAGTAACAACCTAACCAAGACAAGGAACTTCTAATATTATGTGAGGGAGCTTGAATCCTACTTCTCCTTTACTCTGAGAGTGTCATGCTACTTATAGCTCTGATGGGAACTCATTATCACCACTGATACTCATATAATTGCAAATTAACTCAAATAAATTACTCAGTTTTTCAGACAAAATTTATTTTTTTTTGCATCTAAAGATTCTTGGATAAGTTGTAGAGCTTTTATGTAACATATCAGTAGTTAATTAACATATTCAGTACTTGAGGCCCTTCTTGAACTTGTCGATACCAAGCATTGAAATTTGACAAACAATATAAAATAAAATTGAATAGGCTTTAAGACACATAGGATTATAGGGAAAAGAAAGAGTATGTTTTTTCTTTATCCAAGAAAAAAGTTGCATAGCTTTTTAAAAAAAAAAATTAAGGTAATGGGGTTAAGAGTAACTTGCCCAAGGTCATATAGCTAGGAAATTATTAAGCATCTGAGGTCAGATTTGAACTCAGGTCCTCCTGACTCCAGGACCAGTGCTCTATTCACCGTGCTTCCTAACTGCCCTCTCTGCTTAGCTCTTTAGCTTGATAGCTAAGCTCTATTAAAAGTAGCACGTATACTGAATTTTAAGACAGATGTTAAATTGCTTACAGAAAGGTAGCTATTACTATACATGACTTAGTATACCTTACATCATGTAGGTTTTTACAATTTGTTTTATAAGAGCAGCAGATCCAGTGTCTACACTGAGCTCAAATAATTGCAGTGATTAACCTGATTTTTTTAAAAGAGTAACAAAATTCTCTTTTGTAATTTGTAAACAAAATGAGTAGTCTTGGGCATTCTCACCAATAATAATAAAGTCTACAAATTAGGGCAGGGAGTGTTCATATAAAACAAAGTTGGGGAACAAATTTCATGTTTCCATTAAGTACCTTTAATTCTGTGGTTGTAAAGATTTTTCTCCTTTTTTGTGCAGGAGTCCAACCTATTCCTTCTCAGGGAGGGAAATTAGAAATAGCTGGCACTGTTGTTGGCCATTGGGCTGGAAGCAGACGAGGACGGGGTGGACGAGGACCTTTCCCTCTACAAGTGGTTTCTGTGGGAGGACCAGCAAGAGGGTAAGTTAAAGTAGTAAATTTTTTTAAAAATTATCTAGCTAAATCAAACAGTTTGAAATTAGTTGAAACTTCTTGATTTCATAGTTTCTGATTCAGAGAGTAAATGGTACAGTGGAGTAAATGGTTCTCAATAAAGGTATTATGCTCTGTGACATTTTTATGGTCTTTCAATTTTATGTATACTTTCAGTTGCCGTATCTACATTTACAGCATTTCTTATATCTGATCCATTCTTTCTATTCACCCAGCTTCTACCCTATGTCAGAACCTAACCTTTTGCCTAGAATACCATCTTGGTCTCTGTGCCTAAAGTCTATAGACCTTCTCCATAGTTGCCAAAGTATTTTCCTAAAGCTTAAGTCTCCTAATCAATAAATTTCCAATGACTCAAATACAGATTCCTTGATTTGTCATTAAGAGTTATTCACAACCTAGCCATTACCTTCCTTTGTAGCCTTCCTCCACATGATCCCCTGCCTTCCTGCATGGGACAGGACAGCCAGTTTGATCCTCTTGTCTTTCTTCCCATTTAGCTTTCCATCTCCCATCTTGTGTCTTTGCATAAAAACAAGATGCACACACTGCCTGTCTCTATCTCCACTAACCACTAGAAATTTTCCCTCTTTTTTCCTTCTTCTCCTGCCTTTGATTAACCCTCCTTCCTGTAATTACGTGGTATGTATTTTTAGCTTTTATGAAGGAGGAGTAGAGTCGAAAGCTGTCCTTGAAGCTAGTCAAGTCTAGTACCTATTCTGTTTCGATATATAGACTATACAATCCTACCTGCTTGGATTACTTAACCTCTTTCAGAGCCATAGGCAATTCTTTAAGAATATATGAGTCATGGGGCAGCTAGGTGACACAGTGAATAGAGCACCAGCCCTGGAGTCAGGAGGTCCTGAGTTCAAATTTAGCCTCAGACACTTAATAATTACCTAGCTGGGTGACCTTGGGCAAATCACTTGACTCCATTGCCTGGCAAAAAAAAGTAAACAACAACAACTAAAAAAAAAGGATGAGTCACAAAGAAGTTATTGACCTTTATTAATAGGGAGAATTTCTTCATACACAGTTCTCTACAGGAAATGAGTTGAATTAGAAGAATAATAAGAGCCATTCCCCAATTGATAAATGGTCAAAAATATGAATAGGCTGCTTTCAGAGGAAAAAAAATCCAAGCTTTCAATAGCTATATAAAAAGATGGCTCTAGATAATTACAGAAATGCAAATTAAAAATACTACCATTTCACATCTGGGAGGTTAGTTAAAATGACAAAAAAGGAAAATGACAAATGCTAGAAGAGATTTCAGAAAAGCTACCCTAATGCACTGTTTGTAGAATTAAGAACTGGTTCTACCATGCTGGGGAAAAATTTTAAATTATGCTCATTTGATCTAACAATGTCACTTCAATCTATCTCCCAAAGAAGTCAAAGAAAAGGGAAAAGTATATGTACAAACATTTATAACAGCTCTTTTTTGTTAGTATGCAGAGAATTGGTAGCTGAGAGTGTCCCATCAATTGGGGAATGACTGAACAGGTTGGTCAATGAATGTGATAGGATGCAATTGTGCTATAAGAATTGATGAAGGGGTTAATTTTGGAAAACCTGGGAGATCTTGTATGAATTGGTACATGATGAAGTGAGCAGAAGAACACAAAGTAAACAACAATATTTTAACAGTAATCAACTATTAAAGACTTAGTTACAATGGATAGAGCACCGGCCCTGGAGTCAGGAGTACTTGAGTTCAAATCCAGCCTCAGGCACTTGAAAATTACCTAGCTGTGCAGGCTTAGGCAAGCCACTTAACCCCATTTGCCTTGCAAAAGCCTTAAAAAAAAAAAAAAAAGATGTAGTTACTCTGATCAATGCAATGACCCCAGTTCAAAAAGGACTCATTATGAAACATGGTAGCGATCTTCAAATAGAACTGATGGACTCTGAAGTATATTTCCTTCTCTTTTTATTTTATCTTTTGACATGATTATTGGAGGATTTTTTTTAAATCTCTTAAATATGACTATATTTGTGATAAATTTTGCTTTTCTTGCCTTCTCAATGGGTTGTAAATAGGGAGGGAGAAAATTTTGATCTTAAAATTAAATTTTAAAAAAGTTCTATAATGATGATGACATGATAATGATAATGATGATGAAGAATCTGTATACCACTGGAATCACCAGTCTGGTCTACATCCCTATATTATCAAACTCTTATTTATGTCCATATCATTTTGTCTGGTATATCTAAACCTATTGAGGACAGAGATGATTTTGGTTTTAGCTTGGTATCCCTAGCATAAAACACAGTATCTGATGTATTTATAGTACAGGCTTAATAAACGCTTAATGTTTTTTAACTGACTGGTACTTATTAGTTCCTTTGCTTTTTTGTTTTTTTAGTTTTTGCTAGGCATTGGGGTTAAGTGGTTTGCCCAAGGCTGCACAGCTAGATATTATTAAGTGTCTGAGACTGGATTTGAACTCAGGTACTCCTGACTCCAGGGCCAGTGCTCTATCCACTGCGCCACCTAGCCACCCCCATGCACCACCTAGCTGCCCCTGCTTTGCTTTTAAATGAAAATGATAGAAACAAGTCAGAATTGTTTCTGATGTTCCTATAATTGATAAAACATTTAAAAATAATGTTTATTTAAATATAATAATGAAAATAAATCCTGTTAAATTTACCTTCTTTTAGTGTTGAGTGCTAGGCAGTTTGAGTTGCATTTTGCTACTAGGGTAAAGTTCTTTAAAGTTCCTTTTACATAGATGGAAAATAACATTTTTATTTCTCAAGGGTTTTTTTTTTTTAGGTTTGTTTTTATTTTTGAAAGGCAAATGGGGTTAAGTGGCTTGCCCAAGGCCACACAACTAGGTAATTATTAAATTAAGTGTCTGAGGACAGATTTGAACTCAGGTACTCCTGACTCCAGGGCTGGTGCTCTATCCACTGCACCACCTAGCTGCCCCTCTCAAGGGTTTTTGTATGAAATAAGTGTGCATTGAGTTATAAACAACAATCTCTTGGTGTCTCTATTTTGAAAAACAATTTGCTAATATAGTTTTAATAAACTAGTCACTGTTGAGATCATTAAACCCAGCCTGTGTCCTTCAAATTAGCCATCTTTTTAATTTTGCTTTGTTTGAAGAACTGTCAATGAAAAATATAGATAATTTTATTTTTGTTTTATACCTTAGACGTCCAAGAGGAGTAATTTCCACTCCAGTGATCAGAACATTTGGAAGAGGTGGAAGGTACTATGGAAGAGGTTATAAAAGCCAGGGAGCAATTCAGGTAATCAGCAATGATTTCTTTGCTTTAGTACCCCATACACCATCCTAAGCTGGTCCTCTACTTACTGTGGTTTTATTTTCTCTACTGGTCTCTGCAGAAAAAGAAATTTAGAATATGCTAGCAAATTATTGACATTTCTGCTTGTAAAATTAATAGAAATATTAGCACGTCATTAAGAATAACATTCTAAAACAACTATGAATAGTAGATTTAATGGAAGTAGTTCAGGTGATTTCAGGTACAATTTTATGTTAAGCATATTTTGTTAAATGTAGCTAATTTGAAGGTTTAAGAAAAAAAGATGTATATTAAAAGAAAATTTCAGAACTCTTATGCTTCTTCTCCCTCCTAGACTATTTTAGCCAGTTCTATTAACCTATCTCTTTTTTCTTTTAATTGTTTTTTCCCAGTTTATCTGAGCATGTCCACCATAGAATACTGTAGCTGTTGTTTGATACTCCCTTTAATATTTTTTTTTGGTCCACTGTAACACTTGAGAACAATGATAGTGCTTGATTGAAATGTTATTATATACCATACTAATGATATATATACACAATCAACACCATGTTTATTAAAACTTTTGAAAAGTGTACACTCTTACACTCTAAGTAGAAAATTCCTATTCCAAGAAACCCTTAGAGCCTTCCCAACACTCCTTCCCTTGAAATACAATTTCATTTTGTTGTTTTCCAGTGACTTTTTAAAATCTTAGTCTTGGTATATGGGAGTCATGGGGGTGATATCAAAAGCATCTGGGAATATGTACTAAAGAAAATATTTTAAGTTAATGGTAAAATAATTAAACAAGTAAACATGCCAATGCAAAAAAGAAGAAAAAGAACTGCCATTTTCTGAACAGGAATCTGTATTTTGACCTGAAGAAAGAGGTCCTCATGGACAGCCCAAGTGTTGAAAATAGCAATCTTATCTGGTGGTACAAAGGCCTGACCTACACTAGTAAGATCTAAATTGATAAAGAAATGAAAATGGTAAATAGAAATGAGAAATCATAGTTTTGGTGATTTCAGCTGTTTGTGAATTTAATTATGGCACCCAAGGTTGGAAACTATTTGAACAAAGGGAGAATAAATTCTCTGACTTGTCCAAGGAATATAGTATTCATAATCTCTAATTGTTTTTACTCTTACTGCCAACACCTTGGTCATTCAGATGTACCCCAAATAAGTATATTTCCTGTTTTCCAAATTTGATTCATTAGACTGTCAGGAAATAGTTGCATTTTTCAAGTTCATTGTTACTTCCAAAGTGCCACACTCTAGTGTTTCTTACTGACATATACCAGTTTGTAAGACAATAAAGTGGTTATGATGAAATGCATTGTACCAGAGATTTGGGATCTTCGATCTCTCAGGGCAATCCAATTCCTGTATGATAAAATTCCAAAACTTTAATTCCATAAGATTACTATTTCATAAATTAATCTTAATACTAAATATTAATTTTAGTAATTTATAAATTTGTGAAAGTGTGCAAAATATGGAATTGAAGTGGTGCTTTGTAAAATGTTATAAGAGTTAAGAAATTTAGAAGTAAAATAGTAAGAGAAGGCTTCATAGAAAGGAGTTTGGGTGTTGAATGAAGAATAGAATTTGGCAAAATGGAAAAAAGTACTTGTATGGAATAGAATATCATTTTAGTATCAGAAGGCTGGAAGGGACCCTTAAGATGAGTTAGTCCTCACTTCTTCTTTATTATAGCTGAAGATATTAAACCCAAAGTGGAAGTTACATGATTTCAATCCTAGGTCACCATAACAGAGTTGAGATGTAAATGGAGGTCCTTTGATTCTAAATCTGGTGGTCTTTTTGCCATGCCACAGCATGTTATTTTCCTGGACAGTGATGTTCCATCACAGTAAGGCCACAGGAAGCCATCCTCTGACAACCGCCATTATTCTCTCCAGTGGTCTACATTGTATACAGAAAACCAGTACTTAATATTTCATGACACAAAACAGCTATAGGCAAACTGTATAATTAATTGGTTTTCATATGAAAACTTTTTTTTTTTTTTAAGGAAAAAGCCTATAAGATGTGTAGCTTCAAATTAGGAATATATTGGGGACAAAGTTGGTGGTCTAAGAGTGGTGCCATATAGTTAATAATTGGATGAATGCATGTTCTCAGCAATGTAAATGCAGATTGGAACCCACCTCCAGGCTTACCTCTTGTGCCCTTCTTGTCTAATACAAAGTGATCTTCCTACTGGAATTTTGTGAAGAGGTGTCTTTGCTTTTTCAGTGCTTTTAAGGATCATTAAAGGGCATGGATGGGTTATGTTGACAGTAAATTATTTGAGCAGAGCAGGGTAGGGATGCTGGTGGAAACTTCCTTCTGGTCCCCACTGGGAATTCCTTCAGTGTATAGAGAGAGGAGCCCAGGGTCCATTTCAGAGATCTATTGGTTGGAAACTTGCACTAAAATAACCGATGACTGTTTATGTAATTCCCCTTTTCTAATCTCACAAACATATACCTTTAGCTTAGTCTCCAATTCCATGATACTTCCCTTTTCTTATTTCTCTCTGTCCCTTTCTTATACCATCTTTTCTATTTTACCCATTCCTTCTCACTTCCATTTCCTAACCCCAGCATGACAGTTGACATTTCCCAAAGATCTCTTTTAATCTCTTTTTTCCTTCTACATTCATTCATTGTCTTGATCATTATCTGGTTGAAGGTGCCTAGATCTTCTAAGCCCCATAGATCTAGCTACCCATAGGAAATCTCTATTTGAATGCCTTGCCATTACCTCCAACTTAGCATGTTTAAATCTGATCTCATCTTACTCCCAAGGTATTTCTTTTATCTCTAAATTTTCTCTTTCCTTCATAGAATTGTAGTATGGATTTTGGAGATCATCTAGTTCAAGGGTCTTAACCTTTTTTGTGTTTTGATCCTTGGGGTAATTTTGTGAAGAATGCATAAAACAAAATGCAAATTATCAAAATAAATTTTTTTAAAGATGAAAAACCCTTATATTAAAAAGGGACAAAGCTCAGTCTTTATTATTCTACACCTTATTAGGCACTGTTAACTAGTGCTCTCTCATATGCTTTCATTTAACTCACGTTTTTACTTTTAAAGTTTGCTTTTGGTTCCTCTATAACTTTAACTACTATAACTGAAGTGACTAGTTGCCCAGAACACTGAACCTGGTGTCATAAAGGACAGTTCAAATCCAAACTCAACATTTATTAGCTGTGCAAGTCCATTAATCTCTATTTGCCTCAATTTCCTCATCTGTAAAATGAGGATAATAACAGATCCTTCCAGATCTGTGTTTTTTATCTCTCAGAGTTGTTGTGAAGATCAAATGATGGTAATAAATGATATGCCTGGCAAATAGTAATTCTGTATAAATGTTAACTGTTATTATTCTCCAATATTAGCTCTTGCCTTTTTTGTTTGATTGATTTAGATCTATGAACAGTTTGTTTAAAAAGCCTTTTACCAGTTTAGAATCTAAAAATCTCATTCATTATTCCCCTCACTAATGCTTTTGTTACCAAATGTTATAATATTCTTTTTTTCCTTCACAGTGACCAGTATTTTTTGGATTTACCCTTTTTCTTCATTTCTTCTTGAATGAAGTCCCTCATCAGAAATGCTTTGGATTACCCCCATTAGAGTCCTAGCTTGTCTTCCTATCTCATGTCATGCTATCCATTACAAGTTAACTTTCTTAAAATAGCTTTCTTGTCATATCATGCCCCTTCTTCAGGACCTACAGTGGAATATTCTATTACAAATAATATCTAATCCAAACTCCTTCAAGGCTTTTTTAATAATGCTATCCACCCAATTTCCATTGATCAGTAGTCATCCTGGACTTGTAAGTCCTCTTTTCTCTGCCCCACACACATGCCATACTTCCAATTGCTTTATCATTTTGTTCATATAATTCTTCCTAGAATGTCCTGTCTTTACCTTTCTATCTATTCAAATATCATCTAATCTTTAATGCATTCTGCTTCTACCATGAATGTTAATAGCTGCTCTGGTTTATATTGCTCTCCCTTTTCTGAAGTCAAATTGTATTTGATGGATTGAAATATTCACACCATGAAACATACACATCTGAATCTAGTGACCCTGACCCTCCTAAAGAATTTTTTTTCTTTTGGTTCAGTCTGAAAAAACCTAAAGGACAATAGAGTAAAATGTCCCTTTGTACATGGCATGACAAAGTCTTTTAAAGAATTCTGATTACAGGAGAACTGTGGTCCAGCTAGAATTCCTTCTAAAAATCTCAACAAAAGGAACTTTGGAAATAGAAATTATTCAAGAATGAATTCTTGTGTTTCTCAAGAGTCTTAGCAAGAAAAGGTAGGAAAAAACTGTTCCTACAGTGGTCAGATCACTGAGAAATTATTTGAGAGTTGTATTGGACCATGACAAAATGATTTCTGAATGCAAAAAGCAGAGGTGTAACTCCTTTGTGGGGGTTGATTATTTAATATATTTTTTTTATTTTGAATTCCAAATTCTCTCCTTTTTCTCCCCTCCCCCACCTTTTGAAAAACACGCAGTTTACTATAGGTTATACATATGCGTTCATGCAGAACATAGTTCTATATTAGTCATGTTGTAAAAGAAAACACAAAGAAGAAAAATAAAGTTTAAAAAAGTCCACTTCGATCTGCCTTCAGCCTCCATAAGTTCTTTCTCTGGAGATTTTTCATCATGAGTCCTTCAGAATTGTCTTGAATCATGCAGTGGCGGAACTCTTGAACTGAATTAGTTTCTAACTCAATTAAAATATAACTTAATTACTTTTATTTGTCCATGATAGCTACATTAAAGATAAAGTTAAGTCATTTAAATGAGGAATTATTTTGAACACCAATACTGGTGTTTTTTTTCTGGTGTAATGATCAGCAGAAAAGATTCAGAAGGAATATAATAGTATAATTCTATGCTGTTGTTTTTCTGTTGCCAATAATGTTTCAAACTGAAAAAAAACACTGAAGACAATGATGATGTTGTTATGTCATTAACACCTTCACATACATTATTTCATTTGATCTTTTTTTTTTTAGATTTTTGCAAGGCAAGCAGGGTTAAGTGGCTTGCCCAAGGCCACACAGCTAGGCAATTATTAAGTGTCTGAGACCAGATTTGAACCCAGGTACTCCTGACTCCAGGGCCAGTGCTTTATCCACTATGCCACCTAGCCGCCCCTTCATTTGATCTTGATAGACAAACCAGTTACTTCCCATTTTAGTCATGAGGAGGCTGAGATGCAGATGGAGATTTGCTCCAAGGACAGTAGAAGTCTCTTGTCTGGCTTCCTGGCCAGCTCTGCTAACCCTCTTGGCTTCAAGCAGTCTACTGGAAGCATTAGGCTGCTGAACTTGGTTGCTTTGTATTCCTTACCTTGTGCGGCATTCCTGCCACTATGCTTTCTTGAGGAGACACACCTAATTTAATACAAGAAACATATTAACCTTCCTTGGATCAGCTTTTCTGACCTTTTAGCTATCCCCTGACCTGTGAGTTCATAAGGAGAGAGCTGTCACTCCCATCCTGTTCCACTTGATGAATCCATCATCCTGCTTTTCTCATGTCCTCTTGACAGCCCATTTGTTCAACTAGCAATGTCACTTATCACCTGGGAATGTAGCATGTAGAATTTATAAAACTTATTTACAACTCAGGTCCCCTGATAACATAGAAACACTAATACATGAACAGAATGGAAGGAAAAAAATTCATAAATGAAAAAGAATGGTGTGGCTCCACCCTAGAAGGGGAGAAGCATCAGTGGCTCATATTAAGAAAAAGAAAAATCATTTTGGGGGAGACAAAACATAAAATTTTTTTCCTTTTCATCATCTCCTTTCATCCTCCAGAGATTGCAAGCAATCCGGATTAATTTCCTTTCAGTTCTTCCTTCCAGAATGTATCTCAACTAGCACAGCTTTCCCTTCTTTTGGCCCTTAATACTTCTTTTCCAGTAGCCTCTCTACGTTGGTAATTACCACATAATTTAGCACTAAATTATAAATAGCTTTGTATTGGTTCTTTCATGTGACTCAGACTAGATCATAAGCTCCATAGGACAGAGACTCTGCATTCTCCTGCCTTTCTAAGAACTGCAATATAGTTTAATGCAATATTCAGTGAATTCTTGTGAGTTGCATCATCATCTCAAAGAATCTGACATTGATATTGTTTTCAAAAGAAACTAGACTTAATGGGAGGGGGGGAGAAGAAAAGAAGAAGGGGAAAGAGAGAGAAAATCCTCTCGTGAGGCAGTTCCTGAAAATCCGTAGCTCTTTTTTTTTTAACTGTCTCTTGTTTTTGTTTAAACATTTTCCATTCTTTTGTCTGTTTCTAAATACTAGTTGTCTGACTGTACTAAAAGCTAAAATAATAGAATGGAAAATAGATTTTTTTAGAGAAATCAGGATCTGAGAAGAAATTTTATCTCTTATCTAAAGTTTATAAAGACTAATTTCTCAGTTGGTAATAATCAATAGGTCATCTCCATTGATGATAGAGTATGAAATGGGACTTCTGTTTTATCATGATAATTATTGGAAGGTACTGATCACAGAATTTCAAATGTGGAACAGAAAAATCACAGAATTTAAAATGGAAAGGTGCCATAGTAACCATCTAATCTAACCCATGCCCAAAAAGAAATGAGGGGAGCCAAATCCAACCCCTCCTGAGAGAACCCATTCTAATTTTAGACCACTGGCTATTTTGAAGTTTTTTTTTTTCCTCCTTTTTTTGCCTTCAAATCTAAATTTGCCTCTTTATGATTTCACTCTGCTTCTGGTTCTGACCTATGGAGCCAATAGAATCAGTCCACATGACAGTCCTTTACATACTAGAACCCAAGGGTATCTCCTGTTGAGTCTTTTCTTCAGACCAAAAATCCTATTACTTTCAACCAGTTCCTCATGTGACATGTATTTAAGTACATGGATTCCTTTCTGGTTGGCATCCTGGATAGTCTTAAACTGCAGGACTTGGAATGATAAGCAGGATTTCAGACATATGGTCAGGAGAAAGCATGGAGGGACTTAGTCCTACTAACATTTTCCTGGAATTCAAAGATTTTGGGGGTTTTTTGATGCCTCTTCATAAAATCTCACTTTTCCTTGGAGTGCTTATCTAGCCTTTGCTTGATAACAATGGATGATGGGAGTGGGTTAGTGGGGACTACACTACCTTCTGAGGTGCTCATTCTGTGTTAGGACTTCCTCTAATGAAAAGGACATTTCTTTATACCTAGAGAAAAAAGTATGCCTTTTTGAAATTTTCCCCAATTTTTTTCCAAATAATTTTAACTCCCACTCAGATCTTTTCTTTTCCAGGCTAAACATTCCTATTTTTCTTCAGTTGATCATTCTATAGCCTAGTTCCTGTGCCCTCTTCATTTTGGTTTACTCTCTTCTGGTCTTCCTCCTATTTGTCATTATCCTTCCTATAAAGTAGTCCTCACCACTGAACAGTGTCCTTCATGGGTCTGATGAGTACAAATTTTAGTGGGACTATTCACCTTTTTGTCTAGACATTCTACCCCTCTTAAATGAAGTGGTATTTAATTTTTTGACTGATCTTTCATATTGTTGATTTATCTAGATCCTATAGTATTCTCAGCCTATCCTTATGTTCTCCTTCCCATCTCTCATCATTGTCACATCTCTAGATTAATAAAAGACTAGATTTGGAAATCTTAAAATTCATCTGTGATGTCATCCCTGTAGCCTTGGTCAGGTCACCTGATTTCTTTGAGCCTCACTTTCCTCATTTGTAAAATAGGTGTAGTATAACCTGTACCATATATCCAACAAACATTATGAATGGTACAGAAGAGGCAGAGGACCTACCATTGCCAATTTGCCTTGGATACTTAACCTCCCTCTGCCTTTATTTCCTCATCTGTAAAATGAGTTCAGACTAGATGACTCTAGACTTCTGTGATTTGAAGAACCTTAAATGAGGTATTCAGTATATTTACATATTAAATTTAGTCTCTCATTCCTGCTTATCATGATGATCCAAGATCCTGAGTTCTATTCAGCTTGTTAGCTTATTACTCTCAAATGGGTCATTTGCAAATTTTGTAAGCGTGCCATCTGTGCCTTCATATAAATCAGTGATACAAATGTCAAACAACTCAGGTCCAAGAATAGATGCCTGGAGCAACCTCCCAAAGCCTGCTTTCCAAGCCGGATATTAGTTCATGCTGCCTTTTCTAGTTCTAGTAAATTCAGCTAGTTTCAGCTTCCCTTAGTGTACCATCATCTTTTTTCATAAGCCTATTCTGAGAGACTTGGTCATTTGTAATAGTATACATCCAGGACCTAGTGGAAGGAGCAGTAAACTAAAAGGCAGGAGTTTCGATTCCTTCACTAGTAAAATGAATGGAGCTGGGCTAGGAAGACAAATAAAGGTCTTGTCCTGTTTTATCACTGTCATTTTCTGGCTCTTTGATAATTATTGGGTAGCTCCAGGTGACTCTTGGTTACACATCTAGAGGGAGTTTTTAGTTTTATGGAGAAGCAGAATCAGAATTGTATACTTCATTTTAAGGCATCTTGGATGTATTTTAAGCTTCAGAAAAAATATAACCAAGCTAACCTGTCATCTTTTGCAGCTCTTTTGAATATTTAAAGTTTCTTGCAATATCATTGATTCTATCATGAAGAAATGTCATTTTTTCATCACAAAATAGAAATTCATATTTTAACGTTTAGGTCCATAAATATACCATGAATATATAATTTAGAACACTTATCTTTTCACCTTAAGGAAACTTAATACATACATTTGGATTTACACATAGGAATGGTTCTTCATTTACAAAATTAATGTGATTCATTTTACATATGCCTTATCTGTAGCCCAGTTGTGTAGGGAGAAGGGAAGGAAATCAATGTTTCTTCTGCATAGAAACATTTAAACTTATCCCACACCGGCTCCAGTACAACCCCAAAGTTTGTTCTTTCCAAGGCACATATTGTTCACTCATTTAAAAAACCTTATGAGTAAGGTGCTTATCTAGGACGTTACCAGAATTCCTTCAGTGGAGATTGCCCTTCTGCCAACCACTGACAACATCAAATGATTGCGAAGAGGAGAGGGAACTTAAACCCAGAAAGTGTTGAAGCTGGTGGTCCCTGAAAAGCAACTCTAAGGGGAGAGTGAGACATCCTGGAGACTGATGGGAGGCAGAGGTGATAGGAAAACCCAAGTGAGACGTAGCCTTTTTGGAATACTGCTGGGTACCTACCACGTATGTGGAGGTGAATCTGGTGTCTGTTTGTTCAAGTATCATTTGACAGGAGCTAGTGTCCTTTCATCGCCAGCCTACATCTGGAACTTTTCTTACTTCTCATTTTCTCTTGTGTTAAACAGGGTAAACCTCCTTATGCTGCTTCAGCAGAAGAAGTGGCCAAAGAACTTAAGTCAAAATCAGAGGAATCTAAATCCTCCGTCGTGTCTTCAGATGGATCCCTGGCTGAAAACGGAGTAGTGAATGAGGAGAAACCAGCTTCCCAGATGAATGGGAATACAGCAGATGGCAGGGCTTCCAACCAGTCTGAAAGTGCCTTGAGTAATGACTCTAAAATGTGCAATACAAATCCTCACTTAAATGCACTAAATGCAGACAGTGTTTGCCATAAAGATGATACTCTGGAGGCAGCTGTCTTAAAAAAAGAAGAGTAAACTTATTTTTTATAGAGGGTGAAGGATGTTGGAATGGTAAGGATTAGGAATATCTGGAAAGAAAGAGAGCCTACAGTTATGTACATTTTTTCCTTTCCGTAAGAGAAAAATGAGGACTTTGGAAATTCGGATCCCTCTTTGATGTCAGAGATTTAAACAACACATTTTTAGTTTTAACCAGTTGTAGTCAAAATGCTACAATAAAACAAAAAAAAGAAAGAAAATGAAGAGCATTTGACTCCCGCACTTAAAATGAAGTATACATAAAGTTTAAACTGGTTATGACAAAAGCTTGTAGTTTTGTTTCTTGAAATATAAAGAAAACAAATTTTGGCAGTCTTTAAGTATATATAGCTTAAAATATAATTTTTAGTATCTGGCACCATATGTATGCCATTATATTTGATTTTGCATTATTGTGTCACAATAAAAGCTTTCTTTAAGGCTTTGATTTCATGATTATGAAAAAAATAAGGCACAACCACAGTTTTTCTTTCTTACTTAAAATTTCATCACTGTTGATGTGGTTCTTTTGTGTTAAAAATGTGCAACTATCGAAACTAAAAATTATAGAGTAATCTTGCAGTTCTGCTGATTTTCACTCTACAGTACGTCATACATACTTTACAAGCAAGTTCAATGGAGATAAACTTGAAATCATAGAAGATGCAAATGACCTTTCAAAATCAACACAATGTGTTCTGAAACTTTTTGTGACTAATACCATGCATCCGTGATCAATGAACTATGTGGTTTTGAATCGGACGTAGACCATTAGTACTACTATTTGAGCTAAACTTCTGCATGGTTCATAATTTTTAAAGTGTGTAGTTAATATTATGCATGTTATTGTCCTTTCTTCCATTCTTACAAGTACTGTGCCCATTTGCAAAACAAAAAAGCTAATAATCAGTAATAGTCCTATAAAAGATGTTAACTATGTTTAGTCATTGACTGATCTTGCTCTAACCTTAAAATTTTGTGATTATTGACCTCTGTTGCATTTATTCTAAAACTTAAAAAAATTATCTAGCCGTTTTGAATATCAACGTTACCCTGGTGTACTCATTGCTGTATGCATTATTGTTCTCTGTTGCTGTTTTTTGCCTTCATATTAGCAAATATGAAATTCTGTGAAAAACAAAAAAAAAGCTTTGATCTTCAAAAACTACCCCCCTTCTGTAGCAGGAAACAAATTGCTTGTTCTTGAGAACTTTCCCATCAAGAATTTAGTATAAGCAAATATACCTGTATCATTTTGATGTTTTTGTTAGTGTTTCCAAACTTAATGTACTTCGAAATCAGAATCATTTCTTTATATTCGTTTTCATATAATTCTCCTGATGCTCTTCATCACACATTAGTGATCAGAAATGAGGTGTAATTCCCCATTCCCTGCCCGCAAGAGCTAAGTAGGTATCTTAATGTAAGTTGAAGGGAGTTCTGCCCTAACTCATGGATTGTGCAAGAATGAACTACTGTTGGGTTTGATTGACTGTAGATGGATTGTGGTGTGGTGTATTTGAAGGCTATTGAATGCAACTTACAATGCTTAATAAAAATCTTTATTCTTTTAGTATAAACTATAGTATGCCTTTTTAATCCATTTTTTAAAGACTACTAGCCAAGTATTTACACATATTTTAGCAAAGTCAATGTCAGCAGATTTTAGTAGATACTTAAGAGCATTAGTAAAGTGATTATTTCTTTCTTTTAGATATTTAATAGCCATTTAGGACTAAAAAGCCTAGATGAGCAATCATTAACCATGTGGCAGCTAATAAAGAAGTATACAGACATAACTGACTTTTGAGCATTTTATCTCTAAACTTAATGGAAGCAGAGCACTGGAATTACATGTGCCACCTTGTAAACAGGACCTAGAATCGAAAGGACAGACACATTGGGAAATGAGTTAGAACAGAAGTTATTTTTAGTTCCTTAATTTGTGATTCTCACTGTACCACAGAATTTAACTTCCAGTAGTACTGAAGTCTGCTTCTTTGTTTTCTTCATAGAAATTGTAAATTCCTAGACATAAGCTAGAATGACATTATTTACTCTAGGGTTTGAGGATTGTGCATTGTTCATATTTTGCATTACATTGAAAGATGACTATATATCATTATGTACTCAGGAGGATGTGATTTGACTTAGATGTAACCAGATTAATGTATTTGATGAGATTTAGTCTGTTGTTGATAATCTATAAATACATACATATATGTATATTTATTATGAGAAATCACACACCCTTCTCCTAGGGATTTGATTCTCTGCCACTGCTCCTAGTAGTGAGAAATCAGGAGAAAAGGCAACATTGATGTAATGGATGAAGAAGGCCAACCCTGAAACAGAATGCCCTCCACCTCCCTTCTAACACATACTGGATATCCCCAGAGCAAGTGATTTAACCATATGCCTTCATAGTGTTCAGTAAGATAATGCATAGTGCTGTGCAGAGATAACTTTCTTATTCCTAACTCTTTATATAGTGAATTCATAGACTGGAAAGGTAGAGAGAGAATTTCCTTTAAATGTTAAGGTCAAAAAAGAAGCATAGAATGGTACTTAAAAGACTTGGCAAGTCCCATCTACTTTTTTTGGCTATTTGACATTGACTATTGCTTCAGATTTTTTCAATTTATTGATTGGTTTTATTGATATTTTTCCTCAAAAATAATACATGAGGTGACTTGGGGAAGGGATTGCAGGGAGAAACTTGAGTGATAGAATAACAAAGATGGAGGCAGCTAGTTAGCACATTGGATAGAGCATGGGCCTTGGAGACAGGAATACCTGTGTTCAAATCCAGCTTCAGACACTTAATAATTGCCTAGCTGTGTGATCTTGGGCAAACCACTCTTAACCCCTAAGCCTTAAATAAATAAAAAAAAAATTTAAAAGAAAGAAAAACAAAGATCAAAAAAATTTTTTTTAATTAAAAAATAGAGAATGCCAAGAAGGAAAACCTCATTCCTATCGATGAATAGTAGATTTAGCCTTAGAATGATAAAAGAAAGAGACTAGTAGCTGTGGTTAGACATGGTTTCATAAATAACAGCATTAACAGGGCAAAGTAAAGTTAACAAATTTTCTTACTTGATGTCATTGTTAAACATTAATCAAGCACTTATTTAGCACCTGTTATGTCATGGGCACTGTGTTAAGCTTGGTGCATATAAATAAAAATAATGAAATAGTCCCCAATTACCAGGACTTGCCAACATGTGTCTATTTATCTACTGTGCTAAGTCCCTTATAAATATTTCATTTTTCTCCACAGTCCTGGGAGGGAGATGCTTTTTCTTATTGTTCAGTTGTGTCTGACCCTCATTGGGGTTTTTTGGCTGAGATTCATCAGTGGTTCCATTTCCTTCTCCAGCTCATTTTACAGATGAGGAAACTGAGGCAAACAGGGTCAGAGGACTTGTCCAGTGTCGCTAGCTGGTAAGTGAAGCAGATCAAGTGTGAACTCTGGAAGATGAGTCTTCTTGACTCTGGCTCTGGCACTCTTTCCTCTGTGCCTCCTCATTGCCCACCAGGCGATATTATCATCCCCATTTTATAGAGGAGAAAATGAAGCAGACAGTGTGGATGGTTGGTCCAGGGTGACCGGAGGAAGTCAATGCCTGAGGTCAGAGCTCAACTCAGGTCTTTGTACCTCCAGGGCCAAGGTCTGTCCATGGCCCACCTGGAAGGTTCGCCTTGAACCTTCTGCTAATTGGAGCCCATGTAGCACACATATTTGAATAAAAGCTTATATTGCAACTCTGAGGTCACATGAACTATAAGATGGAGGATTAAATTGCATGACCTCTCAAGTCTCTCCAAAGCAGAAATCATATATCAAAGATAAGGAAACTTCAGCATTCTCTATGGTCTAGAAGTTTATGAATACCTCACAAGCTGATGCACAGCAGCCCTAAGCTAACTCGGGATCATCCTTCTCCTCACTTCCCATGCCACTATTTGTGAAGCCACACTAGCAGACCCAGAGACCCAGCACAGACTTCCTTGCTTGGTTTGCTTCCCCCTCCCGCTTTGCAGTGATAGAGAAACTCTAGGACCAAGAGTGTGTTCCCTGCAAGGTGGCAATGCCCTGAGAGCGGTGGTGTAAAACTGAACCACTGTTGGCAGTAGAAGTGGACCTCTGAACTGCTGCTTCTGCTGCTGGCAGCCAAGGAAGTGGTGGGGTGGGGGGCACCCCAGAGGAGGATGGGGGAGAGTGCCTCAGCATCCACTGGAGCCATTTCTGTTCACCCAAAGGCAGATGTAGAGACAGAACACAGAAGACCAAAAAACCTTGACACCATAATGCCAGAAACAATAGAACTACCCAGAACATATGAAATGAAATACCATTTGAAAAAATTTATAGGTCACCTATGGGAAAAAATATCCAGCTATATAAACTTCAAGACATAGTGGTTAAATATAGCCAATTCAGAAGCAAAAAAATTCTTCAGATCAAGAGAAAGGCTGTGAAATAAAAAAGCAAGGAAATCTAGGTAACATAAGACTACATTCTACACCACCAGAAAATGCAGCAATGTGTTCTGAAAGCAGTGGAGCTCGAGATGCTGTGCAGAGTAACTTACCCTGCAAAGCATGGGCTTCACTATAAAATAACAGATTTATGTTCAGTAACAAAGGTATTTGAAACTTTTTTGCTTCTCAGACACCCCCAGACAACAGAAATTTAGGAGGAATGAATAAATGTATCCCCCAAAGACAGGAAAAGCAAAAGTGATAACAGCAATAAGAGACTTTTTTTCTAAATGTGCACAAGGATATAGATGACGGTGGGAGCCCAGGGGAGATTGCATTAGGAGCAGGGCCTGGGGCATCTTGGACAGAGCCTAATGAATTGAGGTTTTTGATGGAACCTTAGTACAACATGGCAGAAATGTGGAAAGGAGAGATCTAGGAGATGGAGAGGAATGTGTTGTGCCTAGGTCAAACAAGGCCTAATGAGAGGCACATGTGCCTCTGAGGGCTCCAAACCTGCAGAGAAAGATGTAATCTTTGTACTGGGTAAGTTTTGGGTATTTTGGTGCTTATAATGTCTCTTTATTGTACCTTGGAAGGATAGGAGTTGGAGCCTCTGGGGCTAACTAGGGCACCTAGGGGAATGGGGACCTGTAACGTATAAGGAGTGGAGGGGGTTGAGGAAGTTATCAGTGATGGGCTGTATAATCCCGGAGTGGAGGGCTATCCTGGGACAGTATTTTCTGACACCTGCAAATAGGGACATTGTTCAGAGTCACAGTGGAAAAGTCAATCCTTATGGCTCCCCTTAAATGTTGTCTAGACAGGAGAATCTAGAATGGGTATCTTGGACGTTTTGCAAGAGGGATAGAAATTAGAGAGATTAGATACTTATAGAGGTCACAAAACAGAAGAAGCAGAGAAGTTGAATAATGAAGAAAATAAATCCTTTGAGGGAAAAAAGGATACAAAAAATGAAATTTAAAAATCTAATGAAAACTAATTGAAGGAAAGGAGAAGAATGGAAGGAAACTTTAGCTAAGAGAGTATTTGTTATCTGGTTATGTAATCAGATAAAAGCACAAGAGAAAGAAACTGGAAGTAAAACAAAATCCCAAGGGAAGGGGGTAAAATAAATGAAAAGACAGGATCAGAGGTGAGGGGAAGAAAGCCGGTAAGACTTAAGACCAATTTAAAATAGATTACGGTATAGTAACTGAAGGATCATAGGTACAGTGTTTATAGAAGGGGGGGGTGGGATTGGAGAGGATCATAACTTGGGAGGAAAAAAAACCTTAGAGACAGAAGGAGAAATATATAAATCTAACTGAAAATTTCAAATCAATGAATTAAACAATCCAACAAAATGAAAATGTGACATGTTGGATGAGAAAACAAAATCCTACAATCTGTTGCTCTCAAGAAATGCAATTTAACAGCAGATATTAACAAAAACTATGGAGATGGAAAAATTTTCTAGACATCGAATAAATTCAGAAAGCAGGACTTCTAACTCTTCTGACAAAACAAAAACAAACATTGAAAAAATAAAAAGGAAAAAGCAAGGAAACTACATTATGCTGAAAGGAATCAGACAAAACCACAAAACAAAAACAAAGTCATTATTAAGCTTATGTGTTCCATCTGCTTCAGCATCCAACTTCATAAAGTATTTGAACTAGAAAACCCACCCAATATTAGCAGGAGACTTGGATAAGTCTAACAATTAATAGTGAAAATGTGAACTGAAAGCATAGTTAAGACGACATCTTCTAAATGAGAGAGGAATAGAATACAAATACTTCTCAGAATGAAACTTTTTAATTGATCATGTACTAGAGGACAAATACATTGACAGCATTAAATGTTAAAGGAAAGAAATAGTTAATGCATCCTTTGTGGACCAATACACAATAAAAATCAAAATTGGTTCAGGGACCACAAATAAAAAAATAACAAATGGAGTCTTACCAATGAAGTCTTAAATAATGAATGAGCCAAAGAATAAATCATAAAACAATAACCATGCAAAAGAAAATTATAATGATGAAACAGCATACTAAAATTTTCTGGGATGTAACAAACAGTTCGGGAAAATTGTAACTCCACAAATGTATATTAGCAAAATAGAAAAGTAGAGGATTAATGAACTGAATATGCATTTTTAGAAAATCAGAAGACCAACAAACCTAAAATAAATACAAAGGATATTAAAAATTAGAAAGGAAATAGATAATTTGGAAATAAAAATGAAAATAATAGTTGATTCTTCAAATAGATAAATTTGTACCAAATTTTAAGTAAAAGAGGAAAGCAAAAAATGAAATCATTAAAACAGCAAATGTGCAAAGTGAAATTGCAATAAAACCAGAAGATGGAAAACAATAATCAGGATAATGTGCATAGTTAGATACTAACCGAACAGAACACAAAAGAAATAGAAGAATACTTTCAAAAACTATGAAAAAGGGGGAGGAGCCAAGATGGCGACAAGAGAGCAACATCTCTTAGGTGCTCTCTCATAAAACTTCGAAACTAACGACTCTAACTAAACTTTTGAGAGACAGAACCCATAGAGGGACCCAGTGCGGCAGTTCTCCTACTCAAGGTAACCTGGAAAAGAGCAGAAAGGCTCTGCTCCCCAGGGTCAGAGGGGCAGCTGGCCAGAGGGGTGACCCGCCTGAGTGAAAGAACTTCAGCCTCCTGGAGGCAGCCCCAGGACACTGGGAGCCACGGCTCACAGCAGCGGGGGAGTCTCCTGAGCTGCACCCCAAGGAGCACTGGGCACAAAGTGGGGGAACAATGGGGGACCTCTGCCAGAGCAAGCACATGGAGCCCAGCCCTCAGGGCACACAGTGGGCAGAGTGACCAGGCAGCCCAGATCCAGGAACAGAAGCAGGCGCAGCCAGTAAGCAGGAACCCCCAGGGCATGAGCCCATTGAACCTAGGGAGGGGAGTGGAGAGAGAGAGAGAGACTGCCGAGCTCTGCCCCTGGAACAGGACTCTGGGGCTCTGACCACATTCAGATCCTGATCACAGTCTAGGCCCCCCCATAGAACAGCAGAGCCTCCCCCCACCTCAGCCCTGTGGCAGAGGGGGGCGCATATGGTCACTCACAGACCAGGAGGGAGGACAGAGGCTCACACACTGAGATCCTTGTGGAAGTGTCCCAAAAGCTCAGGAAGCACCCCAAAACCAGGCTCAGGCTGAGAAAATGAGCAAGCAGAGAAACAAGAGGAACACCATTGCATTGAGAAATATTTTGCATATGAGCCCAAGAAGGATCAAAACACTCAGTCTGAAGATGAGGAAGCACAAGCTCCTCCATCTAAAGACTCCAAGAAAAACAGAAATTGGGCTCAGGCTATGACAGAGCTCAAAAAAGACTTTGAAAATCAAATGAGGGAGTTAGAAGAAAAACTGGGAAAAGAAGGGAGAGAGATGCAGGAAAAACATGAAAATGAAGTCAGCACCTAGTCAAGGAAATCCAAAAAAATGCTTAAGAAAATAGCATGCTAAAAACCAGCTTAGGTCAAATGGATAAAACAGTTCAAAAAGTTATTGAGAAGAATGCTTTAAAACGCAAAATTGGAAAGATGGCGACAAGAAGGAGTCTTAGGCGCTCTCTGATAAAACTTGAAACTAAGGACTCTAAACTTTTGAGAGACAGAACCCATAAAGGGACCCAGAGAGGCAGTTCTCCTACTCAAGGTAACCTGGAAAAGAGCAGAAAGGCTCTGCTCCCCAGGGTCGGAGGGGCGGCCCGCCAGAGGGGTGGCCCACCAGAGCCAAAGAACTTCAGCCTCCCGGAGGCAGCCCCAGGGTGCTGGGAGCCACGGCTCACAGCAGCGGACGAGTCTCCTGAGCTGCACCCCAGGGAACACCAGGCACAATGTGGGGGAACAGCAGGGGACCTCTGCCAGAGCGAACATGTGGAGCCCAGCCCTCAGGGCACACAGTGAGCAGCTTGGTCTTTCTGCAGCCCAGATCCGGAAACAGAAGCAGTTGGAGCCTTTCAGGAGCCTCCAGGGCATGAGCCCATTGAGCTGAGGGAGGGGAGTGAAGAGAGACTGCAGAGCTCTGCCCTCTGCCCCTGGAACAGGACGCTAGGGCTCTGACCACATTCAGATCCTGATCGCAGTCTAGGCCCCCCCATAGAACATCAGGGCCCCCCCCACCTCAGCCCCATGGCAGAGGGGGGTGCTTATAGTCATTCACAGACCAGGAGGGAGGACAGAGCCTCACACACGGAGACTCGTGGGAGTGTCCCACAAGCTCAGGAAGCACTCCCAAAACCAGGCCCAAGCTGGGAAAATCAGCAAGCAGAGAAACAAGAGGAAGACCATTGAGAAATATGTTGCATATGAGCCCAAGAAGGATCAAAACACTCAGTCTGAAGATGAGGAAGCACAAGCTCCTGCATCGAAAGACTCCAAGAGAAACAGAAATTGGGTTCAGGCTATGACAGAGCTCAAAAAAGACTTTGAAAATCAAATGAGGGAGTTGGAAGAAAAACTGGGAAAAGAAAGGAGAGAGATGCAGGAAAAACATGAAAAAAATGCTGAAGAAAATAGCATGCTAAAATCGAGCTTAAGTCAAATGGATAAAACAGTTCAAAAAGTTATGGAGAGAAGAATTCCTTAAAAAGCAAAATTGGCCAGATGGAAAAAGAGATAAGAAAACTCTCTGAGGAGAACAAATCCTTCAGACAAAGAATAGAATTCAGGGAGATTGATGAATTTACTAGAAATCAGGAATCAATACTTCAAAACCAAAAAAAATGAAAAATTAGAAGAAAATGTGAAATATCTCATTGAAAAAACAACTGATATGGAAAACAGACTTAGGAAATATAATTTAAAAATTATTGGAATATCTGCAAGTCATGATCAAGAAAAGAGCCTTGACATCATTTTCAAAGAATTACTACAGGAAAATTGCCCTGATATTCTAGAAGCAGAGGGCAACATAGAAATGGAGAGAATCCACCGATCCTCTCGAGAAAGAGATCCCAAAAAACCAACCCCTAGGAATATTATAGCCAAGATCCAGAACTCCCAAGTCAAAGAGAAAATATTACAAGCAGCCAGAAGGACACAGTTCAAATACCATGGAGCTGCAGTCAGGATCACACAGGACTTAGCAGCAGCTACATTGGAAGCTCATAGGGCTTGGAATACAATATACCAGAAGGCAAAAGAGCTTAGAATGCAGCCAAGAATGAACTACCTACCCAGCAAGGCTGAATGTCCTCTTCCAGGGAAAAAGCTGGACTTTCAATGAGCCAGGGGAATTTCAAATGTTCCTTTTGGAATGGCCAGACCTGAACAGAAGGTTTGATCTTCAGATACAGGACTCAGGTGAAGCATCGAGATTGGAGGAGAGGGGGGGAAATGAGGGACTTAATGATGATGAACTGCATGTATTCCTGCATAGAAAAATGACACTGATAATACTCATATGAACCTTCTCAGTTAATAGAGCAGGTAGAGGGAGCTTTTATAGATGAAGCTCAGGAGAAAGCTGAATTCGAAGATAAAATATGGTGTAAAAATGGAGTCAATAGAAAAAAAGGGAAATGTAATGGGAGAAAGAAAAAGGAGAGGGGGAATAGGCCAAGATATTTCACATAATAAGATTTTTTTTATTACAATGAGCTATTGCAATGATATGGAAGGGGGGAGGCAAGGGGGAATGAGGGAACCTTTGCTCTCATCAGACGTGGCTAGGAGAGGAAACAGCAAATATACTCAATGGGGTATAGGCATCTGGAATAAGAAGGAGGGGGGAGCAGGGGGAAGGGGTGGGGATGTGAATAAAGGAGGAGAGGATGGACCATGGGGGCAGAGTGGTCAGATATAACACATTTTCTTTTATACTTCTTTCAAGGGGCTGCGATTGGAAGGCCTGTCCGGGACCATAGGGCCAGGTGGATTCTGGGCCTAAGGGGTGGTATGGGGGCTCAGGGCTTCTTGGCCCCAGGACCAGGGATCTGTCTGCTGAGTCAGTCAATGACCCTACAGCAGAGTCAGAGTGAAAGGAGAGAGAAAATATAGTACACGGTAGTGGAGAAATAAGAAAGGAGGGAGTTGCGATCAGCAATGGCAATGTTGGAAAAATATGGAAGTAACTTTTGTGATGGACTTACCATAAAGAATGCAATCCACCCATGACAGAGTTGTTGGTGTTGGAACAAAGACTGAAGCACATTTTTTATTATTATTATTTGGGGGAGGGTGCAGGGCATATGGGGCTGGGTGGCCTGCCTGGGGCCACATTGCAGGGTGATCTTTGGGTGTCTGAGGCCAGATTTGGACCCGGGTGCTCCTGGCTCAAGGGCCAGTGCTCTGTCTGCCACCCAGCCACCCCTACTATTATTACTATTTCATTTTATTTTGGGTCTTTTTTTTTCTTCTTTTAACTTTTTGCAGGGCAGTGGGGATCGGGTGGTTTGCATGTCACATGGCTGGGTGATTGATGGGTCTATGGGGCTGGATGTGGACTCGGATGCTCGTGGCTCCAGGGCTGGTGCTTCGTCCATTGTGGCACCTGGCCATACCTACAATTATTACTATTATTTTTTTAATTTTAATTTTTTTTCTCTCCCCTTTACTTTATCGCCCAAGCAAGTCTATATTCATGGGGGGAGGGGTATTTTGTTTACTCTTAAACAAGAATATTTTATTAATGTAAAAGAACCATTTGTACAAAATGAAAATTAACAATAAAATTTTTAAAAAAAGCAAAATTGGCCAGATGGAAAAAGAGATAAGAAAACTCTTTGAGGAGAACAAATCTTCAGACAAAGAATAGAACTCAGGGAGATTGATGAATTTACGAGAAACCAGGATTCATTACTTCAAAACCAAAAACTATGAAAAACCCAAACAATAGACCAACTAGAAATCTTAAATAAGGAAATAGAACTAGCTGTAAGGGTGTTCTGAAAGAAAAAAAACTCTTAGTCTTGATGGATTCATAGGAGAATTTTATCAAATTTTAAAAGAACAATTAGACCCCATACTTTACAAATTATTCTCAAAAACTGATAATGAAAACATCCCATCAAAATCCTTTTATGAGACAAATCATGTCCAAATACCTTATGCAAGGAATAATAAAACAAAAAGTATAGGGCGGGACTCACCTGAGTTCTTCCTTAAACCATTGATCATACCTTTATATTATGACTCTAAACAAATTTTAGAGCAGCAGAACCCACAAAACATGGAGTGAAACAATTTTCCAGCTCAAGACAGCTTAGGTCAGCATGAAAGGTCTATTGCAGCAGGGTGAGTGAGGGGCACAGACCGGACCCCCGCAAGCTAGAAACAGGTCCCTGAGTGAATGATCCAATGACTGCAAGGAAGCTTTCAGACCTCTCAGCTCACAGATGCCAAAGACATATTATAAGGCTAGTAGACAGATTCTGTCAAACCTGGGCGAGAGTGAAGCACAGTCCAGAGCAGGCCTGACCACCACAAACCCAGCCTCAGCACATCAAGAACAGGCTTTGGGAGGCTCTGATCAGCAATGGCAGGAAAACCATAGCCCACAAAACCCTACCAATTAGACTATGGTGATTTGTCAAAGAAATCATCAGCTTTGACCAAGTGGAATTTATATCAGGGAAGTAAGCATGGTTCAACAAAAGGAAAATTACCAACATGTTTAACATAAACTGAAACATCCAAAACCATATGATCATCTCAAAAGATTCAGAAAGCCTTTGAAAAAATACTCTTTTCTCAGAGAAAAAAGCACTCTTTATGCTAATGCCCCTTCAAAAAGTTCACATGAACTTTTTATAAAATCGTAAAAAAAATCTAAAACCAAAAGCAAGAATCATTGCAAGCAATAAATATAGAAGTGAAACAGGGATACCTATCTTCCCCACTGTTATTTCATATAGTTCTGGAAATGCTAACTATCAATAAGATAAGAGAAAGATATAAAGACATAAAGATAGTTAAAGAGGAGATGAAACTTTCTATTTGCTATTGACATGGTAATACATTTGGAAAATCATAGGGAATCAGCAAATATTCTAATTAAGACAATAACTTGAGCAAGGTTGTGACTATGAAATAAACCCTAAAAAAAAAACAAACAACCACAGCATTTCTATATAACACAAAAAAGAATAAGTGAAAGGGAAATCACAATCCAAATAATTACAAAATGTGTATAATATTTAGGTATCAACCTACCAAAGCACACAAAAAAAATATTTGTATAGATTCAATTACAAAGTAAACTAAAGAAATAAAGAATACTTTAAATAGCTGGAAGAACTTTCAAGGCCATGCCAATATGATTAAAAAATTGACAATACTACCAAAATTAATTTATATTTTTGATGAATACCAATCAAATTACCAAGGGGATATTTTATAGAATTTGATAAAATAATGATTCCTTTCGAAAAACAAAAGACCCAGAATATAAAGAAGTGATGAAAAGTAGCTATGAACAGGGAATAGCACTTATCGACCACAAACTATATTATAAAAGCAACACATCAAAACTATTATTCGTTTAAAAACAGAGACAGCTCCTAAAACAGGCTAGTCAATTTGGAATCAGAAATATTAGAATTCACACACACTCAGTCTTTGATTAAAAAAGAAAATAAATTACCTAGATGAAAAACTCCTTATCTCATAAATATTGCTGAGAACACTGGAAAGCAATCTGGCAGAAACTAGGTTAAAATCAGCACTTTACACCAGGCAAAGCATACAGAATGCCAGATTTGAAATTGGAAAGATTTATCTTCATATCAGACCTCTGATACTTACCCTGTGACCCTGGACAAGTCCCTTTACCCTGTTTGCCTCAGTTTCTCATCTGTAAAAATGAGCTGGAGAAGGAAATGGTAAACCACTTGAGTATCTCTGCCAAACCCTCCCTCCCCCCCAAAATCAAACAAATGGGGTCACAAAATCAGATAGTGACTGAAATGACTCAATAACAATACCACCTTACACTATAGTCCACAATATATTCCAAGTAGATATGCAACTTTAATATTAAAGATCATTGCTATTAAAAAATTAGAAGAGAAACATAAGCAGACCATGTTCCACATGTTTAAGAGATATATGTCCAACCAGACAAGAGAGAACAATTAGAAAATATTTAATTTTAATTATATAGCATTGAAAGTTGCTACACAGACAAAATTAGTACACCTAATATAAGAAAGGAGTTGATTGAGAAAAATTTTGTTTCAAATATTTCTAATAAGGGTGTATAAGATATAAATAATATGTATGTGTATGTGTATATATAAGACTATTAGTCATTTCCCACTAGTCAAAGGAAATAAATTCAGAACCGTATGACAGAAAGCTCCAAATCACTAATAATAATAAGAGAAATGCAAATCAAAATTACCCTGAATTTTACCTCACATCCTATAAATGGCCCCCAAAATATAAGTACTTAATGTTGGAGGGGTTGGAAAATGATGGGCACTCTGATCCATTGTTGGTAGGCATTTCCTAAAGAAGTTTAGGGGTGGCTAGGTGGTGTAGTGGATAAAGCACCAGCCCAGGAGTCAAGAGTACCTGGGTTCAAATCCGGTCTCAGACACTTAATAATTACCTAGCTGTGTGGCCTTGGGCAAGCCACTTAACCCCATTTGCCTTGCAAAAACCTAAAAAAAAAAGTTTATCTGATGTAACTCAGTTATCCAGAGTCCAAATGGAAATGGGATTCCTCTAGGAGGTCCTCCAAATAATCTAATTTGTGAATGACAATCGACTTTTTCAAGCTCTGGAACATTGCAGAACCTTTCAGAGGAAACCTGTGATTGTTCGAAAGAATAAAGCCTCATTATTCACACAAGAAAAGCCAAGTGAATAAAGAATGCCTGCCACCCAAAGTGTGGAAGCAGTTGAATGGTCAGTCCTGTAAATCAGTTAGAAACATTCCTTGCTCTGGACCAGCACAGTGTTAAGTGCTAGGTTACACAGAGTCAGAAGAGAGTCTACAAGTCATCAAATACACATGAAGAAGCTGTCTAAAAATAAAGAAGAATAGCTAAGAGAGAGAGGAGGCACTGGAATTAATAGGGATTGGGAAAGGGTTCTGAGAATGCAGTCAGGAAAGCTAGTGGGTGGAAATGAGGAGGGAGAACATTCCTGACACATGCGATGTCAGAGAAAATGGAGTGTCTGTAAACCCTGTGGAAGAGTAAGGTGAAAGAAAACTGGAAAAGTGGGCATGGGCTCCTGAAGGCCCTAGGGAGCTCCTGGAGTTTATTGAGTAAGAGGGTGACATGGTAGGATCTATATTTTAGGAAAATCACTTTTGAGTATTGTTTGGAGAGGAGAGACTTGAAGCAGGCAGACCTACCAGTAGGCTATTAACCATAATCCAAATGTGAGGGGATAAGAACCAACTCTAGAGTGGTGACAGTGTCAGGAGAGAAGGGGACATCTTTGAGAGATATTGCAAAGGTAAAATCAGCAGACTTTAGCAACAGATTGCGTACGAGAAGTGAGAGGTAGTTAAAAAGTCCAGGATGATCCCTAGGTTGTGAGCTAAGAGACGGAGGATGATGTTGCCTTCTAGTAATAAGGATGGTAGGAGAGAGGGAGGGTTTTAGGAGGAAAGATAATGAGTTCAGTTTCATTAGTACATCATGGACTGACTCTATCGACAATGAACAGACTTAGGATTGAATAAGAGGAAGAGAAGGGGATGGATTGCTTTTGGAAAATTATTTAGCCCCTAATGATCACTAAACTCATTCATGAAACAAAATGCATAATTTTTAATGCCAGTGATGCTAACTAAATCATAGAATATTGCATTGTTCAAGGAATGAAAGTTAATGGCTGTTCAAAGGTCAATAGACTAGAAACTGGATACAAATTGGATGCAGCATACTACCAAGAAAGAATTGTGACCAAAATATGTAAAAGAGCCTAAAAAGATGCCTTATCTAAAGGGGAAGTAAGCCAGTTGTGTGGTATGAGTGAGCAGGACCTATGGACAACCTTTTTGCTCCATTATTATCCTTACACGATGTCAAGAGATCTAGAGCAAGTTCTTCTGCACCTTTCATGCACTTCTTGTGGCAGGTTCATGGGACCGCAGTGACAGGAGCCTCATAGGATGAGAACTTGTGAGTGGATTTTTCAGCCACCCCCTCGAAAAGGCACTTAGATCAGTAAGATCCCAAAGCCATTGAAGTACCTAGGGAAAATGTTTTATAGGAGATATAAAAATGAACTCTTGTCTCTGACCACAAAAGCTCCATAGTACAGATGAAAATGTACACAATTAAGTATGCCAGAACAAGGTGATAGTATTCCAGTTTGGTTAGAACAAAGAGAATGAATGAGAACAATATGGAATAAGGCTGAGGAAATGTTGAAGCTGGATTGTGGGAAAAATCCTCCATTTCATGCTAAAAACTGATTATGTCCTATAAATAATAGGAAACTGATGAAAGTTTTTAAGGAGAGGGAGTGACATGCAAAGTACTGTGCATTGTGAATATTATGTTGGCATCTATATGAGGTATGAATTAGAGAAGGGAGAGATGGAGAGGTTAATTAATGCACAAGAGTGAAAGAAGTACCAGATTTGGAAGTAGAGGACCTGGGGTTCAATGCCATATCTACCATTCACTGTCTTTGTGACATCCAATAAATCATTTAATCTTTCTAGGCCTTAGTTCCTCATTTGTAAAAATGAGGACATTGAACAGAATAACTTGTATGATCCTGCTGAATTAGGATGGTGTTAGCATAAACAGAGGAAAGAATTGTTGTGATAGAGTGTCAACAAAATTTACCAACTTTGTTTATGGGGGATGAGAAGAACCAGAAGATGATGAAGTTTCCAACCTGAGAGACAAGAATGGCATTGTCATTGTTGCCATTAGAAACAGGGCAGTCGGCCTAATGGCAACATGGGGGTGATGAGCAACCTTAATGGACTTGCTCATTCCATCAGTGCAACAATGAAACACAATTTTGGGGTATCTGCAATGAGAATACCATCTGTATCCAGAGAAAGAATTGTGGAGTTTGAACAAAGATCAAAGACTATTACCTTTAATTTAGGAAAAAAAGTTATCTTAGTATGTAATTTTGCTATCTCTTATACTTTATTTTTCTTCCTTAAGGATATGATTTCTTTCTCATCACATTCAACTTAGATCAATGTATACCATTGAAACAATGAAAACACTAACAGACTGTCTTCTGTGGGGGATGGGGGAGGGAAACGAGATTAGGGGGGAAATTGTAAAATTCAAAATAAATAAATTAAAAAAAGAAAGAGGGCAGTTGGAAGAAACAGAAAATTAGGGAAGGGGACACTGGAAAGGAAATCATCTTGAATATGGCAAGAAATGAGGTCATTAGTTTTGGAGGAAGAAGGTATGACTGGGAATCAGGAAAGACCTGGTTCAAATCCTATCTCCAGTACTTAAAAGCTGTATGGCTTGTCAGCAAATCATCTAAAATCTCTGAACTGTAAAATGGTGATTAAAAATTGTGGTACCTACATCCCTGTGTCATGGGGAGGATCAAAGAAAATGGAAGATGTCAACTACTTAGTAAGTCATGCTGCTCTATAAAGCTGCTGTTGCTCTGCAGCTCAGAGGAGTAGTTGGGACATGGTCTCTACCTTTAATATAGACTGAGATAGAATCCCAAAGTTTGGATGTTGGAACAGACCTCAACAGGAATCTAAATCAATCCATACCTCATACTCTGCATTCTTACCTAACTTCAAAAAGGAGGGGCGGCTAGGTGGCGTAGTGGATAAAGCACCGGCCTTGGAGTCAGGAGTACCTGGGTTCAAATCCGGTCTCAGACACTTAATAATTACCTAGCTGTGTGGGCTTGGGCAAGCCACTTAACCCCATTTGCCCTGCAAAAACCTAAAAAAAAAAAAAAGGAAACCCACTGCCTTTATGAACACAACATAAGGTGATGCCAAATTAATCGAATTTCTATGTTTTATTTAAAGGATTGCCCAACTTGTATTTGAGAGAATTCTGTGAATATAGTTTACCTAGATTTTGGCAAAACTTCCAATTAAGTATCTCATATTAGCAGAGAAGATGTGAGTTAGACAATAATACAATAGATGAATTTAGCACTGGTTGGATACTGGATCAAAAAAAGATAGTTGTTTATGGTTCATTGTCAATGTGGCACTTCAGGGATTTATACTTGGCCTTGTGATATTTGATAGTTTTAATCAGCAACTTGGATAAAGGCTTATATGGCATGCTCATCAAAGTTTCAGATCACACAATGCTGGGAAGGATAATGAACACACTAGATTTTCCATAAACCAAAGTCAAGCTCCTTCTATTATTTGCAGCCTTTGCTTTCTTCTTCTCTTCCTCTTCCTCCTCCTCTTCTTTGGTTGTAGCTCTTCCAAATTCCATGATCTTCCTAATAGCATGAAGAGATTCATCAAACTCATCTGTTATTTTTTTTAGTATATTATCATATGGGTCATCTGGGCCAGGTGACTTGAATTTATCAAGGACAATAACTGCTCTCCTTCTATGCTCCTTTCTTATCTTAGTTGGGTATCTGCTCTCTATTTGTCATTACTGGTCTGACATTTCCAGTGCAAAGGCCAACCTTAACAGAAGAAACAAAAGGGAAATTGGAAATTAACTACTGTCCTGTCTACCCTGGACAAAATTCTTACTCTTTTTTGAATCTCCCTTTATTCTCACTTAAGCTTAAACAAAAACAAAAAGCCTGCCCTCTTTTTTTTTTGTCTTCAGCTTCTCTCAGTGAACTCAGTTCTTTTTCTGTAGTGGCACTTTGTGGTTTGAAACATTCTTAAGTGTTTCTCATCTCTCCTGACTTCCCACATTTTTGGAATCCTAGATATCTTTCCTGAAACCTTTTGAATCTGCTTACCTATAATCTGGGGTATATGTCAGACTATGCTGGATTTCTTCTCTGGGAGAAAAGAGTCCCTTATTTCCAGAATTAACAACATTTCCATCTCAGTAATCTATTTTTCCATATTAATGAAAAAGCAGATCCAAAATTACCTCTATAGCTTCCTCTCCTGAAGATTTGAACTCTGATGTTTCTGAGTTTAAGTACAGAATTATTATCCAGTCACCACTTTGCTAGCAACATCATTAAGAAAAATAGTTTAGGGGCAGTTAGGTGGCATAGTGGATAGAGCACCAGCCCTGGTGTCAGGGGTAACTGAATTCAGATTTGACCTCAGACACTTAATAATTACATACTGTGTGATTTTGGGCAAGTCACTTAACCCCATTGCCTTGAATAAGAAGGAAGAAGAAGGAGGAGGAGGAGGAGGAAGAAGAAGAAGAAGAAGAAGAAGAAGAAGAAGAAGAAGAAGAAGAAGAAGAAGAAGAAGAAGAAGAAGAAGAAGAAGAAGAAATGATAGGGGCTGGTCAACTGTCATCAAATGCAGAGGTAGAATGAAGCATGAGAAAAGACCATTTCATTTAAGCAGTTGAGATCCTTGGAAAGAGTAGTTTTAATTGATTAGTGAAATATGAAATCAGACTGTGGTGGTTTGAGAAAAGAGTGACCAGTAAGGAAATGGAGGCAACAAGTATAGACAACTTATAGGAGACTAGTTGTGAAATGAAGAAGAGATTTAAGATTAAAGTTGAGGAAATGTCATGGTCAAATAAAAGGGTTAATGTTATGTGCTTAAGGTGGTGGCTACCTAGGCATATATGTAGACAGTAACAAAGGAGTAGATAAAAAGTACAACTTGGGAGAAATAGAGGAAATGATTCCAAGGTCCCAGAGGAGATGGGATGATCACAAGTGAAGAGACTGAATTTGAGAAAGAGAAAGAGAGCAGAGTATGGACACTGAAGAGGGACTTTGAGGTATATAGTCAGGGAAAAAAGGTAGTTGGCAATGAATTGTCTCTTTTTTTCTCAGTAAAGCAAAAGGTCTTTTGCAGAAAGTTGGATAGGAAGGTAGAAGGGAGGTAGGAAGATGGCAGGGAGGTAGGAACTTTTATGAGACGGACAATCATAATGGACGATCATATGAAAAATACTCTAAATCATAAATAATTAGATAAATGTGATTTAAAACAAGTCTAAGCTTTCACATCACATCAGCTTATCATATTGGCAAAAATCGCACAAAAAGGAAGATGTCTGTAGCAGCAGTAGAAAGATAGGCACACTAATACACTGTGAGTGGAGCTATGAATTGGTTCAGCCATTCTGGAAAGCAGTTTGAAACTCTATCCAAAATGACTATATTTGATCTAGTTATACCATTACCAGGCTTATACCCCAAAGAGATCATATAAAGAGAATAAGAAATGTTTTAAAATATTTATAGTCACTCTTTTGTTGTCACAAAAAAAAATAGAAACTAATAAGAAAATTCATTGATTGAGGAATGGCTAAACAAATTATTGTATAGGATTGTAATGGAATACTATCATGCTGTAATAAATGATACTAGAAGCTCTTTTTGTTGTGGCAAAAAACTGGAAACAAAATAACAAAGGGGATGATTTTAGAGAAACTTTGGAAGAAGTATGAACTGATACTAATCAAACTGAGCAGAATCAGGAGAACGATTTATACAATAACAGTATAAAGAAAAACAACTAAAAATATGGAAAAACTGTATCAATTAAATGGCTAATTCCATCTTCACTACCAATGATGAAGCAAGCCACTTACCTTCTGACAGAGAGAAGACAGACAAAAAAATGCAGGATACATGCATTTTCTTTTTCTTTTTTTTAATTCAATTTTACTTTATTTTCAGTTCTGAATTTTCTCCCTTATAGTACCTTCTTCCCACCTTTTGAGAAAGCAAGACAAAAAAAGACTTGTAACAAATATGTATAGTTGAGCAAAACAAATCGCTGCATCAAGCATGTCCAATTTATTTATTTAGTGTATGTCTGAACTCTTCTGTATCTCTCTCTATTTGGAGGTGGGTCTCAGATACATACATTTTCAGATATGGACATATGGTTTTTCCACACATGTGTTTGTTGCAAAACTCTCATTTCTCTTCTTAACTAGTAAGATAGAATTGGGGGGAAGCAAATAAGAGTGATAATATCAAAGGCAAAAGAAAATCATTGAAGCATTTAAAAGAAAATACACAGAAAAGAAGCTCAGTAGAAAATACAGATGAGCAGGATAACTTTACAAGTAACAATTTTTTTATATTTCCCTTTTAAAGTTAAGTGCAGATTTTTTAAATTTAAAGAAATTAAAATTTAAAACTACAAAGAAAATTCCCAGTAAAGATATGAACAAAAAATTACAAAAGAGGAAACACAAATTGTTAAAAATTAATTGAAAAATGTTCAACTTCGCTAATAATCAGAGTTACCACATAAAACAAGACTGAAGTAAATTATCTTACAGCCTCCAGATTGGAAAAAAATAACTAAAAGTGATGAAAACAAAGTGAGTGGCAAGATTGTGAAAAGCACTCATCTATTGCTGGTTTAAATGTTAACTAATAGAGGCTTCCTTGGAAAGCTATCTGACTATACACAGTAAAAATTTTTTTAATAATCTTATATTTTGACTCTATAATTCTACTGTTGGGAATAATCCTTGAGAATATTATCAATAAGAAAGAAGTTCAGAAATATTAGCAAGATTATTTGTAACATAAAAAACTGGAAGTGAAACAAGAAGCACGAAATTAATTTATTAGAGAATATATGAGAAAATATGCCAAAATTTACGGAAAGTAGCTCAATGTTAAGAATAGGGAAATGAGAATCAGCTAGGTGGCACAATGGATAGAGTACTGACCCTGGAGTCAGGAGGACCTTAGTTCAAATTCAGCCTCAGACATTTAATAATTACCTAGCTTTGTGACCTTGGGTAAGTCACTTAAACCCATTGCCTTGCAAAAACCCAAAAAAGAAAAAAAGAGAAAAATAGGGAAATGTTTGAATTTATAAAGGACCCATATATAGTAGAATATATATTATTGCAATTAAGATTAGGAAACATGAGGAATAGAAAGAAATGGGAAAGAACTTTGTGAAATAATGAAAACTCAGGAAAAAACGCAGAAGGAATACTAACTGTAAACAAATAAAGAATAAAATAAATGGGAATAGAAGAATGAAAGAAGAAAATAAGCATTTATTCCACATTTACTACAAAGGCACTCTGTAAGATGCTTCATAAAGCTCTCATCTGATCCCCACAACAGCACAGGGTCGCCCAGCTGGTAAACCTAGTCTGTATTTGAATCTAGTGTTCCAGACTTGAGGTCTGGGGCTCTGTGGCCACCATCTAGCAGCCTTCAAGTAATACCTGAAGAGGAATCAGAGGAAGTGACTACAGTGTTACAATATTTTATGACAAAATCATTTTCTCTAAGTGAAAAATAGTTGAAAAGCACATATAATTTGGTAATACTGATGTTTGATATTTCACTTATAATCTCATATATAATCATATGTATTATGAAGCATAAAGTATAAGAAAGATAAAAAAGTAACCATGAATCAACAGATATTAGAAAAAATTAAACCAAATTGTTTATGGCAATTTATTGAATAGAAATCTAAGAGTATACTTGCTTTTCACTATTATGTTTCATATCTAAAATATTCATATAGTACAGCATAAAGAACTAATAAATGCAGAAAGTTTTTTAAAATTATTCTTTTTAGATCAAAGAAGAACAAAAATTTGTAATTAGAAAAATATGAGCAAATGATGTAGACCTAAATGGAAATTAAATAATAAAAACTGAAAACAATATATAATTTATTGGACAATAATAATAGATAACACACCAAAAATTATGAGATGTGGTAAAAGCAGTTTAGAAGAAAATTCACTAGTAACAGTTTGTATAATCAGGGAACCAACAAGTTTAGTGACTTGATTACCACCAAATAAAAAAAGTAAACATTTTGAAAATTAATTGGGGAGGGTGGAGTGAAGAGAGAGAGAGAGAGAGAGAGAGAGAGAGAGAGAGAGAGAGAGAATGTAGGAGACAAGAAGAGGGAAGACAGAGTCAAAGAGAGTAGGGAAAAGAGAAGGAAAACAAATTTCTAAAGTCAAAAATGAAAACATTCCCAATAAATTTAAAATAAAAATATCAGGATAACAGATACTATTATATCTAGTTATATATCCAACAAACCAAACACTTAAATGAAAGGGGTGAATATTTGCAAACATTAAAAAAAATCCCAAGATTTAAGAAACAGGAAATAAAAAACTTAAAAAAAATCTCAGGAAACAAAATTGCACAAGACATATAAATGAAAACCTAAAAGAAAAAACTTCAGACTCCCATGGATTTAGAAATGAATTCTTTCAAATACTTAAAGGAAAAAAAAACATTCTCAAACTTCTTCCAAAATCTTTCTTTGAGTCAAATAAGGCCCTTATCCATAAACTAGTGATGAGTAAAGCAGAGAAAGGAAATTAGAGATGAAGACTGATGGAAAATATTAACAGATGCTACAACAATACATCCAAATATTACTCATTATGAGCAAGTTAGAGTTATATTCAGAATGTAAGGACAGTTCAACATTGTAATAGCTATTAACTTAATAAATCATATTAATTGTAAGAAAAAAATCACCTGAACTTTTCAATAGATTCAAGAATAAGCCTCCAACAAAACACACTCTTTTTTGTTTTTTTGTAAATGGTAAAAGTCATACAGAGTAATAAGAAGACCTTTCTTCAAAATGAGCTAAGTTATTTACTTCAAGCCAATTTTTGTGATCAAAAAAACTATGAAGACTTTCTCAATAAGACAGATTAAATTAAATAAAGATATTCACTGCCTCCACTATTTTTGACATGTTACTAGAAATGTAGAATTTTTTAAAAGGGTAGACAAAGGGTAGGAAAATTAGAGTGATATGATTATTCAGAAAATTCTAGAGAATAGACAAAATGTAATCAAAATATTGGTTTAAGAAGGTAATAGGTACAAAATAAACATATAGAAATTATCAACATTTCTTTGAGTGATTAGTTTAGATCTGGAGGAAAAGAAATTCTTTTAAAATGAAATGCATAGGGGCGGCTAGGTGGCACAGTGGATAAAGCACTGGCCCTGGAGTCAGGAGTAACTGGGTTCAAATCCGGGCTCAGACACTTAATAATTACCTAGCTGTGTGACCTTGGGCAAGCTACTTAACCCCGTTTGCCTTGCAAAAAACCTAAAAAAAAAATGAAATGCATGCATTTTTGGAAAGTTAACCTACCAAGACATAGATACAACTTATATAACTAATTTTTTCACAGAAATAAAGACTTTAATAATTGAAGTTATATTCAGTGTTCATGACTGAGCCACACACACATTTAATAATAAAGACAAACCAATAATAAAATTCAGATGGAGGAAAAGTCTAAGAAGATAAAAATAATAATTGAAAAAATAAAGATGAGAGCTTGACATTACCAGATTTTGAAATATATTATTAAACCTCCTGCCAAGATAATTTACTGAATAGGAGGAGGTGGCCCAGTTCTCACATATCTAATCCAACCAAAGAAATCTAAAGGGATGATTTCTACATACACACAAAGTGCAGATTAATCTTCCTATTAGAGAAGAAGGTTAAAGAAGAATTGCCCCTCTACTCTCCAGGTTACCAAAAAGAATGCAAAATTCTTTGAAAGTCTTTAGGTGATTCAAGCAGAAAATAAAAAGATCATCAAACTCTTGTATCTATGAGCAAGTTAGAGTTATATTAGGATAAGCATCTATACCTATGGAGTTCTAAAGGACCTATGGGAGTAGGGAGGAAGCTAAATCTTTGGAGAAGAAAGCAATTTCTTGTGTTCTAATAATATTGAGATACTCAGGTCTCATCAGAGCCAAGTCAACCACTTAGGGGGGGGTAATCACCTACTCCTGGTGATTCATATAGAGATAAATTATAATGTTACACAATGTCAATACTTAATTGTATACATAAAAATAGTATTGCTGAAGACATAATGGATACAATAATGGATTTGAGGTTAGAAGGACCTAGGTTTCAAATCCTGTCTCTGACATTTATAATTGTATGACCACAGACAAATGAGTCTCAGTTCTCTCACAGGTAAAATGGATGTGTGTTATCTCTTTCATAGCATTTGTTGTGGGGTTTGAATAGGTTATTATATGAACAATGTTTTGCAAAGCTTAAATTATCGGACTTATGGCGAACATGTCAATCTGAGTAGATGTAGATTGCCCAGCTCCCATGTACCTGTTCCAGGAAAAACATGAAATTCACAGTAGATCAAATAATGATCAAGAAATACAGAAGTGACTTTTTTTACTCCCCTAAAACTACATATAAATCTGGCTAGAAGCTCATCAGCCATAAGAAAGGGGCCATCAGCAAAGCCAGTTCCGGAGCATCAAATAAGCTGGTAACTTCTCAGCTGGACCATGGAGTACCAGAGAGATGGGCAGTCTTCAAGGCCCTCTGGTGAGAGGCAGTAAGGGAGTAGATTCCCCACAAGAAAGTCCCAGGATAATTAAAAAAAAAAAAGGCCCTAACACAAGAGGGGCTGGAGCCTGGCCCTCTCACAAAGCCCAGATCAGAAATGAAAGCTGAAGCAATGAATAAATCAAAGAAAATACTGACCTGTATTAAAAATCATCATAGATAGTTGTTTAAAAGGCCATCCTAGAAGGAGAAAGTAATTCCATTGAGAACTGTAAACAGGTTCTCAAAGGAAACAACTGATTTTGTTTTTTTATTAATAAGCATTTATTCCCTCTATCTCATATCATCTCCCCCAGTTAAACAAAAAAAAAAAATTTTTAAAGAAAACTTCATAACAAATATACAGTCAAGCAAAGTGAATTCCTTCACATGTTTCTCATTCTAATTTGAATCATCTGGTCTCTGTGAGGAAGTGGTGGCATGTTTCATCTTTAGGTCTCTGAAATTGTGATGCATTGCATTGGTTAGAGTTCTAAAGTCTTTCAAGTTGTTTTTTGAATAATGTTGTCACTGTATAAATTGTTATTCTGCTCATGTCATTCTGTTTCACTTCATATAGATCTTCCAAATTTTCTCAGAAACGTCCATGATGGGATAATATCCCATTACATTCTTTGTTTAGTAATTCCCCAATGGGCATCTTAAACTCAGTATGTTTCTCCCAACCTTTTTCCTTCTTCATTTTTACTAATGCTGTCCAGGACATCACCATTGTTGCAGGCACCCTGGTTCATAACCACCATCTGTGACCAAGTCTTTTCACGTCTTCCTTAGCAGCATCCCTTTTCTTCACTCCTATCGTGATCACTCTGGTAGAGTGACCTCATCACCTCATACATGGACTGTGAAACTAGCCTTATGCTTGGCCTCCCTGCTTCAAGTCTCTTCCCATTCCAGTCCATCCTCCACTTGGCTGCCAAATGATTTATCTAATGTAGAAGTCTGACTGTGTCACCTCCCTATTTAATAAATTGCAGCAGTCCCCTATGATCTCTAGCATCAAATAGAAACTCCTCTGTTCTGCACTAAAGGCCTTCACAAAGGAATCCCTTCTTACCTTTCTCATCTTCTCTTTTGCCTCCCTTCAGACATTCTGGGATCCGGTTCACTTGAGTAGTTCTCCAGTGACTCTGCAGTTTCTGCCTCCAGGCCTGCTCCCTGGCTGCCCCCACCCCCCCATGTTTTCTGACTTCCTTCAACACTCAGCTCCAATCCCACTTTGTGCAGAAAGCCCTTCCCAGGCACCGCAATTGCTGGTGCCTTTCCTCCAAGGCTGACTTCCATTTTCACAGGACAAATTTTACATGCTAATCATTATTTGTGCATCATCTTCCCCAGTAGAATGTAAGTGCGTATATAGCTAGTACTTCCAGGTTTGCAAACCAATTTATAAGTGTCATCTCATTCGATTTTCACAGCAACTGTGAGAGATGTGTTACTGTTATCCTCATTTTACAGATGAGGAAACTGAGGCAGACTGCAGTTAAATGCCTTGTCTAGAATCTCACAGTTAATAAATGCCTGAGACAGGCAATGGACAAAGGTCTGTCGCTCTCCATTGTCCCATCCACCTGCCTCAAGGGACCCTTGGTATTCCCAACACTTAGAGTTTGTTCTTTATAATTATGAAATACTCACTTTTGATTTTGCTGTTTGCATGGCTGTTATTTTACATGGCTGTAGACACTGGTATACTGTTTTCTTGACTTTATGTACTTCACTCTGCATCAATTCATGTAATCTTTCTATGAATGTTATTCATCACATTCATCATTTCTTACAGCACAGGACATTTTATTATTTTTATTACTAATATTACTGGTAATGCTTCTAGCATATCTTCATTATAGATAATGTGGACTGTTAATTTGAGATAGAATATTATTTGCCATATTAAGGAAAGATTCATTTATCCTCTACATAGTGGAGTTGTTTTTTTAACAGATTGTATTTTGTCAAAAGCTTTTTTTTTTTGTATCTTTTGACAGAATAATTTTTTTATTTATAATATGAACTACTATGTCTATAGTTTATTAAAGTTAACAAACTGTATTCCCAATATAAAATAAATCTGGTCATAATGTAGATATTTTTGTTATATTGATGTGGCCTTCTTGCTACTGTTTTATTGAAAAATTCTGTGTCAATATTAATTAGGGATAATAGTGTATGGTTTTCTTTCTCTGCTTTGTGTCTCTTCAGTTTGAGAATCGATGCCATGTTTGTCTCATAGAAGAAGTTTACTAGAAATCCTTTTTCTACTCTCCCAAACAATTTAGGTAAAATTGGAATTAATTGTTTAATCAATATTTGATAGAATTCACTTGTAAGTTCACTTGGTCCTGGGGGAGAGGGTTGAATTTTCTTTGAAAGATGTTTCTTTTGGCATGGCTAGGTGGTGCAGTGGATAGAGCACCAGCCCTGGAGTCAGGAATATCTGAGTTTAAATCCAGCCTCAGACACTTAATAATTACCTGGCTGTGTGGCCTTGGGCAAGCAAGCCGCTTAACCCCATTGCCTTGCAAAAACTAAAACAAACCAAAAAAAAAGATGTTTCTTTTTCTGATATGGAGTTATTTGAATTCTATATTTCATATTCTGTTAATGTAGGTATTTTGTATTTTTATAAATATTTATTCACTTTATTATAAGACAGGCAAAATGGTTTCTAATGATTTCCTTTATTTTGTCATTTATTGCAAATTATTTTTTCATTTTTGATATTAGAAACTAGATTTTCTTTTTAATAAACATTTAAACTATTTCTTATTATCTTTTAAAAGTACTTCCTAATTTTATCAAAGCAATGAATTTTTTTTTGTTTTCAATTTTATCTTCCATTTTCAGAAGTTCTATTTTTTATATTGAGTAGGGGAGCTGATTTTGTGTTGCTACATTCATAAATCATTGATCTGTCCTTTCTTTTTCTTTTTTTTAATTTTGGTTTTTGAAAGGCAGTGGGGTTAAGTGACTTGCCCAAGGTCACCCAGCTAGTAAGTTTTAAGTGTGTGAGGTCAGATTGAACTCAGGTCCTCCTGACTCCAGGGCTGATGCTCTCTATTCACTGTGTTCCTTCCCTTTGGACTCTAAAAGATTGTTTAGAAATTCAAATTTTGCCCTGAGGACTGCTTTGGCTACATCCTAAAAATTTTGGTTATTTTAAATTTTCAGAATCAGATTATTTAGTGTTCCCAAATTTTAATCCTTTCTTCAAATGTACTTTTTTGGTTTACACAACAAAACTGTCATGTCTGATTACCCTGGATTTTAGCATCAGCTGATGAGGGGAATTTCATCTTCCCTCCTTTATTATAACAAAAAATGTGTTTATAAGGCAATACTTTAACGAGTCTTTGATCTCACTGATATTGGCACTCCTTCTAGTGGCACAGATTGCAGTCTAATGAAGTTTCTTATTCTTTGTGAAATATTCCTCTATCTCAATTAATCTCCAAGCATTTAATAAATATTTATTATGCAATAGACACTGTTTGAGGAACTACATTTCCTAGGTACTGGTGTGATGTTTGCATTGTCCCTCTCTCTTGCCACAAGAATCATGTGCCTCCTTTTCTGATCACACATTGACTGGACAATAATGTTTATGCTATTTATGGTATACAAATTATCATGAGCAATATGCTAAAATTTTCCTACACTCAGCATGTATCTCCTTGAATCATCACAGTTTTGGTTTTCAGAGAATATGGCATGCAAACAAAAAATGGTCTGAGGCCATTTAGCATCACTAGAAGAATATTTATTTCTCTTTTTAAAAATAAGTTTTTGTGTTGGTAATGAAAGTTTTACAAAATGTTGTAGGGCTCACTGTCTTCTTCCTCTTCAATTGTATCTCTCTTCAGTGACTGTCCAAGATGTATGTATATATATATATATATATATAGTTTTTTTTGCAGGGCGAATGGGGTTAAGCGGCTTGCCCAAGGCCACACAGCTAGGTAATTATTAAGTGTCTGAGGCCACATTTGAACCCAGGTACTCCTGACTCCAAGGCCGGTGCTTTATCCACTACGCAACCTAGCCGTCCCTATAATTATATATATATATATATATATATAGATATATATATATATAGATATATATATGTATATGTATATGCACATGTATATGCACACACACACACACACACACACACACACCACTGAATTAATTTAGTGTTGCCTGTCCGACTGAATGTCATACTTTAAATCAGGGGTTGGCACACTGCGACCAAAGGCAGCTTGCTTGCTTGTTTTTGTACTACCTAAAAGCTAAGAATGTTTTTTTAATTAAAGATTTTATTTATTTTGAGTTTCACAATCTTTCCCCCAATCTTAGCCCCCCACAGAAAGCAATTTGTCAGTCTCTACATTGTTTCTATGCTGTACATTAATCCAAATTGAGTGTGATGAGAGAGAAATCATATCCTTAAGGAAGAAACATAAAGTATAACAAGATCAGACAATAAGATATCAGTTTTTTTCTAAATTAAAGGGAATAGTCCTTGAACTTTGTTCAAACTCCACAGCTCCTTATCTGGATACAGATGGCACACTCCTTTGCAGACAGCCCGAAATTTTCCCTGATTGTTACACTGATAGAATAAGTGAGTCCATCAAGGTTGATCATCACCCCCATGTTGCTGTTAGGCTGTACAGTGTTTTTCTGGTTCTACTCATCTCACTCAGCATCAGTTCATGCAAATCCCTCCAGGCTTCCCTGAATTCCCATCCCTCCTGGTTTCTAATAGAACAATAGTGTTCCATGACATGCATATACCACAGTTTGCTAAGCCATTCCCCAATTGAAGGATATTTACTTGATTTCCTATTCTTTGCCACCACAAACAGGGCTGCTATGAATATTTTTGTACCAGTGATGTTTTTACCTTTTTTCATCATCTCCTCAAGGTATAGACCCAGTAGTGGTCTTGCTGGATCAAAGGGTATGCACATTTTTGTTGCCCTTTGGGCAAAGTTCCAGACTGCTCTCCAGAAAGGTTGGGTGAGTTCACAGCTCCACTAACAATGTAATAGTGTCCCAGATTTCCCACAACCCTTCCAACAATGATCATTACCCTTTCTGGTCATATTGGCCAGTCTGAGAGGTGTGAGGTGGTACCTCAGAGAAGCTTTAATTTGCATTTCTCTAATAAGTAATGATTTAGAGCAATTTTTCATATGGCTATGTATTGCTTTGATCTCATCTGTAAACTGCCTTTGCATATCTTTTGACCATTTGTCAACTGGGGAATGGCTTTTTTTTTTTAAAATATGACTCAGTTCTCTGTATATTTTAGAAATGGGTCCTTTGTCAGAAATATTAGTTGTAAAGATTGTTTTCCAGATTACTACATTTCTTTTGATCTCAGTTGCAGTGATTTTATCTGTGCAAAGCTTTTTAATTTAATGTAATTGAAATCATCTAGTTTATTTTTAGTGATGTTCTCCATCTCTTCCTTAGTCATAAACTGCTTCCCTTTCCATAGATCTGACAGGTAAACTAGTCCTTGATCTTCTAGTTTGCCTATAGTATTTTTTTTATGTCTAAATCCTGTATCCATTTGGATCTTATCTTGGTATAGGGTGTGAGGTGTGGGTTTCTTCCATACTAATTTCCAATTTTCCCAGCAGTTTTTATCAATAAGAGAGTTTTTATCCCAATAGCTGGACTCTTTGGGTTTATCAAACAGCAGATTACTATAATCATTTCCTGCTATTGCACCTAGTCTGTTCCACTGAATCACCACTCTATTTCTTAGCCAATACCAGACAGTTTTGATGACTGATGCTTTATAATTTTAGATCAGATAGGGCTAAGCCCCTTTCTTTTGCACTTTTTTCCATTAAGTCCCTGGAAACTCTAGACTTTTTATTTCTCCATATGAATTTACTTACAACTTTTTCTAACTCATTAATTTTTTGGAATTTTGATTTATATGGCACTAAACAGGTAAGTTTAGTTTTGGTAGAATTGTCATTTTTATTATATTACCTCTACCTATCCATGAGCAGTTGATATTTGCCCAGGTATTTAAATCTGATTTAATTTGTGTGAGAAGTGTTTTATAATTGTTTTCAAAAAAGATTCTGAGTCTGTCTTGGCAAATAGACTCCCCAGTATTTTATATTGTCTGAGGTTACTTTAAATAGCATTTCTCTTTCTAGCTCTTCCTGCTGTATTTTGCTAGTCATATATAGAAAAGTTGGATTTATGAGGGTTTATGTCCTGCAACTTTGCTAAAATTGCTAATTGTTTCCAGTAGTTTTTTGGATGATTTCTTGGGATTCTCTAGGTATAACATCATGTCATCTACAAAGAGTGAGAGTTTTGTCTCTTCCTTCCCAATTAAGAATGTTTTTTATATTTTTTAATGTTTAAATCAAAACAATATATCATGAAACACAAAACTATATGAAATTCAAGTTTTAATGTTCATAAAGTTTCATTGGAACACAACTACACTTATTCATTATGATATTCTGTGGCTGCTTTCATGCTACAGTTACAGAGGTGGATAGTTGCATCTAAAACAGTGAATGGTACCTTCTTCTCTCAACATATTATGGAAGTGATGCCATATAACTCAACAGTGTTTTAACTGCCACTTATGTTGCCATACTGTGATAGTTTATTTCACTTTTTATTACCAGTTACCAAAAGAAAAAGAGGGAAAACTATTTTGAGCTCAGGGCCAATATTAAAATTTCTTCTGAACATGAAGAATCACCTTTAACTACTAACATTGAACACTGAATGGCTTTGAAAATTAACTTTTGCTGATTTGATGTTTCTTAATCAATTCAATATAAAATTATGAGGCAAAACAGTAGTTGTATGCAAAATTTATACTGAGACAATCAACAATTAATGTGAATTCAACAGTTAATGTTGTTCCAATCACAAGTGATATCATATTCCCTACATACTTTTCATACTGTCAAAAACTAAAATGAGAAGGAAGATCTCCATTCCCACCTAAATTTGCAGCAGAAATATTTTCTGACCTCCATCTATCATTCCACTAGCATTTTTCAGACACTGATGCAAGTGCAAAAGAAATTTCCATATTTTAAAATCTATTTAACTGCAATCCGGGAGATCTCACCTAACTTTCAATTAGAAGTGATTAATCTACAATGTGTAATGACATTATAAAAGGCAAATATTGAGAAGAATCTAAATAAATTCTCTAAATGTCATCAAGTGATGAATAAGCTCAATTAAAATCACATGCTCATGGCCTCTATCAGTATTTGGCAGTACCTTTCTGTGAAAAGACAATTTCAAAGATTAAATACATAAAATTTTATCATAGATCAATATTAACAGGTGAATATTTACAATTAATTTTGATGATAAGGAATACTAACTTTGGGTCCCAAATAAGTGAAAGGTGATTTCTGCCCCCCCCCAATAGAATTCCATTCTTCTCATTAACAGACCTGTATTACAAAAAAATTGAACTCTATCATTTTTCAAACTCCATTGTATTTTTAATTTCATTGACAAAACTATCCTAGATTTTGCCTCTTGGACCAAAAGCCTAAAGTATTTACTCTCTGACCATTTACAGAATGGATCTTTTCTCTAGATAATAGGTATTCTTCATCCCTTTGGGTTTTGTGGGTAGACTGATAGGTTAATCTTATTTGAAGAATTATAAATGTGATATCTGGGACTTGATGCAGTCTGCATATCGTTTTACATCATTTGAAAGAACTGAAAATTGTGTAGATGCCCACTGGTGAAAAGTTGGACAAATGGAAAGCAATGTTATCATGTGTTAAGTTATGGCAAATATGGAAAAAATGTTTTTTTAATGTGAAAAGAATAAGATGATATAAAGAAAGAATAACCAGAAGCACAATATACATAATGACTAGAATAACCTAATGAATAATGATCAGTCTTGGTCCTGGAGGAAAAAAAAAATCATCAAGAAATTCCTTCTTTCTTTCAGTAGAAGAGGAGGTAGGAACCATGGGTGTAGAATATTGCATATACTATCGAGAACAAAAAAATCAAGAATTATTGCAATTAAGGTGATTATTTGTTGTCAGACATGTTTTCAAGGGCATACCTCCGGAAGGATTTATTAGATTAGAAGATTCCTTCTAACTTTTAGTGAGGAACAATGGGAAGTAGGCTGGATTTGAAATCAGAGGAACTGAGTTTAAATTCCAAGTCTGATCTTGGACTAGTCACTTAATCTTTCTCTTTTAGGCATGTTTCCTCATCTGTAAAGGTAGGACCCCATGGTCTTTCTGCTCTAAACCTTGGATCTCATTTCTTCTGATATGTGTCCTCCAGGTAGGAGGAAACTGAATCAGCTTCTGAATCAGATTTAGAATTTGGCTGTAGTGTTTTCCTCCCCTCACTTCCCCTTTAACTTCCCCATTAACCTCCTGAGTGTCTGAACTACCTTGAACATGGCTAAGACTTGACTTTCCCTACAAGAGAAGGGATGGTATTATGTGCTCCCCCAGACTTTGTGTGAAGACTGAGGAGGCTATAAATGTGGGGTTATAAATCTTGAGTTATTTTTCTTTAAAGGTCTGTTTTGTTTGACTGTTGGTGGATTCTGCCTTTTATGGCCTTCAGTCTTCTCAAGTAGGGGATAACCAGGGGGTGGGAGCCTCTTTTGACTGCTAATGAGCTGTTAAATGGTTCCAAATTGAATGGAGAGGAATTTTTCCAGAAGTGGAGGCTATAAAAAGTTGAAAGGTGCTTTGAACATGAAGTTTTAAGTTGATGTGAAAGAATAAGATAATCAGAGAAAAATCAAAGCTGCAAGAAACTTTCAGTCATCATTTTTACAGTCAAAGAAAGTGAGGCCCAAGGACATTAATTTATCTACGGTTACACAGCACAGAAATAACATATGTGGAACTCAAACCCAGGGCCTCTGAATATACCATGTTGCTCTTATTGCACAGAAGAAAAATGAAAAAATAAGGAGTATCAGTTTTTATTCTTCCTCCTGAGATGCCTATCACTTTGGATCATAGAATTTAGACTGAATCCACTACTCCCTAATTTTACAGGGTAGGAAACCAAGGCCTGGAGGCCCTTACCTAAGATTACAGTGTTAAGTTGCAGAACTGGAGGTGAGCTCAGGTCCTCTGATGCCAAATTCAGTGCTTTTTCTCATTCTTGCATACCACTTTCATGTCTATGTTTATCTGGACTCATGTCAGGTTTTTGAATATGGAAAATTTGTAGGGTAAAGTTATATGGGATCTAACTTTCCAACATGAATAGATAAGAGGCAGTGATGTGCTAAATGGCAACTTTAGAAGAGGATTTGAGGCGAAGTGGCTCTGTAGGGTTTCTTAGCTGGGCTAATTAACCAGATGCCTTGAGCTCTGGCTTACTGAGCCAGGAAGAGGATGGATAACAGAGATTTGCTTTGTATACATGCAATGCCTCAACCACCAACACTTCTGCCTTTTGCACTTTCCTGTTTTAATTTCCTCAAAATCCCCATCATTTAAGATATCCCTTTGAATGAAACTATGGTGGGCTCTTGTTAAAATGTATAAATGTTTAACAGCCATTGCAAAGCTCTAGTTTTCACCTATTTGCACATTAACAGGGACTAGTTTCTAATTTGTTTTCCCTAAGATAGCCCCTTAGAGGCAAGAAAAGATAGACAAGGAGATGTCATCGAGGCTAAGAGAAAGCTAACAGCCTATTTGTGGTACATCTGGGAGTAGGCCCCGGTGGGGAAGGCAGGCTCCACTGGGTGGGGAAGGCAGCACAAAGCACCCCGTCCTATGGGCCTCCTGCTCAGGTCCCAGCAGCCCCGGGTACGGTAGCTCAGGATGCACAACTCTGCCTCAGCTCCCCGCCCTGGAGGGCGCCGCAGTCTGTGCCCTGGAGGGCGCCGCAGTCTGTGCCCTGGAGGGCGCCGCAGTCTGTGCCCTGGAGGGCGCCGCACCCAGGCCGGGCTTCGGCTCCTGGTCCTGCCAGTGTGGCTGCAGCACGTGGCCTCTGCCAGTCAGAACCCGGGGCACGGCTGAGGGGCCGGGCGGGGGGGGCGCGGGGACCCCCGGAACTCGTGTCACCGCGTGCCCGGGGCAGCCGGGCCCCGGGGGTCCTCAGGGCAAGGGGTGGCCGGGTGAGGAAACTGGGGGCGCCCGTGCGTGGCCGTGTGGCGGGGGGGGGGGGGGGGGAGGGGGCGGGGCGCAGCGCGGGGCGGGGCCGGGCCGCCGAAGGCCGTTGAGGCCCCGAGGTCCAGGAGGGACAGAAGGTTCTGGAGCGAAGCTCAGGTAGATGGCGAGCCCGGCCCGCCTGGGGCCGCCTCGGGGGGCGCCGCGCCCGCGCCCGCGCCGCCGGGCTTTCCTCACAAGGCTCCGCAGGCGGAAAGTGTCAAACGTTCCGGAAGGAGGCTCCGGGCCCAGGCCCGGGGCGGGCCGCGGGGCCGCGAGGGACGGCGAGTCCGAGGCTTCCGGGCCCGGGGTTCCCTCCGGCGGTGACGTCACAGGTGGCCCCCGGCGAGGGGGGGCGCCGAGGCCCGGGGGCGGGGGGAGGCCGGGGAGCCCCCGAGCAGAGGCCGCCCCGGAAGCCGCCGCGGCGCCCGGCACGCACCACGCACGCACGCGCGCACGCGCGCAGGCTCACGCCGGAGCACGCAGCCTCGCCCTCGCCCCGGCCCCGCCCCCGCCCGGATTCCTCGGTTCTCCCGGGGCCCTCGCGGCTCCCGGGCCGCGCTCAGCCCCCCCCCGCGGCGGCGGCCTCGCCCCTCTCGGGGTCCCCCTGCCCAGGCGCGGCCCCGCAGAGCGCCCCCTTTTACCCCTGGCAGGGGTCCTGGGGGCCCCCGGGAGGAGCGGCGTGAAGGCGCGTGCCCGGGCCCCTGCACCCCCCGGCCCCCAGCAGGGGGGCCCTGGGAGGAGACGGTGGGGCGCGCTTCCCGGGCGCAGAGCCCTGGCCCCGGAGCTCCCCTGGTCGCCCCGCCCGGGGCGGGCCCCCATCACGCCCGCAGCCCCACACCGCGTGCCGCTGCCCCCCAGGGCTGAGGGCGAGCCCCGGGCCCGGGGCTGCACTCGCCGCCCCTCCAGTCCGCCCAAGTCCCTCCGTCCTTGTCGTCTCCGTACAGAGGCAGGCAAGGGCCAGTCTGCTTTGCTGCTCCCCAACTGACCACAGGCGACTTTCTTAATTCTTAGCTATCCCCCCCCAAAAAAGAAAAAAATACTGCTCCAAATAGTTTGGAGGATATGGGGACCAATAGTCTTATTTTTTACTTTCTGGGGCAGAAGCCCCTCAAGGAAGTCTCTGCCTCACAGTGTGCATCTTTTACTTACTTTATGTGCTTCATTCCAAATCGCTTTCTAAAATGGTTGTACCCCACTTGACAGCTCCACCAGCATTTTATTAAAGTGCCTGCCCTCCCACAAACCTCTCCCACATTGGCTTTTGTCATTATTTTGACCTTTTTTTTGGTCAATTGCAGGCTGTGAGGCAAAATCTCAGAGTTATTTTGATGAGAACTTCTCTTATTATTAATAATTTAGAGAATTTTTTCCCCACCAATTGTAAGTACTTTGCAGTTCTTTTCAGCAATTGGTCATATTCGTTATCTATTGGGGAATGCCTATTGGTACATGTGTATGCACACTCATATCGCATACATATATAATTTATTTATCTTAGACACCAAACCCCAATCAGAGAAATCTGAAAGATTCCCTTTCAACTACTTTCCTTTTTCTCCTAGATGCATTAATTTGAATAATGCTTTTCAGTTTCAAGTAATCAAAATTATTTATTTCATCTTTTGCAATTGTTTCTATTTCTTGTTTGGTTAAGAACACATCTCTTACTCCTATCTGTGAAAGGTACACGAGCTGCTTCTCTCTTTTTTTTTTTTAAAGGTTTTTGCAAGGCAAATGGGGTTAAGTAGTTTGCCCAAGGCCACATAGCTAGGTCATTATTGTTTGAGACCAAATTTGAACCCAGGTACTCCTAGGGCCAGTGCTTTATCCACCGTGCCACCTAGCCACCCCTCAAACTGCTTCTCTTGTAATTTTTTTGCATATCATTTTTAATATTAAAGTCATATATCCATTTAGAATGCATCAAGGAATGTGGTATAAGGTGTTGGCCCATGTTTAATTTGAGTTAGTTTTCCCAACAGTTTTTAATCAAATAGGGAGTTTTTCCTTAGGTAATTTATGTTTTCCACATTATCAAAATTCAGTTATTGAGGTTTATTGTTTTTTTAATCTCCTTTGTCTATTTCATTGATTTATCTCTTTATTCTTTATCCAGTACCAGATGGTTTTGATGATTTCTGCTTTATAGTTTGATCTAGAAATGTTCTTCTCCTTTTGTCTTCTTTTCATAATTTCCCTCGATATTCTAGATCTTTTGTTTTTCCAAATGAATTTTGTTATTATTTTATCAAACTCTTTAAAGTATTCCCTTGGTAATTTGATGAACACTGAATGTTCATCAGTACTCCAAAAAGCACTAAATATTCCTATTTAGGTTGTCCTTTATTTCTTAAAGCTATATTTTGTAATTAAATCCATATAAGTCTTTTGTGTGTTTGGGGAGGTTAAATCCAAATATTTGATGCATTTTGTAATTATTTGGAATGAGATTTCCTTTTTCATTATTGTTTCTTGTGTTGTGTTATTATATTAAATTGCTTTGATTTTTCAGTATTTATTTTATAGCCTGCAAATTTGCTCAAGTTTATAATTGTCTCAATAAATATCTTTACTGATTCTCCAAGATGATGTTGAAAATGTTCCTACTAAACCATTATATCATCAGCAAATAGGGATAGTTTTATTTTTTCTTATTTATAGTTATACCTTTAATTTCTTTCTCTTATTGCTATTGCTAGCATTTCTAGGAAGAATAATTCTTAATTTGTTATGTATGGGTACTAACTGATCTTTAAAAGTTTGATGGAATTCTCCCGTCCAAGAGGTTTTTTTTTTTGCCTTTGGTAATTCCTTTACAGCTAAATCTATTTACTTTTCTGTAACTGGATTATTTAAGATCTCTATCTGGCCTTCTGATAGTTGGGATATTTTATATTTTCAAAGGCATTTTTCTTTTGTGTTATAACTGAACAGTAGCTTCTGATTATTCTTTTTATTCCTTCTGGTTTTACTGGGATTCCACTTACCTTATTTGCTATTTTCTTGATTTGATTTTTTTATTCTCTTTAATCAGGAAAGCTAAGGGTTTATCAATTTATTAGTCTTTTCAAAGAACCTGCTATTATCATTTCTATGTTTTTTACATCCAGTCTATTATTTCTTCTCTAATTTTAGTTTCTCCTCTTTTGTATTTATTTTAGGTTTGTTTATTGATTTTCTAATCTTTTAAAAGTCACATTCAGGGGGCAGCTAGGTGGCACAGTGGATAGAGTCCCTGAGTTCAAATCTGGCCTCAGACACTTAATAAATAATTACCTAGCTGTGTGGCCTTGGGCAAGCCACTTAACTCCATTTGCCTTGTGAAAAAAAACACCCTAAAAAAAGGTCACATTCAGTTCAGTAAACTACTTTTTCTTTATTTGCTTGTATGATTGTAAAGATATGATTTTTCCCCAAAGAACCACTTTAGTTGATCCCAGCAATTTTAGTATATTGTTTCTTGATTATTATTTTATTTTTTATAATTATTGTATTTTTGTATTTATAAATTTGTATTTTGTATTTATATTTGTATTTTGTATTTATAAATATTGTATTTTTTATAATTATTGCTTCTATGATCTGACCCACTCATTATTTCATTGTTATATATCTATTTGGGTCTGTATCACTTATTTGTGTTCTTTGAATCAATTTTTATTATTTATTTATATTTTATTATTTATTATTATTATTATTATTATTATTATTATTATTATTATTGTCTTCCATCAATCAAATTTATTAAACACCAGGTATAATGCTAAGTACAAAAGGAGGCAAAAGATAATCCCTATCTTTAAGGCACTTACAGTTAAAATAAATGATATATCTGCCTTTTTCTATTTGTTGGCAGTATCTCTATGTCCTAGAATATGGTCAGTTTTTATAAAAGTTCTATGTGGTGCTGAGAAATATACATATATATTCTTTTGCTGTCTCATTTGGAAAACATTATAGTAGGTCTTTTCACTCTAGGTTCTCTAGTTATTTCTTCAGTTTCATATTTTGCTTCTGTTTGTATTTCCTTTAGACTTGTCCAGAACTGATAGAGCTTTATTGAAGTCTCCTGTCACTATTGCTTTATCTTCTTTATATTCAGATAATGTTTTCTTTATGAACTTGAATGCTAAAGCATTTGAAGCATATAAATTTATTACTGATATTAGCTTCTTGTCTGTAGTTCTTTTCAGTATTACAATTTGATTGTTTATCCTTTTTTATTTTTTGAATGTCTTTTAGCATACTGGCAGCGCCTGCTTTTTTTTTTTCAGGACAGTGGGGTTAAGTGACTTGCCCAAGGTCACACAGTTAGGTAATTATTAAATGTCTGATCTGGATTTGAACTCAGGTCCTCCTGACTCCAGAGCTGGTGCTCTGTGCACTGCACCCCCTAGCTGCCCCCCAACTCCTGCTTTTTGGAATTCACTTGATAAATAGTAAAGTTTTTTTTTCTGATGTCCTCAGTTTTATTTGGGAAAGTCTTTGTTTTTTAAATGTTCTGTCAACAATAGATTGTAGGGTGTTTTCTTATCTAGTTTGTCACTCTTTTTCATTTTTTTTTTTGGATTCTTTAATCCATTCACATTTTTTAAAAAATTTGTATTTATTTAAGGCAATGGGGTTAAGTGACTTTCCCAAGATCACAAAGGCAATTATTAAGTGCCTGAGGCTGGATTTGAACTGAGGTCCTCCTGACTTCAGGGCCAGTGCTCTATCCACTGCACCATCTAGCTACCCTGCCCCTCCATTCACATTTTTTTAATTAAAGATTTTATTTGACTTTTACAATTTTTCTCCCAGTCTTACTCCCCCCCCCCAGCCCCCCATGGAAAGCACTGTCAGTCTTTACTTTGTTTCCATGTTGTTATATTGATCCAATTTGAGTGTGATGAGAGAGAAATCACATCCTTAAGGAAGAAACAAAAAGTATAAAGCGATAACAAGATCAGACAATAAGATATCTGTTTTTTTTTGTTGTTTTTTTCCCTAAATTAAAAGAAATAGTTCTTGGACTTTGTTCAAACTCCACAGCTCTTTATCTGGATACAGATGGTATTCTCCATAGCAGACAGCCCAAAATTGTCCCCGATTGTTGCACTGTTGGAAGGAACAAGTCCATCAAGGTTGATCATCACCCCCATGTTGCTGTTAGGGTGTTACATTGTTTTTCTGGTTCTGCTCATCTCACTCAGCATCAGTTCATGCAAATCCCTCCAGGCTTCCCTGAATTCCCATCCCTCCTACTTCCTAATAGAATAATAGTGTTCCATGTTAAATATACCACAGTTTGCTAAACCATTCCCCAATTGAAGGACATTTACTTGATTTCCAATTCTTTGCCACCACAAACAGGGCTGCTATGAATATTTTTGTACAAGTGGTGTTTTTACCCTTTTTCATGATCTCTTCGGGGTATAGACCCAGTAGTGGTATTGCTGGATCAAAGGGTATGCTCATTTTTGTTGCCCTTTGGGTGTAGTTCCAAATTTATTTCCAGAAAGGTTGGTCCATTCACATTTAAAGATATGAATTAGTTTTATATTTTCCTCAATCTGTCTCTAAAATTTTTTTCCCCAAGTAATGATCCCTCCCCCCTGCCCCCATGCCTTCTGCTATAAACACAGTACTATTTTCCTTCAGTTATCTTACTTAAATCTTTCAAGTGGCTTTATTCTAATTGGCTTTCTTCTCTTCATCCCTGATCCCCTCTTCTCATTTATAACCCCTTTAAGGTTTTGTTTATAGTTCCTCTTTTCTATCTTTATCTAGTTATCTATTTCTTCCCTTTTTTTCTGTTTATTCAAATAGATTCCCCCTTTCTCTTATTTCCTTCAGCTTGTCCTAGCAAAAGTCTTTTAATTTCATTCATTTAATTTGCCTGCTCCTTTTCAAAAAATATTTTTCTCACTCTCTTCATTATCTACTCTTTGTGTTTAGTCCCTCATGGTCTGATTCATGACCCTTATAATAATCTGGACTCTACTGCCTCTGCCTCTGTCTCTCTCTGTCTCTCTGTCTCTCTGTCTCTCTGTCTCTCTGTCTCTCTCTGTCTCTCTGTCTCTCTCTCTGTCTCTCTCTCTGTCTCTCTCTCTCTCTCTCTCTCTCTCTCTCTCTCTCTCTCTCTCTCTCTCTCTCTGTCTGTCTCTCTCTCTCTCTCTCTCCTTTGTACAAGCAAAGCTTCCAGAACATCCATAAGCCCTCTGGGAGCTCTCCATCACTGCCTTGTAGGATTTTCCCCATGGATTCCCTTTTCCTTATGCCTCACTCAGAACAATGCCAATTATGGCAGGTGTCAGAGAGGATGCTGCTCCCATGGTAGGACACTTCTCTCACCCTCACTGATCTGTATCCTCTTTTTTTGGACTTTTTTTAACTTTCTTTTGGATTTTAGGTGTTTTAGACTATTCAAAGATATGAATTTGCTAAACTTTTATGAATTTCTCTTTTGAAGATGTGTGAGAAGTTATAGGTAGAAGAAAAATATCTAGTCCACCATTTTGTTTGCTCACATGATCCAGAAGTTTCTAATAGGGCTCATTTGGAGCTACTGTTGCCTCTCTTTCTGTAATATCTTGTAGTGATTTCATTGACTTAGATGATCTCTCTGGTGAATGAGGGACCTTTGCTGCTTTGTTCTCTCTGACACACTGGTCTCAGATGGACAGCTCTGCTTCTGTGGCCATGATTCTCTTGCTACCAGCTCCTGGTCTTCTACTCTGTCATCTCTCTAAAGTATAGAGAAAAGCCCCCCCCCCCCCAAATCTTCAGTTTGAGCTTCAGGGGAATATTTTGTCCTTTTGTTATGTAGATCCCAGTTAGCTACATCTAGCCAATTAGCTAAGAAGCTTTTAGGCAGCTTTAAGTCTGTCTTTTAAACTTTCCTGCTCTACCTCAGTCCATGTTCTTCTTTGAGCTATAATCTAATGATTTAACTCAAACCACATCATTGAATCATGAGCCTGAGTGCTCTTCAAATTATACAATGGACTCCATATAGCAAAACTAAAAAATGATTGCCCAAACATATGGGTAAGGGGCTCCTTTCAACCTTATCATGCCCATGGCTCCCAGGTAAATCAACTTAAGAGCAAAACTGACATGGCTTGGTAAACTTGTCCTATATGCCTACCATCAATAAAATACTAAGTCTCCCTACATTAGGTGAAGTTGCTTGTTACTAATGTGATCTTATTCAGCTTGTTGACATTTTACCATACTGAGTGGGAGAGCAGCATGGTTCTCGAGAAGATAACCTATTTCCAGGATTTGCATTTCCATAAGACTAGAAGCTCCACGAGTGCAGAAGCAAGATTGTACCTTCACAGTGTGTCACCCATAGCAGGTGCTTAATAAATGTTTGATATAAAACATCTACAGAATTGTAGCTTTAGAAGGGACTTCAGAAGCCATTTAGTTTTTGATAAGGAACATCCAATCAGTCTTTGCTTAATTCCTATATTGAAGAGCAGTTTTTATGTTGTGTTTGGCAAGTATTCAGCAGGCCATGGAGAGTCAGAAAAAGTTTTCAAACAGGGAAGTGCCATTATATAAGCTCTTTTAGGAAAAGTAATGTAGCCATGTGTGCAGGATGGCTTGGAAGGGTGGGGGCAGGCACCACAGGAAAGAGGAAGGAAACTGGAGGGAGAGATGGAGTAGAATACTATTGTTCAGGAAGAGATGTGAACTAGGATGAGTGAGAGTTGAAGTAGAAAAAGTAAGGATGGATAAAAGGAATGAAGAACATTCAGGATTATGACCAATGAGATGTGGGTTGAGGTTGAATTGCACTTGTTTAGGGCAGAGCAAAGAGAGATCACTGAAGTTGCCAGCTTGAAGAAACAAATATGCATTATGAGAACAATTTTTATGCCAAGGTGTAATTTGACCACTTAAGGCAATAAAAATTCAGGCTCTTCTTTCTACAAGTGTTTCTTACCAACTCTTTGCTACCAGCTTCTCATGGTAGAATGGAAGCTTCTTTAAAGCAGGTTATGCCCTTTCTTTGTATCCCAGTGCTTGAGTCTGGTACCTGGTTAACACTTAATAAGTGCTAGTTGACTTGAAGACTGATACTATAGAGCAATGGGGATGAATGAGTTTGGAGAGTGGAAGAGGAGACATGTTGAGTTTGAAGTGCAGGGAGGACATCCAAGTGTTGATATCCAACAGACAGATGGGGATGCAGGAGTGGAGTTGAGAGGATGAGAGTTGAAGCAGTTGGGCGCTTATTCAGAGCCTTGGGACCCTCTTCAATAGGTGTACTGTGGCTTTATAAAGGAGGCAAAGTCAGGCAAGATTTTGTTGAGCCCTGGTTCCCACCTGGCTGCTGGTACTCAGACCTGTGCCTACACTCTGATCTATCCCTGTCCTTAATGCTGCTTCTCACCCTGCCACAAAAGCATTGGTTCCTGCCTTGACCTTGGATGGAACATTCTTAAATATTTTGGATAACCTTTCTAGTCCTTTGTTACCTACCTTGCCCATCTCCAGAGCTCTAGCTACTGACTTTGTTTGGACCCATACTTCTTCACCAGTGTGCCATGTTCTGTATTCTGTCTTTGGGCTGTCCCCTGGTTTACACCAATTGTCTGAAAATATACACAACCACCACCATTCTACTCTCATCAAACACTCATTTACCACCTATCCTCACACCCTTCTTTGAACAAGGATTTACATGTTTAGATGTTCCTACTTCTGGGTTACTCAACCCCCCCCCCCCAACATTTGACCAACTGAACCTCATGTTAACTCTTAATGGCTCAGAGGTGACAGAAAACAGATGAGTCCTGGGGAAAGAGGTGCGGAAATTGAAGATGAGAGGAGCAAAATGAATCAGCCAAAATCAGGAAAGGAAGGCAGAGCCAAAAGAGTCCAGTGTTTAAGGAAGGAGAGAGCATTGAGGAAGGAAGGGGGTCAGCCCTAAGGATGCTGCAGAGAAATTGAGAGTGATGAGGTTCGAGAAGAGGCTACTGAATTTAATGAGGTGGAGCTTAGCTGGAGTTCCTGTAGCTATGAGTGCTAATTGTCTAAGATCCATTGTTCCAGGCCTCCTGGCATCCAGTTTGTGTGGGCCTCTCTGGAGTCAGGGGACAGCTGCTCGGCCAGGGGCAGGGGGCTGCCTCATTAGTTTCACATCCATCACTTTAGACAGTGATTGCGTATGAATTCAACATAGCAGTTCTGTCCTTTCTCCTTTCTCCCCCAGTAATTCCTTCTACCACCGACTGGAACAGCTCTTGATATTATATCATTAAGGAGTGAGCTTAGGGTTGTCTTTTCCTTTCCAATTGAAAAAAACAAACAAGCAAACAAACCCGGTTCCAAAGAGTAATACATGGAGGAGTAACTGGCAATCACCTGTTTGTGCCTAAGTGTGAATGAATTCATGAGACTGGCAAATTTTAAAGGAGAGGGAGGAAAGTAAAAGTTTGACTAAACTTTTGGGAATAGTAAAAAACTGGAAAGAAAATGGATATCTATCCACTGAAAATGGTTGAATGACCTGTGGCATATAAGTGTAATGAAATATTATAATGTTAAATTTCAACATGAATATATTAAATCATTAGATATTAAATATGATGAATATGAAGAAGTCATACAAACATGGGAAGAATTTTAAGAAGCAATACAGAGTAAAATAAGTAGAAACATGACAATGGCTAAAATAAAGGAAAATGATATCGTATCGTAAGACCTTAGAACTAATTAATGTAGTCTTCAGAAGACTAATGGTAAAATATGGTGCATATTGCCTCTTGTATTTAGGAAGCAAGATGGTAAACTGGGGGTGTAGAATAAGGTACATTTTCAGATGTATCCAATGTATTGACTATACTTATTACATGGAGGGTTCTTTTGAGAGGGAGTGAGTGAGAAGTCAGAGTGTGTTGAAGGAAAAAAAGTTAATGAAACATTAAAAAAAAAAAAGCCTGGTTTAAGCCCCGGGAGAGATTGTTGGCTTGGGCAGGTGAGAGAAGGGTATTGAAGGATGAATTGGAAGAAGAGTAAGAAAGGAATTTTAAAATTTTCAAGTATTTTTTTTTAGTATTGAAATTACTTTATTGTCTCTGATTCCTTTTAGGATATAGTTTCCTTCCTCATCTCTCTTTTTAAAAATTAATTTATTTTGAATTTTACAATTCTCCCCAATCTCGCTTCCCTCTCCCGACCCCCCCAGAGGGCAGTCAGTGGGTCTTTACGTTGTCTCCATGGTCTACAGCCATCTCCCTTGGATGTGATGAGAGAGAAAGCATCTCCTTGAAGAAGAAACAAAGTATAAGAGAGAGCAGAATGGCAGAGTAAGATAACGGGGCTTTCCCCCCGCATTGGAGGTAACAGCCTTGGGCTCTGTTCAGATTCCACAGTTCCGTGCCCACCCCGGCAGGTCGGGAGCGTTGTGGCCGCCAAGGCCCGCGGGCCCTCCCGCAGCTGGACAAGGGGGGGAGGGCTGAGCGCCCCCCCCCCCGAATGGAGCCACAGAGAGTAAGTGCGGGCAGGGAAAGGCCTGGGGGCGCCCCGGGGTCCCGCCGCGGCCCGGCGCCCCCGGTGCCCCCGCGAGGGCTGGCAGGAGGCGAGGGGCGAGATTTCACACCCGCAGGCGGGCCAGGCACATGCGCAGTGCCGCAGCCCGGAGCGGGCCTGCCCCTCTGCCCCCGGACCGGGCACGAAGCCCGGCTCGGGCCCTGGGGGGCAGGGAGGGAGGGACCCCCATGTGCTGGGCAGGAAACGAGCTCCTGGTAGCTTGTATGGCTGTTAGGCGTCGCCACCCTCCTCCTCCTCCGAAGCGCGGGAGATGAAGGCGGCCGCAACTCAGTACGAGAGGAGGGATTGCCCACAAGGGTCCTGGCGAGGTGCCAGGGAGGGCCCTGAGGGTGGGGCTTGTGGCGGCACCGCCATCCCCGCAGCCCCATCTCCTTGGGCAAAAGCGCACTGGCTCCCTTAATTTCTTCATAGACTGAGCTTTTCCAAATGAGCCATAATTGTCTGCCAAAAGGGATATTTTCACTTTTTTTTTTTTGCTAAATCTTTTAATTATTTTCTTTTGTCTTATTGCTATAGTTAGTGCTTCTAGTGTTCCAGAAAATAATAGATTATAACTTACCCTTGGACTTTCTGGGAAACATTCCAGTCTTTCTCCACTGCAAAGAACACTAGTTCTTGGTTTTAGATATGTGCCTGTGGTCACATTAAAAAAAAAAAGGCCCTTCTGTGCCTAAAATTTTCAACATAAGTAAGTTCCATGTTTTATCAAAGACTTTTCTGTATCTGTTGAAATAATAGGGTTTAGTTATATTGTTTATTTGGTATATGATACTAATTGTTTTTCTCATACTGGATAATCCTTGCATCGCTGAAATAAAGCCAATGTATTCATAATAAATTCATTTTAAAACATTGCTCTAGTCCTTTTTCTCATTTTTTAAAAAAAGTATATCAGTATTCATCTTAAATATGGGTTTACAATTTTCTCTGCTTTATCTATCACTCCTTGGCTTGTGTTATCATAATTGTTTCATAAAAAACGTTTGGTAGAGTGCTTTTCTCTATTATTAAGAATTTTTTGTAGTATAGTTATTAATCACCCTTTAAACATTTCATAGAACAATTCTCTTGAAAATTCATTGAATCATGTAATTTTTTCCCATCTTGTAGTTCATTTTTTGAAAAATTTCCTTCTGATATTTTGTAAATTTGAATATTCTACATTTCTGATTTTGCAGCCATAAAATGATTTATTTTTGTTTTTGGTAAATCTCTATTTCTTCTCATTTGGTATTAATGAAACTTGTGCATTTTTTTTAAGAATTAGGCTTGTTTATGGAAAACATCCACAAAAAGAGAAAAAAAAAACCAGGGAATCTAAATGCATACCAAAGCATACAATTTTCATTTTTTTTTAAATATGGCTTTTGATTTTTCTTTCTCATTTTTTCTCTTTTGTTCTGATTCTCTTTCACATTATGACTAATATGGAAATGTGTTTAGTATGATTGTAATGTATAACCTATATCAAATCACTTGCTTGTCTTGGGGAGAGGATAAGGAAGGGAGTGATAAAAAAATGCACTGAAAATCTTAGGAAAAATGAATGTTGAAAACTATCTTTGCATGTAATTGGAAAAAATCCAATTAAAATATTTGCTTAAAAAATTAGGCTTATTTAATCTTAGAAACATGAAGGTTATGATATCATAGTTTAATCTCAGTGATAATTCTACTTGTTTATTTGTCTTTTATTTAATTGGTTTGTTTATAAAATATACCACTATTCACATTTAGTTTTCTTCAAGGATGGATCCCAAAAAACGCCCTTTTGCTGAAAGGTCACTTTTTTTTGGTAATTAAACTTAGTTTAAAAGGATATATTATTTTGGTGTCCAACAAGTTTCCTATGCTTTTTTACAATATTTTATTCCAAATATTCATTTGATGTCTCATAAAGGATTAATCTTTAGTGATTTGGACCAATTATTTGGATCAGTTTGGACCAACAAATCATATAAAGCATTTTAATAGATATCTGCAATATTTGTTATTTGATCTTGGAGCTCTGAAGATTGATTATAACATTTCATAGTGAATTAAACTTTGCTTTTAATTAACACTAAAAGCTATATGACCCTAGGCAAGCCACTTAACCCTGATTGCCTGGCATCTAGGGCTTTCTCCAGTTGTGTGCCACTGAACCCAGGTGGTTCTGGAGGAAAAGTGAGGTTGGTGACTTAACACTGCACCCCTCACATTCAAATACAGTTCACTTGCTTGTCATGGCATTACTTCCCTGAAGCCATAGTCTTCTTCAAGAATGAAGGACAGGGGGTGGCTAGGTGGCACAGTGGATAAAGCACCAGCCCTGGAGTCAGGAGTACCTGGGTTCAAATCCAATCTCAGACACTTAATAATCACCTAGCTGTGTGGCCTTGGGCAAGCCACTTAACCTCATTTGCATTGCAAAAACATAAAAAAAAAAGAATGAAGGACAAACAACAACAAACTTTGAGTTCTAATTCCTCCTCCATCTTTATTTTCAGTGCTTTTAAAAATTCTATTATTATTTTCTGAAACATTTTACCGGTTCTTGTAGTTGTTTTATTATAATTTTAGAGAGTATACTATTAATTCATTGGTTCTTTACTTGTGTGTGTGTGTGTGTGTGTGTGTGTGTGTGTGTGTGATGGATCCCTTGGCATTTTGGTGAAGCTTGTGGATCTCTTCACAGAATAATATTTTAAAGTGAATAAAATAAAACACTGTTTTACAAATGAAACCAATTATAGTCAAAGAAAGATATAGTTTCCCCCATCTAAGTTTATAGATCCTTTGAAATCTATGCCAAGTTAAGAATCTTTGTGTTAATTGTTTTATTACTCTCCCCTGTTGGGAGTTTTGGAATCAATTTTTTTTTCCGTTCTATAGTAATTGTATTCATTGTGTTAATCTTTCTTGATTATTAAATTTTCTTTTGTTGTCAGTGTTTTTGTTACTTTTAATCAAGTTTTTTCTTGTAGTGAACTTTTCCCAACCTTCTCTTTGTATCTTATTCTGGATGGTGAATTCCTGACTCAGAAGAGGTTTGGTGTTTAACCCTGACCTCCCTTTACACCATCATCTTGCTGAAAACTCCTCAGTCTTCAATCTTTCTTATCTATGGACTCTTTTTCCTGTCACCTACAAACATTACCAGTTGTCTTTCATCATTAAAGAATCATTGCTGGGGTGGCTAGGTGGTGTAGTGGATAAAGCACCAGCCTTGGGGTCAGGAGTACCTGGGTTCAAATCCAATCTCAGACAATTAATAATTACCTAGCTGTGTGGTCTTGGGCAAGCCACTTAACCCCATTTGCCTTGCAAAAACCTAAAAAAAAGATTCATTGCTGGATATTGCCTTTCAAGCAATTACTCTCTATCTTTCCTTCCTTTCATAGACTAACCCACAGAAAAATCCATCTGTACAGATTGTTTCTACTAGCTTCATTTCCCACTTCCTCAGTTCTCAACCCCATGCAGTCTGGTTTCCAACCGTAGCATTTTTTTTTTGGCAAGGCAATGAGGTTAAGTGATTTGCCTAAGGTCACACAGCTAGGCAATGATTAAGTGTTTAAGGTCAAATTTGAACTTGGGTCCTCCTGACATTAGGGCCAGTGTTCTATCCACTGCACCACCTAGCCGCTCCAACAATTGTAGCACTCTTGCAAAAATGTACAAGGTTGTCAATTGCCTTCTAATGATTAAATCTGATTCACCCTTTTTTTTTTTTTTATCATTTTTGACTGATCACTGTAGAATTTGACATAGTGGAACCTTGGATTTAAATTCTGCCTCAATGCTTACTAGTGTGTGATTCTGGGTAAGTTGCTTGATAACTCTGCCTGTAAAATTATGAGGTTGTAATCTATGACCTCCATGGTCCTTTTCAGCTCAAAATCTTGGATCATTCTTTGACTTAAATCTCTGCTATCAATTCTGACTATTTCTCAGGTTCCTTTTTTTTTCTTTTTTTAAATTTTATTGTGAATTTAACAACCATCAACAAGCATAATCATTTCAGTATTCCAATAAAAACAAGAAGATGTGCATTCTCAGATATGGCCAATGTATTGGTTTGGTTTTCTTTCAGAAATCATGATCCGTTTCAGTATTTGGGATTTTTACTTAGAATAAAATCAAAAGACAAAATAAAGATTCAATAAAATGGAAAGTTATCCTAGGAGAGATACATTATAGAGTTGTCTAGATTTCATAAATTGTTTTTCATGTAGAACAAAGCTGAAAGGTAGTAGATGTGGAAAGGTACTAGATCACAAAAAAATGAAAGTGATTTTAATAGAAATTATGGTCCCTGATGGGACCAGTTTTCTGTGTATAGTTAGCAAGGCCATAGCTAGAAATTCTTGAACCTTGATAAATTCATTTGTAGGGTAGGAAAATAAGGGAATCATATCTGAGATTTTTAGTGCATTGTTCATCTGGGACTGTGGGGACTGTGTTACCCTTCTCTCTAGACTGAATATTATCTGCAGAAGAATCATATCCCTTGCTACAGAACAATCTGACATTTGGTCTCTGAAGGATATGGTTCCTGAAGTTTTCCTTTGCCTTGAGAGTTGGAGGTACTAAGGGGTGGGCTGCTTAGAAAGAACCTCTATAGATATAGATAGGAAAGCACTTTCCTTCCCCCAGAGTAGTCCTGCCCCTGTCTTTTGAATTCTAGGACCATTGAAATACCCTCTCTTGTCTGCAGAATTATATTCCTTCCCCAGGGAAACAAATCTCCTGAAGGACCCTTCTGTGGCCTGAAATTATCTGGATTAATAGAATCCCATCTTCCAACTTCCTTCTTATCCCTGGTCTGCTGTCTCTGTTCTGGGACACACCTAGTTTGAAAGAGCAGTGTGTTTCCAGTAGATACTACTCATATCTACTCCTGATCCCAGGACTCACCTGCTGGAACATGGATTGTCTTTTCCCTCTGCTACCCTGGGCAAAGATCAGCTAGAATCAGGGAGCACGTAAGCCTCCTGGGATGGCAGTTCCTGGAGTGAAGCCTTAGTGGCCCTTTCCTAGTTACAGCTCTGGTGGTCAGGTGGACTATCAATTCAGAGCTAAAATGAAAACCAATATAATATTAGAAGAAAGGATAAATATGAGAACAAGACACAATTACATTTTCAACTTTCCCTATTTAAACAAGCTATAGATCAAATTCTTTTTTAGATTCTATTACATGTTTTGTTTTAACATTTTTATTTAAAGTTTTGAATTCCAAATTCTGTCTCTTCTTATTTCTCCCTGTGATGGTAAGCAATCAGATATAGCTTATAAATGTACAGTTATGTAAAACATTTCTTTATTAGTCATTTTGTGTAAGGAAATAAAAAGGAAAAAGTGAAAGAAAGTGAAAAATGTCAAGCTTCAGTCTGTATTCAAACAATATCAGTTTTTCTTTGGGGGTGGACAGTATGCTTCATTATTAGCCTGTTGATATTGCTGACTTGAATCATTGTATTGTTGAGAAGAGCTAAGTCATTCACAGTTCTTAATGCAACCATATTGCTGTTAATGTGTGCAAGGCTCTCCTGGTTCTCTTCACTTCACTTTGCATCAGTTCATGTAAGTCTTTCCAGGTTTTTCTGAAAGCATCCTGCTTGTCATTTCTTATAGCACCATAATATTCCATTGCAATCATATGCCATAGCTTGTTTAATCATTTCCCAATTGATGGACATCCCTTACCATTTCCAGTTCTTAACACCACAAAAGAGCTTCTGTAACTCTATTTGTACCTGTAAATCCTTTACCTTTTTTTAAATTGTCTTTAGGATATTGACTTAGCAATGGGATTGCTGATTCAAAAGGTATGCCCAGGGGCGGCTAGGTGGTGCAAGGGGTGGCTAGGTAGTGCAAGGGGTGGCTAGGTGGCGCAGTGGATAAAGCACTAGCCCTGGAGTCAGGAGTACCTGGGTTCAAATCTGGTCTCAGACACTTAATAATGACCTAGCTGTGTGGCCTTGGGCAAGCCACTTAACCCCATTTGCCTTGCCAAAAAAAAAAAAAAGGTATGCCCAGTTTTATTACCCTTTCTCATAGTTCCAAATTGCTCTCCAGAATGTTTGGGTCAGTTCACAACTCCATCAACAGTACATTAGTGTTCCAGTTTTCCCACATCCCCTTCAATATCCAACATTTCCTTTTTTTTTGTTATATTAACCAATATGATAGGTGTGAGTTAGTAACTTAGATTTGTTTTAATTTACATGTCTCTAATCAGTAGTGATTTGGAGCATTTTTATATGAATATAGAGAGCTTTAATTTCTTTGTCTGAAAACTTCCTATTTATAACTTTTGACCATTTATCAATTGGGGAATGATTTGTAGTTTTATAACTTTGATTGGGTTCTCCCTGTATTTGAGAAATGAGAACTGTATTAGAGATATTTGATACAAAATTTCCCCCCCCCCCATATTCTGTTTTCTTTATAATTTTGGTTGCACTGGTTTTGTTTTGTAAATTTTTTTCAGAGTTATTAAATTTTTTTATTAAGACTTCTTATTTACATATTTCTAAAATAGTCTCATTGTAAGAGTAAGCATAATCCCCCTCCCCCCACAAAAATAAAAAACCTCATGAGAAATAAGGTGAAAAAGAAAAAAAAATGTTCTTCAGTCTATGTTCTGATACCATCAGCTCTGTCTCTGGGGTGAATCACATTTTTTATCAAAAGTCCATCAGAGAAGTTACTTCCATATTTTTCCACAGTTGATGTTGCTGATTGTAATTCCTTCCATCCATTTCTCCCCACTACCAATTATTATATTTTCTCTTTACTTTCCACTCTGTCCTCTTCAAAAGTGTGCTATGGGACACCTGGGTGGCACAGCAGACAGAGCCCCAAGCCTACATTCCATCCCAGACACCCAGCAACCACTTAGCCCTATGGTCCCAGACAGGCCACCCAATCCCACCACCTTGCAAAAAGTAAAAAAGAAAATGTATTATATCTGACTATCCTTTCCCATGATCCATCCTCTCCCCTCTCCCCTACCTCTCCCCTTCCTTTCTCCCATCCCCTTTCTCTCCTTTTTCTTCTAGATTTCTGTTGTTTCCTTTCTGAGCCATTTCTGATGAGAATGAAGCTCCCTCATCCCCCCCCTCACTGTCCCTCCTTCCATACCATTGCAAAAGCTTCTTGACTCTTTTACATGAAATATATTAATCTATTTTATCTCTCCTTTCTCTTACTTCCAGTACATTTCCTTTTCACCATTGACTCCATTTAAAACATATATTAAACCTTCAAATTCAGCTCTCTCCTGTGTCTCCACTATAAAAGCTCCTTCTAACTACTCTAATAAATGAGAAAGTTCATATGAGTATTATTTGTATCATCTTAACATGCAAGAATACACACAGATCATCATTATTAATTTATCTTTCTCATCTACCCTCTCTGTGCTTCACTTGAGTCATGTACTTGAAGATCAAACTTTCTCTTCAGCTCTGGCTGTTTCAGCAGGAAAGTCCATCTTTTCCTTGGAAGAGAATGTTTAGTTTTGTTGGGTACTTGATTCTCGGTTGCATTCCAAGCTCTTTTGCCTTCCAGAATATTATATTCCAAGCCCTAAAAGCCCTTATTGTGGATGCTGCAAAATCCTGTGTGATCCTGATTGTAGCTCCACGATATTTGAATTGTTTTGTTCTGGCTGCTTGTAGTATTTTCTCTTTGACTTGGGAGTTCTGGAACTTGGCTATAATATTCCTGGGGTATTTTTTTGGATCTCTTTCAGGAGGAGATCGGTGGATTCTCTCAGTTTCTATTTTGCCCTCTGTTTCTAGTATATCAGGACAAATTTCCTGTAGAAATTCTTTAAAAATGAAGTCAAGGCTCTTTTCCTGATCATGACTTTCAGGTAGCCCAATAATTTTAAAATTTTCTCTATTGGATCTGTTTTCAGATCAGTTGTTTTTTCAATAAGATATTTCACATTTTCTTCTAGTTTTTCATTCTTTTGGTATTGAATTATTTATTGTGTCTTGATTGCTGGCAAAGTCATCAGCTTCCTTTAGTTCCATTCTACATTTGAAGGATTTGTTTTTTCCAGAGAGTTTTCTTATTTCCTTTTCTATCTGGCCAATTCTGCTTTTTAAGGTATTTTTTTCCTCCTCAATTAACTTTTTGAACTTTTTTTTTCCATTTGACCCTAAATTAATTTTTATTATATTATTTTCTTCAGCATATTTTTTTGTATCTCCTTCACAGGTTGCTGACTTAGTTTTCATGCTTTTCTTGCATCCCCCTCATTTCTCTTCCCAATTTTTTCTCTACTTCCCTTACTTGATTTTCAAAATCTTTTTTGAGCTCTGAAATAGCCTGAGACCAATTTCTGTATTTCTTGGAGGATTTAGATGCAGAAGCTTGAGCTTTGTCATTTCCTGATTGTGTGTTTTGGTCCTCCATGGGTCCAAAATAATTACTTGTCTATGGTCAGATTCCTTATTTTCTGTTTACTCATTTCCCCAGCCTGTGCCCTGGTTTGGGGTGCTTTCCGAGCTTTTGAGACAAGCCCTTAAGGACTTCAGTTCCTTCAAGGTCTTATGACTGCTCTCCTTCTTTTGCTCTGGTCTGTGGATGACCACAAGCACACCCTTCTGCCCTGGAGGAAGGTATCTGCTCTATGACAATAGGGGGTCTCCAGACTGTGACCAGGGTCTGAATATGGTCAAAGTACAAGAGTCCTGTCCCAAGGCCAGAGAAGAGACCTGGACAGTCTGCCCCCTACCCCCTTACCTTCCATAGGCTGTGTGCTCTGGGAGCAGCTGCCCAGTGGCTCTGTGTGCCTGCTGGGATCTGGGATCTCGGCTGCTCTGAGAACCACAGCTATGTTGATGGCCCAGGCTGCACTGAGGGCCATGCTGACTCCCACTCACTTTGGGAGAGGTTTCACTGATGATCTTCCAAGTTATGCTTGGTGTTTCTTGGGTTGCCAGGTCAGGAAACTGCTTCTGCTGGGAGCTGGTGCTCCCTGGGACTCAGGCACCTAGGCACCCAGTGGGCTGTTCTTGGAAGACTGGAGTTCCTTTGCTTTAATATGATAATCCCGGCTGTGCTGCTGCTCCCTCCACCCCCATGGAACAGAGCTTTCCCATGATTTTTGAGGTTACCTTGGGCTGGAGAATTGTTGTCTCTCAGAAATTGATAGAACCATGATTTTTTTTTTAAAGATTTTACAAGGCAATGGGGTTAAGTGGCTTGCTCAAGACCACACAGCTAGGTAATTTTTAAGTGTCTGAGGCTGAATTTGAACTCAGGTACTCCTGAATCCGGGGCTGGTGCTCTATCCACTGCACCACCTAGCCGCCCCATAGTTAGAGCCATAGTTTTGAGGTTTTTGGAATATTTTTAAAAGAGCTCCTAGGAAATGCTGTTCTCATGCTGCCATCTTGGCTCCACCCCCATTGTAAAAACTTTTTAATTTTATATAACTAAAATTATCTGTTTTACCTTTTGTCATGTTCTCCATGTCTTTTTTGTTCTGAAATTATTCCCTTATCCATAAATCTGATAGATGAACTATTCCATGCTCTCTTAATTTATTTATAGTATCACCTTTTATATGTAAATCATATATCAATTTTGACCTTATCTTGGTATTCAGTGTGAGATGCTGGTTCATATCTAGTTTCTGCCATTTGTTTTCCAGTTTTCCCCACAGTTTTTGTAAAATAATGAGTTTTTAAACTAAAAGCTTAGATTTTGGGGTTTACCGTATACTAAATTACTTTGGTCATTTACTATAATGTAATTTGTATATGATCTAGTTCACTGACTCATCACTCTATTTCTTAGCCAGTTCCAGATTGTTTTGATAATTAAGATCAGGGATTCTTTCTATTTCTAAATTAATTTTTTTCAACGATCAAAAGATGATTTTTCTTCTCTCCTTCCTCCCTCCTCCAACATGAAAAAAGGGGGGAAGGGCAGCTGGGTGGTACAGTGGATAGAGCACCATCCCTGGAGTTAGGAGGACCTGAGTTCAAATTTGACCTCAGACATTTAATAATTACCTAGTTGTGTGACCTTGGGCAAATCACTTAACCCTATTGGAAAAAACAAAACAAAACCAAAAAAACCCAAAAGAGGGGGTAAAACCCCTTATAATAAATAAATAAATACATTAGCAAAGCAAACTTCTAAGTTGACCATATCCAAAACTCTGTGTCTTATTCTGCATATTTGGTCTGTGACTTCTCCATCATGAGATGTGTAACCTTTTTCTTTGTTAGTCGTTTAGAATCACAGTGGATTTTCTGTTGATCTGAGTTCTTAACTCTTTCAAAATTGTTCATAATTACATTGTTGATATTATGGTATAAATTATTCTCCTAGTTCTGTAGAGTAGAGATTCTTAACCTGGGTTTTTATAAATATATACATTCTGTCTGTATGTTTATATATTATATATAATGTTTGTAATATTTATACATTAAGTCATTTAAGTATTGCTGTCTGTTTTTGTAAATGGGGTTCCCACACTATGAGAATTCTATACCATGCTGAAATGCTATCTCTTTTGCATATTTGAGTATTGCTGCCCCAGAAAATGGGAATTTCCTACAAAGTTATATGAAAATTTTTTAATGCTATGAAAAGATCCCTAGATGTACTCTACTGGTCTTCCCCCCCCCCCAAAAAAAAAGTAAACCTCAGCTGGCAAACATTGGATCTCTCAAGTAGAATGACAAACTAGATAAGAGCAAAAGCACTGAATTAGAATATGAAACTAACTTGTAAAACTTTAAACTGAAGAATTGTGTAAAAGTATGAACCATATCACTTAACAAAACAGCAAAGACTGGTAGATGGGAAAATGTGTCTGCCTAAAGCTTGGCCAGTCAAACCAGAGAGCTCATCCTAAGAGCTTTAGAAGAAATCAGTAGAAAGAGAACAAAGAGACAAAAAAATGCAACATATCTGTCAGTATTTCTATAACAAACTTTTCATTACTAATAAGAGTAAAACCTTTACATTTGTATTCTAATAGCTCAGCCCAATGATGTGTTATGTGAGGAAATTCCATAGAAATAACATTAAAAACCATGAGGACAGGAAAAGCAGCTGAAGCAGTTTGGATATAAACAGAGAAAATTCTATGCTGGAGATGACATAATTTTGAAAGCACAGATATCAAACAAATAGGGGGAGAATATTGTCATGCTTACTCCCTTTTTCTTCCCTAAGGTAAACATGAGCCTATCCTAGTAGTGATTTATCTGCATTCTTACTTTTCCACATCTTTGAAATATTTATGAGAATGATCTACATATGCACTAAAAGAATCTATGATTGAAGTATAACTGAAACAGACTTTGGCAAATAATTTTTAAATCTTTATTCCTTAAATTTTCTTTTCTACATAAAAAGGACAAAAAAAGGTTTGTGTATGAAGCTGTATCTCTTCATTATTAATCAATACTATAATACTATTTCTTTTTAAAGTATATTAAATTTAATGTTAGGAGCAACACTGCCCTGTTTATCCGTGTCCCTTTCTTGACTTTTCCTATGAATTCTAAAAATTGTTTCGTTGATACTTTTTTTCATTTTTTAATCTCTATCACTCCCCCTTCCAGTTCTCTCCTATAATTTCCTTCATTATCCAAAATAAAAACCCTCTCTTGTAACAAAATATATATAATTCAGCAAAACAAATTCACACACTGATCAACTCTGAAAATATATGCTTCTCTCTGCATTTGTAGTTCATCACTGCTCTATCAAGAGGGAGGAAAACTGTTCAACCATCTATCTCCTGGAGTTGTGATTGCTTATTACGTTGGTCATAGTTTTAAGCTATTCACAATGTTGTTGTCATTGTATAAATTGTTTTGGTTTCTGCAACTTTTCCCTGCATCAGTTTATAAAAGTTTTCCCAAGTTTCTCTGAATTCATCTGATTCATCATTTTTTATGGAACAATAATCTTCAATTAAATCCATAAAGCTTATTTTTATTAAATCATTTTCTGATTGATAAATACCCAATTTGTGTTCAGATCTTTGTTAAAACAAAAATGTCAAATTTCTATGACAGATCATATATCCAGTCACAAAATTGATTAAAAGAGCAATAGCATCAAACTCAAATAAAAATAGACTTCACTATACTTTACACAAGGATTCCTGAAGACCACCTACTAGAAAACCACAACATTAAATTCTATTCTTTTTTGATTTATTGTCAAATATTTCCCAATTATATTTTAATTTGCTTTTGCCTTAACTTCAGTGTTGAGCACACTATGTATCTGGTGTGTCTGTATATAACATACAAGATTCCACTGTGTTTATTATTTTTGCAAGACATTGGGATGAAGTGACTCGCCCAAGGTGACACAGCCAGGTAATTATTAAGTGTCTGATGCGGGATTTGAACTCAGGTCCTCCCGACTCCAGGGCCAGCACTCTATCCACTGCACCACTTAGCTGCCCTCTTTGTTAATAATTTTAAAAGACTTCATCATAGTAGAGCAAAGTACATATAAAGTGTGTCCTCCAATGAGCAGGCTCCCATGTATATACATTCAGATCGTACAAGAAGAGAAAGAACTTTGTTCATTGGTCTATAACAATATCAAGTGAGGTTTACAGGAGAGTGGTGGGAGCTGGATGCTGCCCAGAGGAGTTTACCTTGGTCTTGCAGGATCACACCATGAAGTCCAAATGAAGGAGCATTGCTGGAGTCCTCCCTGTGTTCCTGCTTCTTAGACATTTTATTGATTGCATCATCCCCTTCAATGAGATTCCTGGACCTGGTCCCAGAGGCCCCTCCTACAGTTCATGAGAAATGATTGTTCATCTTTCAGTGTAATAATTTACACCTTGGAATTGGCAGATGTTATAAGTCAGGCCTTGATTTCTTGTTTTGTTTATTGTCTAGACCTTAGGAAGTGATGGAGAACATGTTAGTAATGCAGATTAAACATAGAAGTGTGCCATGCGTATATTTTTCTTTTGGTGACCTGGTGGTGGTTAAATATTTACAAGTACACACCCCTGATCATAGATGTCAAAGCTGAGATGCTGAGGTTGTTTGATATCTTGAGTCCAGGCATTGGCAGCTTTGGTGTGCCATGCAAAGAGGGTCTCTTTATGAAATTTGGAATCAATATAGTGAATCATTGGGAACGAGGGACCACCAGATGACTTAAGGAGGGGTGGACTGTTTCAGGTTGGAAACAGAACAGTAGTGGGCAGTAGTGGGATTGTGCCTGTCAGTAGTCACTGTACTCCAGCCTGGACAAAATAGTGGGATGGTGTTGAGAAGAGTAACACTGTGATGTAGTGGAGAGAGCACTGGATTTGAGGTCAAGAAGACTTAATTTCAAATGCCATTTTACATACTTAACCAGCTGTGTGACTTGGACAAAGAACCTGTGTTCTCATGTACAGAGTGAAGGAAGTAGGATTTGTTAGCTTTTAAAGTCTCTTCTACCTCTAAACCTAGGATATTATGATTCTATGAGATAATTATAGGAAAAGCTAAATGGATAAAGAATGATATGATGTTGGATGAGCAGTGACGTAAGTTTTTCTAATAAATTTTTATTTTGGATAGGCTTTTCATATAGACAAAATGATAGGTCCAGAACTAAATAGAAGGAAGAATTAAGTGTAGATTTTATATGGAGAAATTGCACAGTGCATTTATTCACCCCAAGCACTCCATTTTTTAAAAACTTCGATCATCTATTGGTGATACTATATGGCTAAGAATCATTGAAAATTTAGATCTTCAAAGAATTAAGATTTCAAATGACCCAAACAGGTTTGTAGTGTCTAATCCATGACCAGTGAGTGGGCTGCATGTGGCCCTAAAAGCCCATTCACGCAGCATTTCATTATTATATGGACTAGTAATATGGGTTACATTAAAGTCCTAATTAAATATTAAAATCTTTTTTTCCTCTAAATTCTATATGTGTTTGACTTGACAAAACGTGACAAATTTTTGTTGGGTGTTGCTGCCCAGAAGAGCTAAAAGGTTAGATACCCATGATCCAAAGGATAGCAAAAAGGCTAAGGTAGATGTAAGTTGTCTGTGACTTTTTCTTTTTGGTAGCCGGAAATGATTGACTAAGAAAAAAAAACAGTAAAAGATATCTTGAAAGAAATCTGTTTGGAAAAGCACATGGTCTTATCACGTAAGGAGAACCAGGGAAAAGAGATAGATAGCTGAATACTATTCTGGAACCCAGAGAATGCAAAAAAAAAAAAAAAAAGAATGAATGAATTTGGATTTGAAATGGTGGAACCTTTCAAGTATAAATAAATTGTATAAAATAAATGTTGTTATCAGCTTAAATTTACTATGCAGTTTGTGGCTTGCAAAGCTTATTTGAGTTTATTATCCTATTTTATTCTTTCCACAACTCTGTAGTGAGAGAGTCAGTATAAGTTTTTTTATCCCCTATTATAGAGATGAAAATGAAGGCTAAAAAGTTAATGACAAAAGTATACTTTTTTATGTAAACCTATTTCCTTTTGGTATTTATTACAATGTTTGTGTTTGTTTTAAGTTTACAATAAGAACAGAAAATTTAATGTAAAATAATTGTGACTTATCAGGGTCCAATTCCTAACAGGGATCTACTGACATTCCAGGTCAGGACTTTTTCATGTTTATATATGTAAAATAATCTCATTCTAATCTAGATATGATACTTGCACTTCCTGAGTCCAAGGTTCCTGGTGTATTTTTTACCCTGCTACCTATTTTTATTCTTCCTGTAAAACAATTGGGACCCTAGTTTTGGCATTTGTATGTCTACTTTTGAAGTTTCCTAGGTCTACTTCAAGGTTGGATTACATTCTATTTTTTCCTTCCTTCTTTCCTTTATTCCTTCCTTTCTTTTACCATGCCTTCACTTTTTTTTTGGTCTCTTCCCTTTCTTTCTTTCTCCTTTTCACTTAACGCCTTCCCCTCCTCTATTTTTGAGCTTCTGTTACCTTTCACATCATTTTCCTTCATTTTGCTTATCTTTCTCAGGTCTTGGGTTTTGTAGCCAGATGTTCTGGAACTAGCATTGATCTGAGAATCAGGGGATTGGATTTTAGTCCCAGCTCTTTGTGCCTTTGGTTAAGTCATGTCTTCTTCCCCTTATGAGGGTATTGAACCAGATCAGGGATTTTTAGTCTGTGAATAGATTTCTAGAGGTCTATGACTTTATTTTTTTTATTATTTTTTTTTTTTGTTTGAGTCTTTGTTCCAACACCAACAACTCTGTCATGGGTGGATCTCATTCTTTATGATAAGTCCATCACAAAAGTTACTTCCATATTTTTCCACCATTGGCATTGCTGATTGCAACTCCCTCCTTTCTTATTTCTCCACTACCATGTACTATATTTTCTCTCTCCTTTCACTCTGACTCTGCTGTAGGGTCATTGACTGACTCAGCAGACAGATCCCTGGTCCTGGGGCCAAGAAGCCCTGAGCCCCCATACCACCCCTTAGGCCCAGAATCCACATGGCCCTATGGTCCCGGACAGGCCTTCCAATCCCAGCCCCTTGCAAGAAGTAAGAAAGAAAATGTTTTATATGTGACCATTCTCCCCCCATGGTCCATCCTCTCCTCCTTTATTCACATCCCCACCCCTTCCCCCTGCTCCCCGCTCCTTCTTACTCCAGATGTCTATACCCCATTGAGTATATATGCTGTTTCCTCTCCTAGCCATCTCTGATGAGAGCAAAGGTTCCCTCATTCCCCCTTGCCTCCCCCCTTCCATATCATTGCAATAGCTCATTGTAATAAAAGAAAATCTTATTATGTGAAATATCTTGGACTATTCCCCCCTCTCCTTTTTCTTTCTCCCATTCCATTTCCCTTTTTTCTATTGACTCCATTTTTACACCATATTTTATCTTCGAATTCAGCTTTTCTCCTGTGCTTCAACTATAAAAGCTCCCTCTACTTGCTCTATTAACTGAGATTGTTCATATGAATATTATCAGTATCATTTTTCTATACATGCAGTTCATCCTCATTAAGTCCCTCACATTTCCCCCCTCTCCTCCAATCTCCATGCTTCACCTGAGTCCTGTATCTGAAGATCAAACCTTCTGTTCAGCTCTGACCATTCCAAAAGGAACCTTTGAAATTCCCCTGGTTCATTAAAAGTCCATCTTTTTCCCTGGAAGAGGACATTCAGCCTTGCTGGGTAGTTCATTCTTGGCTGCATTCTAAGCTCTTTTGCCTTCTGGTATATTGTATTCCAAGCCCTACGAGCTTCCAATGTAGCTGCTGCTAAATCCTGTGTGATCCTGACTGCAGCTCCACGATATTTGAACTGTGTCCTTCTGGCTGCTTGTAATATTTTCTCTTTGACTTGGGAGTTCTGGAACTTGGCTATAATATTCCTAGGAGTTGGTTTTTTGGGATCTCTTTCTCTGGGGGATTGGTGTATTCTCTTCCATTTCTATTTTGCCCTCTGCTTCTAGAATATCAGGGCAATTTTCCTGTAGTAATTCTTTGAAAATGATATCAAGGCTCTTTTCCTGATCATGACTTTCAGGTATTCCAATAATTTTTAAATTATCTTTCCTAAGTCTGTTTTCCATATCAGTTGTTTTTTTCAGTATTTCACATTTTCTTCTAATTTTTCATTTTTTTTTTTGTTTTGAAGTATTGATTCCTGATTTCTGGTAAATTCATCAATCTCCCTGAATTCTATTCTTTGTCTGAAGGATTTGTTGTCCTCTGAGAGTTTTCTTATCTCTTTTTCCATCTGGCCAATTTTGCTTTTTAAAGCATTCTTCTCCTCAATAACTTTTTGAACTGTTTTATCCATTTGACCTAAGCTGGTTTTTAGCATGCTATTTTCTTCAGCATTTTTTTGGATTTCCTTGACTAATCTGCTGACTTCATTTTCATGTTTTTCCTGCATCTCTCTCCTTTCTTTTCCCAGTTTTTCTTCCAACTCCCTCATTTGATTTTCAAAGTCTTTTTTGAGCTCTGTCATAGCCTGAGCCCAATTTCTGTTTTTCTTGGAGTCTTTAGATGCAGGAGCTTGTGCTTCCTCATCTTCAGACTGAGTATTTTGATCCTTCTTGGGCTCATTTGCAAAATATTCCTCAATAGTCTTCTTTTTGTTTCTCTGCTTACTCATTTTCACAGCCTGGGCCTGGTTTGGGGTGTTTCCTGAGCTTTTGGGACACTCCCACAAGGGTCTCAGTGTGTGAGGCTCTGTCCTCCCTCCTGGTCTGTGAATGACTATAAGCGCCTCCCTCTGCCAAGGGGCTGAGGTGGGGGGGCCCTGCTGTTCTATGGGGGGCCTAGACTGTGATCAGGATCTGAATGTGGTCAGAGCCCCAGAGTCCTGTTCCAGGAGCAGAGGACCGAGCTCGCAGTCTCTCTTCACTCCCCTCCCTCACCTCAATGGGCTCATGCCCTGGGGGCTCCTGCTTACCAGCTCCTCCTGCTTCTGTTTCCTGGTCTGGGCTGCAGAAAGACCAAGCTGCTAGCTGTGTGCCCTAAGGGCTGGGCTCCACAGGCTCACTCTGGCAGAAGTCCCTGCTGTTCCTCCACTTTGTGCCCGGTGCTCCCCAGGGTGCAGCTCAGGAGACTCCCCCGCTGCTGTGAGCCATGGCTCCCAGCGCCCTGGGGCTGCCTCCGGGAGGCTGAAGTTCTTTGGCTCTGGCGGGCCACCCATCTGGCGGGCCACCCCTCTGGCGGGCTGCCCCTCCGACCCTGGGGAGCAGAGCCTTTCTGCTCTTTTCCAGGTTACCTTGAGTAGGAGAACTGCCTCACTGGGTCCCTTTGTGGGTTCTGTCTCTCAAAAGTTTAGTTAGAGCCCTTAGTTTATGAGTTTTTATCAGAGAGCTCCTAAGACTGGATCCCTTCTTGTCGCCATCTTGGCTCCACCCTGGTCTATGACTTTAGATGGGAAAAAAAATTACTACTATTTTCTCTAACGTGTTTTCCTTTTTATTTTTTTCTAAAATAAAAAATAAAATAAGGACATTATTTTGAGAAATAGTCCATAAGTTTCACCAGACTGTCTATGACTGTTCACAACAAGTAGAAGTTTAAGGGAGGAAATAGATGATTTTTAAGATTTTTTTAATCACTCAGTGTTATGTTATTATTTGATTTTGGGTAGCATCGTTCCCCCAACTCTCCCAAATATTCCATCTGCCCCCCCCAACTCTTCCAAATCTACTGGATAATAAATTCCTGAAATTCCCCTCTACATAACTTCATTCATTATTCTAAGGTTTTTATTTCTTGAAAAATAAAAATTAAGGAGTAACATTTTAATCTATTATCAGCCACCTTATACTCCATTATGTAGGAATTTGAGAACATTTTCTAAAAGGTTAGGGTTATTCCTTTATTGCACTGAGTTACTTTTAACATCTTAAAAAGTATACTAAGTTGTGCTGTAAACTTAAACTTGAATAATTGTCTTAATTTTATTAACTCATCAAATAGAGTTGATCTAATATGTATAAGTTTAGAATTATAAAAATAGTTGAGAATTTCTGCAAAAGTCTTCCCCTTAAAAAGTTTATTTTAGCCACTTGCCAAACGACTGTAAAAGCTGGTGGAACTATGAACTTGATGCTGACAATATTTCTGTGAACCCAGAATTTTTGATCTTATGTCATAGAATAGTCCAGGGTCTCTTTGCACCTTCAAGGAATTTGATAGATTAATACCGGACTAAGTTTTTTTTTTTTTTTTTTTTTTTACAAGACAGTGGGGTTAAGTGGCTTGCCCAAGGCCACACAGCTAGGCAATTACTAAGTGTCTAAAGTTGGATTTGAACTCAAGTACTCCTGACTCCAGGGCACGTGAGCTACCCACTGTACCACCTAGCCACCCCAGGATTAAGTGTTGATGGCAGAAATCAATTTCCTGCTCCCTCCAGATTTTGAGAGGAGGATTAGAAGTCCTTGGAGACCCAGGGTGGAACTGGGACTATCAAAGAGGAAAGGAAGAGGTAGAGTCAGGAGGTTAGGAAGAGAAAAGATAAGGCAGTTTGGTTTCATCATTTTTATCTCTTTGTGGTTTGCTTTCTCTCCTCTGATATTGCCGCTACTGTAGTGTAGGCCCCTATCACCTCCAGCCTAGACTCCCTGCCTCAAGCCTGGCCCCACTCCAGTCAATCCTCCATTGAACTTTCAGAGTGACCTTTCCAAAGCATAAGTTTGACCATGTGCTAACTACAGTAGCTCCGAATAGTTCCAAGATCATTGGTTTCTCTCTTCTTACTTCTTCCCTTCCCAGTCTACTTACACCTTATTCTCCTTCATGTATGTTACAACCTAGAGACTCTGACCTTTTTTTCTGTTTCTTTCTTTCTCTCCACTCAGCTTCTTTGCATTGACTGTCCCCATGTCTGGAATAATCTCTCCTCAACCCTTTCTCCCGACTTCCCTGACTTGTTTCAAGTCTCAACTAAATCCCATCTTTTGATGCTTTTTTTTTAAATTTAAATTTATTTTTTATTAAAGATATTATTTGAGTTTTACATTTTTCCCCCAATCTTGCTTCCCTCCCCCTCCCCCCCCCACAGAATGCACTCAGTCAGTCTTTACTTTGTTTCCATGTTGTACCTTGATCCAAATTGGGTGTGTAAATCCCATCTTTTGCAAGAAGACTGTTTTCATGCCACTTAATGCTAGAACCTTCTTTCTGAGATGACTTGCAAGTGTTTATGTACATATATTGTTTGTACATAGTGATTCACATGTTGTTTCCTTCATTAAATGGCAACTTGAAGACTGAAAATAGAGACTAGAAAATTTATAAGAATAAAAGCCATTCCCTAGTTGCTAAATGATCAAAGGACGTAAATAGTTTTCAGATGAAAGAATGAAAATTATCTATAATCATATGAAAAAATGCTCTAAATCTGTTGATTAGAGAGATGCAAATTAAAACAACTCTGAGGTACTACCTTACACCTATCAGATTGGTTAGTATGACAGAAAAGGAAGGTGATAAATGTTGGTGAAGATGTGGGAAAATTGGGACACTACAGCATTGTTGATGGGAGTTGTGAACTGATCTAACCATTCTGGAGAACAGTTTGGAATGATGCCCAATCATACCCTTTGATTCAGCAATATCATTACTAATCTTCGTCCCAAAGAGTTTGTTAGCAGCAATAAAAAAATAGACCCATATGTACAAAAAATTTAAAACAGATTTTTGTGGTGCAAAGACTTGGAGATTGAGGGGATGCCCATCAGTTGGGGAATGGCTCAAAAAATTGTGGTGTATGATTGTAATAGAATAGAATACGATTGTGTTACAAAAAGTGACAAACAGACTTACATGAACTGATGCTGAGTGCTTCAAGCAGAACCAGAATATTGTGCGCAGTTACAATTACATTGTGTGATTATCAGCTACAGTGGATTTAGAACTTCTCAGCAATATGGTGATCAAAAACAATTCTAAAAGAGTTGTGATAGAAAATGCCATCTATATCCAAAGAACTATGTAGTCTGAATGCAGATCAAAGGATATTCTCACTTTAAAATTTTATTTTCTTTCTAGTGTTTTTCCCTTTTGTTCTGATTCTTCTTTTACTTCATGACTAATATGAAAGGTGTTTAACATGATTGCACATAGATGCCCAAATGAGAATGTTTGCTATCTTGGGGAGGGGAGTGGAGAGGGAAGGAGAGAGAAAAATGTAGAACTCAAAATCTTTTAAAAATGAAAGTTGAAAACTATCTTTAACATATAAGTAGAGAAATAAAATACTATTTACAAAACAAAAGAAAAAATTGATAATCAATTTTCTTTTTCCCTTTTTTTAGGGTTTTTTTTTTTTTGCTAGGCAATGGGGTTAAATGGCTTGCCCAAGGCCACACAGCTAGGTATTTATTGTCTGAGGCTGGATTTGAATTCGGGTCCTCCTGGATCCAGGGCCAGTGCTCCATCCACTGTGCCACCTAGCAGCCCTGATAATCAATTTTCCTTGTATCTTCAGTCAGTTCTTAGCTCAGAGTCTGACATATAGTAATATATTTATTAATAAACACCTGTTTACTTGACTTGCTAAGGTCTAGATAGTACTTGGCCTCTTGATGGGAAGATCACTATGGAGTTGTATTGTTGGAAGTTCTACAGACCTTTGGACTTAGGCAAGGTTTGAAATAAATTAGGCCATGAACAGTAATGAAATAATAATATAATAATAATGACAATAAAATAATAACATAAACAATAATAACAGCAATGTTTATATTGATAAAAATTTTGCTGATACAATTTTTATATCACTTATTTTTGCCTGTTTGTCCCTCTCTCCCTCCATTCTTTTCCCAGAGAGCAATAACAAAAAATTAAAAAGACAAAAAACCTACAGAAAAGTATTTAGAAAAGACTGACATTATTTGCAGCTTTCCACACCCATAGTCCTCCACTTCTTCAAAGAGAGAAGAGAAAAATATAGCTTATATTTCTTTTTCTACAAGTTAATAAGTTGGTGCTATACTATACACATGTTTATTTGTATTGATGTCTTTATGAGGGGACTACATTGATTTTCTCATCTCCTTAAAAGTAATTTTATCAGATAAGAATTTTTTACATTTAATTTTAACATTCCTTTTTAAAATTGTGAGTTTCAAATTCTCTCCCTGCCTTTCCCTTGAGAAGGCAAGCAATTTGATATAAAATATACATGTTCAGTCATGCAAAATATTTTCATTTTAGCCATGTTGCAAAAGAAAACAGGCCAAAAAAAAAACCTCAAACAAAAAACCCCCCAAGAATAATAAAGTAAAAAGAAAACAGTTTGCTTTGAGCTACATTTTCTCTGGATAAAAATAGTATTTTTCATTGTTAAGTCCTTTGTAATTATCTTGGGTCATTGGATTGCTAAGAATACCTAAGTCATTCACAGTACATCTTTGTACAATACTATTACTGTGTTTGGTTTTCTTCTAGTTCTGTTTATTTCACTTGAAATTTTTTTCCTCAATTACATGTAAACATAAATTTCTTTAAATGTTTCTAAAAACTTTGAGTTCTAAAATCCTCTCTCCTTTTCTCCCCCTTTCCTTCCTTGAGAAAGTAAACAATTTGATACATGGAATATAAATGTGCAGTTAGGCAAACATTACAAAAAAAAATACAGAGCAACAGCCCCAAGAATAATAAAATTAAGAAATTATACTTCAGTCTGCATTCAGTCTCCATCAGTTCTTTCTCTGAAGGTATTTTTCAATGTAAATCTTTTGGAATAATTTTGGATTATTATATTGCTGATAATAGCTAAGTCATTCACAGTTGAACATTATACAATATTGCTGTTAAATGTATACAATGTTGCCTGGTTCTGCTCATTTTATTTTATGTCAGTTCATATAAATCTTTCCAGGTTTTTTTTTGAGAGTATCCTGCTCATCATTCCTAATGGCATAATAGTATTCCATCACAATCATACCACATTTTGTTCAGCCATTCCCCAAGTGATGGGCCTTGGCTTCAATTTCCAAATCTTTGCTACTGCAAAAAAAAAAAAAGCTGCTTTAAATCTTTTTATACAAATAGATCTTTTTTTTCCCTTTATCTTTGATCTTTACTAGTGGTAGTATCGCTTGGTCAAAAGGTATGAAGTTTTTTAGCCTTTTGGGCATAGTTCTAAATTGTTCTCCAGAATTGGTTGGATTGATTCACAACTCCACCATTAGTAGAGCATTGTTGTCTCTATTTTTCTATATCCCTTCCAATATTTGTCATTTTCCTTTTTTTGTCATATTGGCAAATCAGATAATATGAGTGGTGGTACTTCAGAGTTGTTTTAATTTGCTTTTTTTCTAATGAATAGTAATTTAGCATTTTTATGTAACTAATAGCTTTGATTTTTTCTTATAACTGCTTGTTCATATCATTTGGTCATTTATCAATTGCAGAATGACTCAAATTGTTATAAATTTGATTGGCTTGGCTCTCTGTATATTTGAGAAATGAGGCCTTTATCAGAAAAACTCGTAAAAATTTCCCCACCAGTTTTCTGCTTTCTTTTTGATGAAATCAAACAACTATTAACAGTTTGAATGAGACATATGTACCTCTTTGAGTTAAAACCATTGTATAATTGGGTCATAGCCTAAGGAATAAAAAAATTTATTTTAATTAATAACATTTATTTCTCCTCTCCATTACTGACCTCTCCCCTCCAATAATATATACTTAAGCAAACCAAATTATCACACTGGCCACACCCAAAATTGTATGTATTATTTTGTTCATCACATTTTGTCAGGAGGGTGGGCAAGGTAACATTCTTCATCATCACATCTCTGGAATCGCAGTTGGTAATTGCACTGACTCAGGTTTTGAGTTTCAAAGTTGTCTTTACCAAGTTGATTTTATTGCATAAATTATTTTACTGGGAGGCAGCTAGGTGGCACTGCAGCAGATAGAGGACAGTCCCAGAGTCAGGAGGAGCTGAGTTCAAATTTAATTTGACACTTGACACTACCACCTGTATAACCCAGGGCAACTCACTTACCCCCAGTTACCCCCCCCCTCCCAATTGCTTTCTTTGTTCTACTCACTTCACTCAGCCCAAACATGTACTCCCAGGTTTTTTTCTTTATTCCCTACAGCATAGGAGTATCCTACCACACTTATATAAGATAATTGGTTCAGTCATTCCCCAATTGATGGGGCATCTCCTTAGTTTCCAATTCTTTGTCACAATAAAAAAATACTATTATAAATATTTTTGTGTATTTAGGAACTTTAATTTTTGTTTGTTTCTCTTTGGGTGTATAGACTCTTAAAGGTGATATTTTTGGGATAAAGGGGATGTACACTTTAGTATCTTTTGGGGTAAAGTTCCAGATTGTATTCCAGAGTGACTGCACAGTTCCACCTAGTGCAATATGTCTATTTCAACAATTGTTATTTTCCATATTTGTCAACTTTGCCATTCTCATGGGTGTGAGATGAACCTCACAGTTGCTTTAACTTGCATTTTTTAGATTACTAGTTATTTGGAACATTTTTAAAATGTTGAATTATGGGGCAGCTAGGTGGCGCAGTGAATAGAGTACTGTCCCTGGAGTCAGGAGGACCTGAGTTCAAATTCAGTCTCAGACCAATAGTAATCACCTAGCTCAGGTTCTTCTGATTCCAGGGCTGGAATGCACTGTGCCACTTAGCTGCTCCCCCAGTAATTTTTGTTAAAGAGAGTCATTACCTCAGTAGTTAGGGTCTTTGATTTATCAAACATGAGATTACTGTCTTTGTTTGCTGCTGTAGCTTATGTAATTAATTTGTTCTGAGGAGCAATTTCTCTATTTCTAAACGTTTTTTTTATGATACCAATTTATAGTAGTCAGAGATGTTACTTCTAGGCCTCTTGTCTTTGTTTTTTTTTTCACATTAGATCTTTGATATTTTATTCCTTCAAATATATTTATTTGGTAGTTTGATTGGGATAGCACCAAATAAATAAATTAATTTAGGTGATATTGTCATTTTACTTACATTGGCTCTGCTTACTAAGGAACAATATTTTTCCATTTATTTAGGTCTGTATTTCTGTAACGAATGTTTCATAGTTGGATTCATGTATTCCAAGTATTTTATACTATCTATTGTTATTTTATTTTATTTTTTTAGGTTTTTAGGGTTTTTTTTTTTTTTTTTTTGCAAGGCAAATGGGGTTAAGTGGCTTGCCCAAGGCCACACAGTTAGGTAATTATTAAGTGTCTGAAACCTGATTTGAACACAGGTACTCCTGACTCCAGGGCTGGTGCTTTATCCACTATGCCACCTAGCCACCCCCTATTATTATTTTAAATGGAATTTTTTTTCCATATCTTCCTTTTAAGTTTTGTTTATGGTACATAGACATTCTGATGATTTGTGTGGATTTATTTATTTATTTTAGTTTTTTTTTTTTTTTGCAAGGCAATGGAGTTAAGCGGCTTGCCCAAGGCCACACAGCTAGGTAATTATTAAGTGTCTGAGGCAGGATTTGAACTCAGGTCCTCCTCACTCCAGGGCCAGTGCTCTATCCACTGCGCCACCTAGCTGCCCCTATGTGGATTTATTTTGATATATTTGCTGCAATAACAATAAAAAAATTATTGAAGTTATTATTTTAGTTACATTTTGGTTGACTAGCATTCTCCAAGTACTGATCATATCATTTGTAAAAAGTTATGCTTTTGTTTCTTTTTTTGCTTGTTTATTCCCTCGATTTGTTTTTCTTATCTTATTGCTGTTGCTAGCAGTATATCAAATAGTCATCAATGATCATCCTTGCTTTACTGTTTATGTTATTAGAAAGGACTCTAGCTCATTCCTAATCTAATGTTAACTCTTGGTTTTAGATACACTATCAACATATTAAGGACAGATCCAGATATTTCTTAGTTTTCTAGTGGTTTTTAGGATTTTAAACATTTTTATTGATTTTTCTTTTATCACCAAAATTTCTCTTCCCATTTTAGAGAGCTGTCCCACAGAAAAAATATTTTTAAAATACAATAAGAAAAAAGAGGGGGAAAAAGAAAATTAGAGATAGAAAATGAATGTAATGTTCCACTCCCATGGACTTTCCACTTCTGCAGAGAAATGACTTGGGGGTGTCTTCTCATATCTCTTCTTTGATACCATCTTTCCATTTTCTAATTTAACAGCTTTCTCTATTGACCATTTTGTGTATATTTATTCCATTTATTTTCTTGACTCCGGTTACTTCAATCTGCATTAAATTGTGTAAATCTTTCTCGGTATTATTCATATGCATCACTTCTTATAGCACAATGGCATTCCATTATATTTTTATAACTACCATTTGTTGAGCTCTTCCCCAGTCAGTGGTCATCTATTTTGTTTTCAATTCTGTGCTATTACAATAAGTGCTTCTATAAATATTTTGTTGTATACGGGACTTCTTAAAAATAACTTCCTTGAGGTATAATCCTAGTATTACTATCTTTGGATCAAAAAGGATACATATGTTTAATCACTTCATTTTTTTAAATTTCAAATTGCTTTCCAAAAGGTTGTACTGATTCACAATAACATCAACAATGTACCAGTGGGTTTTTTTTCCCCATAACCCTTCCTATATTTCTACCTTTTCTACTCTTTTCCAATTTTCAGTTTCTTGGTTTTTTTTTTTTTTTTAGCATAAATGGCTATTGTATTTTGTCAAAAACTTTTATCGGTGCCTTTTGTTATGTTTTCTTTTTTCCTGATATTGACATGGTTACATTAATTGTTCCTCTAATATTGAAACAATTCTGCATTTCTAACATAACATATAATCTTTGTTTTATATATTGCTGTAGCCCCTTTGCTTTTTTATTTAATCAAAAATGTTTGCATCTGGGGCAGCTAGGTGGTACAGTGGCTAGAACACCAGCCCTGGAGTCAGGAGTACCTGAGTCAAATCCTGCCTCAGACACTTAATAATTACCTAGCTGTGTGGCCTTGGGCAAGCCACTCAACCCCATTGCCTTGCAAAAATCTAAAAAAAAAAACCATGTTTGCATCAAAGTTTATTAGTCATTTTGGTTCATAGTTTTCTTTCTGTTTTGATTCTTCCTGGTTTAGATATCAAGACCTTATTTATATCACAGAAGGAATTTGGTACCCTTTTGCTAATTTTGCAAAGTTTGCATAATGTTGAAATTGTTAGTTGAATATTGGACAGAATTCACTTGTAAATGTATCTGGTCCCCAGATCTTTTCCTTTGGTATTTCATCCATGGCTTATTCAATTTCTTTTTCTGGGATCAAATTGTTTAAATTCTAAATTAATTGTTTTGTTACTCTACGTATTTTATATTTTTGTGAATATTAATTTATTTCATTTAAGCTATTCTTTTATTGGTATACATTTTGGAACATATAGGTTCTAATAATAATTTTATTTCTTTTAAAATTTTTGTTTCATTGAATTTTTTTGATCAAATTATCTAGTAGTCTATTTTTAAAAACTCCTATTCTTATTTACTATTTCAAAACTTTTTAAATTTTAAATTTTATTATTTTTCTCTACAGTTTTCAGGATTTTTATGTTGGCATTCAAATGGTATTTTTCATTTTAAAAAGTTTTTAAAGATTTTTTTATTAGTTGCATATCCAATTCATGGATTTATTCTCTCTTTTATTGATGAAACTATTTAGGAATAGAAGTTTTCCCCTAAAATTTTTTGATGTATTGTATCATAATTGTTATTATATTTATTTTTAAAAAATAAAAATAACATTTATTTTAGTACAGTTAACATTTTTTGAAACAGTATGACATTAAGAAATGGAAAAGCAAAAACATCAATACAAACACAATTCCTTTCATGAGGTATGTAGATATGACAAACAGTGAATATATTCTTTTTCCAGGGCTTCTGTTTTTTATTTTTTTAAAAAAATTATTTATTTTCATTTATATGCACATGTGTATTTTTGAGTTACAAAATTTCCTTCCACCCTCCCTTCCCATCCCTCTCTCCTCAGTGGCAAATAGATTAGCATTGTACATAAATATTTTGATAAACGTGTTTAAAAATTAGTAATTTTCGGCATGAGGAATTAGGATTAAGGGAAAGAGATACATAAGAGATAATTCTTATAAAGTGTTCATCAGATTTGGGTTTTTTGGTGTGTGTGTGTTTCATTTTGTTTTGTTTTTCTTCCTCTGGATGGGGATAATAGTACATAGCCAGTCAAATACAGTTGTCCTAGCTCTCTGGACTGCTGAGAGGAGCTGCTTCCATTAAGGTTGTTCATCTCAAATGCTGTTGTGGATGTGCATATTGTTCTCTTGGTTCTACACCCTTTGCTCAGCATCGGATGCCATAAGTCATTCCATGCTTCATTATAGTCCAACCATACCATACCATACCATAAATGTAGGGTTTCTTAGAGAATAAAGTATTCATAGTCTTTATGTACCATAACTGGTTTAGCCATTCCCCAGTTGATGGGCGTCCCATAAATTTCCAATTCTGTGCCACTACAAAAAGAGCTGCTATGAAAATTTTGGAACATGTAGGACTTCCCCCCCCCCTTTTTAAATTTCTCCTGGATATAGACCTAGCAGAAATTATCCAGAATAAATTATAAAAAAGGGAAAAGTCCTACATGTTCCAAAATATTCGTAGCAGCTCTTGTTAAAGTTTAATGATATTATCTACTATTCCTATTATTTGTTCCTAGATCCACAAATGATTTAGGATTAAGTTATTTAATCTTCAGGTGACTAATCATTTATTTGATGGCTCTTTATTGAACATTTTATTTCATAAGGGATGTGATTAATACTTCTGCTTTTCTACATTCATTTGTGGCATTTTTATGCTTTAAGATATGTGCCATAAATGAATGAAAACTATGTAAACTTCTTTCTGTTCCCCTTTAATAATGGCCTGTAAGGTATCATATCTAGGTTTTCTAAAATTCTGTTTAGATTCTAAGTCATTTTTGTCTTTATATTTTTCTAAGTTTGAAAGTGAGTACCTTGGGAGTACCTTACTATTATTTTTATTTCTCACTCTAACTCACTTAATTTTTCTTTTAAGTATTTAGATGATGTGCCATTCAGGTCACATATGTGAGCTATTGAAATTGTTATCCTTTAGCAAAATGTATTTTCCTACTTTATCTCTTTTAATCACTTCTTTTTCTTTTCTGATGATGCCATGTCTGAAGCAATGCTTGCTTTATTGAGATCAGCTGAAGCATAATAGATTTTGTTCCAGTCTCTTATTTTAACTTTGTGTGAGTATGCTTCAAATGTGTTTCTTATAAACAACAAATTGTTGAAAGCTGCTTTCTCATCCATTCTTCTGGCCTCTTCTTTTTTATGGATGAATTCATTACACTTATAATTATGATTGTTAATTGCTTATTTACATCCATCCTATTCTATTATGCTTCTTTTTCTTCCTCTTTGCTCTCTGCCTCCAGTTTACAGAGTGTCATTGATGAATGCATTCATTACCTGTGCTTCCCCATCCTCTTCTCTTCCCTTTACCCAGACCCCAGTTAGAACTTCTTACCCTGCTTTTCTTTCCTTTTATACCCTTTATCATCTTCCTCCCCCCTCCACTCTGAACTTGGAGTTTATACTGTGACAATTCCTCCCCAAATCTGTTTTCTTTCTTATTGCCCTTTTTCCTTTTTACTGTACCCTCATTTTCCCCTGTTGAGTATTTCCACACCAAACTCTATATGGGTTTGTTCTTTCTTTTGACCACTTCAGATGAAAGTGTGATGCCAATGACACCTGCTCCACCCATCCTTATTTATTTCAAGTTCCACTTTTGTACCCTGATTATGTGAGATATCAAATTCTCCTACTATATCTCTGTTCCTGCCCTCCCCAATTTTCTTATTTTAAAATCATTAGAACATAATGAAATCATTCTGAGGCCCTATGTATTATTTGATTCCTTTTATATTTTCTAGTGTCAGAGTTCTGTGAGAACACTTCCTTTATCTACCCACCTTTATGCCCTTTGATTATAATTTTGTTGTTGAGTCATTTTTTATTCATCTCCTACTCTTCACAATCCCATTTGGCAAAGCTACTGGAATAGTTTACCATTTCCTTCTCTCATTCATTTTACAGATAAAGAAACTGAGGCAAAGAGTTAAGTGACTTTTTCTCTACTAGGCTGTCTTGCTGCCCATCCTTATAAAGTCCTTTCTGATAGTTCATTTGTATTTAAATGTGTATACTTTTCTTGACTCACTTATATGTATTTCAAGTTTCTGCTTGAAAGTCCTCTATTTCATTAAAAAAAATATTTTTTTTCCCTCTAAGAGAATGTAACTTAAATTTTCTGGTTGTTATTCTATTGCCTTTAATATTCCTTATTCCAAGCTCTCTATTTCTTTATAGTGGTGGTCTATTAAGCTTTTCTTACTTTCTCTATAGGTCTTGGCATTTGAACTGTCCCCAGCCCTTTCTCCCCCCCCCCCCCCCAGCTTTTTGCTGTTTTTTTCTTCTTTCATTTCAATAATCATAATTTTGGCTACAGTAATTCCTGGGAATTTTTGTTTCTTTCAGAAGATGACTGGAGGAATTCTTTCAACATTTCACTTTGCCATCTAATAAGTCTTGATAGTTTTCTTTTATAATTTCTTGAAATATGATATCCAGGCTCTTTTTCTGTGTTTTGATTTTCAAGTAGTCCAGTGATTCTTGAATAATCTTTCTTTGATCTGTTTTCTAGTTCACTTGGTTTTGGCATAAGATAACTCAAATTTTTTTCATTTCAAAAACATTTTTGACTTATATTGATATTTACCAGCTCATGAGATCATTAATTTATCTTTGATTCATTTTAATTTTCAAAGACTCTATTACTTGGGTAACATTTTATACTTTTCATACTATACTAATCTTTTTTCAAGTCCTTTCTCCATAACTCTCATTTCTTTCTCATTTTATTTAAAGTTTACTTATAGCATTCATTTGAAGGCAAAAGATATGATATTCATTATTCATGTGAAGGCATCTTATTTCTTTTCTAATTCTTTTCTTCTAATACTCTTTATAATATTTTCAAACTTTTAAAAAATTCTATTTTTTTTAATATTAGGAATTCTAATTGATTTTGTGGCCAACCTGGTTTTTTTCCCCTTCTCTACTGTAGGTCTTTGCTTGTAGGTTTTTGGAGTTATTCTTTTCATAATAATTTACATAATAATTTTTCCTCCTCCTCCTTTCTCTTTCTCCTCTTACTTACTTTTGCTATTTCTTCTTCCAATTTTACTTTACTTGTATTTTTTGGTGAGGCATAAGAATCCTAATTAATGCACGCAATTCCAGAGGACCAATGACAGAACATGGTACTCACCCTTGACTGAAAGGTGATGACCTCAGGGTATAGAAGAAAACATATATATTTTGAACATGACCAATATGGGAATTTGTTTTACTTAACTATACAAATTGGTTATAATGATTTTTCTTCTTTTTCTTTTCAGCGATTGTGTGAGGGAGGAAAAATACATTTTTGTTTGTTAGGTGGATGAAAATTAGACCAAAAAATTAATATTAAAAGTCTAAAACCAAAGAGAAGAGAGTCACATGGACCTCAGTGGTCATTTATATTGTACCTAGATTAAATGGCATAATTTTGTAACAAGGCATTACAAAGTATATATATATATATATATACATATATATATATACTCGCATACATACCTATTATATGTATATATGGATATACATTTACATTTAAAATGTATATGGATATACATTTATGTGGGAGCTGTGTGGCACAGTGGAAAAAGTACAGGGCCTGGAGTGAGGTGACCCAAGTTCAAATTTAGATATTTATTAGCTGTTTGGCTTTGAACAAAATGAGAATAATAGCTCCAAACTCAGGGCTTGTTGTATGGATCAAGTGAGGTAATATTTGTAAATCGTCATGGCAGTGCTGGTACCTTGAAGGTGCTAGTGTTGTTATCACATAGGTCAATTATGGCTGACCTGCTGGGGGGTGGGGTGGGGAGAGGGCAAGAAGGTCTGTTAATTAATCACTTTCCCACAACAGACTTGAGCTACGTAGTTCAGAACTCTGTCCTTTTACCTTGCTTGGAAGATCATCTCCTGATGAACTCTATTGTTGCCTGTCTTGGGGGTTCCCCCTTCCTCTGACTCTTGGAATTCCTGGTTTCCCTCAAGCCTCTTCACAGTGGACTCCTCTAAAGCTACCCTGTATCTCTATTTGTATGTACTTTGTATATGCCTTTATTTCTTCCCCTTTTAGAAGATTAAACCCTATCAGGCCAGGGACTTTTTTAAAGAGGTTTGTTTTGTGTGTGTGTGTGTGTGTGTGTTGCAGTGACTGACACGTAGTAAATGACACTTAGTAAATGTATGCCTTGGAAGCAGTCATCTTCCTGTGTTGAAATCTTGCCTCTGTTACATACTAGCTATATGAACTTGGGCAAGTCACTTAACCTAAAGGCAAACAGCCTTCATTTATTCATTTGTAAAATCATCTGGAGAAGAAAATGGCAAACTACTCCAGTTTTTTGTTTTTTGTGGGATCACAAAGAGAACTGACCATGACATTACCAACACCAGTAACTTAATCCCTTCCCCACAAAAAAAAATCATAGACCAAAAATATAGTAAAAAAGAGAATGCTTCAATCTGTATTCAACTTCATTAGTTCTTTCTCTGCAGTAAACAATTTTTTTTTGTAAATAATATTTTTTAACCTGTAGCCTTCAGATTGTCTTAGATCAGTGTATTGCTAAGAACAGTTAAATTATCTACAATTCTTGATGAACAATATTGTTGGTTACTGTTGTAAATGTTTTCCTGGTTCTGCTCATTTCACTTTCTAGATAAAGTTGTATGCCTTTCCAGATTTTTTCTGAACCCCCCCCCCCATCATTTGGATCATCAAAGCTCAACTCAATTGTCACTGCCTTTTCCAGTTATTAATGATTTCCCTTTTCAAATTACTTATTTTTATATTTTTATATAGCCCCACTTGTGCATCCTTTTCTTTCCCCTTTTAATAGAATGTAAGATGCCTGAAGGCAGAAGATATTTGGCTTTTGTCTTTTTAGAAGTAGAAACTTTCCTTTCATAGGCAGTCAGTAAACACACTAAAGAAATACTAACTGAGTTTAGCATAATCAAAAGTCTTCCCCTAGTAAACTTCAAGTCCCAAACAAAGGTTTCCCACTCAGTGAGCTAATTGATTCCTAATCCTAGCATTGTGATTATTCCCAGAGAACATTTCTATTCTGGGGCCCCTTTGGTGGTTTGCCTCCAAACAATGAGTAATATAGAGATTTAGTGGAAGTGACATTTTAGGGAGCAAGGGATAAGTTTATTGCATTTCTCCCTCTTAGGAAAAATGGGAAAGTTGATTCTGGCTTTACCAAAGTTAGGTTTAGGTTGGTGAGTCTTATATGTTTGGTGAAAGCTTTAGATAAGGATCACTAGGGGCAGCTAAGTGGCAAAGTGGATAGAGCACCAGCCCTGGAGCCCGGAGAACCTGAGTTCAAATCCAGCCTCAGACACTTAATAATTACCTAGCTGTGTAACCTTGGGCAAACCACTTAATCCCACTGCCTTGCAAAAAATCTTTAAAAAAAAAAAAAGGATCACTGGATCATAGGATTTAGAGCTGTAGGAAAATTTAGAAAGCCTCTAGTTTATTCTCCTGTTAGTGCAATACTTGGGAGCTAGGGAAGAAGCCAAATGTGATTAGCCCAAGATAGCTAGTTGGTACAGTGAATAGAATTCTTGACTTTGCAGTCAGAAAGTATGAGTTCAAATCCAGCATCAGAGATTACTTATTACTTGTATGACCTTAGGAAAGGCACTCAATTTGTATGACTCGATTTCCTCATCCATAAAATGGGGAAAATAACCACACCTCCTTCCTAGGGTTGTTATGAACATAAATTAGATAATATTTGAAACCTTCAGGTGCTATTATTATTAAGACCACAAGTAGAGTAAGATTCAAACTTGGATTTTCTGCCTCCAGTTATAGCAGCTCTCTATACCTCTCTCCCTGCATGGAATGTCCATCCAAGTCCAGGTATACTACTCTCTTCACAGTCCAACCAGTATTCAGTTCCTCAGCATATTTTTCCTGTTGGACCTCCAATTTGGTAAGATTAGGGTTTGAAAGCCACAGTGGAAGTGCTTAAGAGAGCCACTCAGATCAGTTTGTTGGAGGGGTAGGTTGCTCCCCATATCACTTCAACCCTCCAGAGAGTCTCCCAACTTCAGTGTTGAGAATTGCTTATTACTAAACTTGATAATCCCTGGGCCTGGAGCAGAGGGGAGACAGTCAGGACTGGGTTTGAAGTCAGGGAGCCTCATCTTCCTAAATTCTGGACACACTAATAACTGTGACCCTGGGCAAGTCACTTTACCCTGTTTGCCTCAGTTTCCTCTTCCGTCAAATGAGCTGAAGAAAGAAATGACAAATCTCTCTGTGGCCAAAAAAGCCGAAGAAGGTCATGAAGCATCAGACATGACTGAAAATGAATAGGAAAATCAACTCTAGGACAGATACCCTCCTGACTCCCCTTTCCATGTGGTGTACTGTTTAGCATCCTTATAATGGAGAAGTGTAGTACTGAAAAAGGGGACTGGGTTGGGAGGCAGGGACCCAGGTTCAAATCCTAGTTTTAACAGTTATGGTTTTATGACCTTGAGTAAATTTGACTTCCTGTCTCCCTTATCTGGAAACTGAGGGGGGGGGGGGGGTTGGAGTTAATCATCTTCCAATCTGTGATTCATCGATTTTATAAAGGAAGATCAGTAGCAACAAGATGTCCAAACCTGGAGAATTAGAGTTACAGGATTAGAGCTGGAAGGACTCTTAGATCATTGATTCTTGCCCACTTCCCACTTTACAGGGGAGGAAACTGAGGATCAGAAAAGAAATACTTTATCCAAGATCAACAGTTTAGTAAGAAGCAGTTCTTTGATTGGAAGTTTGGGTTTTCTCTGCTTCCAGAAGCCTCATCCATGGCCTCCAGCAATAAATTGAAACAATGTTCCAATGTGACTTCTTTTTCTGGCCTTTTTTACATGATGTTTTTAGCCTGTATTTCTTTTAACCTTCCGACCTCTGGGTAAATGAATTTGGTGTAGTGGGAAGATTTCTAGACTTGAAGTCAGAAGCTCTGGGTTTACTTACTGTGACACCTTGAACAAGTAATTTCATTCCTTATGATCTGCTCAGAATCTCTATTTCTTGATCTGTAAAATGGGGAGAAATAGTTTAAAAAGATCTGTTTGTGACAATCAAGTGAGCCACAGTGAAAACAAAAATAATTTATTAGTTGTACTTTTAGATCCATTCTAAGTGGACTGAAAACTGTGTGGGATTTCAGATAAAGATGTGGAAGGGAGCTCAGAGGTCATCAGGTTCACCCCTCCCCCTCCAGTTTTCCTGATGAGGAAACTCAAGCTCAAAGAGCTTAAATGACTTATCCAGAGTCACCCTAGGTAGTAAATATCCGAGATCTTCCTGGCTCTCCTCTATCCACTTTCACTTCAGAGGTTCAAAGATTCAGAGCTGACAGGGACCTTAGAGATTTCAATCTCCTAATTTTTCAGATAAAGATCCAGAGGCTCAAGATTGGTGGTGAGATTTGCTTGTAGTCACAAAGGCAAAAACTAGTAGAGGGTAAGATTCCAAGCCCAAGTATTTCAACTTGAAATCCTGCATTCTTTCAAGGTACCATGCAAATTGCCTCAAATTATAGAGAAACTTTAGTTGTTAATTTAGATTTTAAAAACACATTTTATTGATTGATATCTTTTTTAAACTATCACCTACATTTCCCAATGTATTCCTTCCTTACTTCCTCTCAGAGTTTGATTTTGTAATAAAGAAAAAGAGAAAAATTGTTCAAGAAAAAATAATACACGGAAAAAGTATCTGTAGTATTCTCCCACCCAGTCTCCCACCTCTGCAAGTCAGAGAAAAGTGCCATTAGAGAATTCCTTTAAAAGAGGAAACAGACAGATGCAATTAGGTTACAGTTGCTTTTAGCTGTTTTATTGTTCCTTATTTAATGGCCCGAGGTGTTGAGGGTTGATCTTCGCCTATCTGAAACCCTTCTGGTCCAACTCTTCTTAGGAATGTTGTATTGAAAAGAATAATATATGTTTGTTGAACTGAATAGTGAGTTCCCCTAAGATAGGAATCCAGGATATTAGTTTAGTCATCATTCACAGAGGACCATACCCTTAGTAGGTACTCATTCACTAGAATGGGGATAAATCGACCCTAATGACTACAAACAAGGCCTGCTAAATAAAAGGCCTGGAGCTAGGTCTTTCTTGAGGATACAAAGATCAAAAACAATATGATCCCTCCACTGTGGGAGACTAAGTTCTAGACTTGGTCAAATAAGTAAATAAAAGGTAAAGTGGTGGAGGGAGAGGGGAAATGCAGGAAGACTTGGTAGAAGAGGTAGCATCTGATTTGAACCTGCAAGTCGAGGATTCAGAGAGGGGGTATGATAGAGAGCGACCCTCGGAGTAGACCCCAGTTTATAGATCCGAGGAATGTTAAAGACTTCGGCCGGGCCTTGGAGGTGCTTTAGTGCGACCTCTCCTTTTGGGAGTCATCACACAGTACTGGAAGTAGGAGGTGCTCCTGGGGCAGCCCATTCGGGATTTCTTTTCTAATGTGCTGATTTCTCTACGCTGGCTTCGTTTTTAATCTGTGAATCTGTGCCCGGCGTCTAGCTCGGGGCGGGCACACAGTAGGTGGGCACTTACTGAACTTGCGGTCTCCTGCAGTCGAGCTGCCAGGGGTCTCCAGGCCCATGCTGGGGGTGGTGGTGGTGGTGGTATGTGCAGGTGGTGCCTGGGCACTGCTTCCAGGTCATCTCCATCCGTCACGTTGAGGAGGGGGCTGTTACATGGGGAAGTAGAGCCTGAAGGAAAGAAAGTTTGACTAGAATCCAAAAAAAGAAAAGCTCTCTATGGGAGGGGGGTGAGGGAGGGGGCTGAGAAAGCCAGGCTATGGGTGAGGGGGAGGCATCTCCCTGACTGCCCGCTCTCGGCTGCCTGGTAAGAAAGCCGCCCATTAAAAAAAAAAAAGTTGGGACGAAGTACTTTCCTGCCTTCCGAAGGCCGGGCTCTCTTCGTGGGGCTCGGGGGTCGGCCTCGCTCCTCTCCCGCGTTCCTCCGGGGCTGCTGCCCGCCTCGGCCGCCCAGCTTCCCGCCACTCACTCCCTCGCTCCCTCCCTTCTTTCCTCTTTTCCTCCCTCTCCCTCTCCCTCCCCCATTCCCCTTCTGGTAGGAGAGGAGCAGCTCCAGTTCCGAAACCCGAGCGGCGGGGAAAGGAGGCGAGGAGGGCGGCCCGGCGCCGCCAGCGAGGGCCCAGGCAGCGGGGCCCGCGGGCCCTCCCGAGGGGCCGGCGAGGGGGTCGCCCCAGGGGAGTTTCCAGCTGCCTCCCCCGCCCCCCTCCGGACCCGGCGCGTCCAGCCTCGACCAGAGGAAACGCTACAATGTTGCAAGCTGACGTAAGGAGCTGAGCGGCGGCGGCCGAAGGGGGCTCCCTCCGGTGGGGTTGGGAGGCGAGGGCTCCGGGCTCCGCTCCTCCGCCGGCGTGACAGCCGCGCTCCGCGGAAGCCCAGAGGACGGCCCGCAGGCGCCGGGCCCTGCTCCGCGCCGCGCCGCCGGGGCCCCCGTGGGCACCCCGGCGCCCCGGCGCCCCGGCACCCCGGCCGGGAAAACTTTGCAGCCCAGCCGCCCACCTCTGCCCGCGCGCCGCAGATCCATTTTGCCTTTTGTGTGCCCACACTCCGCCAGCCCTCCTGCGGCCCGGACCCCACTCTCCCCCGCCCTCCCACCCCACCCCCCCCGGTGCCCCCGCGCGGGCTCGGGGGGAGGGCTCCGGCCGCGGCAATTTGACAAAATCTGGGCATGGACTCCTCGCGGAAGCCGCCGCACGGATCGATTCCCTCGGAGCCTCCTCGCATTGTATAGACACAGCCCCCTCCGCCGCCGCCGGGGGCTGGCGTGTGCACGGGAGGGGGGAGCCTGTTTGTGGATTTTTTCCCTTTGCCCTCCCCCCTTTCAGAGGCGAAGAGGAGGAGGAGGAGAAGGAGGAGGAGGAGGAGGAGGAGAAGGAGGAGGAGGAGGAGGAGGAGGAGGAGAAGGAGGAGGAGGAGGAGGAGGAGGAGAAGCGGCGGCGGCGGCGGCAGGAGCAGCCGGCCTGACCGGCGGCAGCGGCGGCTGCAGCAGCGGGGGCAGCCCCGGCCCCGGCCCCTGGCCCGCCGCTGCCTGGACACCGGGGCTGTGGTCTTTGCCAACGGGAGCCGACGCGGGAGGTGGAGGAGAAGGCGGCGGCGGAGAAGGAGGACTAGCGGCGGCGGCGGCGGCGGCTGTCGGAGGAGCCAGGAGCGGCGGCTGCAGGAACAGCGGCAGCTAACATGGCGACGGTGCCTGTCTATTGCATCTGCCGGCTGCCCTACGACGTTACCCGCTTCATGATCGAGTGCGACGCCTGTAAGGACTGGTTCCACGGCAGGTAAGCGCTCCCGGCCCGGCCGGGCCTCGGGGAGGCTGGGGCCGGCGGGCCGCGGCTGCGGGGTCGGCGCGGGCGCAGGGGCGCGGGGCGCGCGGCGAGGGGCACCCACCCTCCTCCTCCCCGCCCGGAGCTTCCCCCGGCCTCGCCTCGCCCGCCCGCGGCTCGGCGCTCCCCCGAGCCCGGCGGGCGATGCCGGATTTCTCGGCTCCGTGTATTGTCTGGGCACCCCCCCCCCCCGGCCGTCTCCTTCCCTCCCTTGCCCCGGAGCCCCGGATCCCGCCCGAGCCCGGGCCCCCGGCTCCCGCCGCCCCCAGTGCCCAGGATAAAGAGAAATCAATCCGGAATTCGCCTGGTGTGGCGCTCGCTCCGGAGCAGGGCTCCCCCCCTCCCCCGGGTGGCCGCCACAGGCCCTTCCTTCTCGGGCAGAGAGGAGGAGTCAGCCGCCAGGCTGGCCCCGGCCCCGGCCTCGGGCCCCTGCGCCTGGGCTGCTGTATTTTTGGCGGCGGAGGGGACCGGCAGCGGTTTCTGTCCACGCTGGGGGGCCCCGGGCGGGGCTCCCCTTTGTGCCCGGGCCGGGGGGGGCGAGGGCGGCGGGGAGGCTGGCTGTCCTCGGCCCTGCCCGCCCGCCCGCCGCGGTCCCGGAGAGCCGCCCTGGCCCGGGGACAGCGGCCCGGCTGGCTCCCGGCAGGCCGGCCCGGAGGGAGGGCAGGCCGCGCACAAAGCCTGGGGGGGGGGGGTGGCGGGCGGCCGGGGCCGGGCCCGGGGCCGCGGTGGCGGCGGGCGGCGGCGGAAGCAGCGCGGCTCCCTGCTCGGGCGCCGGGGACGGAGGTCCGGGCCGGCCCGCTTCGGCCCACCGCTCCCCGGCCGCCGCGCGGCTCGCTCTCCGGAGCACGGCCCGGTGCCGCCGCGGACCGCCGGAGGAGCCGCGGGGAGGACCGTGCTCGCCGGACGCCCCGCGGGGAAAGTTCGGGGGCGGCTGGGCCTGGGACTCCGCGCCCCCTCCCCTCCCTCCGCCTCCACCCCGGGCCGCGACCGGCTCGGTCCTCGTGCAACTGACAGCTCGGGCCGGGGGCTGGCCCCCTGGAGGCCGGGGCCGGGCCGGGCCGGGAGGGGAGCGGGCGGGAGGCCGGGGCCCGAGCTGCCTTCCCGCTTTCCCTCCCGTCTCCTCCCCCTCTGAAGTTGCCTTAACTTTCCCCGCGCGGGACGGTGGTCGCGCCGAGGCCGGGGGCTCCGCCGGGCCGGGGGCCCGGGAGAGGCGGAGCCGAGGCCGGCCCTGGGGCAGAGTCCCCGGGGAGGACTGAGTGGCGGGCTCCGGTGCAGGCGAGGAGAGGGCGGGGAGAGGAGGGAGGAGGGGGAGGGACGGGCAGGGGGCTGACCCATGTGAGCAGTGCGGGGCTGGAAGGGGGAACCGGCGGGGATCCCCCCCCCAGAAAGAGTGGACCCTCCCCCTCTCCCCACCTCCCCCTTCGCCTTCCATAAGAGAGATGAGGCGTTCGAGGGAACCCCAGGCTGGGGCTGGGGCTGTCCAGGGCTCGGAGTGGGGGGGGGCGGAATGCTGCAGATGGGGGGAGGACTGGGGGCTGAGCAGGCTCTCGGTGTGGGGGAGTGTGTGGTCTGTCACCCGAGTCATCCCCCTCCAGGAAAGGAGCGGGCCTTTGGGGGGGCGGCGCTTCGGGGCTTTGGAGCTGGGCTGCCCGGGCTCCGGCTCCGGAGGGCTCCGGCCTCTCCACCCTGGGCCCCTCCACCAAGTCCTGGCCTCCTCTGGAGAGGAGCGAGTGTCAGAGAAGCCCAGAGGAGGGGAGGAGGAGGAGGAGGAGGAGGAGGAGGAGGAGGGATGGGGAGGGGAAGGGGGAGGGGCAGCCTCGATGCCCAAACCGCCCCGACTGGTTCTCGGTGCAGCTCATCTTGCGGGTGGGAAGTGCCGGGGGTGGGGGGGTGAGGGGAGGGGGGAGTAGAGTGGAGCTGGCGGGCTGGCGGCTTGCCCGAGGACCTCAACTCATCCTCAGCCAGGGATGGGGCTCTGAAGGAGGTGGCAGTGCCCCGAACATAGGGCACCCTTCTTTTGACCCCCCAAATAAATCCAACTTGGGCCTCTGCCTGGTGAAGCTGGGACAGTCTAAAGCTTGTGGGAACATTTCCAACTTCTCGTCTGGGGGACATTTTGGACTTTTTCCTCATTCCCTCCAAATTTATTGACAGACCAGGCTGGGAGAATTAAATTTGAGAAGAGGTCCTAGAAGGATCTAGATGGACAGAGGGACCTTAAAAGTTATCTCGTTCCTTCTTCTCATTTTACAGGCAGGGAAACTGAGGCCCAGAAAGGTCACAAGTTAGGCAAGTCTATACCACAAATCAAGTAGTTTGGGGCAGAGCCAGCATTAGACTTTATATCCCCTGCTTCCCAGGCCAGGCCTCTTCTTTATAAGATGCCTGCCTGGCCTCTTTGAGAAGGAAAAAACAAAACCGTGTGAAATAATGTTTTATTGCTTATTCAAAGATTCCAGTTACTCTGGAGTTTCTAGGAATGCTACCCAGAGCTCAGTTGAGAAGCTGGAGATGGTCTTGGTTTGGGTCCTGAATTATATATATTAGGTTATTCCAGTTAAGCAGACTGAAGTGTCTTCTATGGACAGGCCTCATGCAAGAAGGAAAGATTGAAGAGATGGAAAGATTAAAACAAAACAAAATAAATTGTGGTTTCTCCCATAAAGGAGCTTAGAGATTAATGGTAGGAGCAAGAGTGAGAGCTATTCACTTATCAATAACATCCCAATTAGGATACCATAAGTGCACAGGAAAAAACGAACCACTGATCCAAGTGACTGGGGGAAGGGAAATACCTTTGACAGAATTCAAGATGAGAAAAGTTGGAAAAGCCCTATTCAGTCCAGCCCTCTTACTGTAAAAAAAAAAAAATCTCATCCATGTCTGCAAATAGTGGTCATCCAGCTTTTTTACTTAAAGATTTTCAATGCTGGGGATTCCTTCTGCTCTCTCTGAAGGGAGCCTATTCACTTTAGGATGCTTCTGATGCTTACGCTTTTTCCTGACAGCTAGCCTCCATGTGCCTCTTGACAACTTCCCGGTGCTGCTGTCTGGGGTTAACCAGAGATCTCATCCCTGTATCACACCAAAGCTCTCCAGATAGTCCTAGACCCTTTTGTGATCTCTTTCTTGGCCCCTATTGCTTCTTGCTTTTAAAAAATATTTGAGTATAAGTCACATGCAATATGAGTAAAAACTGTTAGCTTCTTGAGGACAGAGACCTTTTGTTTTTTGTTTTTATTTTCAGCAGCTGGTTACAAGCAAATTGTAGGTATCAATACTTTTTTTTTTTTTGAATGGGGGGCTGAATTGAAGGAGGCAACACTGAAGCTGGATTAACTGGCAGCTGTTGTAGAGGAGGTGGTCTTTATACCGCTCTTTGAAGAAGGAAATCATTTTAGTAGGTTGAGATGGGGGTGGGGGTGGCACTACTGTATAAAAGACAAAAGGAAGAAGAAATGGTAAACTCTACTGGAAAAACGGCCCAGAGAGATTTTCTTTTTTCTGTTTAGATCTTTGCTTGGTTGACCAAATTTTAGGTCCAGAAATTTGTGGAGTATAATAATCATTCAGGGGCTTCCCCCCCTTTTTGGGGGGCTAAATCTCAATATTCTAACAATATATATGTCAGATATTTAATTTATATCTGTTTCTTGAAACTCATTCTGAGCCAGAGTTTCTGCCCTGGTCTTGACTGCAAAGATATGAATTGTATATTTCAGTGTACCCAGTCCTTCCAGGGAGTTAATGCTGGCTTACCCCTTCCCTTTTGCTCTGGGCTCAGTAGCGGTGCTGTCCCAGAGGAGGTTACTTCTTTCATGAGGTCACAAGACCTCTGTCCTAGGCAGTGGAATCTAAAACTCATCATTTCACACCGTAAAGGAAGGGAAGAAAACCTTGAGGATAGGGAAAAGAGTCAGAAAACCTTCCTTTAGTTTGGAGATGCCTGAAACAGTAAAAAAGAGCTCTAGATTTGACTTGGGCAAGTCACAACTTCTCTGGACCTTAATTTCCTCATCTGTAAATAGGAGTTTTAACTAGATGGTCTCTGTGGTCCTTTTGTGCTCTGATCACTAACCAGATCTTATTTGGTCTATATATTCATAAGGTAGATTGGGAATGGTGTTCTTTCATGGGGATGGGATTGCAGTAGGTTCCGTATGAAACTATGTTACAACACTTGTTAGTGGCATTACACCGAGGTGACAAGGCAATCCTGTCCAAAGCCTTATGAGCTTGGCTGTTCATTATATTGCTACCAGAGGAGCCGAGACCATTACTATTCTGGACTGACCTTTGAGTGACAGCAGCTATATGGTAATTAATTGATTTTGGAAAGCCAGGATTCCTTCCTTCCTTCCTTCCTTCCTTCCTTCCTTCCTTCCTTCCTTCCTTCCTTCCTTCCTTCCTTCCTTCCTTCCTTCCTTCCTTCCTTCCTTCCTTCCTTCCTTCCTTCCTCCCTCCCTCCCTCCCTCCCTCCCTCCTTCCTTCCTGCCTGCCTTCCTTCTATCTGTTCTTCCCAGGGCCTGTGAGGAGGAAACCAGTGACCCCCTTTTTCTCTTCTTGCTTACAATTGCAGAATACTTTATCCACAACAATTCTTTGAGACAGATAATAAAGGTATTATTATTATTATTCACATTTTTACAAGTGAGGAAACTGAGACTTTCAGAGAGTTTAAGTCATTTGTATCAAGTCAGCTCATAAGTGTTAAAATCAGGACTTCATTCCAGATCATTCTGCCATCCAAGTCTAGGCCTTTCTCTCTATATCACCTTGCCTCCTTTGGTGTTGTAGATGTCCTTCTGATGGGTAGATTACATCTAAAGTTGCTGAATACCTACTCATCTTTTAAAACCCAATTCATGTGAGTGAAACTCCCCCCCCCAGACTTCATGTAGTTCTTATTTTTTAATTTAAAAAACTTTCTAATATGCTTATCATGTAATATGGTATGTTATAGCTAGCTGGTGTCATCCAGTCGTTTCAGTCATGTCTGACTCCCCATAACCCCATTTAGGGTATTCTTGGTAGAGATGCTGGAGCAGTTTGCCATTGCCTTCTCCAGTTCATTTTATAGATGAGGAAACTGAGGAAAACAGGGTTAAGTCTTCAGCTGGTTAGTCAAGTGGCTTAGGCCAGATTTGAACTCAGGAAGATGAGTCTAACTCCAGGCCTGGGTACACTAACCAACTGCCCACAGAGGTCTCTGGCTTAGTGCCATTTCCTGGGTGCCAGGGAACATCTGGCCCTCGAGATGTATGAAGCCCAAGAGATCCTGTGGTCTGGCACAGGGGGTGGTACTCAAAATTCATTTTTAGAGGTGTATTAATTTAAAATTTGACCAAATATAGCAAGCTAATTTTTAAGTTGATAGTTTTATTTGACCCCCGAAGGATGTTATAAATATCCAAATGGTCCATGGCAGAAAAAATGTTCCCGGTCCCTGGACTAGATAAGTTTTTCATTGTTCTATTGCAGTGAAATGATGTTTGTCCTTTGTTCCTGAAGAAGATCATGGAGGTTCTGCCATGACAGAAGGAAGTTCTGCCATGACAAGCACATGAATTAGATTTGAGGGAGGGGGGCGCTATGTTAAGTCACCAGTTTCACTTTCTCCTATGGAGTCTTCTGGATCCAGTGGCCAGATATGAATCAGGACAACTGGAGATGACTCTGGAAGTGAGGCAATCAAGGTTAAGTGATTTGCCCAGGGTCACACAGCTAATAAATGTCTGATGTTCACATTTGAACATAGGTCCTCCTGCCCCTGGGGCTGGTGGTGCTCTGCCCACTGCACCACCCAGCAGCCCCCTATCCTGCCTTAGGCCACTGCTAAGTGTTGTTAAATACTTGGTATAGGCTTATCATTTATATTCTAATAGCTTCTGGTACCTTGTTTTTCTGCCTTTTGGCCTCTACATTTTAGGAGATTCTAATGATTAGTGTGGTTCAGGGAGTGAAAGCCATAACTCGGGACTCTTAACTTGCTATTAAATTCAAATTAAGGAAAAAAAAACAAGCAACTGAGGCACCTTGCTAGGCCTTGGATACAAAGGCCAACCCCCCCCCCCCAATATTCCTTGCCTTCAAGGCACTGATATTCTAGTGTGAATCAGAATACTTTCCTGAGGCCCAGAGCCCAGTCTATGGTGGGCACTTGTGGAAAAGGGGCTCTGGAGGAAAGCCAGGGGTTTTACCAGGCAGAGATGAGGTAGAATGCAGCCCCAGACTGGAGGTACTACTAGGCTGTGTGAAAGGCAGCAAGAAACAATTATTAACCACCTACAATATGCCCAACATTGTACTGAGGCCATGAACAGATTCCTCTGTACAAAGCTTGCATTCTGATGAAGGTGGCAAGGAGGTAGACAGCAGAAAAGAAAATAAATACAAAGACATACCTTAGGTCGTTTGAGAAGAAGGCTACTAGAAGTTGAGGGGTTCAGGGAAGGCTTCTTTAGATTAAAGGTTGGAATGTGTGCCTATTGTGTCCAGCATTCTACTTTACAAGTATTATCTCATCCTCATAGTAACCCTCTGAGGTGGGTTCTGTTATTATCTCCATTTTAGAGTTGGGGATACTGAGGCAGACAGTGTAGTGACTTGCCCAGGGTCACATAATAAAGTATGAAAGGGTAGATTTGAACTCAGATCTCTCTGACTCCAGACCCAACACTCCATCCTCTACTCCCCCTAGCATGGGGGAGGTGGGGAAAGCGTTAGCATTTTTGCTTTTGTCATCTCTTGAAAGTAATGGTAAAAAAAGCAGAGCATCCATAGCCCAAATGTCCCTAACTTTCTAGCCTCCACCCTGTTCTTGCTGGTCTAGCTTTATTTAGTTTAATCAATGTCTGATCATGGAGTATCAAAACATATTTATTGGAGTTATCTTTAAGGTCATAAAATATTTGAAAATAGGAAGATGCTGGGCAAAAGATGATGATATACTGTGAAGTACTAAGAATCAAGTCTGTTCCCACTTCTCCAGCCCTAGATTGGAGGGAAATGTCTTTCCTCCTATTCACCTGATGAAGATGATGTTGGTCCTTTGTCCTTGAAGAAGGTCATGACAATCAGAGAGATGAAGCCATGACAAGCATGTGATTTGGATTTGAGTGTGTGGGGGGGCTGTGCTAAATCACCAGCCTCAGTTTCTCCTCTGGAGCCCATATATGGGTCCAATGGTCAGATATGAATCAAGATGACTGGAGATGGCCCTGAATGGGAGGTATCCGGGTGAAGTGACTTAGCTAGGAAGTATCAGAAGTCAATTTGAACTTAGGCCCTGACTTCAGGGTCACCATTCTACCCATTGTGCCATTTAATTACCTCCTATTCATCTAGTCCGTCAATCAAGGCCCAGCTCAAGTTCTCATCTTTAGAGGAAGCCTTCTCACATGACTTCAGGCTAGACTGATGTTCCCCCTGCTGAATTCAGTTTGCACTTGAAAGTCGACATCATTTCCCCTCTCTTTAATTATTCCACTTCTGTTCATTATGTTTTCCTAGCTTGATTTTCTGCTCCTTTGGTTAGGGAACAGTCTCTTCTGCTGGCTTCTTTGTTTCCCTCACAGGGATGCTGGGCACATTTTATGGGTTTGTACCTTCAGAGGGCTTCCCTAATTCTCAAATACATATATGTAAAATACTCCCTGACCTAGCATTTAAGACTTCTTCTCCACAGAAAGGTGTGACTCTTCCTTTCTATCTTTTCTTCCTCATATGACTCCCTTTCAGCTTCCATTGGTTATAGGCAACTGTTCCTGGACTCAGCATGCCATCTTCTACCTCCAAGCCTTTGCAAAGATTGTCCTCTCAGTCTGGCTTGAGCTCCTTCTCCACAGGTGCCATGTATATAAGAAGGTTTAGCCCAGAAAAGAAATGAAGAGTTCAGTTGAGGTGGCACTTTCTCTGTAAAGTTGATGCACTTCAAGCTGAAAAATTATTTCCCTGTTCAGATTCCTTTTGAGCCCTTTGTAGAACTCCTCTGCCCCTCTCCCCCTTGCCTTGTATTATCCTTTTCTGGATGTTAAATATTCCCACCCTCTCAGACCTTAGGAAAATACAAGTTCCTGGTGGACAAGTAATATTTATGTCTTCAGATTCTAACAGAATGATGTATGTTGTAAAGGATTAATAACTGTTTGTTAACTAAATAAATTCAAGGAGTCATGTTGACAAATAATTATGTTTCAGATTGACAGTGTCATGGAACCAAACTAAAATCAAATACTAATGTGCATTTAAAATGTAGTTGGGGGGGGTGGGCAATTAACTAGGAATCACTAAAGGGAAAAAAATGTAGAGAATTGAAATTTATGGGACCAAACCGGGCTATTCCAAAGCACCTTTTAAAATTCATAGAACCTCAAACCCTGAACACCTGAACAATGAAAGATGTATAGCAAGCTAGAAGATTGGTGAACTGCATGTGAGGGTTGAACAGGACTGAGATGCAACCTCTTTAGAGATTGAAGAATTTTAACTAAACCTTGAAGATAGTATAAACTTTTGTTGATTAGAGGATCCAATAGGAAGTGGGGTTAAACTTGCAACCAGTAACCAGAATGATAAAATAGTCTTCTCCAAATCCTTTCCAAATGATAATCCATCCATCCATCCTTCCTTCCTTCCCTCCTTCCTTCCTTCTTCCTTTTTTTCCTTCCCTCCCTTCCTCCTTCTTGGTGAAACTATCTGATTTGGTGCATATCTTCATAGCTGAAATATTTGTTTCCATTGGAAATGTTTGTTTGACCAGAGACTGTCCAGTGTGGAAATATTTGTAACCTTTCAGTTATAGCAAACATTTGTTTTGAGACTGTTTAGGGCAGCGAACATTGCTGCAAATGTTTCCACTTCCAAGTAGGAAATGCATAAAAAAAGACTTGTGTAATTAGAATGGCCTGGATAGAGCAAATGTTTGTTCTGGCACTACTGGAAGTCTCCTCTCTCTCTCCCCTCTTCTGAAAGTCTAAGGAGAATTTTGATATATACTTGATTCTGAGGCCCTGAAGATGAGCTGCCCTTCTTCCAGGAGAATGTGTTTTTGAGATGACATAGACATTCTAGACTTGGGATCTCTCTAGGAAATAATTGAATTCATTAAAAAAAATTATGGGTGTTTTTTTATTTGGGAGGGCCTAAGCAAACACCTTCAACTAGTAATAAAAAATCATTTTTATTAGTTTTTTTTAGAGTTAATGATGGTGAAGGCCTGGAGCAAAAGTGGGGAACCTATCATCCAAGCAAGGGCCAGCTTCAGGTTATGGTTTAACTTTCAGCCTAAAAAATCCTTAACCTCAATCCTTCAATAGGCCTAATGTACAGTGAAAAGTGTTCTGGATCTGGAGTCAGATGAACTGGTTTCAAATCTTAGTTTGGTGACCCTGGACTAGTCATTTAACCTCATCTGTAAAATGAAAGGACTGGGCTCAGATGACCTTTCATGGCCCTTCTTAAATCTGTGATCCTAAAAAAGATGAGCATCTATCACCGTGAGGGTCTGTTTTATTTCTAAATATGTATAGAGTCTGTTCTACTCTAACACTTGTTTTAAAAATGTGAATTTGTTCTCGTGCAATTGACACATTAGGGAACAATTTGAACATAACATGAATTTCTTATTTGCCTTATATGTGATTTTGCTCAATAGAAACACAGAAAACACTATCACTGTTCAGTAACTCACAAGCTGTAGCCCTTCTGCTGGCCTCGTTCAAGCTGATGGGCCATATCAGAGTGAGCAGCCGTTCGAGGTCATGATGCTGCCACTATTTACTGTGGCTTTTATAGATTTCTTAACCATTTAAAATGTATAAAACAGTGCCACCATTTTTATTAGATCTCTTTTCTTTCTTCTTCTTTTTTTTTTTTTTAATGTGTCACTGAGGAAGTTTAACCCCATTTCCCCTGCAATAAGGTTTTGTATCTAAGGGGGATTTCTCTATGCCTTTATACATCTTTGCCTTTCTGTATCTGGTCTACTTTGAGTCATTCTTGAGTTTGTCTAGATTGTGTGTTTACTTTATATATATAAAGGCATTTTCATATTCATTTTCTCATTTAATTCTCACAACTCCCCTCCCCCGCAAGTAGAATAAAGAGGCATTGTTTTCCTCAGGTTATAATTAAGTGACTCATTTTGCTAGATCACATAGCCTATAAGTGATATCAGTGTTGAATTCAAGTCTTGAGACCTCAAGGTCCAATGTTCTTTCCATCGTCTCACCTTTTTTTCTTTGCATATGGTAGGTAGCCTCTTGTGTGGCTACCATAGTTTTAGTTTGTACGAAGTCCTTGTCTTCTGTATGTCTGTTCTGCTTTTTCTCTTCCCCACCCCTATTTTCCTGTCTTTTATACTTTCTGAATCCTCTCTGTCTCCATTCTCATACTTTTCCTCTTCTCTCTTTGCCTCATTTACCTGGCTATATGTAAAACTGGGCAACTGGTGGCTCAATGGAGTTAGAGCACTGGGCCTGAAATTAGGAGTTCAAATCTGGCCTTAGACACTTACTAACCGGGTGACCCTGGACAACTCATTTAACCCTGTTTGTCCCAGTTTCCTCTTTTGTCAAGTGAGCTGAAGAAGGAAATGACAAATCATTCCAGTATCTCTGCCAAGAAAATCTTAAATGGGGTCATGAAGAGTCTGATACAGACTGAATAATAACAACAAATAGAACTGAAGTCTATTTTAATTATTTCTTGTCTTTACTGAATAGACTTTTATGTTCTCTGTCTTCCTTAATTTAAAAAACAGATGAGTGGAACATTTTTTCTAAATCGAACATAGTATCCCAAATTGTTGCTTTTATTTCTTATGAGACTTGATTTTCTCCCTTTTCTCCCTCAGCTCCTCCCAGTGGTTCTTTTGTGAACCAAAGATTCTCTACCTCTGGCATCAAAGGTTGGCCAGTCTTGTCAGATGTCTTGGGAAGAAGGATGAGGGGGGATGGGAGCCTTCTCCTGTGGGATGGAATTTTGGAAGGAAGTGACCCTTCTGTGATGTCCATATTTGTGGGTCCTGCTGAGTCTTCTTGGGTTTGATATCTGAGCAGAGCCCCAACTACTGACTTAGCAGGGACCAAACCAAGCTGAACCCTGTAAGCACCATGATTTTCCATGGAGAAAGACTTCCTAATCCTGTTCTGTGATTGGATTTGACCTGGGGGCATGAGAATGAAACATCCTTGTTCAAGGAAATGAAGAAACCAGCTTTTTTTTAATCTGTAAAAAAGATTTTACTTCTTAAGTGATGGAGCAGAGAATTCCTAAAACAACACACACACACACACACACACACACACACACACACACACACACACCCACACCATGGATATATAATATAAATATATTTGCATCATGAAGTCAGAGATTCTTAAAAAAATAAACAACTTTACATGAGATTTAGTGACTAATTTTAAAGTTCTTAGGAATTCAAAAGATATTGCTGTATTTAGCTGACAAGTTCTTGGACTTTTTTTAGACTGTTCTTTACTAATCTGAAGTGTATGGAAAACCACCCCAGACTTGGAATGATGATGATGATGATAGTAATTCCCAGTTGATAGTATCTTCTGGTGGTTTGTTAGTAACTCAAGAGCTGGCCCAAACATCAGAGAGATCTGTATTCTTCTGTCCCTGATACATATTGGATGTGTGACCCTGGACAAAATTGGGGCCATAAATTGTCTTAGAAAACCACAAACTAACATTATCTATGTTATATTTTTATTTCTTTCCTTCAGCATTTCCCAATTACATTTTTTATCTGGTTCAGGCCTGAACTTGCTCATCTGAATCATAAATTCCATCCTAACCCTTGGTTTAAGAAGCATTTTTTTTTAGTGAAGTAGGTACTATACAAAGTCTTATTATCCTCATTTTATAGATGAGGAAGTTTGGGCTTCCTCATAGCATCAGGATTTGAACTCAGGACTCAAAATCTGTTCTTTTCTCACCAGCACAGTAAAAGCAGCTGTGTTTAGTATCTAAAATCTGCTTATGAGTAGAGAGTGTCCCCTAATAGATAGTTTTCTGGTTGACAAAATTGACTGAGACAATGACGTTGAGTCCTCCCATCCGTGGTTCTGGGTCTCATCTTCTTGAGTAGCGATGATGGTCCTCTCCATTTGAAGAGAGTTTTCTCCACCAGAAAATAAATGATAGTATAGTAGCCTGATTTCTTTGCATGTTGAGGAGGTGACTGGGTGGGACCTAATTGAACCAGGAGGATGAGCTGCTCTAGCCTAAAAGACAGCAAAGTCCCTGGATTGCTATTTGACCAACTTCCTGCCATGACTTCTGCTATGATCGACCATTTATTCCTCCAATTAAGAACTGTAGTCCCTTCCTCTTTGGCCCTTCCCAGACTTCATGATGAAAGGCTTAGTCTACTGGATCCTAATTTTGCCCAGTCCTATTTAGAGTCATTATTTAAAGGTATTTGGAAGGGTTTGGGAGAGAGTTTGGGAGAGTCTCTGCCTTTACTCCACCATCTTGTCCTGGTCCTTGCCCTGCCCTATGATCTTCAACATGGCTGAAGATATGACAACAATGACAACAATTATTGCCCAGCCTGCCCAGATACAATGACACATCTATTCCTTGAGGGTCAGTGAGTCTAGGGTAGGACAGACCAAACAGGATGGAACATTACAAACATTTCTACCCTATTATTTTCAGACTCATTTTTGGAGTGGTGGCCAAAACTGTCTTATCTGTCAGTGGGAATCATTTACATTTCACTTCAGTGTAAGCTTTAAGGTGTTCATTCAGTAAACATTCATCTCTCCTGTGTGTATGGCACTCTGCTGGGCTTTAAATTCCTAACTAATAGAGGGACCAAAAAAATAACAAAAAAAGAAATCATTAAAAATGGAAAAACAGTTTAGATCATAGACCACGGGATTATGGTTGGAAAGAGCCTTGGAGACCATCTAGTCCATTCCTTTCGCTAAATGTTGTTTTCTCCTCCAGTTATATTTAACATCTGAAAAAATCTAATAAAATTATCAAAGCACATTTTCTCTCTTTTATATCTCACACCTCCCTATTGTGGCGGCAGCGGTGGTGGTGAAGAAAAACAGCATCCTTGTGACATATAATGCATAGTCAAACAAAACACATTCCTGCAGTGACCATTTCCAAGAAATCTATGTCTCAGTTGCACCCTGAGCCTTTCACCAGTCTGTATAGAAATAAATGTTGTCATCAGTCCTCTGGAATTGAATGTCAAGGCTTTTATTTTTCTAAGGCGCCCAAGGGGAGGCCAAAGTGATCTGCTCAAGATTCTACAGTTAGGTAAGCATCAGAAGTAGATTTTGAACCTTGGACCTCAGACCCTTTAACCAGAGTTCTTTTAATTGTATTATGCTATCTCCCCTAAGGGAGTGTAGACTATAGTCTCATGCAATTTGCAGTCTTGGAAAGGAATAAAACACAGAAATACATAATTGTAACTCCCATTATGATGAATGTTTTGTTGTTCCTCCTTGTGATGCCCTGACTTGCATGGGAATTGAATTTAAGTGAGGCAGAATCTCATTCTCTCTTCCAAAGTCATTGAAGTCCAATGGCAAAGCAAAAAACAAGATGACTGGCATGGCCCAGGTTGCAGTGGATGACCTTGGCATCTTTGACATCTGACTATGCTCTAAGCCTTCCACAAACCCTGCTTTAAATGTCTTCATAGCTATTGAAACAAATTGTTCTCATCTGCTCATTTCACCATGGGAAGTCTTTACATGCTTGAGGTTGACATCCCCCCAACTCACTGATAGCTCTGAGATCTGTTGGTTGTCTTCCACCTGGTTTAGCCTGTCCATCAAGATGGTTTATCAGGGTGTGGCTACTGTGCAAGTTACAGCTTCTTCTTCCTCCTCTTATTCCTTTTTCCTCTTCTTCTTCCTCCTCTTCCTCTTCCTCTCCTCCTCTCTTTTTCGTTGTTGTAAGACTGGGGGCTTAAGTGATTTGCCCTAGGTCACACAGCTAAATAATTGTTAAGTGTCTGAAGCTAGTTTTCAACTCAAGTCCTCCTGACTGCAGGGCTGATGCTCTATCCACTGCACCACCTAACTGCCCCAAACTGCAGCTTCTTGGATCCACAGGTGAGGGTTGGTGGGTGAACATCAAAGGTAGATGAGCAGCCCTCACACTGGAGGTTGGGGTGGGAACACCCCGAGAGGTATAAAACAAAGTGCTTTGTGAGTTTTGAGGAGGAATGCTGTAAGCAGAGAGCCTCAAAGAATAGATGATGATCAGCCGTTGAAGGGGGTTGGGCAGGATAGTCCAGATCTAGGGATGATGAATTCATTTCTCGATGTAACAAGAGGCTTCTTAAAATTATCCCAAAGTTGTAAGTAGGAAATCTGTGGGGTTCACATCTTGGGGGGGGGATAAATAGAGATTTCTCTCTGCCTAGAGGACATTAGTAGTGGCACCTGAGTCTGGACTCTAAAATTTTTGCTTTCGAATTGAGAATTGTAAGAAGAGGTGACTGGGTCAGATGCAGAACTAGGATAAGGTATTTGTGCATCTTAGGCAAGATTTGAATTTTTGCCTCTCTAGTGTGTTTATAATTATGTCACTTAATTTATCATAAAAGAACTCCTTTGGTTTCTCATAGGCCGAATTTTGGGGACACTAAAATAAGTATATTTTAATAAAAAGTTCAATTCTTTGAAAGCCCTTCACTGGGACCACCTATGCTTGTGTCTACTTTGCCTAAAACTGATTGACTGACAGGAAAAGGGATTAAGATTGAAGGACCAGCAGGAAACCAGGAAGAGAGTCATTCTCCTGGTATTTGAGAAGAGCAGAGACCATGGGAAAAAAACTATAATTTTTGCTAATTCTATGGGTAGTGTCATTATCAGGTATAGAAGACTTAAGAGAAGGTCATTTTGAGAATAAAACATTGAAAAAGAAGATATTTGATTTTGGACAAATTGTTTTTGAGATGCTAGTGTGTTATCCTGATGATGACTAATAGGTAATTGGAAATGTGGAACATTAGGTCAGACAAGAGTTTGGGTTGGAGATATATATTTGGGATGCATTTAGTTAGAAGTGAGTGATAGATGAAGCTAAGAAATTAACTGAAATTACCGTCAGAGAGCACAGAGAGACTGGATAGGAGAAAGGCAGGAACAGAATACTGATATGCTAAAATTTAAGTAGAAGGGGGGGGAAGAAAAAGAGGATGAAGAGGGAGGGAATAATCACTTATTTAATTAGTGCTTACTAGGTGTCAAACACTAGAGTAAGCATTTTTCTTAAAACAAACATTATCTCATATCTTTTTAATTTTTTTGTCTATATCTTTTAAAAAAGGCTCATATCTTTATAACACTGGTGAGTAGCTACTATTCACATGTTACAACTGAGTAAATAGAAGCAAAGATTAAGTAACTTGTCCAGGGTCACACAGCTAGTTTTGAGGTTGGATTTGAACTTGGGACTTATTACTCCAGGCCTTGTGCTTTATCCACTCTGCTACCAGCTGCCTCAAAAAGGACATTTCAAAGACAGTAGAATAGTCTGAGGGATAAGAATGTGATGTCTTTAAAGCCTTAGGAAGAGAGAATGTCAAGAAGGAAGGGCTGGTCAGCAGTGACTATGTTGAAGAGAGATCAGAGAGGATGATGGCTGAGAAAGGGGCCCAGGATATGGTGATTAGGAAGCCCAGCAGAGCAGTGTGATAGAGTGATAGAGTGGGAGGACAGGCTAGGGAAAGAAAAAGAATAAGTATTTATTGTCTTTCTACTCTGTGACAGATACTGTACCATGCTCTTTATAAGTTCATTTCATTTGATTTGAATAAGTGAATGGTAAGGAAATAGAGGCAGTAAATGTACTATTTTTTTGTGGCATTAACGTTTTTAGAATTATGGACCGAACAAATTTTTTTTTTTAGGTTTTTGCAAGGCAAATGGGGTTAAGTGGCCTGCCCAAGGCCACACAGCTAGGTAATTATTAAGTGTCTGAGACTGGATTTGAACCCAGGTACTCCTGACTCCAGGGCCGGTGCTTTATCCACTGTGCCACCTAGCTGCCCCATGGACTGAACAAATTTTAAGCATGACTATATAGAGTCCTCTTAAAACCCAGAGAGATAGATCACATGGCAGTAGAGGAACAACATGATGACCATTCCCTTAACTGGGAGATGCACAAAGGATTTAGGATCCATATCACAGAAAACAGTAGGATAGGAATACGCAGAATACAAGGTATTTTTCTGTTTTTGAGTCAAGGAGAAAATAGTAGAAAAGTAAAGGGATTTCTTGAGTCTAGGAATCAGAGGAATTTTGTAAATGGCAGAGGCACCCACCAGCGAAACTTTCAGTTGGACTGAAACCATGGAAGTCACCCTTGGGACCCACATTTTTCTACTAGCTCTGGTACCCAGAATATGTCCCAGGAGGATTAAAGAGGCTAGGAGTGTAGTGTATGTTGAACCAAAAAAGGCAAAATCGAGGGCATCCCCAGTTGCAACATTTTTGAGACTGAAGTCTCCTGGGGAGGCCTTTTAGCTCAATCAATATTCAGCCAGAAGTAACTCTGCCACTCTAGGACAAATCTTTGAGCTAGGACCACTGCCTCCTGAGGCAGAGCCTTTGGGAGCTGAAGATCTTGGATTACTAGGACATTATTTTTTTCTTCCCTTAAAGCTAACCTTTGCCTTTCTATGTCTTCCATCTTTACTTCATCCTTTGGAGCCAAAGAAAAATAGTTGGATTCTTTTTTTTTCTTTTTTCTTTTTTTTAGGTTTTTGCAAGGCAAATGGGGTTAAGTGGCTTGCCCAAGGCCACACAGCTAGGTGATTATTAAGTGTCTGAGACTGGATTTGAACCCAGGTACTCCTGACTCCAAGGCCAGTGTTTTCTCCACTGCACCACCTAGCCTCCCCCCAAATAGTTGGATTCTTCTTGCACATGTTTTGTAGATGCTTGAAGAGAACTGGTTAGGTAGACTCATTTCTTTCAACAAACTGTGATGTGGCAGGATCTTAGAACTTCACCACCACACTTGTCCTTCTCTGTAATGACAAATAATTCATTCTTACCTCTGGTGCTTAGATGGGTCTGTCCAGGGTGGCACTCTGACCTCCTGAAGCAGTTTAAGATCATAGTAGGTTTTGGTTTCTTTTTAAATTTCTGCTCTGTCATGCTTGTGTCCATTAAAGCTCCCAAATCTTTTCCTGACAAGTTGTTCTCTTTCCAAACCAACTTCCAATATTTATTTGTTAAACTAAGTTTTTGAGCCCAGTTCAAAGTCTCTTGTGAGAGCCAGGACTTAGAGAAATTAGCAGTATCAGGGGTCAGGATGGAAAATAATAAATGATACCTTTAGATTCCTAATGATTTACAAAGCAGATTCTTTACCCCCATGCTGTGAGGTAGGTGTTGCAATATTTTCTCTCCTCATTTTACAGATGAGAAAACTGAGACACAGAGAGGGCTAGTGATTTTCCCAGGATCAAATAGCTCATGAGTGATAGAGGCCTTCTACAATAGTGATGCCAAACTCAAATAGAAATGGGGGCCACTCACTCATCTGGACTAAAGGATCCTTGTTGGTCACGTTTGGACTTCTCTTTAAAATGTTATGTTATCAGTGCTTTATTGCATTTTTATTTGTTTTGCTGATTATTTCCCAAGTACCTTTGTGGTATGGGATGCCAGCCAGAGGAGGCTGTCTATGTGTTTGATGCTTCTTTCTCCAGGAACAACCCTCTTGTCAGTAAGACCACTCCGGTGGTTCTCCCAACCCACTCCCTCCCCCAACCTTCCCCAGGTGCACCCCGAAGACAGATTTCAAAAGAAAGGTAAAGGTGGGACAGAAGGGACCAGATAGTCAGTGACAGTCCACTTTGAGATAATTGGGTGTAAGATTTAGTTCTATTTGTAACTAGGAGATAGTAGACTGATACTTTTAAGATCTTTGTAATTGTAACTTTGTCCCTTGAATTACAAACCTGTTCACAGACTCAATAGTGAATGTTCCTAAACTTTACTCTGCATTGCCCCCCACCCTATTTTTCTCAGGGCTAATTTGAAGAGGTAGAAATAAGATTGGGAGCCAAGCTAGGGAACTGGGCAGTTTATGACTTGGGCACACACGTAGCAAGGGGGAATGAGTCTTTCCAGGCCTTGGTATCTGTGCTCAGTTCTCAGGACCCTGAAGATATCGGTCTTCCCAGATCCCTTTGCTCAAGAATTTCTAGATCCCCAGAGCCATTTTGGGGATATATCTTTGTGTATCTAGAGGTGAGTGAGGACAGGCATGTCTATTTTCTACTGGGGAATCTGGCACCTGGCGTTGTTATGGCAATGTAAACGTTTATCTTAGCTTTTTGAAATAATATACTATGGTGGAGTAGCAGATAGAAGGCTGAACTGGGGGAGTCCCAGGAAATGAATTGAAGTCCCACTTCTGCTACTTTCTACTTCTACAACCCAAGGTGTAGCATTTCACCTCTTTGAGACTCAATTTCTCCACTTTTTTCTTTTTGCAAGGCAAATGGGGTTAAGTGGCTTGCCCAAGGCCACACGGCTAGGTGGTACAGTGGATAGAGCACTGGCCTTGGAGTCAGGAGTACCTGAGTTCAAATCCAGCCTCAGACACTTAATAATTACCCAGCTGTGTGGCCTTGGGCAAGCCACTTAACCCCATTGCCTTGAAAAAAATCTAAAAAAAAAAACCCCAAAAGGCTGGAAATATAAAGCAAACTTAGCATTTATGAAAGATTAGTCATCTTTTCCTTTAAACTTTCTCCTTCATCAGACTTCCTCATTTCTGCTGGTGCTGCTGTCAGTTTCTCAGTGACCCAGGTTTAGAACCTTGGTGTTATTCTGTGTTCATTCTGGTCATTATAGCTCCACATATTGGGGAAGGGAATAAGAATTTATATAATGCTTCCTTCTTGTGAGGCATTATTCAAAGCATTTTTTTAAAATAACAAATATCTCATTTGATTCTCATAATTCTATAGGGTCTGTTCTGTTTTTACCTCCATTTTACAGATGAAGAAACTGAGGTTAAGTAATTTGCCCTGGTTCACACCACTTGATGTGTTTATCTCATTGGGCCCCCAGCTGCCTCTCCATTATCTCTCACATCAGCCATGTTCTCCCTTGTGGAGCCCTCGAGAGCTTAAATGGACACACTGCAGCTTTCAAATAGGGCTTCTTCTTCCAAGCCCGTCATTATTTCTACAAGGTTACCTTGCCTTTGGGCCTAAGGTATGACCTTGCTTACTGAGCTTCTCTTAATTGTAATCTCCTGGAACATCTTGTAACTTCATGGGGTCAGTCTAGGAGCACAGTATACTAGAACGAGCAATGAATTTGTAGTCAGCCAATACCTGGGTTCATGTTTTGGACTCTGGGCCAAACATTTAAGGTCTCTGTGTATCAGTTTCCCCATCTGTGAAACTCCACTGTATAGGGGATGTTATGAGGAAAGTACTTTTTTGGTAAACTTGAAGTCACCATTGAAATGGGAGTTATCAGATCTATGATTAAATGTAAATATCTTTTTTTTCTAAGGTACTGCACCCTTTCTGGGACCTTAGTTAGTTTGCTACCCAGGGCTAAAAAATGAAAGTGTTCCTATACACAGTGTCCGGGTCTTTGTCCAGGAGGACTGTGTCTGGACATCCACTGACCCCCAGATGGCACCTTTGCCTTGCCAAGACTGGTAGACAATAGCGGCATCTCCAATGAACTCCTGCATGAGAAGTCTTAAGACCCAGAGGGTTAAGAAGCTTGCCAGAGCTCATGCAGTGGCTGAACTGGATCAAGAATCTGGTTCTCTGCTCTAAATGCTGGGTGCTCTGACCAAAAATTCTTCAAGATTTTGCCTGTCTGGGGCAGCTAGATGGTACAGTGGGTAGAACATTGGCCCTGGAGTCAGGAGGACCTGAGTTCAAATGTGACATCAGATTCTTAATGCTGACTAGCTGTGAGTCCTTGGGCAAGTCACTTAACCCCATCCCCCCCCACCAAAAAAAAAGATTTTATCTGTCCTGTCTTCCTGTTCAGAGTTCTTATCCTTCACTGGGGGGTTTCAGTGACTGAATTTAAACAAGCATAGATTGGCATGAGGAACTTTGACTTTTTTCCAAAGGACTCAGATTACCACTTGTTTGTTTGCTTTTTATCCTTTGGGTCAGAGAGACTTCTAGAGAGTGAACACTCTGACATCTACTCTCAGTCAGTCAATCAACAAACATTTATTAAGCTTTATATTAGACTCTGGAGGATGTAAAATAATAATTAAAATTGTCCCTTCTTCCAAGGACCTTCCATTCTAACCCCAGCCAAGGATTCCAAACACATCTTTTTTGAATAAGTTCTTAAGTTAGAAACCCAGAATCACAGCACATTGAAGCTAGACAAGAACTTATTGGTCATCTAGTCCTTTACCTCATTTTACAGAGAAATTAATTTTATTTTCCTTCCACTCCTTTTAAGAATAGTTTTTATTTATATTTTTTGTTTTTACATAATCTAAATTTCTCCATTTACCCCTTCCTTCCTCTTCTCTGAGAACCATCCCTTAAAATAAATTTTAAAAATAAAAAAAGAAATAGGGAGGAGAGCTATACTCCCTTTGCTCTACACATGAATGGAGGAAGAGGAGGAATGTTTCTTCTCTTATCTCTTATTGGAAACCAAACTTGTTCTTTGGGATTTTCCACAATTCATTCTCTAATGTATTTGTGGCACTTTACATTAATACAGTCATTAAGGATATTATTTTGTGTAAGTCTATGCTTCTTTGTATTTATGATGATCATCATTGCTTAGAGTCTAGTAATATTCCATTGTAACCCATTTATTTATCCATTATCCAAAAGGTGCTGCTGCAGATCTTTGGGAGTCAATGGAGCCTTCTTTTTGTCAATGACTTCCTTGGGAATATGCCAGAAGATATGAACATCTTAGCTATTCTATTTGCATAGCTAAAATTTATTTCTAGAATAGTTGTACTAATTCACAGTTTCACTAGCAGTGGATTAGGGGTGCTTGACTTTCTGCAGCCCCATTAACATTGATAATTTCCATCTTTGCTCTTCTTTGCCAATCTCTTTGCTATGAGATATGGAACATCTTATTCTAAAGGACACAGTGAACTTTCAAATAGTACTTATTTTTTTAGAAATGGGGAGTCTATAATCTGGCTCTTTTTTCCCTTGAGCCTTAATGTATGATACAGAACATGCAAGAAATATTTAAATAAGTACCTCTTGTTTGTAGAGTTCTGTACTAGATCCTGGGGAAATAGGGTTTAGATAAACCAAGTTTGGATTAAGACATGGTCCTTATTCTAGGGGCAGTGAATCTAGTAGAGGGATAAGACATCAACACACATTACTTGAGTATATTGGAGAGTGTAAAATCTGAGGGGTAAGGTCATTACTTTGGGGGGAGGTGGTCTAGGGAAGACTTCCTGGTGGCTTTTTAAGTTGGGCTTCAGTGGCAAGGAGTTGGACCTTTTCTTCCTGGTGGAACAAGAATGACTTTCCTTGCTGACTTCTCATTTCTAGCAAGTGATCTCCTGAATCACTTCCCAGTGCCTTTAGTGGGTAATATATAAACAAAGCACCACATAAAAATGCAAGGGAGAAAGAATGACCTCAGTGCTCTCATAAATCAGAAGAAATTTAAGAAATAAAACAAGTTGGCAACATCTCCCTGGAGAGGATCAAGAATTACCAAACTTCTATTTTTCTCCTACTGCTCTGCTTTGTGGGTGGTCAGAACACTCTGTGAATCCCAGAAAATGTCCTATGAGTGGTGGTGGCTACCCTGGTGGCTCTGGACCTCCTCATCAGACAGCTCCTTAAATTTGGCAGACAAGTTGGGGTGGATTACTTTTGTCTCCACCTTTACCAAAATGTTTATTTTTTCAAATTCAGGGGGTTTTCCCTTCACCTTTATTGCTCTTTGGAAACACACAGATTAGTGTCATTTCTTAAGCTCTTTTGGGGGCAGAGATGTATTGATCCCATAAAATAATGTCTGTAAAGAATTGTAGAATACAAGAAGTGAAAAGGAGTACAGAGATCTAGCTTTTTTTCCTCAAGCATAGAATTTTTCCTCTCTGGCATTGTGTTGGATTCTCTGCTTGAAGACATTCAGTCACAGGGAGCTCATTACTGGTTAAAGCATCTTATTCCATTGTGAGATACTGTGATCATTAATGTTGAATATGCAGGAATACTCTTTATTTGATATAACATTAAAGAAAGAAAATTAATTGTTTAACTGAATTACAACTTGTTTTTAAAAGTGAAGTCAGCTAAGACAATAAAGACTTAGTTGTATTAGTGTTTAAATATTATTTTAGTTTCTTACAAAAAGCAAAATCAAGGAATGCAAATTCTGCATCATAACCTTACCTAATTGGGATCTATTCAATGGGATTTCTCCTTAGACCCCACAGAAACACACGAACTTTCCTCTCTTGGGAAATGTGTCCTGTCCTGTAAGTTCTCTGAATTCTAACCAATAATCCATCTGGGCCTCCCAAAAAAGACCTCTTTATGCTCAGGACTGAGAAGATTGATGATGTGTAACAGGACCTTGGGCTAGTGTTCTTACCATAGACATAGCCAGTTCTTGCCCAGATGGAACAATGATATTGCACAGACTTTTGAGGAACAGTTTTTGGCTAAAGGCCCCCCTCACAAAAATAGCAAGCCTCTCAAGATTGTTCATTTCCAACTCATTTCAAACAAAACAAAACCATTTTGAAACTCTTGGTAATACTGGTTTCTTTTTAGAAATAGAGACCCCTGTATTAAGGTTTTATGGAACAATATGGTGAAGAATATATACTACTACTACTACTTCTATCACTACTGCTACTACTACTATCACTACTACTACTACCACTACTACCACCTCTATTGCTCCTGCTACTGTTGCTACTTCTATTGCAGTTACTACTATTGCTATTGCTACCACACCACCACCATCTCAATTACTATTGGCTTTTTGTGAGGCTCAAATGAAGTAGCTTAGAATAAAGTATTTTGCAAATTTCAAAGACTATATTAATGCTAGTTGCTATTTAAAAAATCAAATTCATATTATTAATTCAGTTTCAGTAGTTCATGAACATGATTAACATAAGGACACATTTTGCTTCCTGTCTCTGGGTAGACCTGGCTCTTGTCTAATGAGATCATTGTTTTGTTGGGTGTGCCTGGTAACCTATTCTGGGGTGCCCAGGCATTGAGAAGATGCTAATGAAAAGGGGAGGTATTGCTCTTCAGTATTCATTATGGAATTCCAGAGTTGGAACAGAATCCAGCTGGCCATATAGTCCAAGAACTATACATCATATAGAATCTCCTTTAGTCCTCTCTACAAATGATATTCCAGTCCTTGTTAAAGGAGTGTAAGTGAAGGGGAATCTGTTACCTCTTGAAGTAGTTCATTTTATGTTTTAGACAACTCCAATTGTTGGGAAATTTTTCCTTAAACCAACTGTAAATATCTCTTTACAGATTTTTACCTTTTGCTTCAAGTTATTTCTCCTAGACTCCAAAAAAGACAAGTGTTTTAGATCCATTCCTTTCTAACACAGATATAGCCTCTACCCAAGTTCAGACCTGCCTCACTTCTATCTTGAACTATTCTAATACTCTTCTAATGGGTCTTCTGTTTTTATTCCTTTCTCTTTCCAGTCCACCTTCCAAGTAGCTACAAACATGAGACCATATCACCCTCTTACTCAAAAATCTTCAGTGGTTCTATATTACCCTGTCACTAGCACAGAGCCTTTCACATAGTAGGCACTTTAAAAATGGTGGTTGAATTTAATTGAACTTGACTCCCTTCTCCACATGGCAGCTCTGTAAGAATTAGTAGATGGTTGTAACATCCCCTATGAATTTTTCTCTTCTCTAGACTAAATCTCCTCAATTCTTTTAAATAATTTTTGTATGGCATGGTCTCTCCTTTTGATGATCTTGGTGTCTCTCTTTTGGATGTGACCCAGCTATCAATATTCCAGTAACTTTGTGGCCTTTTCATAATTAAGATATTTTCACTAATGATGCTGATCACAACCCATTTTTATCCTGGATGGTTCTTGTCTGGATTCTCCTATAAATCCTCTGGGGTCTCCCAATGTCCTAGGAGACTTCTTCTAGGTCTCATAATTATGTGGGTCATTTGTTACCTTTAGTTCTTGCTCTTCATCTCTGAACATACCTCTCCCTACTTTTATTAAACCAAAAATCGTTCAGCAGGAATTCTTTTTAGGTGATGGGGTTAAGTGTCTTGTTCATTGTCACACAGCTAGGTAATTATTAAGTGTCTGAGGCCGTAGTGAGCATTTTTTAAAGGACACTATGATAGAGAAAACTTGATTGCATTTAACTTTATGGAGAGGAGCTGACTTTTTTTCCTTTTTAAACATTCTCATGGATCACTTTATTGGGGTTCATTATAAGTATCTGCTTCCTTTGTGGAGAATTATGAATGGAATACCATACTTTTATTTGTGTCCTTTTACCTGACAGCTGGACTCACCCCAGCTTGGATGAATCCAGCTAACTTGTTCTATATAATATCTGACTAGAGAAAGCTTTGGGGCCATCCAGGCCACTAGGCAGCATTTCCAAAAGCCTTAGACCCCTTGAGTCTCCTTTGCTTTGGGAGAACTTTAAAAAGAATAGATTCTCCTCAGGGTGCACTGGTGGGGAGAGGAGAGGAGCTGCCTTGATGCTTCTCCAAAGACAGGGAGCTAAGCAGGCCATGCAGTCATGGCCGAATTCCCCCAAACTGTGTATGTGTATATATATATATATATATATATATATATATATATATATATATATATATATATATATATATAATCTGGTAGGAAGAAAAGTAATAATAATCCAAGTTATTGTAGTCTTTATAAGAATTACTTATGTATTTGTGTGTATATGTGTATATGTAGTTACAATCTCAATCTCTCTCTCTCTCTCTTTTAAGTTTTTGCAAGGCAATGGGGTTAAGTGGCTTGCCCAAGGCCACACAGCTAGGTAATTGTTAAGTGTCTGAGGTCGGATTTGAACTCAGGTACTACTGAGTCCGGGGCTGGTGCTCTATCCACTGCGCCACTTATCCGCCCCTCTCTCTTTTCTTTTTGGAGAGGCACTCAGGATTGGGTGATTTCCCCAAAATCACACAGCTAGTAAGAGTCAAGTGTATGAGGCTGGATTTGAACTCAGGTCTTTTTTTTTTTTAGGTCTTTTTGCAAGGCAAATGGAGTTTAATGGCTTGCCCAAGGCCACAGAGCTAGGTAATTATTAAGTGTCTGAGACCAGATTTGAACCCAGGTACTCCTGACTTCAGGGCCGGTGCTTTATCCACTGTGCAATCTAGCTACCTAGCTACCCCTGAACTCAGGTCTTTCTGACTTGAGGGATGTTGCTGTATCCACTGTACCACCTAACTGCCTCTGTACAATCTCTTTGGATTCCTTTAAGAATCCAGTAAAAGAGGTAGAGCAGATATTCTTCCCTTCATATTCATTCTTCTTCATCTAATAGGTTGAAAAATTGAGTCAGAGAATTTAAGGAATTTGCCCAAGATCACCTAACTAATCCTATAGAACTGGGCTAGAATTTAGGACAACTGACTCCATACCCAGGATCCTGCACAAATGAGTTTAATGATGAGCTGCTCTTCTTAGTGGAACTTTTACTTTGTATGAATGGGGTCATCTGGTGGGTGGTGGGTTTTTTTAGAACAGAGGTTTCTTACCTATTTTTTTTTAAATCATGGTTTCCTTTGGCAATCTGTTGAAATCCATGGATCCTTTATCAGAATCATATTGTTAAATACAAAAAAAATAAAATGCATCAAATAACAAAGTTAACCATTTAAGTCGAAGTACAGTTTGTTAAAATAGGTTTTTAAAAACCAAATTCATGGACTTCAGGTTAAGAACTCCTGCCTTAGAAAGATGAGTTAGTTCTCCACTTCCTGTAATTGCTGGAGGTTAGAGATATCCCCTGATGTGGAGCCCCAGGAGCTGGTGGATAAGATGAAAGGTTATGCACCCTGTTCACCATTCCCCTAATCATGATCTGTGGCCCCCAGATGATGATGCTTCATTAGGTTACATATGGGTGAGTAGAAGGTCCTTTCACTTAATTTCTAACACTGTTTTCTTTTCTTGCTGTATGAAGCTGCTTATCAGAATATGACCTTCCACTGCCTGGGCAACATGAAAGATAACCATTGGTTTTATAATCTATTTGCTTAAATTTTAAATTGCTCTTACTGATGATAATCAGCATTTTGTTTATTTGCATGTGTGAAGTCATTGTCATTTTATATGGTTAGGTTTGCAGATTGGGTCCTCAAGAAGTTGATTATGACCTACCTGGTCTGAATGAAGACCTGGGGCCTGATGCAACCTGAGCTGCCCAGCCTCCTTCTAGCTGGGTGTTAACAGCAAGAATGGAGCTTACTGGAGAGATTAGCTGTTCCATGAAAACAATACACTGCTGTAACCAAAATGTAACTTATTAAAAGAGCTAAGCATAGAGTTAATGAGTGAAATACAAAGTTCCATAGAATTCTTTTTTTAAAGAATATAAACCCATAGCATTTAGTGTCTTTCTCATTAGACCTTGACTTTTTTATTCTTAGTAGTTTTCCATTGTCTGTATCTCTTGTCAAGGAGACAAAATTCTCATTTCTCTCATTTGTTTCACTTGTCTCCTAGGAGTTCAGAGTTTGCCTTAGTGCTGCTCCCTGTGTTTCCCAGCTAATATTTTGATTATTTTGAAGAAGTGATAAGTGTTCATCACTGTAAGAGTTAACTTTCAATTCTCTTTCTATCAATTAGCAAAAGAAGAAAGAGAAAGATTAACTTGCCATCCTTAGCAGCCAGTTCTCATCTTTCCTGTCACTCCATCCACAGAAAAGAAACAAGGATAAATTCAAGCCATATCGTGTCTTTCTATGTTTGTCTGTCAAGGAGAAGTTTATCAGTCATTTTCTTTCATTTTTTAGTCATTTTATTTCTTTCAAAGTTTTCACTATTGCTCCCTCCCATCAAGAGGGACCATTGATTGAATGAATGATCCTGGAGCCACCAGCAGCTTTATAGCTATCTGCCCCTGAAACAAAGCTTAGAGTTGGAAAAAAATCTCAGTTTATAATGAAAAGGGTCACTATCTCTTCTAGAACAAATCATTTTGAAAGTTTATTGTTGCCTTTTGTTTTTAATACCAGTCATTTACCAATAATTCTCCCCGCTCCATGGACCTCTGCTTTATAATAAAATAAAACTGTGAAGAAAAAGTAACCTACAAAGTAACTATCTCACAGTATCTGCAACATGTACATCATCTATTCCTGCATCCATGGTCCCTCATCTTTCTTCCAAGATGAAAGAAGTATGTCTTTTTCTATAAAATAATTTAAATAACATTTAAATAGCAACTAAAACAAGATTTTATAGCTATTTCTATAGTTATCTAGTTCCTTCTACATCCCTGTAATATTGGGATATGAGGTTGGAATAGCCCACTTGGAGTCAGTAGGGTCAAGAGCTAGGATAAATAAATAAAAAATAAAATGCCTGAGAAACTTCTCTCTGACTACAAAAGACAGTTATAGGGTTTTACACAAACATCGGAGGACATGATTTGACTTGAATATGTTTCTGTTTCTTTTCTGTGGATGGAATGACAGGGAAGCTTGGGGAGGGTGGGCAATGCAATTCACCTCGGTTGTTTTTTTTTTTCCCATTTCTCGGCTCCATTCTTCATTCTCTTAAAAGTGTTGGACTCCTAGATTTTCTCATGCAGTTTGGCTTTTAATGACTCTGTAGACTTGCGTTGAAATAAAAACCAAACATTAAGTAAATAGAAATGGAAAAGGCACCTTTTTTTGCCTGTTCCTTGGAAGTTTTTGGGAGATGGTATGGATCCTCTAGATTCTAATTCAACAATCTATATACATGTATAAAATTTCAGCTCCAGAACATGGAACTGATATTTCATGTGTTTGTAGTTGTTGAATTCTATGGAGTTCACTGTCTGACTTCTAGCAGTTTCTAGTTTGCTCTATGCAACCAACATGGAAATTTCTGGACAGTTCTGATTCTGCCTTTTCTGTATCAAACAGACACAGACACACAGAAACACACAGACTCAGACAGACACAGATATACATATACAGACACAGACACACAAACACATATACACAGACACACAGACCCAGACACAGACCATACACCCAGACACATACTTTGGCCTGAAGTGAATGAACAGTCACCCTTTGTAGAATGAAACCTTCAGTAGTACCCACTCTTGACCAGAGTCCTGCTGAGCACCCCAAAATCTCCACAGCCACTCCCTTGTATAGGAGAAAAGTCAAATAGAGCCACATTCTGAAGCCACCTCTCTCAAGAAGAAACCCCACCCAACTTGTTCCCCATTGTACATTTCTCTGAGGGTTTAAAACCAGATTATCTTTCCAATAGATCATTTAATATCCTCCCCCTCAGGATGATGTTGGTTGCTAGTGCTTGGTTGAATTGAAATTAAATAAGACTTTATTCCTGCAGGCAAGGCTTCTCTGCTCCTGAGTTAGAGACATGACCGATTAGAATTCTCTTATCTCCCCCCCCCCCCCCCCCAAGCAGGGGCTGGTGCTGTGCTGGAGAGGTGCTCAGGAGAGAAGGGATTGATTCAATGAATGATTGATTGACAGTGTCTGGACTCTTATGGAAGAGAATCTTTTAGGTAGATATCAAACTTCCATTTCTCTTCTGTTGAGGAGCATGGCATTTTAGCCAGTGGCTGGTCATGCTCATTGTAGCAATACTAAGAGCTTCCATTGATGTAACACTTTGGGGTTGCAGCGCATTTCAAAATTTATGATCTCCTGAGTGGAAGTTTAAAAAGTGGGAATGATGTGGGGACCTCTTCTTTACCCTTTCCTCAGTAAGGCAGTAGGAGCACTCTAAGAAAGAGTGAGTAACTGAGAACTTTAGAAGGAGGGCACAAAATTTCTACTTTTTCTTTGTATCAACAGGGCCTAGTGCAGTCCTGGAACAAACCAACTGGTTAATAAATACTTACTGATTGATAAAGTCCGGCTTTCCAATTTTCCTCAGATTCAGTGAGTTTACATTTAAATGGGAGGGCAGTGTGGTCAGGGAAGAATGAACAGAGATTAGGCACTTGGTAGAAGGGATTCCAGATTCCGGTAAGAATTTGGAGTAGTGAGGAGAGGGGCTGGTTGGCTTGAACTGGAGACCAGAACTTGGGTCCTTGAGCATTTTGCCATCTTCCTTCTGATGAGACTGCTGATCAGGGAGTGGGGAGCTTGCCCTTAGTGATTTCTGATTGAAATGAATCACCCACTGAGATGATTTCAGTGGCCCAGCTTGGGGAGCACTAGGCTGTGAGGGACTTCCCCATGCCTTATCGCAATCTGCGTTTCATTCATGAGCAAATGAACCTTGGCACTGGGGAGGCCAAGGCCTGGCCATCCCAGTCCTGGCAAATTTCCCAGCAAAACTCCAAAAGAAGCCACTTCATGATTCTTCTGGGTATGTAAGGCTTGCCATCCTACTTGGTAAAAGCTAACCGGGGAAATCCACTCTGCCAGATGGCTGATTTGATTTAAAGATGAGGGACAAAAAAAAGGGATAAAAGTCCTGGGTACTTTTTTGTATTTGTTAATTTTGATTGGTACAATTTAGTTTTAACATTTAATTATGATGATGCTTAGTATCAATCTTGTAAATGTGCCTACAGTGCATTTTCCAAGAGCAATAAAACTTTCTTTTTTAAGAAAATTATTTTTATTTATTTTTTCAGTCATAAATAAAGATGGTTTTCAATATTTTTTGTAAAACTCTTACCCTTCTCTTTCTCTACCCTAGGTTAGCAAAGTAATTTGATATTATACATATATTTCCATATTATACACATATCTCCATATTAGTCATGCTGTGCAAAAAGAATCAGAATAAAGGGGGAAAACTGTGAGAAGGAAAAAGCCAAAAAACAAATTTAAAAAGGTAAAATCAGTATGCTTTTATCTGCATTCGAATTCCACAGTTTTTTCTTTGGATGTTGATGGCATTTTCCATTACCGGTCTTTTAGAAATGTCCTTACTATTTTGCTGGGAGGAACTGAGTCTACTACAGTTGTTCATTGCACAATGTTGCTGTTAGGTGTACAGTGTTCTCCTGGCTCTGATCACGTGGGTCCTTTCCCCTTTTTTGTGATCTCTTTGGGATATAGATCTAGTATTGCCATTTCTCATTCAAAGGGCATGCCCCGTTTTATTGCCCTTTGGGCAGCATTCCAAATTGCTCTCCAAAAAGATTGGATCAGTTCACAACTCCGACAACAGTGCATTAATGTCCCATTTTCCCCTTCAGCATTTATCTGTTCCCTTTTCTGTCATTTTGTCAATCTGATAGGTATGAGTTCGTAATACAATAAAACTTTCATAAAACAGGCTACTGTCAGACTTTGTTCCTCCCCAGAGAGGACAAGTATATGGAAAGGGACAATTGTGTTCCTCAGGAATAGATTTGCAAGTTGCAGATTACTGTATGACTGTATTTAAACTTTTTGGTTTTGTTTTTGCAAGGCAGTGGGGTTACATGACTTGCCCAAGTTCGCATAGTTAGATAATTATGAAGTGTCTGAGGCCAGATTTGAATTCAGCTTCTCCTGACTTCAATGCCAGTGTTCTATTCACTATGCCACCTAGTTGCCCCTGCATTTGAACTTCTGGATGTTGAAGCAAAACAAAGTACAAACAAAAACAACAACACACAGGCACACACAAAAAGAACCTCTAAAATTTTCAGTTAGTCATGGCTGCACCCTTGATATGAGTCACAGCAGTCACCGTGATAAGCTTTGACAGTCGGTCTCTGACATACAAGTCCACAATGGTGCCTCTTGTCCCAGGAAATAGTGTTACCTCTGTATGATGTCATTGACATTTGATGACCTGACAGACATCTCCCGGTCCTGAACTAGGTCTAGGAGGATCTAAACGACAATAGCTGGCATATATATTTCACTTTTAAGTTACAGAACACTTCAAATATTATCTCCTTTTATCCTCTTAACCTTGAGAGTTAGATTCTGTTATTTCAGATTTTTTTTTAAACAGTTGAGGAAAATGAGCAGAGGTTGAGTCTTGACCAGGGTCATACGACAATGTATGCCTGAGAGAGTATTCTTCTCTCTCCATATGCCTTTTCCTTCCTGATCCTCTCCCCTCCATCTCTCTCCCTCCCCACATCAAGATATGCATTCACATTGGGCCTATTCTGACATATTCAAACCTCAAAAGACATCAGAGGAAATCCCTCGGTTGGAGAAGAATAATATTACAACTGTGGAGATTCTCTGGGAGATAGAACCGCTGACAGGTGAAAACACCTGCACCTTGAGGATTTTGGCTAGCTCTGGAGAGCATCCCATACTTGCCAGTTCTCATCTGCCTACATAGAAAAGATGCTCCAAAGCAAGACTGTGGCTGTCGAGCCTTTCTCAAATAGGGTACTATTTGAATCTCAGCAATGCTAGTGTGGAGATTGTGAGAGAATTCTCCTTTCTTGTCTGGACTACCAGCTCTCTTGTGCCTTGCTTGATCTCACCACTTTGATCTGGGTGGGAACATTTGTTTTTTCCATTTGTAAAAGTGATAAACTTTGACTCCACAGCCCACTCATTCTGAATCACTCACTTGCCCGGGTCCCCTGGTTGGGTTGAATGCTCTAGACTGTCCAATCTTGCTCCCTTCACAGTAATTCCCGCTCCCTGTCTGTAATAAGTATTCTTTTGGTTGTGATACTCAGACACTGGGCTTGCTTCTCCAGCCTTGCTCTTGGCCCTGCCCCTTCCTGTGCTACCACTCTGGGATGGCTCATGACTTCACTGATCCACTTTCTCAGCTCTCAGAATGATCAGTTTCTGGTTCTTGGATGCTCAGTCTTCACTCATTTCTGAAAACCGAAGCTGCACTTGGGGTTGAGATCTGTACCACTGCACCAAGCAGTCAACACGTGAGGTCATTTGTTCATTTGGGGTGGGGGATTCAGAACACTGGAAGATCTGTGTTCCCGTAATGAAACAGAAGCAACTGAGGAGTCCAAAATCAGGCCTCAGCCGCTATATTGTAGGAGGGATCTGCTTGGCAGAATCCCAGACCACAAGCTTGGACCCGGCACCTGAGAGTGTTTAGTGTTATTCAACATTTGAAATTTCCTTTCCAATATCAAGTAGACTGCTTGTTTTGTCATCTGGTCCAATATTGAAACAGCGTTAGGCTTTTTTTTTTTTATTTGTTTGTTTCCTTGCCTTCAACTTTCAGTTTTATTTCCAAGCAAAATTTTTAGAATGGGAAGGGATCTTAGAGATCATTGAGTCCCACCTTCGCATTTAACAGATTGGGAAAACTGAGGCACAGAAAGAGTAAATAGCTTGCCAGGATCACACAGTAAGTCTGAGGTAGAATAATATTAATCTTGGTCTTCCTTATTCTAAATCCTCCATACTTTTACCTGAAGCCTGAAATCCTTCTACAGAGTTGCTATTCTCTATTGTGGCCTTCCCTGGAGGTCCTTCCCTTAAGTGAATCTTCTCTTCCATTTAAATGTAAACTCCTTGAGGGGAGGGACCATTTTGACTGTTGTATTGTATTCTGAGGGCTTAGCATGGAAATATTTAAATGTGTTTTCATTTATCCATTCAAGTCTTTCTTTGAAGATTTTGCAGGATCCAATCAATCCTTACCTTTGAATCCAACCCATTTCATTCAAGGTTAGCTCTCATTTCTAGCAAGTTTTTCATATAATAAGTCTAAATCTGCCCCTTGGACAGCCTTCTCCTGTTCCCCTAGCTCCAGAGCTCTGTTCCTGGGGCTGACTGGTCTCAGTCCTTGACCTCATTCAGTTAAAGAGAGTCTGCTTTTTCCTAAGCTTTCCGTTATCAGGCAGTGGGAGTCTTTATGTAGTTCTTTGAATCCATTAAAAAAGTTCTCATTTTTCCATGAGGATTGTGTATTAGAGAGGAGTCTGTTCTTTGGACACTTTGGACTTTGGGTGTTTTGTTTCTATATTCTTCTTTGAGACTTCATTGATTATTAGACTGGGATTTTTCTTTCTTTCCTCCCATTCAACTAAAGTTCTTGCAAGGAAATCACCAATCCTTGTATAACTTGTTTAAAAATTATTTTGTGGACATTTGTGTTATGCTAACCACCATCCCCACCCCAGATTCCTTGCCTGTATAGAATTACTTCTGATGGAAGCACTTCAACCGAAATAATTCAATGCTGTTGGAGTATTGATGAAGAGGTGGGGTGGGGGGAGTTATAACTGGGTGATTTAGATACATTTCCTAAGATAACTTTAACTGAATAGAAGAAAATCCTTTGTGGTTGGACTGAGATTGCATATAGGAGGGAGTGAAAGAGTATTCTCATCTTTTCTGTCTCTGTCTCTGACCTGGGAAAGAAAAAGTCAAGAGAAGTTGTAGGGAAAAGGTGGCTTGAGGCTACCTCTCCAAATGGTCCAGAATCTTCCTGAAGAATCAAGAACCTCTTCTTCCCAACCCAATTGAAGACCTCAAGACCCTCAATCTGATACCATTTGAAGCCTTTCCAGAAGGCCAAAAAAAAAAATAACAAAACCTCCAGAAACCTATGTATTTTTAAATTGCAGCTACTGGAGCTGTAAAGCTTGAGATTTTTATACCTTTCTGTGTTTCTCCAGATGTAATGCATCCTTAAATTTAACTGCCATTTTGGCAGAAAAGTGAAAAACCAAATTATAACACTAGGGGCTCCCTCCTGCTGACTGAGGTTGCCACAGTTCCTCAGAGCTTCAGTTCCCTTTTATATGAGATGACATTTATAAACTTTAAAATGTGGTACAAATGCTAGTTATCATCATTATCATCATTTTTATTATCTGTAAAATGGGGCTAATAATACTTACACTGCTTTATCTCACAGGGTGGTTGTTGTGAAAAACAAACTTGTTAATTTAAAAGTATTTTAGAAATGGAAGTTGTTTTTATTGGTCCCATGAGTCTGTGTGTCTTCCATGGGGATGCTCAAAGATCTTTTCCTTCAAGACCCTGAGCTCTAAAGTGTTTGCCAGATTGTGTATTTGGGCTTTGAAATCCTTTGGGTTGTTGCTCTTTCTCTGGTATCTAGAAGATGATTCCCTTTCTCTCTCATACAATGGGATTTGTTTGTACAAAAGAAGAGTTGCCTCAGTTTTCTCTGAGGTGCTTCTCTCTGGGTTTCAAGATGAACTCAAGAGCAGAAATACCTTAGAAAAAGGCAGGGAAAGCTCTTACATTGAGAAGGGGACACTCAGATAGTTTAGAAACCACAGGGGTGCTTTAGGGTAAAATCAGACTTTTTTTTGACCTATCTAGGGGTCAGGAATTTAGAGATAGAAGTGAGTTTAGAGCTCATTTCATTCTGCAGAGGAGGAAGTTGAGGCCCAGGGAGATTAAGTGTTTACCTGGATGGTGTGTGGGTAATGAGAGGCAGTATTCGAATCCAGGTCTTCTGACCTTCAGTCCAGTGTTTTTGCTGCCCCTCCACCAGATTGTCATGGCTGCATATGATTTTATGTAAGAGGTTCTGTGTAAACCCCAAGGATATTACCATATTGGTGTACTGAGATCGCAACAGAAAGAAGAGAGGAGGGATTACAAGGTGCATGCCCAATCTTTGATGGGCTGGTCAACTCCTGCTCTGGTCTGGATCCGGGTCCCATTGCTTGGGGGCAGATCTGCAGTAATGTTTTATGTCTTTTGGATCTTGAGCAGGAGGGCACCAAGCAACCAGCTCCAGCCTGGCATCTCAAGAGAGGCAATGAGTGTCTGCCTTTAGCAGATAGAGATTTTGCATTCTGTGGGAAAGGCTCTGGCATTCCCTTATTCGCAGTGTTTATCCCTCATTTCAATGGCTGAAGCTGCTGAAGCTGCTGAAGCTGCTTGAGCATTCATATGGGAACTTCCCTGAATCCCAAAAAGGCACCCTCCCCCCAGGTAGATGGACCTCTGGGGACCTTTGGGGGTGAGGGAGCTCCAAATTGAGAAACAGAGCCCAATCCAACTTCTCTAATGAAGAGGTGGAACCCATTGCCACAGCTGGCCTGGAGGATGGAAGGAGTTAGACCAGTGATTGATCGCTCTTTCTTGTTACTTGTCCTTGCTGGCAGTCCTTGTCCTAAACCCCTAAACCCAAAGGTGGTGCAGGGCTTTGAGATGAAAGCTTTCCGGGAGCTGTCTCAGGATTCTTGATGGTAAGATTTCCCAGCTCAAAGCAAGAGGGTTTGGTTTGGAGTTTCAGTAGACGTTTTCTCTGGGCCGATAGTGAAGCTTTATTTCAGGCAACTTGTGGTCTTTTGGGGTTAGGAAAATCATTTCCTGAATGTAAGAATAGATTGGAGATATGTGGTGGATTGAAGTGGAGAGAGACCAGGCTCTGTTTGCCACAGACCTCTGGCAAAACTAGAGGGTTGGCTTCAGTGATCTCAAACATCCCTTTCAGCCATAGCTCTGAGAAGTTGGGGAGTTGTGTCCACCAGAGATGGATAGGAGGTGAGTGACTGGATGCTTTGAGAGAGAGCTTATGATGCAATAAAGATACCCTGGGGTGTTAATGCCCTCAGGATGCTGGATTATGAAGTCCAAAGGGTTTTCCAGCTTTGGTTCTTAATTCAAACAAGGAGATTATATACATGATTTCCCCGTAGAAAATTCTTTCTTCATATTCATCAATAGACTGTAAGGCTCTTTAGAGAAGCGACTATTTAGTTTAGCTTAGCACAGTGATTTTCATGTTATAAATATATAGAAATACACACATACGTCTCCAACAGATTTACTTTTAAAAGAGGAATGAGGGTTTATTTTTTTGTTTTTTGTTTTTTTATTTTTGGTGGGGAGGGAAGAAAGATGGAGTACATGATAGAAAATAAATACAGATGTAAGCTGTTTTGCTAATTGTTTTATAACTACAACAAACTAGTACATAGGAAGAACAAAAACAAAGTGACAAAGGCTTAATGTTCCCATGGCAAGAGTGAAGAAGGCAGTTTCTAGTATCTGGAAGGAAGATGTGTCCTTGTGGTTTGAATGTGTGGCTGGATCATCAGCATGCTCGAACAGAAGGATTGTAGCATGACCCTGGGAGAAGGAGAGGATGGGCTTGTGAACACGCTTCTGAAGGGCATCTTCACCATGAACATTAGGTTTGCTTGTTCTTCTTGTCAAATTCTTTCTGGACCAAGCAGTAGATTGATAGATCCAGCTATATCTCCTCTAACATGTCTCCCTTTCTATCCTGCATGGTGATGCTGTAGGGGCTGCAAGGCTTGGAGGAAGCAGCTGCCCTGCCAGACTTGGCCACTCCAGTTGGGCATTGCAAAGCCTAACGTAACAAAGGTCTAACATAAATGTTTGAGCAATTCTTGGTGAATTTAATTAAATCACAGTGTTTGGTAAGGCCATCCTGAGGGAACAGCTCAATGTACATAAGCCATATCCTTGCATTGACCCCTCTACCAGCATATCCTTCTCTCTTTGGGAGATGAGGGAGGAGATTGACTGTGATGTGGGAGAGATATGTGAAGAACAGGGCCAAATGGTTCCTGACCTCAAAGAGTTTCCTCTATATTGTGATGCCTTACATGAAATAAGTAATGACATAAGAATGGCCTCCTGAGATGTCTCCTCTTGGCTTGTAACTTCTTGAAGAATATGTTGGAGGAGGACACACTGCTGCGTCTGTGGTGGGTCGTCAGGACAAACCATGTGAGATTCATCAAGGTCATTGCCATCCCAGTCTGGTAGGGTCGGGGCATTTTTATCCACAGTAACTTTCAGAGATCATCTGCTAGGTCATAGAGAGCTTGATGCAGGTAGTGCCTATGCTGATGAAATGATGGATCCTAGGTGTGACCAGCAGGTAGCCTGTAATCAAGCGTGCCACGGTGTGTTACTGAACATTCAGAGAAGAGATGGATAAATGTAGCTGGTGAAGTGGTGAGGGGAAGGACTTCTGAAGGGAGCTAACTTTAAAGCCTGGGCAGGACTTGGATAGGTAAGAAAGCAAGGGAAATGCCACAAATTAGACTTGTGAGCTGCAAAATTTGGATCTGGATGTGCTAAAAGGTCTTCCCTTTAGAATCCAGTGACTTTTGGGATGTCACCTTGTCCAGACCTCTCATTGTATGTGGAAACTGAGGTCTGCAGAGGGTGGCCTGCTACCATCGGCCAGGTGTAGTAGCAGGCAGAATCCAAAGCTGATTCCTCTGCGCCCACATGTAACATGTGTCCTCCTGCACCATGCATGTTTTTCTGTGTTTTATCTTTGTTCTCCCATCACCAGGGATGGTGTCTTGCCCATAGCTAATGCTTGGCAAATTCTTGTTAAATGCACGAACGAAGTTGGTGGGGGCATTTTGTCCCAAATCACATGTGAGATGGAGAAGTCAGGAAGCAATGCTGTCTCTTGCCATCTAAATCTGGCAATAATCATTCAAACAATTCTTAACTGAATTGAGAGAGGGACTTAGAAAAGGCAAATGCAAATGGTCATCCCCAGATGCTGCCTTCAATGTCATTTCTGTGTTGAAGGGGCCATAAAATCTGGCCAGCGGGAATGCATGGAATGTGCATGGATTTTAACTACTTATATACCAGTAAAAATCCAATGGCTCTCTTTCCTTCCTCCTATCTCTTCAGAGGTAAAGCCAAATTGGACTTTTGAAATTTACAGTTTTATACCCTTTAGGGTATTATGCAGCTTTCTATTGTGTTCAGATTTAAAATTAGATGTGTGCCTCTTGTAATCCTTTCCAGGAATTTTTTATTTTTCATTACATTTTTCAAAATTAATATTTCTTGATTTGATATCACCTTCATATCCCAAAATATTCTCCCACCCTCCCATCCAAAGAGCCATTCCTTATAACAAAGAATACAAAAGGACCAAAAATCATTTTAGCATAATTGACATACCAGTCAAATCTAATAGTATATTCAATTTTCTACATCCATTTCCTCTTACCTCTGCAAAGAAGAGAGGGAGGGGAATCTCCTCCTGGTGGTCAAACTTGGTCAGTCAGTCTCATTTTGTTTACATTGTTGTCATTGACGTGTGTTTTCCTAGCTTTCTAGCTCTGTGAAGTTCATGTCTTCCAAATAGTCTTCACAGGGCTGTGGTAGCTGCCTTTATCCTTTGAAGTCCGTGTAGGCTGCCATGCCACCTTTTTGAGTTGTAAGTGGGGAAACAAGAGTGCTTCCATGTTTTGTGGAGCTCTCTCAAGTCCCTTAAGTTCATTGGAAAATACAACATGTGGGTCTTGGAATGAATGAGAGATTAGAGCAGGATCTTTAACTCATCGAATGCAGGTGGGTGGCTGTATGTGCTCAAAAAAAATAACGGACTGAAAGCTTTTGATGTAGATCTACAGTTCTTTGCCCCAGACAAAATTAACTTTTAATTCCATATTCCAAGATTTATGAGAATGGCCAGAAAGATATGGCAAAATTTATAGCTTCCCCTGTGATAACTTCATAACTTTGTAAATGTGGTGTCCTTGTTGAAAGAACTTTCCTCCTGTAATTTTTATTAAATTGGAGCAAGTACCTTTGCCCTTTAACTATCCAAACATCCGTAGTCTTAAAAATAGAAATGGGATGACCTTATCTAAAACAAGCAAATAACAACAACAACAACAAACCCTCCATGCCTGTCTTGTGATGTTTATAGAACTTACTCACAGAAACACTCAGGACAGTGTGCTTTTGAAATTTGAGTGAGATTACAGGCTTTGAAGGATTGCATTTACTGTGACATTTAATCATTGTTTCAAGATTTATCACGATTCGGTTTTCATAAAACTTTTGCAAATGGAAATCTCCCCCAGAAGGTGATGGCAGTAAGGGTCCATAGACAGACCTGTGAATCAACACCAAGAAGACTTAACATTTTTTACTCTGGGAAAAGGCAATGACAAGTGATTCAGTTGCCTGTGGTTCCACATGAGAGTCCTGTTATTTGAAACTATTTCCTCTGCAAATTGAAGCAACTTCTCTTTTGCAGAAATTTAGATCTTTGTGTACTTGCCCAAAGAAAAAGGAGTTCAGGGACCCAGCAAAGACAACAAAAATATTCCCAGTGGCATTAAAAATATTTCAAAGTAGGTAAAGATTGGGGTGGATCTAGACAGTGATCACATTTGGTTTTCTTTGCAACATTTGGATTATATAAGGAAATATAAGGAAAAAAGCAAGACGTGAATGTGCTAGGAGTTTAGAAAGTCGATGTTGTTTTGAACTAACCCTAATAAATAAGTATCCCTTTCCCCACCCCCAATTTTCCAAGATTTTTATTTCAAATCCATGACTTGTTCTATTTCTTGAGGTATTAGATGTGCTTGTTTTGGAGTTGGAAGAGTTAATTAATTAGTTAATTAAATGCCTAATTCTAACATTTATTGATACTTTCTGCGTGTAGGACATTGCACTAAGTTCAGGAGAAATATAAATGATAAATAATTAAGAGAGTAATCTTTTCTCAATGAGTTTATACTCAATCTAATCCAAATTACAAGACATTTATCCAACAAAACATTGGACTAGACTTTGGATATACAAAGACAAATCAGAAAATCATTTATTGACCTTATTGAGTTTTCATTCTATTCAAATTATTTAATACTACAATACCCTGGACATGGGTGAATTGTCCAGTTCCTATTTCACAGAGGACTTGGAAATGCAGGAATGTTTCTCATTTGCTCCAAGAGGGCGCAAAGGATGAGAAGAGTTTAGAGCCCCTGTTTTTGGACTTGAAGTGATATGCTGATGCCATGAGATTAAGGCAGTGCTGTTCCCAAAATCTAATGTTAAATCCAGTGGAAAGTAGGCATTTAAGAACGTTTTCCTTATGACCATGAATACTTCATTTTGTGTTCTCTTTAGCACTTGAAACTATCACTTATCAACTAGAGATTTCTTAATCTGAGGTTGGTAGAAGGGGAAAAAATCTTTACTGAAAGTTAGCATTTCCTTCAATTATGAATGAAAAGAAAAATATACCATTCTAAGAAAGGTTCCATTGGGTTCATTAGACTGCCAAAGGTGTCCTTGCTATAAAAAAAAGGTTAAAGTATTTTACTCCTCTGTATATAGTAGATTGCTATTACTACTACAATTACTACTACTACTATCACCACCCATGACTACCATTACTGCCACAATTACTACTACTTACTACTATTACTGCTACTAACCACCAACTACTCCTACTCCTACTAACTACTCCTCCTGTTCCTGTTCCTGCTCCTACTCCTATTCCTACTGCTACTACTACTACTACTAAGTATATAACTCAGTGCCATACACTTAATGTTTTAGGTTCTAGGCAACTATCTTAAGAACATAAATTACTGAGAAAGTGTTGATCTATATTGGTGGAGGGAATTTCAAAATCATGAGTTTTCCCCCCAATTTTAAGTCTGGATCAAAAAAAGATGTGATAGGGGTGACTAGGTGGCACAGTAGATCGAGCACTGGCCCTGGAACCAGGAGTACCTGAGTTCAAATCCGGCCTCAGACACTTAATAATTACCTAGCTGTTGTGGCCTTGGGCAAGCCACTTAACCCCATTGCCTTGCAAAAACTTAAAAAAAGATGTGACAGATGGATCAAGGATCTTAGAACTGGAGGGAAATTCAAACATCTTGTATTCCGACCCTCTTAATTTTTGCATGGGAAACCAAGGTTGGTAATGGTAAAGAGCCTTGCCTAAGGTGAGAAATGACTGAGTGGTCCATTTAGTGGACCATATATTTCAATGCTCTTTCATTGGATGAAACAGGGTAGGCAGGGGCTCCTTGCTTTGGACTTGCTTCTTGAGTCTGCAGAGTGGAAAGAACAAAATTTAAGACTCAGAGCCTGCATTCAAATCCCACATCTCTCTGGTGGCAACTTGTATAATCTTAGGCAAATCATTTAAGCACCCCGAGGTTTCAGTTTCTTCATCTACAAAAAGAGGGAGTTGGCTAGATGATCTCTAAGGTCCTTTCCAATCCAAAATCTATGACCCTATGATTCTTTCCCTCCCATCAACCTTAATTTATTCAATTTATTCTATATCTTAGGAACCTGCTATAGCCACCAGGCTAACCAGTCTCATAATCTGTTCCTGATAATATGATACTTAATATATCATTTCTTCTAGATGATGAATTTGGAACATAATCAAATCCTTCAATGACTTGATCGAAGGAATGACTGGAGTAATGGTGGAAGTTTGTGTCCCTTTATCAGACCTGTGGAGAAAACATCTCTCTTGGCAGCTGGGGAGGCTTCCATAGCCTCTCAAATCTTGGCTTCATTGACACAACTGCTTTCTATAATGTAGGAGGCTTACTTTTTGCGTTGTTCATGGTAGGAGAGGCCTCTTGGAGAAGACAAGCTGTGGGTTCCCACAAAATAAAACAATAGAATAAAGTCAGGGGCTGCATGGACAGTTTCTAGAGGGAATAGGAAGTAAATTTTTTTTTTTTTACATAATTATAGAATTTGGAAGGAAACTCAGCTGCCACCTAATCCAATCCTTACCCAATAGTCATTTGGCTAGCTTTTATTAAGCATCTTTTATGGTCTAGGACAGGTGCTAATTGATGTAGCATCTGGCCCCAGTGAGCTTATAGTCTAGGGAGGGACGCCATATAAATGAGGATGGATGATCAAGATACAGACAGGTTGAATGTTGAGGGAGGTAGGAAGATTTGGGAGGACTGGGATTGCCAGTCTAACTCCCTTAAATGTGATTGAATGGAGTCTGCTTGGAGGCCTTGAAGATGATCTCCCCACTTAGGGAAGCCCACTCCACTCTGGGGCAACTTTTCATGTGTAAGTTTTTCTTGATACAAACCTAAATTTTCTCTTGGCCACTTTCATGTCTCTCTTTCCTTCTGGCCTTTAGAGCCAAACAGAATAACTCTAATCCTTCTTCCCTATGATAATCCTCCAGATACTTGAAAGTCACTCTTGTGACTTCTTTGAGTCTTCCCTTGTTGAGGCTAAACTTCTAACTAATCCCCATGGCTGGAATTGGGACCCTTCACTATCCTGGTCAGTTTTTTTGCAGTGTTGAGAAGTTCTAGAATCAGATATAGTGGGAAATTAGGGCATAGGCCCATCTGGTGATAGAGATATGTTGGCATCACAGAATTTCAGGCTAGGTGGCCTTCCCCATACTTGTCTGAGAAATCCCTTTGTCTAAGTGCTCTGCCACATGGCCATGCAGCAGTGGAAGTGCACTTCTACCTCTTACTGAGAAGCCTACTACACTTTGGCATCATTTGAATTCTTAGGAAATTTTCCCTTCCATTGAGCCTAAATTCTTGGCTCTGCCACTCTTACCCATTGTCCCTCCTTCTGCCCTTGGGGTCCAAGCAGGACCAATCTAATGACTCTTTCACAGGACAGAAGCTTGAGGACTGTTGGGTATCAGATTAGCCTCTTCTTTTTTCAGGCTACACAGCTCCAGTTTGTTCAGCCTCCCCTTGTGTGACTTGATCTCCAGAGAAGTCATTCCTCTTCCCATTTGTCAGCAGGCCCTGGCTTTCCCGAGGAGCCTCAGCATGCTCCTTTTACAGTGTTCAGGGCTAGCCATGGTCTTCTTGCTGAGGTCTGACCAGGGCAGGGTGCTGAGGCCTCATCACTTTCCATATCCTGGCGTCTTCCTCTCTGAGGCCAGCCTTATCACCCAGATCATTGACGCCCTGGGCTGGCAGGCCCCTAAAACCCGTAGGTTTTGTACAGCTGAATATCAGCCCCACTTCCCATATTTGCTAGCTGGTTTAAGTTCATCCTTAGGAAGTGGCACATTAGGAGATTTGATTCCAGAACTCAATTGTGATATCCAGATCATCCCTGCTAGGTTTGTGCCAATTGATTAAACACACACTCAACACCTGCCATGTCCTGCTTGACTCTGGGCTCCAGGGGCTTGGAGAGGCCAAAAGGAAGCTCTTCAATTCTCTGGGGGGCTGGGAGGCAGCCTGCATTTCCACCAATCACTCACGAAGCATTTATTATGGGCCTCTTTTGGATCAGAGACTGGGCTGGGTTCTGGAAAGCCAAAGACCAAAATAATACAGCCCCTGCTCTCAGAGGTGACAGGAGGAGAGGATGGGCATTGGCCACTGGCAGGCCCAGGAAGAGTTCCTGGGAGGAACTGAACCTTGGGGAAGGTGCGCCAGATGTGAGATGTTATACTCTGTCCTGGCCTTGCTATCCACACCACTGACAGGTTATTGATGCAGATGTTCAGGACAGGTTCAGATCCCTGGAACATTCTAGTCCCAGGAGAACAGAGCAGGAACCCAGTTACTAAGGAACTGGAGTCCCAAGGTCAGAGAGTTAGTGGCAGCCTAGCTCCGGGCTTAGCTGGAGAACTCTCCTGCTTCCCGTGGCCCAGACATGGTGCTGGTTCCGGAGCTGGGGGAATGAATGAAGCCACATTAGGGTAGGGGTGGTCCCCTGGGCCCAGCATGGGTGTGTAAAAGGATGCAGGAGGAGGGAGCCCAACAGCGTTGGGAGGGAGGGCTGAATTGAGTGTGTGATGCTCACCCACATAAAGTCCTGTGCCCAGTACTGGCTTGATCTTCAAACTAGAAATTGGGCTGTGTGACCAATCAGCTTTGCTTTGCTCCTGTGATCCTATGGGCTTCTGTATTAGCATGCGCCACTGAGGTGATTGGCTCTGCATTTCTAGGCCCCACATCTGTAGCCATGAGCAAGCTACACAAGGAATTCTGAGTTTTAGAGTAATCATGAGGTCTCTGCATCCTCCAGCTCTGCTTATATGATCAGTGGTCCTAAATTGCCTCGTTGAATCTCAGTTTCCTCATCTGTAAAATGAAACATAGAATACCTGTGGTCCTGACCTCCCCCGAGAGCTAGAGGTTCAGATGAGATAACAAGGGACTTTGCAGTCTTTATCATATTAGATACTTGTTTTAAAAGGGAAAAATGACATTAGTACATAAACTTCAGGAGAGCAGAGACTGATGGTTATCTAAACTTTGTGTTTCCCTTAGCATCCTTAGCTTGGCATCATTCAACACACATAAGGCACCTCCTGATGCTAATTGAATGTTTTATACTATAAGGTTTGCCGACTTAATTTGCCCCAAACGTTGGAATTTCCAGGATATTTGGATGATTTTGGAATATTGGGACAATATATTTAAAATTAAGGTTGTCTCTGAAAAGTCGAGGACATGCGGTTGTCTTGTCTTGTGCCATCCCATTGGCTGTTGTGTCAGGATCCTCCTGCCAGGCTTGGGGGCAGTGGCAGTCTGTAAACATAGGTGTGGGCTTTCCAGTCACTGGATAGAAGGAGGAAACAAAGATCCTGTTCACATTCTAGTGCTTTCCAAGATGGGTGGATAAAGATCAGAAATGGTCATCTAGGGTTCATTCTCTTGATGCAGGATGGATCTCTGGGCCTGGTGTCAGGACCACTGAGTTCAAGTGTGGCCTCAAGACACTTGTTTGCTTGGCTCAGTTGTGGCTGACTCTTTGTGAACCCACTTGAGGTTTCCTTGGCAAAGATACTGAAGAGGTTTGCCATTTCCTTCTCCAGCATGGGTTTTTTTTTTTTTTTTTTTTTTTTTAGCAGATGAGGAAACTGGGCCAGACAGAATTAAGTGACTTGCTCAGGGTCACATAGCTAGTAAGTAAGTGCCTGAGGCCAGATTTGAACCCAGGAAGAGGAGTCTTCTGACTCCAGACCTGGTGCTCCATCCTCTTCACCACCTAACTGCCTTTTATTCCATCTGCCTTAGTTTCTTCTGCCATAAAATGGCATGATATTCGTGAGGGACTTAGCATAATATTGTGCTAAGTACTATGGTAAATGCTTGTTTTCTTCCTTTCCTTTAATTCTCATTCCTTGCCAACTCAAAAAGAGAGCTGTAAATATTTTTGTATATGCTTAGGATTTATATTTCCCTTAAACTATCCTTCCTTTAATTCCTCCTATTTTCCTGCTGATTGTTCATGTGAGAGAGAGTATGTGTGTGTGTGTGTGTGTGTGTGTGTGTGTGTGTGTGTGTTAGATCAGATAATAGTCAGGTTTCAGCTTCTTCCTTGTTTGTGAATGTGTGTTGCTGCTGTGTATATCCCCTAAAAATCCTATGAAAATGTGTCTGAATCCTAAGTGGGAAATCTATTCATGGCAGCCACAACAAATAACACAAGGGACTTTCCCATGCTTGTTGGCGTCCAACCTCCACTGCTGTATCTGGAAGTGAATCTGGGCAGCTGACCCGCCCTGGCCTATTTTTGGTGATTATTGACTTCCCATGGCCTGAATGGGAGCTAGAAGGGCATCAAGCAGGAGTGAATGATCACTCCTTTCCCTCGTGGTCCCTGGTTGTTCAGCCAGATCTCCCCTTATCTGCTGCACTGGATCTCAAAGCCACTTTCGCACCCTCCTCCTTTGCTCCTCCTCCCCTCTCTAAAAATGAGTCAAGTTCCCTTAGATCCTGGGGCCCCGAACTGGGGAACAGACAGATGATTCTCTAAGAAATTCAGCTTTGAGGATAGAGAAGGCAGGAGGGAACATTTGTATTACATATGTTCAAAAAAAGATTCATTAGTGGGCTCTTTGAAGTGTGCTTCTTGCACAATCCAGTATTTGTTTATCAGTGGGAGGAAGGATACTTATAGTTCTTCAGTGTGATGGGAAATCATAGGGAATGAAGATAGAACATCCCTCAAAAAACATATAAGTTAAATAGGAAAATAGGATCCTATATAACACGCCTGGCGGCCTCCAGAGCCCTAGCCTGGGATTCATCAAGTCACTCATTCATTTGACAAGCTTGACGTTTATTAATCACCAACAGTGGGGCAGAGACTGACTGGAAGCCGGGGAAGACAAAGAAAAAAATTAAGTAGTCCCCTCCTCAAAGGGCTTACTGGGGTAAAACTGTACACAAAGGTAGAAAACTCACCCACCCCAAACCATCCACAGAAGAGAATTTCAGGGGCAAAGATGGTCAGAAAAATCCTCCTGGAGGAGTGTTGCTTGGGCTGAACTTTGAAGGAAGCATCCAGGCCCTTAGAATCAGGAACCAGAAAATGTCTTGCAAATTACTTGGTCTAATCCTGAAATAACCAAAAAATAACCACACACACAGCTGGTGTGTGTAGTTAGTTAAGAATCTGAGGTCAAATTTGAACTCAGGTCTTTACTCCAGGGAGGAATATTTTAATAGGCAAATAACACATGAGTTTTCTTATAAAAATAGTTTTGATCTCAGGAACTTCCTAAAAGGGTCTTGAGATATTACACTGTGTGTGATATTTCAATAAAATTGGTTTCTTTTTTAATCCTATACACTTATATTTTTTGCACTTAAAAACATTATGCTGAGAAGGGATCTGTCGACTTCCTTGGACTCTCAGAGGGGCTTATGGCACACAAAAAAGTTAAGGGTTCTGGGACATGTTACTCTCTAAGGTTGTTTCCAGTTTTAATTTTTATCATCAAAAATTCCCAACTCATGCCTCAAGGGTCCTTGTTCCACTGGCATTTCCTTCGTGCTACTCTGGCCTCAGCCATATCTTGGTTGTATTGAGCTGGCAGAGTTGTTTGTATTTAAATGGCCTTTTTTATTTTACTTCTGGTTCCAGTGTCCTGGTGGACTTGTCCTAGATAGCATTGGCATGACTGTTCCAATTGCAGACCTCACCAAATCTATTTAAAAAGAAAATCTACTACATATTAAAATTAACAGTATATTTTATGAAAATAACTCTTTTCCAAAGGAAAAATAATTTTGTGAGAAGTGGCATAATTTTACATATTTTTAAAAGACTCTTTAATTCCTGGCTTAGAAGAGAACTGGATTGTCATCTGCTTCTTCACTCTATTGTGATAATGTTGTTGAAATATAGGAAGAAAATCTGACCCCACCCAGATAGAAAGCTGGAAAAGGGAGGACTATTTTAATAGGCATATCATGTCTTAGTTTCCTTATAAAAGTAGTTTTGATCCCAGGAATTCTCTAAAAGGGTCTTGAGACCACCTTTGAGAACCTCTGGCTGGAGGAAATCATCTTGCTCTTTACTTCTATGAATGTGTGCTCAGATTTTAGTCCTATGTTTCACAGAATTAGTCAACCTTTTTATGTACTGGTACTTGCAATAAAGGCACAAAGCTTTCCTTTAGCTAAAAGAAAATAGTGAACTTTCACAATAAAACTATAAATAGAATCTTGAGTCATAGATTTGTATTATTCTTTGTTGCAGTTTTCAGTACAACTTAATCTTAACTACAAACTAGTTACACTTGGCTCACTCAGCCAGGAGATCTTGGTCTATTCACTTAACTGTTTTTCTTATTTGGGGATAATAATAATTTTAAAAAATAATAAGCAAGAATGAGATGATACTAATGTAAGTGGAAAAATATATAAATATATATTTCCTATATCTCACAGGTTACCTCTCAAATAAGGCAGATTATATGATGAAAGTACCTTGTAGCCATAAAACATTACATAAATGAACACTCCTGGTTTTGTTATAATTATATACTCTGTTAATCTCCTGAGCTGATGCTGCCAGCGGGACATCCTCCATAAAGCAGAATTCTTTGTGTGGGAGGTACCCTGAGCTAGGCTGACTGGCAGGCCTTTCTCTTTCCTCCTCCTCCTCCTCGCTGTGCATGACCCAGTGAGTCTGGCAGGTGCTGACAGTCTGAGGGCCATCCTTGACTCAAGGAAGGGCATTCCTAGGATCTTGTGGCCACATCTTTCCTTGGCCATCACAGACTCAACTAGCCCACGAGTCACTCAGCTGCCTGCAGGGATTCTTGCAAACAGAAATGGAGGCTTACCAGCCCACCACACAAGCCTCCCAAAGGTGTAGAGCAAATGAAAGAGATGGCTCTTAGACTTCTGGCAGGAAGCGTGGTTGGCTGGCCTAAACTCCCATACAAAGTGTTTCAAGGAGCTCTCCTGTGTGGGATGATAATGGATATGTACAGGTAAATGCTCAAATGGATCTCTCATCTCTGAATGTGGGCATTCCCTCCAGTGGTGGACATTGCAGTCCTCTTATCCATCCATGCCCTCTTATGGACATGTCATCCAGTGTGTTGGGAGCTCTCTCTGTAATGGTTTTCACAATGCTTGGCAAAACTGAAAGCCTTGATGTGTTTTAAAACTGGCAAGGCACTTTATAGTTAAATGATTTCATTTGCACCTCATAACAGCCCTGTGAGAGAGGTAATCTAGACATCATCCTCCATTTTATAGATGAAGAGACTGAGACTCAAGTTAAATCACTTGCCCATGAGTATCAGAGGTAACCTTTGAACCTAGGACTTCTGGCTCCATGGTCATCATGGATCTTTTGGTAGCCAGGGATCGTTTGACCTACCTGGCCTCATTGCAATCATGTCACTGTTGTTCTTGGCTTCCATCAGGTGGGACTTGACCCCAGTTATTCCTGACCTTGGGGACCACTATTTCATGGTGCCTCTGGTTGAGATGTATCATAATAGAGATAGCATCGGCAGTTTAACACAAGATAATCAAGTTATTAAGCACATATTATATGAATAACAAAGTGCTAGGCACTGGGAATACAAAGATAAAATCATCTTCTGCCTTCTGGGAACTAATAATTTAATAGAGGAGATGAGAAATACTATACATTATATTGAGAAGACAATTCAAGGGAAAAAATTATTCAAGTTGACCTGAAGAGGGAGTGATCACTTTGTTTGAGGGAAATCTGAAAAGATTTTCATGTTGAAGTTGAGATGAGTTTAGTCTTGAACAAAGGGGAAAGGATTCAATGACTGGAAATGGTATGTCATGGATAGAGAGTTGGTTCATCTTAAGGCTTGTCCTCTGAGACTGTGGCATGAAGAGAGAGAGAATGGGATTTTATAGATGAAGAGGACAGGACAACAAGGAAGAAGTAAAATGGTCTAGTTTGGTTCACCATTATGAAGGAGACTAGTGTGGCATGGTTGTGAGGAGCTTTCAATGAGACTCTGAGGAGTTTGCAGACTGTCTTTGATGAGCAAAGAAGCCAGGCTTTGTTTGCCTTGGTGTTTAGTGATGGAGTCGACTGGGGAAGTGTGCTTGTACCCAAGATGCTGCATAACTTTCCAGGGTCTGGTGGACGAATTCTTGAGACTCAATTCTGGCTTGGGATGATAGATTTGGAGCCAGGCCACCCAGTTCAAGCACCTCCTTTTACGGAGGTATGGACTGAAGACCATAGGGTTAAGTGAATTGCCCAGGCAGATCTGTAGCTCCTAGCAGGGCCATGATCTGAATTAAAAGTTTCCTGACAGTGAAGTCACAGGAGAAATTTAAATAAAAATCATCTTTGTTCTCCATATTGTTTGCCTTCACTTAACATTCAAGACAACTTTTTTTAAAAGAGTTTTACAACTCTTGATCAAAATTAATGGACTTACTCATTCCATTAGTGCAATAATCAAGGACAATTTTAGAGTATCTGTGATGGACAATACCATCTATATCCAGAGAAAAAAACTGTGGAATTTAAACAAAGACCAAAGACTATTCAATTTTTTTTTAGGTTTTTGCAAGGCAGTAGGGTTAAGTGACTTGCCCAAGGCCACACAGCTAGGTAATTATTAAGTGTCTGAGGCCGGATTTGAAATCAGGTACTCCTGACTCTAGGGCCAGTGCTCTATCCCCTGTTCCATCTAGCTGCCCCCCAATTTTTTTTAAAAGTTGTTTTATGTACTACATGATTTTTCTATCTCTAATATTTTATTTTTTCCTCAAGGATATGATTTTTCCTCTTAACACATTCAATTTTGATCTATGTATAGCATAAAAACAATGTAAATATTATTAGTCTGCCTTCTGTGGGGGGGGTGGGGGAAAAATTCAAAACCTTACAGAAATGATGGGTAGGAACTACTATTGTATACAATTGGGAAATAAATTATATATATATATATATATATATACATACATATATATGTATATATATATATATAATATAAAGAGTTTTACAACTCTACAATCTGAGTAAATATTGAATGATCACTATTAGCGACCTGCAGGACAGTGATTCCCAGGTTTATTCACCTCTTCTGGTTTTCAAATAATTTTCCTAACATTAGATCCCCCTGTCCTGGGCAGGGAGTTGGAGAAGCAAAGGCTCATCATGGAAATAACATGCATATATCAGTGCAAGGGATGCTTCATGTGAGGTTGGAGGCCCAGGGTTTGAAAACCCCTCACATGTTGGAAAAGCCACTTCACTCTTCCTGGCCTCAGTTTCCTTATCCATAAAAAATAAGAGGATTGGACTAGATGACCTCAAAAGTCCCTTCCAGCTTGGAATTTATAATCCTACCCGGACCACTGGCATCACAGTCTCAGAGGACAAGCCAGATTTGGAATACAATTGGTCCTCAACTAGGTTAGTTAAAGGAGAGAGACCTCAGTCTGTTGCAGGCCTATATATACCAGGGCAACAAGCCTTTGTATGTGAGTGTGTATATATGTATGTATCTCTTTATATACAAAATATATATATGTATATATATACATAAAATATACATATACAAGATATATATAATGTGCAATATACTATATATATAATACATATATGTATTTCTCTAAAAACTCCTTTTTCCTTTCCCCTTCCATATAATTCTGCCTTTCTAAAGGAATTTCTAGTTCTTTGAGAATAGAGATTATGTCATTTCTCATATTTGTACTCTATTTTGAATTTCTTATAGCACAGTATACTATCTGGCACACAGTAAGGCCTTAAGTGGGCCTTAAGGATTGGGTAGCAGCTAGCAGGTGGTAGGTAGCAAGGTGGCCCATCCATCCAGAGTTGATGAAGGGGCAAAGTCTTCTCTTCCTCCCCGGGGTGAAGGACTCAGAACTCTGGAAAGGAGATCTGGTGCTCGAATTTGCCCAACTGGTTATTGCCAACTGTCCTCAGGCTGGAGGCCTCATTAAAGAGAGGAGGAGCTGAGGAGACTAAGTCTGGTGCAGATCTAATCCATGGTGACTGTTGGTGAGTCCTGCTATAAGTCAGCTGTCCCTCCCTCTGGCCTGGGGGTGGGGGCTGGGGGGAGGGAAGGTCAAGCTCAAAAAAGCAAACTGCAGATGAAATTATCAGCTATTTTTGCAGGCTTTAGTCAGGGCTCTGCAGCCCCTGCTTAGGTATAAATAACTAGCCTAAAGATATCTGAAAGGGGATGGGGGAAGCATTTATTACATTATGATCTTTAAGTCTACAGACATCACTTTGGAGGCACAACTTCCTCCTGAAACATCTGATCATGGCCTTCACCGAGGAAGTGAGTGACCACAATAAAAGTGGTCACCCCTTCTTCCTTTACAGAGAAACTGGGGAGCCATCAGCCCATTAGAGGGCTTTTTTTAATTTTTAAATTTGAGCATTTAAAGTTTGAGTTGAAAGTGGCATGGGGAATGAGCCCTGTTCTCTGTCCTGATCTCCCACATAACACCCTTTTATTTGCCTTCCTGCCTGGGCTCCTTCCCCCATCCCCCCCACCCCCACTTCCCTTTTTCAGTTGCTTTTTGTTCATCACCAGAGACTGAATGGTGTATACATGTAAATAGATCACCGATTCTAAAATTTATTGATTGTATGACCTTGGGCAGGTCACTTAGCCATTCTAAGCCTCAGTTTCCTTACTTGTAAAATGGAAATCACAGGATTCCAGGGAGGGTAGTTACTTTAGCAGCTCTCTACTAAAGAATGGCCACCCAAAGAAAATTTCCTCCATGACAGACCTCTGGTGAAGAGGAACTCCCTCTAAAAAAACTTGCCCTACTTGTGCATTTAGATGTCAGATTGTTGTCAAAAACAGAAACAAAAACAAACCAGAACAAGGTCTATAGACCTCTACTTTGAATAATGTGTATTGTATAAAAGTGACTTGTTATCTTTTGAGACTTTATTGGAGTCCACAGGGAGTGAATAAATGAATAAAAAAACAATCTTTGAACACTTAGTATGTATAAAATGCTACCTATAGAATATGACCAAGCCTAGCCAGTCCCTGCCCTCAGGGAGTTTATGTCCCAAGAGGTAGACCACACCCAAGGGGAGGGTTGGCTTATTAGGAGGGACATTTTGGTTCTTCTGGTTTGCTCTAGTTCTAATTGCTTTATCACAGAAAATTCTTCCTCTGCCCCTCTAAACTCAATGCTGTCTCTTTCCTTCTGGCCCCTATTTTGTCTCAGCCAGACTCTAACCAGCCTCCTGGCTGGGGATTGTCTTCTATCAATACTATGACTTCCATCCGACCAACTAATTAAATTCCTCAGATCAGATTTGGTTGCTCCTTTGGTCCAAAACATTCACTCATTCCTCACTGTTTACAAATTCATTAACCTGGCCATCCAGGCCCTCCAATAGATTCTGACCCATCTTTTGCAGCCTTAGCTCATAGGCGCCTCCTTCCTCAATCTATTCTTCATTCCTGGCTAGCTAGATTGCTTACTCTGGTCTCCCTTGCTTGGATGGGCAAGGCTTTCCTCTACATTTCATTCTAGTGAAATCTTGCCCTTTCCTTCACTGCCAGCCATGAGATCTTCCCTGATTCCTCATTCCTTCAGATTCCTTCCTTGACTCCTCACTTGTGACTAGTTTGAGAGTTTTCTGGGTATTTGTATTAGATTGCAAGCTTCCTGGAGGCAGCAATGAGGTCTTGTTTTCTTGCCTTCCCAGCAGCTAGAAAGATGACTAGGCTATGGTTATTAAAGTTATTTTATCTGATTTTATTAGGTGACTAGTATTATATTAAATTTTGTTTAATGTTATATTATTTTGGAAAGTACCAACATTTTTACTGTTTGTTCTATTTTTTTTTTTGGTAGGGACTTTTGTTTTCACTGGTATAGGAAGTAAACTCCTACTAAGAAATATCAACTGTTGTGTACTTTTGGGTCTTAGAGAGCTGCCTGGGACTGGAGAGATTGAGCCAGAGACAAGTGTAAAGGTTGGGTTAGAGATGGGAAGGAAATCCAGCTCTGGCTGGATCCACTGGACCACCTGCCCCTTTGTCTGCTCAGGCTGGGAAACAGGAACAGGAGCCAAGAAAACCCAAGTTCAAGTCCAGCTCCTTACCCTTACCTGCCCTGACAAGCATTTATACTCTTTGTGCCTTCATTTCTCATCTTTAAAGTGGAAAGAATAAATCTCACCAGATTATTGTGATCATTAAACAAGATGACTTGTAAGCACTTTGCAAAATGCTATCTTTTTTAATGATTAAAATAGTATAAAAATTGTCTTTTTCTAGGTCTTATTAGTCTTAATGATTAAATGTTCCCCTACTAGAATTTTTTTGTTGGCAAACAGGGTAGTAGAAAGAGGGCTGGATTTGGAGCTGGAAGACCTGATTTGAACCCCTGGCTGCCTCTTTCTATTGGTTGAAACTTAGCCAGTTCTGTAACCTGCCTGGGTCTCAATTTCTTCACCTGTGAAATGAGTCTCAAGTCAGGAAAAGAGGAATTGTTCCCTATGTTTTATCCACTGACATAATACAAAGGCCAAGGGCAGACTGAGGGTAGAATTCTGAAGGCCAGATCAGGCTTCCCTGGGACTTAGGTATGAACCCAGGTCTGCAACTTATCACCTGTGTGATACGTCGGTCATTCTTCTTTTCACCTCTTTTAAAAAGTTTACTCATTTACATTTGGTTTCCAAGAGTTGGTCATATATATGTGTATATAAGTATATAATTATATGTGTATCTGTAGCTATCTATCTATATATGAAAGACTATGTGTGCCTATACATAAATCTAGTTACAAGACAGATTATATATGTATATGTAAAGAATGCTCCCCCAAAATGAAAAGGGGTCCCCACTTGCAATTTTGACTTGTTATAACTTTGTCCTAATCAGGGATTAGATAACAAAATTACATAGTAAGATAATTTTTTTCCTAGATTAAAGGTAATATTGTCTTTGGTCTTTGTTCAAACTCCACAGTTCTTTCTTTGGATACAGATGGTATTCTCCATAGCAAATATCCCCAAATTGTGCCTGATTGTTGCACTGATGGAATGAGCAAGTCCATCAAGGTTGATCATCACCCCCCTGTTGCTATTAGGGTGTACAGTGTTTTTCTGGTTCTCATCTCATGCAGCATCAGTTCATGCAAGTCCTTCCAGGCTTCCCTGAATTCCCTTCCTTCCTGGTTTCTAATAGAACAATTGTGTTCCATGACATACATATACCACAGTTTGTTCAACCATTCCCCAATTGAAGGACATTCACTTAATTTGCCACCACAAACAGGGCTACTATGAATATTTTTGTACAAGTGATGTTTTTACCCTTTTTCATAATCTCTTTAGGGTATAGACCCAGCAGTGGTATTCAAGCATCCTTTACAATTGTTAAATTGTCTTGATTAGGTATCTAAGTGAAAGGGGCCTCACCCATCCTTCTGCAGAGGTTTTCTGCAATAGGGGAATTTCCAGTCACTTAATATAGAAATACGTTTAAAATTTGTTTAGGTATGATAGTATATATATATATATATATATATATATATATATATATATATATATATATATATGTTTGCCTATATCTATCTAAATGACAGATTATATGTTTGTGTGTATATGTGTATATTTCTTTATATGACAGACTCTGTGTGTGCGTGCATGTATGTGTGTGCATGTTTCTGTCTCTGTTTCTTTCTGACAGAGTCTTGGAAATCTAATGAGAAAAGAACATTCCCTGCCTGAGGTTCATAGTCTCTCAAAAAACTTAAGACATCAATTTGTAGATGAGGAAACAAGCCTGAAGAGAATTTATGTATCTATTTGTATATGTGTGTATCCATGTCTATATGAATTGAGAGATGTGTTGAGATACATATATATGTATGTATATATATGTGTATATATATGTGTATATATATATATACATATATATATATATATATATATATATATATATATATATAATCAATGGAAGATTGATTAGTCAGTGAGGATGACAAGAGTATTTTTAATAGCACCAGATAATTTTTCCATTGTCCACATTTTATTGCTTACTCCTTCAATGAATGGTAATTAAAAAAAAATTGCTATTGGGTAAGGCAAGTAAAAGCTTGTGGTCTGAGAAGGTTCATTGGAACAAAAAAACTATAGCATTATTGATTGAGCTGAAGTGAGGTCTCTAACACTGAACATTTCCTGTTTGTTGATTTCATGATAACCTTTGAACTAATTGAATGACTTTATTGAGGTTTAAGATATCATTAATGGCTAGTTAAAATTACATAGTAAATGGTTAATAGCTGTTTGTTGACATTGCTGGTCAGTGTACCAATTTGATGCAAAAATGACTACTGAAAAATTGTGGTTTTAGGACAGGGGTGGGAAACCTTTTTTTCTGTCAAGGGCCATTTGGATTTTTATAACATCATTCCTGGGCCAAAAAATTATCAACTTAAAAATTAGCCTAATATATTTGGTCAAACCTTTAATTAATTTACCCTTAAAAACCTCCTAAATTTATTGAATTTGAGTCCTGCCTGAGATTACCTTAGCAACACCAGACTAAATGATTTCATGGGCCTTTTAGGGCCCATGAGATAATCCAATCTAATTGGATTAGAGATAATCCAATCCAATCTAATCTATTCTATAGAAGAAGAATAATTGAGGCCCAAAGTGGAGTGATTTCTCCAAGGCTACAGGGAGAATTGGTGACTAAACTGGGATTAGAATGGAGGTCTTAGATTCTTATCACAAGAGGTTATACATTTCAGGGAAATGGGTAAATTGGGAAGGGGTTGCAGAGACATACTTTAGGAGGGAATTCAATGGTTCTATTAGTCATGGATAATAAGTGAGGAAATTGAACTGGATGGGACCCTACAGGTCATCCTGTCCAACCCCTGGATTTTGGATGAAGAAGGTGAGAAGACTCAGAGGGATTATGACCTCTTCATGGTTATAAATGTAATACTCATACCTGGGAGTCTGTTGGTACCATGTTGCCTCATAGGAAGGAAGATTGAGAGTTGAGTTGAATTGGGATAGGACTCTTAAATGAGGCTGGAAGAAACCTTTGAGATCATGTAACTCCATTGTCTTGTTTTAAGAATGAGGAAACCCAGGATCCAAAACAAGGGACATGAACATGAGAGTGTATGGCATCTCTTGGTGGTCGCTTCAAGACCAGAAGCCAGTTCTTTGGGTCTTGGTCCTCCCTGTCACTGCCCTGGTTATTGGTCTTGGGAAAGAGGAGAAATGTCGGAGACTAGACAGTAGAGCTGGCAGAATCCTAGGAGACTGATCCTTCCCTAAGCTAATAGAAAGATAGCCTGCTATCTTAAAATAACCATCCCAACCCCACCCTGACTCAGTCATTTTTTAGGGCAACAGAAGGTACAGGGCCAAAGGTGACACAGATCTAAGGCTATTGCATACATACACACACACACACACACACACACACACACAAACCTGAGATTTCTAAATCCTGGCCTCTTTCAGCTAAGTCTTGCTATTTCTTTCTGCCTTAAGTGACTTTTATACACAGATTGGTTTAATTAAATTCCTCAAAGATCTATTAAAGCACACCTACCTATCCTGCCCTAATCTCTGCTGACTTCCAGTCTCTCATCTCCACCTACCTTTCTGACTTCTGGAACTCACCTTTGAATCTGTTGTAGGCCCTTATCACCCCATACCTGCATCACTGCAACAATTACTGGAGGGTCTGCCTCAAGTCTCTTCCTACCTCAGTCCATCCAAAAGTCATTTTTCTTAAAAGATCAATCAGATCAAACCATGGCCCTACTCTAGCTTTTCCAGGAGCAAATACAAAATGTGCTTGTTATTCAGGGTCTGTCACCACCTAGCATCTCTCATCCCTTTCTAGCCTTCTTACAATTTACCCATGATCACTTACTCTTTGATTTAGTAACACCAGCCCCTTCTTCAGCTACTGATCTCCCTGGCTTCCTTTAAGTCCCAACTAAAAATCTTACCTTCCGCAGGATTTCAGTGTCTTCCCTCTGTTTAATGATTTCCTATTTACCCTATGTCTATAGCTGACTTTATATAAATTTGTTTGCATGTTGTCCCTCACCCCCATTAGATTATAAGTTTCTTGAGGGAAGGGACCATCTTTTGCCTCTTTTTTGTATAGGCTTGTACAATGCCTAGAACAAAGTGCTTAACAAATTTTTATTGATTAATTGGCATTGTTATTGACACTGATCTGCTCTCCAAAAAGCTTACATTATAAAAGGGGATAAGATAAATACTCAAATAAACAAGCTCAAGGGGATGTGGGGCGATTTGATTATATAGCAGCCACCCACTTAAAGTACTATTGGAAATTTGGGAGAGAGCAATCTCTTTTATTCCACTGGTGGCAGGCAGAGTTGTTTTTCTTTATAGTGTTTTTGTCCTTGTGTAAATTGTTTCTCCTGGTCATGCTGATCTCACTCTGCATCAGTTCATATTATCTGGGATTCTTTGACATTATCTTTCATCTTTTTTTATATGGTACAGTAAATATTCCATCATATTCATATCTGGATAGTTTGTCTAGCCATTCCTCAAATGATGGACACTCATAGTCCTTTGCTTTTTTCTTTTACTTTTAATCATTTCTTTAGGATCTGGAAGTTTGTCTTATTTAATTCAGCTCACTCTCTCGATTTCTTTTCATTTTGAGTTTAAACTACTAGTACACCAAATTTGTGTGTTGTGTTATATGTATGTTTGTGTGTGGTTTCATTTGATTCCCACACTTCTACCCCCTTTTCCATGTTTATATGTACTTTTCTCCTCATGTACCCTAATTATGAGAAATAGCAAGTTCTACTCCTTTCTCTTTTCTACACAAATTCTTTCTTTCTTTCTTTCTTTCTTTCTTTCTTTCTTTCTTTCTTTCTTTCTTTCTTTCTTTCTTTCTTTCTTTCTTTCTTTCTTTCGTTGTTTTGCAAGGCAATGGAGTTAAGTGACTTGCCCAAGGTCATACAGCTAAGCATCTAAGATTGGATTTGAACTCAGGTCCTGCTGACTCCAAGGCTGGTGTTCTATCCACTGTGCCACCTAGCTGTCCCTTCATGAATATTTTCCTCTTTTTTTCCTCCCTTCTTTTATACTCTAAATACTGATAACAGAGCCCCCCCCCCCCATTTTTCTCATTTAACTACTTCTATACCATTTAAAGGCATTAAAGTTCTGAAGGGACACTTGTCTCTTCTTCCTCATTAAAATGTTAGAATTAAATTACATACAACCCCTTCCTATAGTTTCTCTGGGCTCCTGAATTTTCATTTCAAAGATCTTAGTAGCAGACTTTTTATCAGGAAAGCTAGAAAGTCCTCTATTCCATGAAATGTTCATCTCCTTTCGACCCTCCAGGTTCATATTCAACTTTGCATGGTCAGTTATTCTTGGATGTGGACCAGGATTTCTCATTTTGTCTTTTAAGTTCTTTGTTGTCCTCCAGTTTCTAGATTTGATGGTTATCCCAACTTGGTCTTAACCCAGGTCACCTGGATTCCAATATTGATCTCCTCATCTTGGAATTAGGTCTTTCTTGGATCTTTGAGGTTCAGATTTGTAGAACCTTTACTGTTGTCTCAGGACAGACAGAGTACTAAGGACCTCAGAGCTGCCGGGCTCTTCTACCCTTTACTATTCTAGATATGAGTCTTGCATGGGCAGCTACTCTCTGGGGCTTCCAAAGTCCCTGCTCTAGATTCCAAACCACTTTGGGGATTTCTGACTACTCTGAAGCTTTTGTCCCTTTTGTCTTTGACCTATCTCTCACTGTACTGAGAGACTACCTGCTTATTTTATTTTAAAATAAAATAGGACCTTGGCTGGCCATGAATTTGCTAGATTTCCTAATCTGTGTGGGGATTTCTGCCAGACTTTGGCTATGGTTCTAGGGTGAAAGAATTTACAAATCATAGTTTACATTGAATTTCTTAATCATTAATTGGTCTACTATGAATTTCAGGTCTTAACTAGGGAATAGATATGTGCCTACTAGCAGTCATTTCTATTTGTACTTTTTAACATGGCCAGTTATCTGGCAGAGTTGAGAGTTGGTTGAAAGAAGACAATAGTTCTAATTTTACCCAACTCTACAATCCATTTTATCCACAAGACTACCATGGAGATTTTTGTCAGATGCTTTGCTGAAATTTAGAAAAACTATGTGAACAGCATCCCCTATTTATTAAACTTGTGAAAAAAAGGACTGCAGTTACTGTGACCTTCCTTGTTTTTGATTCAACCTTGATAGTTCTTAGTGACCATTGCTTTTCTTTTTAAAATAGCATTGAGTGTTTCAGTAAAACATTCAAGAGTTTTTCAAGAATAGAAGTCAAGTTCACTGGCCTATAGTTTGCATATTTTGCCTTTTTTTTCCCCTTTAGAAAATTGTAACATTTTTCCATCCTCTGCTCTTATGAAACTTCTTTCATTCTTTATAGTTTTTCAGAGGATACCACAGTATTCTTTCAAAGAATACCATCAACAATCATAACTAATTTTTTTTCTGTATCCTGAGATGTGGTTCTTTCAAATCTGGTGACATGAATGAACTCATTGATGGCAGCTAGACTTTCTCTTATTTCCTCACTTTGTGTTTCAACTCCCTTGTTAACTATTTCTTCCTAGTCTGAATATTATCTTCCTTGTGAAGAGAGAATAATAGCCAAAAAAAAAAGATGTGTTTCTGCTTTTTTTCCATCAGTCTGCTATTATCACTCTGTCCATCCTTGGTTCCATTTCTATTATTCTTTGATCTTTTGCTGGCATCCACCAATGGAAAGATCTCTTTTCATTGTTCTTGGCATTCATCACCAGATGAAGTCCTGCTTGACTTTGCTATCACCCAGTGGGGCTACTGATTCTCTTGTTTTGCCAGCTTTCTGGCTCCAGGGTGGGTTTGGGGGACAGAATTTAAACACTGACTCTTTTAGAGCTATTGAAAGCCAATGTCATTGTGAATGTTCGGAGTTATTTCTCCTATCTCCACAGGCAGGGATTGGGGGATGTGGGTCTTTATAGCCCGGGGTGTTTTCAAGTGGAAAAGTAAAAAGTACCAAGTAAAGTTCTCTGAACACAAGAACAATACAATTCGGAACTCTTTCTAGTTCATATATGGTTCCTACTGTCTGTGCATGAGCAAGTCTGCATCATGTTTCTAAGAGGGAGAGGAAAAGAGAGGGACATGGAGAGGGAGGGAGAGAATGAGGGAATGTGTGTGTGGGAGGGGGAGAAAGGCCAAGAGATAGAGACAGAGATGGAGGGCTGAGTGAGGAGCACGTAGGCATGCTTATCCTGTCAGAAGGGTATGGTTGTTGGGGTATAGTCTCTGTTGACATTCTCTTGTGTTGCACATGTCCATGGGGAAGTGCTTGGCTGTAAGCTTTGGACAGGGAACGCCCAGAGATGATGACTGTGTGTCTCAGGGTCAGAGAAGGCTGGATCCTTGATTGACTTTCCCAACCATTTGTCATTAATCCTTGTTTGTCAGTGTTGGAGCAACTAGCTGGGATTGGGCTGTTCTTGAAGTACAGTCACCGGCCCTCATGTCATTCCTAGGGGTGGAATGCTTCTGTATCCCCAGGCTCGGATCTTGTGGCTACATCCATCTTTTCTCTCTCTGCATGGGTCCTGAGGTTTCCCTTCTGTCCTTTGAGATGCATGCTATACGTCATCAGGGCTCCACAGGGAATGTTTGGGCCTCATGATCCAGCCTTGGGTTCCAGGGCCCTCCCCGGCTGTTTCTGAAGAATCTTGCCATGGGAAGCAGGCTCCAGAAGTGCAGGTTCTTGTTGGTACAGGGACTGTCTCCTTCGTGAGAATGCCTTCACTCTAAATCACAGCTAGCTTTTGTGATTTCACTTCGGAATTCATACCTGAAGAAATTCTCTCTTGCGGGCACAGTGATTACTGGTCCAAATGGCATTCCATGATGTAGAAAGATCCATCGCCCCAAGGAACTGGATGATGGATGGTGCCCAGCAATAGCATTGTAGCACCAGGGTGAGTAAATTAACTCGTAGAGCTTGCTTCCATGGAGCTTATAAATCTAATGGATGAGTAGACACATAAAATGGGTGACGAAATACAGAAAAGTAGGGTAATTCAAAGGGGAGGGGGGAAGGTCCCAGTAAGTGCCAGGAAAAACACGAAGAGGAGGAAATCATTTTCCCTAAAAGATCAAAAACCCTGAATAAGCAAGCTAGTTTTAAACCATAATGTTAAATGGCCGAAGGAGGTTTGATGGGACACCTGACCAGGTGATATTCGATTTTTAATAATGTCTTCAATTCCTTAATCTGAGGGAGAAACTGATGAGACCCTCTAGCAGAGAATCAAGGGAGAGACAGAAGATACTCTTAGTCACAAGTCCTTCATCATATAGAAAACTCCTTGATGAAGAATGTAGAACAGTGTCATTCTTGTAGGAGCTGACCTCTAAGAGCTTTTCTAATAGGTGCCATGCTGTATGAGCCTGGCATGCTTTTAAGTCATTGAACATTATGGCACAGGCTCTAGGAAGCATTGGGTATACTACATATAATTAGGAGTTAGAAGACCCAAGTTCTGGATCCCATTTGTTGGACATCAGGCAAGTCACCTAATTTACCTGAAACTCTACTCTGACAGTTTCACTGGCTCTTAAATGAACTTATAGGTTAGGGTGATTATATATAAATGACAACAATTTTGATTACAACTATTTCCAGATTATCCTCCCCCTTAAAATATTGGGGGAGGAAAGGAAGAAGTTAAGCAAAAATAAATGACTCAAGTTCAAGTCACTCTGCCAGTGTCTATGGTGTTTTGCCTCCATAGTCCTGCATCTCCAATGACTATTTCTACATTAAAAACCTAGGAATTGAGGCAGCTAGGTGGCGTAGTGGATAAAGCACTGGCCTTGGAGTCAGGAGTACCTGGGTTCAAATCCAGCCTCAGACACTTAATGATTACCTAGCTGTGTGGCCTTGGGCAAGCCACTTAACCCTGTTTGCCTTGCAAAAAACCTAAAAAAACAAAACCAAACCTAGGAATTGAGTACTCAGTAGTCTTTCCAAACTCACTTAAAGGAAAGAGAGAAAGTAAATCTATTATAATAGGAATTAGAAGCCCTTGGATTTACTCTGCCACTAACTTGTCATGTAACCCTGGGGAAATTACTTTCCTAATCTGGGCCTCAGTTTCTCTTTATATAAAAACAGGAAGAACAGACTAGATAGTAATTAAGGGTCATTACAGTTTGGCATTGATTTTGAGGTGGGGGGAAATTTTTCCAGGAAACATTCACTTTTTACTTTAAGTGTATATTGGATCTTTGTGTCCTCAGGAATTTTTTCTTCTTTAAATTTCTTTCTTTCTTCCCTCCTCTTCCCTGTCTTTTTGGTTTGATTAGATTTTTGCATCCTGGATGGCTATTTGCCGGTGATTCATAAAACCATGTAGTACTTTGAGTTTGCCTGGGAGACTTTAAGTGGCACAGATTACATTTAAATTGAGGCAGTGGACAAGTTTTTGCAACTCTTCCTGAATCCCATGCAGTTAAGTGGTAGCTTGGACTTTGTATAAGGATTGCACACTACCATTGCAAGCAAGTCATGTTGGAGGACTAAGGTATAGCAATTCATCCCTGACATATAAACTAAGAACCTTTAACTCATTCATTCACTTTGACTTTAGTGGCTTTATTGGTGGGCAGTAATCTTCCAGAAACATTTTAGCTTTGATCAGTCCTTTTGAGGTGGGCCAGAGATGGAACAATTCAACGCAAGTAGATAATAATATTCTAGGCACCCAGTGACCCTTAATCTCTCAGCTCCCCTCCCCACCAAGTGATAATGATTTCTTTCTTTTCACATCTCTCCTAGTACTTGCTGGAACCTTACTTTTCTGCATATCATAGTCATTTGTGTAGATTTATAAGCTCCATGAAAGAAAGGTCTTCGAGATACTTCTATATATCTGTACCAATTTCTATACCGAACCCTAGCCCTAAATCTACACACACACACACACACACACACACAAACATATCTACATTTTTCTTTCTCTGTATCTCTCTTTATATCTGTCTATCAATTTCATATACATCTCTATGTATTTCTGTCTCTGTTTCCATCTTTATCTCTATCTCTTCTTTCAGTTCAATTAAATCCAATAAACATTTATTAAGCTAAGTGCTGGGGGATGCAAAAGGAGGTAAAAGACAGTCTCTGGCCTTCTAGAGCTCTCATTCATCCTTTCTCTCTCTCTCTTACACACACACACACACACACACACCCTCTCTCTCTCTCTCTCTCTCTCTCTCTCTCTCTCTCTCACTCACTTGCTCACTCTGCCTAGTGAAACTGTTAGAGTAGATGTGAGTTCCTTTTTGCAGAAAGAGAAAGTGAGTTTCAGGTAAATTAGGTGACTTGCCTGATGTCCAACACATGTGGGATCCAGGACTTGGGTCTTCTAACTCCTAATTATATGTAATTTGCCCAATGCTTCCTAGAACCTGTGCTATAATGTTTGTTGGTTTAAAGGCATGCCAGGCACACACAGCTGCCCAGGAAATAGGACTGGGAGGGGGATAAAGGGATACTGGGTTCCTGTCACACCCATGTGCTCTCCTCCTGTCTGATTCCCCAGAAGTCTCTCAGAGTTTGGCAGAATCAGGAGATATAATCCCATTAATTTCCCTCCTGGCCCTTAAACCCTGTAGCATTGTCTTCTGGACCTCCCTTGCGGACTTCAGTTTGGAGCAGGCGAGAAGGGAGGACTTTTCTTCCCATGTAATGATGTTTGACTACTTGCTGGGGGAACAGTTTGTATTGTTGCAGAGTTTTTAGTCGTAATGGTTCCCCTGGGTCTCATTTGACTGGGGTGGTGTGTGTGCCACCAGGCTGCTTCATTTTGGCTCTTCATGGTAGGGTCTTGGGGCTTAGTGGTCTGACCTTGACTGACAGCCCAGGTGACTTGTGGGGCATAAAACAGTATGGGCTTGGGGCAGCTAGGTGGTGAAGTGGATATAGCACCGGCCCTGAAGTCAGGAGTACCTGGGTTCAAATCTGTCTCAGACACTTAATAATTACCTAGCTGTGTGGCCTTGGGCAAGCCACTTAGCCCCATTTGCCTTGCAAAAAACCTAAACAAACAAACAACCCCCCCCCCCAAAAAAAAACAATATGGTCTTGTGGATCAAGGGCTTCACCTGGAGGCAAAACTGCCTGAATTCAAGTCTAATCTTTGACACTTTACTGCTGTTTGATTCTGCCTGAAAGACCAATGGATCCATAGGACCAAGGATGAAGGATGCTGCCCACCTTGACCCTGAGTGGTGACATACTCAGAATGGTCCATAGCTCTATTGATTACTAACTCAGGAATTTGCTTTTTTTTGACTAGGCACATTTATTAAAGGGCTTTTAATTGGGGGGGGGGTGATGGTAAAGAGAGAAAATAGATTTTTTTTGTTAATTGCAAAAAATAAATTCTTCTAAAAATCTTCTAAATGGAGATAATGAGAGTTGTAGTAAGTGCTCAATATGTGAAACACTGTAATATATATATAGTGCACTCTAAGCATGAACCCTTACCGTCTGGGCTACGTGTTCTACCCCATCCTTTGCCTGTCTGTCCATCACCCATAGCTTACTTCTTTAGGTGTCAATATTGGCATTGCATCCAGCTATTGACTTAGAGGATAAAGTACTGTGAAAATGGAAAAAGAAAGGAAGCTAATTCTCTTTAAAAGCTCCATTCATTGAGCAGATTGGCCCCACTTGCTCTGTCTTAAAAGGGGCCAGGAAGTCAGGATTCATTTTCCTGGTGGTGAGAGACACTCCTTTGCTGGGTGACACGGCAGTCACCAGATAACCTTGTTTTTCTCTGCATGCATGCACGACTGGTTGCTTCCTGCACCTGGAGAGCTCCTCACTCAGGCCTGGTTTTCTCTGAATGGAAAAAGAAAGAGAAACAACTGTGTCCATGCACTCATGCATATACAAACAGCAACTCTAGTCAAGGCCCAGTACTTTGGGTCTTCTGACTGCCTGCAGGGGCTTTTGAGCCAACCGAGCACCTGGGAAAAGTGGGATATGAAGGGGCTGGGGGTCCTGAACTCAGCACAAGAAGGAACCCTTCCCTTATTTTAAAAGAAATTGTTTTAATATTATCTTTCAGTTTTTGAATCATACATCTCTTATAACAGATATTTAAAAAGAAAGATGGAGAAAACCAGTTTAATAAAACCAACTGAAACACTAGTCCGTCTGTTTCTTTCTTTCTTTCTTTCTTTCTTTCTTTCTTTCTTTCTTTCTTTCTTTCTTTCTTTCTTTCTTTCTTTCTTTCTTTCTTTCTTTCTTCCTTCCTTCCTTCCTTCCTTCCTTCCTTCCTTCCTTCCTTCCTTCCTTCCTTCCTTCCTCTCCCCTCCCTCCCTCCCTTCTGTCCTTCCTTCCTTTCTCTCTCTCCCTTCCTTTTCTCTCTCTCTCCCCTCCCTCCCTCCCTCCCTCCCTCCCTCCTTCCTTCCTTCCTTCCTTCCTTCCTTCCTTCCTTCCTTCCTTCCTTCCTTCCTTCCTTCCTTCCCGTGTCTTTTTTCTTCTTTCTATTCCTCATTCTCCTTATTTCCATTGATATAATCCATTTGCTTTATTTTGTATCAATTCATGTAAGTCTTCCCATGCTTTTCGACTTTTTATAGTCATCATTTCTTATAGTGCAGTAATGTGCCATTATATTAATGTACTATAATTCAGCCTCCTCATTTTACAGATAAGAAAACTGAAGCCCAAAGATAATGCCTTTGGATTTTTCTTAATTGCCAAAAATTATATGATATAGCTATGTTTTTTTTTTGTTTGTATGATAAAGAGTTTGTTAAATTAATAGATTTCTGAGGGGATTCTTACAGTGGTTACTAAGGAAATTCATTCTTTGAATCCCTGATCCTGTGGAAACTGGAAGGTATCTTAGAAGACCTTTAGCTCAAACTCTTTATTTTGCAGATAAGAGTACCGATTCTCAGAGCAGTATCTTATCCAAGAGTTCAACAGCAATAAGGAGCATCTCTGGAATTTGGACGCAAGCCCTCTGATCAAGTCCAATGGCTTTTCATTTTTTCATTCAACAAACATGCACTGAGGAAAATACCAAGTTGAAGTATGACATACTCTCATATTTTTTTTTTATTTTAGAAGGGGGAATGATTTAACATTAATAAGTTATGCAACTTAATATAAGTGACACTCAGAAGGTAGCTTTGGCATCTTCAATGCAGCTGAACCTAGAAGACAGCCTAGTCAAAAATAAAATGTTTAAAAACGTTAATGTTCCCATTCTCCAATGGAAAAAAAATTTTTTTTGTTTCTTTGCATAGACATATGCCACCCCCCCAATTTTCTACTCTCTCTCTCTCTCTCTCTCTCTCTCTCTCTCTCTCTCTCTCTCTCTCTCTCTCTCTCTCTCACACACACACACACACAGCACACATGCAGAGTTAAATAAAACCAACTGACAAAGTGACCACATCTGATAGCAACATTTGACACCTGTTACCTCTCACTGCTCTAGTGAGAGAAGGAATATGTCTCTTTTAAAATCTTTATGTCACCTTTATTTATGAATATATTCCTCCTCTACCCAGCAGATAATCTCCTATAACAAAAAGTGTGGGGGGGAAGGTAAAACATGAGTCAGAAAATTCAATCAATACATTTTTCTGGGTCTTGATAATATATATGGTATTCCATACTCATAATTTCTCTTCTTCTTGCAAAGAAAGGAAATTGAATATTCTCATTTCTTTCCTGGAGCCCCAGAAAACTCATTATTATTATTATTATTATTATTATTTTTGCTAATCTCTCAGAGAGCACTGCCTTTTAAATGTTGTTCAGAGTCCTGATGTGATCACTTTCTCCTTTCCATTCTTTCCTTGCTTCTTTCTTACATTGTATGTAGTTTCTCTTGCTCTTCAGTGAATACTCTGGAGATGATCCAACCTACTGAAGGCACAAGCTGGGGCCATGTGTGGCCAATCATGTTGGTAGTACCATGTGGCTCTCCAGCCCTTCAGTCAAGAGCTCTCCTAGTTCTTCTGTTGTCACTAAAAAGACACTGTTTCCCTATCTTCCATGGGACTGCCACTGTTGGTAGTTTCTGTTTTCTTCTTGTGTCTATTTTCTCCTTTTTCTAAAATAAAGATTTGTGAATCCAAAGTCTATGATGCTCTCTTTTTGCCCATTTATCCACCTACCTCTAAGTCTATGAAGAGGCAGAGCTTGGTACATCTTCCTTCTTGTATGGTTTCAATGTATGGTTTGTAGTCTGCCTCTAAAAGGGACTTTGCTAGGCAAATGGTATGGTGCTCACAACCTCTCTGCCTAAGGGTATCTTTTAGATAATGATAGAGTGGATCTAGAATGGGTTGCCTTGGGAAGAGCTTAATTGAGTTTTTTATGAACTTCAGGTTGATTACACGTCTAGCCAGTGAAGGTTCTAGCATCCATCATTGCCTGTGGATGTTGGTTGGGAGCCTTTTTGAAGGCTTGTTGTTATTCCTGAAACAGCAGCAGTAGCAGGATGGCTTCTACATAGGGACTCCTGGAAAGAGCTGCTTGTGGTCTTGTCTTCATGGCTCTCCTCGCCTACACCCATAAAGACATTTCACTGCTTATTCATGGATGGATAAAGTTGACTTCATTCATGGAAATGCTTGGGTTACCTTACAGTTTTTTAATTTTTTTCCAAGCATGTTACTGTGTAGAAATACTTTCTTATACAAGAAATACAATTTGGTATATACAAGGCATAATGGCAAACATTAGAGGTATGAAGATGAATTAAGACCCAATCCCTTGTTTCAAGGAATTTATAGATAAAATAAGATGAGTGTACAGCTAATCCTGATATAGACTGCTTTTCTTTGGGCCTGAGTTTTCCCCATCTGTAAAATTGGGCCATTGGACTATATTAGGGCTGGGGAGCCTTTTTTCTACCAAGGACCATTTGAATATTTATAACATCATTCACAGATTATATTATGTCCCTACTATGTGTAAGCACTGTGTTGCTGTGGAAACAAAGATAAAATGAAATTATTCATTTCCTAAGGAGCTTATTTTTTATTTAATGGAAAGATGAATATAAAGGATAGGCCCAAAGTACTATCAGAAATTGGTTGGGGGGGAGGCATCAATTTTAGCTAGAGTAATTAGTGAAGACCCTGAGACTCATAATGATTAAATGACTTGCTTAACATAGCATAGCTAGATCATAATGTGGTTTAGCTTAGAACCCAAGTCTAGGCCTATTCTCTTTATATTATGCCAAACCATCTTCCCCTCTGAGGCCATAATCTTAATGACCCTAACCTTCTCCTTGAAACAAAAACCCCATTAATCAGTAACATCAATTTTCGGCGACTGATGCAATGTGACTTTGAATCATGGACTAATATAATACCTAAAGAGACAAAATTATGGGTCACCTAAAGGATGGGGAGATGTATAGTGGGTTTAAACAGGTTGTAGCCTATTACCATTGATGAATTGCATGTAAAAAGCCATAAAATAGAGAACATCAAAGTGATATATGACTGGAAAAGGGGGAAGGTTCATCATATACCTGAGAGATGGATAACTGATGGATATCCCAAGGATTTATAGGAGAATATGGACAAGAGGATAGGAAGACATAGATGGTTTGTGTCCTGCCCATTGGAACCATATTATTATAAGATCAACTTTTGTTGAAGGTTTGAAGTATCATTTCATTAAACTGGCTGGCTATACAGGTTGATAATGATGGTGATGATGATGATAATGATGATGATGTTAATGTGAGGCAGCGTCATATAGTGGAGAGAAGACCATTCTTTGCTTGAATTTTTGTCTCTGGGACACTCATGTACACACACACACACACACACACGTGTCCAGACAGAGTTTGATCACAGACAAGTCATTGACCCTTTCAATGCCCCTAGCCAGTTGGCTTTTACTGTCATTTATAAATGAGTTGCTGACCTTCATGAAGGAGTAAGTTTCCCACACCATTGAAATCACAGGTCTAGAAATAATAAAAACAATAAAAAACTTTAATGACAAAAATAGAATTGCAGAGTCACAAATCATAGAATTAGAAAGCAATTTTCAAGGTCATGTAGTTCAATTCAAAACACTTTGTTGTAAATGGAGAAATCTCCTCTATGACAGACACACTTGTCAATGACATTAGGTGCCTCCTTGTGACTCTTCCAAAGCCCTTCTGAGTAAAGGCAATCAGGAAAGACAATCCTGAACCTCTAGTTCCTCCATAGGTACAACTCATGGCCCCAACTGATTGGATTATTTTTGCTTTCCTGTTTCTTTCAAATATTTGGTAATAGTAAGGGGAGGTAGTGTTATAAAGGAACAATTACCTTCTTTTTTGTAAGTAAACTATTTAGATGTAACAATTAAATCAGATATCTTCATTGTAGCTGATAATTATTGTTTGATTCTCATAACCCCTATGGGGTTAGCAGTGCAAGCACTGCTTTTATAGGTAAAGAAACTGGTACTTCCCTAAGGTTGTATGATTGGAGGAGGGGAATCTACCAGACTTTCCAACTCTAAATGATGCTTTTTCTATTCAGTCACAACTGCCTTCATACCAAATGATTGAAAGTTGCTACTGACCCAATGTGGGACAATGAGCCCTTCCTGCGTCCTTTATTTAGCTACTCAGGATTTCCCCTGATATTCATCTTTAGATAGGAAAAGACAATGTCAAGGCAGGATTCTTGCCAAAATTCTGATAAAAATGGAGTCCTGGGAGAGCTAGGTGGCACAATGGACAGAGCACTGGTCCTGGAGTCAGGAGGACCTGAGTTCAAATCTGGCATGAGACATTTAGCAATTACCTAGCTGTGTGACCTTGGGCAAGTCACTTAACCCCATTACATTAAATAAAAAAAATTTTTAAAAATGGAATTCCTTAAACCTTTGGCTTTCTGTGGGCCTCCAGCAAATGAGTAGTCTAGGAAAGGCCAAGACTTGAAATCACGTTGGTTGGTGAAAGGAGAAAACTTTAACCTGGTTTGCAATACAGTTGGTTTTTTCCTGGGGCTGTACACTCTTGTTTGCACTGAGCCAGATCAGGTGGTAGGCTTAAGGTGAAAGGAAGCAGGTTCTGAGTTGGAGGGAAGAGTTGGACTTAAAGTGAAAATTATTAAATCCCCCCTTTCCCCCAATCCCCTTTTCCACCCTTTCTGGGTGAACTTTGCAATTTACCCTGGTGGATAGCCTCTAGGAAGTCATAGCTTTGCTGGTTGGAAGGGACCTTAGAGATCTTCTCATCCTACCCTCACCATTTTGTAGATGGGAAAAAATGAGGAGATGAGATCTCTGCTGCCAAAGGCCTGGACTGGCACTGGCCATTTGATTGTGAAGTTGTTGCCTGAGTACCACAAAGTATCTATAATTAATCTTGTCAGCTTTTACTGCTAGTCTTCCCAGTTCTGTTGTAAGAACTGCCTTCTCTTGGTGCCATTTATAGTACAAATTTGATCTTTTCTTGAAGTTCCCATTCAGGTAGGTACTTGAATTGTGATGTAGCAAAAGTTGGCGAGGAATTAGGAAGAAATCTGGAAGGAAATGAGATCAATCCTGGTGTTTTATGTTGAATTACTCCTTAGAGATTTCTGCCAAGGACCCATTTTCTAGGGGGCTACAGTAATAGGGTTTAATCTTCTGCCCAAGACTTCTTTTGCTCTAATTTTGAAGGACCTTTATAGACAAAGATTTAGACTACAGTCTGGTGTCTCTGGTTCAAAGCAGAAAAGTATCATGCCATTCTTCCAACTTTTTGTCTCTGACCAGGAGTAATAGGTTATCCTGTTTCCCAAAGGGAAGAATGTTTACTTTCTACCATACATGATCATAGGGAGCCTCTTGATTTGACAATGACATTTTCCACCTTCTGCTGTCTATAGCTTCATCCCAAATGGATCCTTTGTCTATGGTTACCCCAGGAGAAAAGTTGAGTCCTGTGGTTATTTCTACTGGGAACCAAAATGGTGGCTCAGTAACAGGCAGTTACTGGATTATAGTGTTTTCAATGTAAGCTGGTATACCTGGTTTGATTGGTCCTTGGGAAGGCTATTTGCGAACCCAGAATTATTCTAGTTAGAAGAATTACTCTGTACTCAGGGTCAGCAGATGTTTTAATGGTAGAATAACTTGTCACTTGGTATGATTTGGGCAGCTTAAATTTCAGGTGGCTAGGGACAGATTTTCAGGTTATTCCCCTTATGAAACAATCATATTCTTGTTTGAAGTGAGGAAGGGAAACCTACTCAAAGCAGCTTCTCATATTGGCTTTTAAATAATGAGTCAGATCATTCTAACATAATGACCTTTCAGATCTTGGATGCTCTCTCTTACCTAGACTAGAGCATCATAAAGGAGTAATGGGAAACAATTTTAATGTTTTTGAACTTGAATTTGCCACTAAACTGGGCCCTGAATTCATTTGGGGACCTGGGCTATCTTGAGGTTGATTGAAACCGAAATGGGACCTGTGATTACCCAAGGCAAATGATTCACTTCACAGCTTTGCCTGAGTAGGGGGCGGGGTAGGGTGGGCTTGGCTGGAGTTAGATTCCTCCAAGCTAGGATCACCTAGTCCTAGCCCTTTTATAGAAATGGGGGCAGCTGGGTAGTAGCCCTTGAGTCAGGAGGATTTGAGTTCAAATCTGACATTAGACACTAATTACCTAGCTGTGTGACCTTGGGCAAGCCACTTAACCCCATTGCCTTTTATAAATAAAATAAAAAAAAGAAAGAGAGAGAGAGACTCAATTTGTCCCCATTACACAGTCAACTGGAAGCCTAGCCAAGTCTCTTTCTGACTATAGGTTGGTTATGTTGTACAGGCCCCTCCCCACTCCCCCAACTCCTCAACCCTCATTATCTAATTGAACTTTGACTTGTTAGTCCTGATCCTGCTTACATTTTATTTAGTACAGTCCAGCATATTTTCTTTTTATTCTGTATTTGATAAAATGCCACCTTCTCCTTGGTGTTTTTTCTCTGTCCTTGTACTGAGGTTTTATGTTACAACTCTTTAAATATTGGGAGGCAGTTTGGCAAATAGACACAGAGCCAGGGCCTGGATTGGATGATCTGGAGTCAGGATGACCCAGACTTTGACATATCTTGACAGTGTGACCCTGGACAAGTCACATTAATTCTCAGCTTCTCTTTTAAGACTCTTAAGTTTCAGAGTTTTTGCTGACCTGCATTGGTAGAGGGAATTTCCTCAGGGAGAAGCTCCCTACCCAGATGAAATCATGAATATGAACAAAAAGAATAGATTTACCTTGAGATATATTTTGTGGGTGTCTGTAATGGTGTCTTATTCCCTGCCTCCTCATCCCTCCTGCCATTCAGACCATTAGCTCGTCATAACAAGAAGTGGCATTTTATGAAGGGTGCCAGACAGGCAGCCAGATGGCTTAGTGGATGGAGTCAGGAAGATGGGTTCAGATCTGGCTGTGAGACTAGCTATGGGACCTTGGGCAAGTCATTTAACCTCTTTGCTTTACTCCCGGGGAGGAGAGGAGATGGCAAACCACCTATACAGGTCACCAGACATGACTGAAGGATTCAACAACAAATATGCCAGGCCCTTTTCTAAGACATTATTGAGGAGGGCTGGGAGCTCACATCCTGATGAGGGAGAATATGTAAATAGCTATGTATACGGGAGATACAAAAGGAAGGGAACTTCTGAGCTAAAGCCTCAGCTGTGGGTAGTGGGGAGGGACCAGGAAAGTCCTTCCACAGGTAGGGTTTGAACCGAATGTGGTTGGAGCTTAATAAGAGTTGATAGAGTGAGTGACTGCTAAACCCCTCTTAATTCCGTTGCCTTCCCTCTTTTAAATATTTTTCTCTTTTTGTTGTATATTGTATGTTTGCATTTATTTATTTGCTTGTTGTCTCCCCATTAGATTGTGAGCTCCTTGAGGACAGGATCTATCTTTTGCCTCTTTTTGTACCCCCCAGCACTTAGCACTTAGTGGGGGCTAATTGATTGCTTTGATATGGAGGGATATAATTTATATTTTACAAACCCTTGCTCTGCAGTACTTAGCCAGCCTGAATGTTGCAGCTGATTGCTATTTAATAATTTAATTACCCTTCACACTCAGAGAATCAAAGGATTTAAAGCTGAAAAGGACCTGAGGTCATTTAGTCCAGACTTCTTATTTTACAGACAAGGAAACTGAGGCTTAAAGAATTTGGTGACTTGTCCAAGGTTGTGGGTGAAACATCATGCTTTTTTCAATTGTAGCCCATTTCTCTGGGGCTTTATATTTTTTTGAACTGCATCCTGTCCTATCTGTCATATGGCAGATATCTCATCAGGACTAGTAGATAGGAGAGGTCATTTCCAGACCTCATTGGTGAGCAGAGAGCTTAAGTTTCATCACTCCTTGCTCTCAACAATTTGTTCCTTGATAAATGAGCTCCATATATACCTGGTCAAAAGTGGTTTGAAGGATTAATCATTTTAAAGTTAAAAAAAAACCCCAAAACTCTTCCATGTGAGGATACCACTAGAAACAAAGAAACACATTTCTAATGATGGAATTTTAGGTTTCCGGACCGACAGAGAAGACATTGGGGATTTGCATTGTGGGTAGGTGTGGGTGAGGAACTTTCCTGGTGTCACTGAAATTGGACCATTCAATAGCTACTCATTTTGACAGTGTATGTAGCTGACCCTGACCTCAGCTGCCCTTGATAATACTTTTTTCTGAAGTCTAAAAACTCAACTTACTTTTGGGAAACTCAAAAATATGAGAGATTTTAATGTTATCTGTCTTATCTGTAAGCAAACAATGCATAATCTGAAGTTGTTTTGTTTCTGATTTTTTAAAAGGAAAAGAAGATCTGTCCTTGTCAATTAATAGAAAAATTCCATTTTGACCTTTTGGAAGGTTTTAATATATCTGTTAATTTCATTTTTCTTAGTTTCAAGGAACACCTGAGCCGCCTTTTTTGGGTGGTGGGTGGGGGAGTGGTTCAAAGCATTCTACATTTCCAGAATTACTTCTTCATTCACTACTTTTAGAAAAATGGTCTATTTACTAGGAAATTTTGACTTGGTAGTGAAGGCAAGATTTGCTTTTGCTATAGCTATTTCTTAGATTCTCATGAAACCCGGAGAAAGGTGACAAGGAGGGAGGGAGGGAGGAAATCATCATGGATTTTGGGGGATCTTTCACTATCAAGCTATTGAGCTTTCCTTGAAGATTTGTTCTGATTTGTTTTTCATATTGATGGACACACAACAAATCACCTATCTTCTAGGTCTGTTTTCCTAAAATGGGGAAAATGCTATTTGTAATATCTGCTTTCCTGGGTTCTTGTGGAGAACAGACTTTGTAAACCGTAAAGTACTACGTTAGGGTTAGCTGGTTATAGTAAAATTACATGGACATCCTCATTTATATTGTTGTTCTGTCTTCAAGCTCACTTCTTATACTTGTCAACTCTCAGATAAAGACCCTCCTCTCCCACTCACCTGCTGATGGCAAACCACTTCAGAGAATGGAGCTGCTTATGGGAGAAGCCATCCCATGAGAAGAAAGATGCTCAGGTGCCCAAGCTTTCCCTTTGAATTTAGTGGACCCATGTTTGAGTCCCTTCTCTATCACAGATTAGGTATTAGACCTTCGAGCACCCTTAACCTCTCTAGGCTACATTGATATATGGGTAACTAGAATAGTTATGCTATTGTAAAGATCAAATGAGGAAGCATTTTGAAGAGGGCTGAGATATGAGCATGCCCTGTGGATGCTCCAGATACAGGAGTCACTTAATGATATCTCCTGCTGGCCCGCACTCCTGCTTGGAACACTTCTATTTCTCATGGTGGATAAAGCAAGGGAGCTATAAGCCTAAGTATGATTAGACCCATCTTGGAGTTCACAGTAAATTCCAGGCTCCTTTCTCCTCTTTGGGTAGAATGGATTTTTCTATTTAGAGTTTCCAGCCTCTTCTCTTGGCTTCTCCTTTCTTCCTAGTTGCCTTCCTGATGGCTGTTTCTTAGCCTGAGAGCTCCTTCCCACCCTAGGGAGGGATGAGGAGGGACCTAGAAAGTATAGGTCACCTCTGTGTTCAGTGAGGCATCCTTTTAGCAGACCAGGGAGTGACAGAGTTCCTTTTTCTCCAATGCTCAGTGGGCTGGGAAGGACCCTGAGCCAGCCACTCCATTTTGTGATGCTGCCTCCCTTTTCTAGGGGTGGGGGTGGGATGTTTGTTGGTTTGTTTAAAAAAAAAAGTTAGCTGGTCTGTTTTCCCTTGCTGGCTTCCTGTAGTGCTCAGACTCCAACTTCTGACCCCCCGCTGTAGCTGCCTCAGTGTGTTCACTTGGAGGGGAAAAGAAAAATACCTTAAATGGGAGGCAAGGCCAGTGGGGGATATCGTCAATGATGCTTTGGCTCCAGAGGGCCTGCCTCATTGGCATCAATGAGGTCTCTGAAGTTGGTTGCCAACTCTCTAGGGTATGAGTTTCTCAGGCCCTGTGAACAGTGACTGAGAACCATAACTTTTGGGAAGAATTAGTTTGGGCCTCACTCTGGAACCCACAATGAAGTCTGCAAATCTGGTGGACTCATGGTACCATCTACATCCAGACCCACAGAGCCAACAGGTTGGTTTTTGTTGAAGATGGTCATCTTTATCATTATAGATGGGCCATTATAACGTGTTTGTGACATCCAATGCTACTGTCTGGGCCCCGGACCAAAGAGAGGATGGAATGTGTAGAAAAAGGGCCTCCTTTATGGAGCCAAGTGCTGCCGGGCCTCCTGGTAGTCTTGGGCCACTCGCCCAAGCGGGGAGCATTCCAGCTCTTGCACATTGCTGAACACAGTGTGTCTTAACATGCAGCTTCTCTCAAAGCCTTTGTTTAGCCAGTTAGCTAGCTTGTTAATTTTGTAGCCTAGGAAACATGCCGGTGGCTCCAATTTGAGCATTTAGAATCAAGATGGAAGGCCAATTCAGTTGTCATTCAGGGGGATGGGTGATTTGGAGCAGGACTAAGAGGAGTCCAGCCGACTGGAAGGTATTTTGTTTGGTTCTGAACAGGCAAGTGGTACTGGAAAGCTCAGGGGGTCAACAAGAAGAATGTTGCTGAACAGGTGGGCTTGTGTCTGGACAGAGGTCGTTCTACCATGTTTTATATTCTTCCTGGAAGTAGGCAACCTCTCTCTAACACTGCCCCCCCCACTATTTTTCTTTTTTCTCTTTTTCTTCTACTTTTGATTTCATATCATCTGCATTTATTTCACAATAAATTCCATTCCTTTTCATTTTTAACAATGAGAAAAAAAGAGAAAAAGGAAAACAATTCACTTGAATTAACCAAGATGTTCCACATCCATAGCCCTCCTCCCCACTTCTGCAAGGAAGGGAGACAGCAGCATTCTCCTGGAGCTTCTTTGGGGCCTACTTGGTCTTTATCATTATGGAACATTCAATTTCGATGATTTCATTATTATTCTTTCCATTTACACTGTGTGTATTCTTTTCCTGGTCCTGCTTGATTTACTTTGTATCAGTGCATGCATCTTCTCATGTTTCCTTCCATTGTGAATTGGAATCTCAGGGGCCAAGGAGCCTAACTCATGCTAGAAGGGAATCGTCACTCTGATGTGTACCACCACCGATCCGCAGGCCTGGCTTGAGGTCTGGGACCTCTTGAGGTCACTTGTTCTGCTTTGGAATAGCTCTAGTCATCAGACAGTAATAAACCATTTTGCAAATGAAGCATAGAATGCATAGCCACTACCCAGTTAATGGATATCTGTCAAGTCTTTGCTATTACCAAGAATAATTTTATAAATTTTTTTCTGTCCATGGGATTTTTCTTTTTAATAATGACCATAATAACTCCTTAAAATAAGTGTCTAGAAGTGGGATCTCATGATAATCCTGTGATTATCCCATTTTTAACAGATGAAGAAACTGAGTCAGGCAGAGGGAAAATTATTTGCTGAGGATCACACAGCTAGTAAGTGTCTGAGGCCAGATTTGAATGAAGGTCTTTCCAATTCCAGGCCCAGGACTCTATCCAGTTTGACATCAGGAGAGCACTAACGGTTGGGGACAAAATTAGGAAAGATCTTTTGTAGAAGGTGATACTTGAACCAAGTCTTTTTTTTTTTTTTAAGGTTTTTGCAAGGCAAATGGGGTTAAGTGGCTTGCCCAAGGCCACACAGCTAGGTAATTATTAAGTGTCTGAGGCTGGATTTGAACTCAGGTACCCCTGACTCCAGGGCCGCTGCTCTATCCTCTGGACCACCTAGCCGCCCCTTGAGCCAAGTGTTAAAGGGAGCTAAGTGAGGAGGGAAATTATTCTTAGAGGTGAGGTGGAAAGTGAGTCACTTTGAGGAGGGAGCAGCTAACATCCTAAGTAACACAGAGTCAGGATCCCAAAAGATATCAGTGGGTTAACATACACACACACACACACACACACACACACACACACACACACACTCACATAGACACACACACAGACACAGACAGACATACAGACACACAAACACACATGATGAATCTGATGTGAAATTTATAGGAATGCCTCAAGTCGTACACTTTGGTTCCAAATATCTACTTTCCAGACATAAGATGAAGGAAATGTGGTCAGGTCATGGTTCATCTGACAGAGGTAGAGGACTTTTAGAAGACTATAAGTTCCATTCCAAGAAGGACATGGAAAATAAAGAAAATTCATCTTAGGCTGCATTAGTGCCTACCGTGCCTAGGATAAAGGAGACAACTACCTGTTTAGACTGTGTCTAGAGAATGGGATTTGACACCACATTGATGAAATAAGAGCCTTCAGAAAAAAGATGAACCAGGGTGAGGAAGGTTATGTCATATGAGGAAGGAACTGGGAATACTCAGGCTTGCAAAGGGGTGTGTGTGTGTGTGTGTGTGTGTGTGTGTGTGTGTGTGTGTGTGTGTGTGATAGCTGTATTCATGTATTTGAAGGGCTGTTTTGTAAAGTATTAGCTCTGTTCTCTCTAGTCCCAGAGAATGGGACTAGGAGCAATTGCTGTCAACAGTAAAAGGCTCATTTGGTCCTAATGTAAAGAAATAACTTGTTAATGAAAGGAGGCTGCCTTAGGAGACACTTAGTTTTCCTCTACCTTGAGGTTTCCACTGCGACGTTGAATGCCCAGCTATGGCTTTACTTGGTCCAGAACTAGACCTCTGGGGACTAACCACAGCTCAGGGGTGTTAAAGGTTCCTCAAGTCACACAGAAAGTAAATGTGAAAGTTGATATTTGAACCGAAATCCTCTGACTCAAGAGCACATGTTTTTCCTAATTTACCACACTCCCTCTCTTATAACCTGGGCTCAAATTCCATCTCTGTGACTTACTATGCTTGTGATCAATGAATGGCTCTTGGCTTCTCTGTACCCTCATTGGCTCACCTGGTCTCAGGTCCTTTCTGATATTCTTGAGATGCTGCCTGCTGTGAGGATTCAGGTTGACTTTCTGGAGGAAGCGAATCATGTTTTAAAGGATGAGTATCTCAGCTGTGGGTCTCTCTTAGTACTCTTCTGTCTCTTCACCTTTTCTCTCAGTGATCACCTGAATTCCCATGAGTTCAGTTAGGGACTCTCTGCAGATGATTCTCAGATCCATACAGCCAGCTCTTGGCTGTTTCCTAGCTCAAGGTTGCCCACTGCCGAATGAGCACTCCTCAGTCCTATTCTCAAGAAGTATCATTGGCTTATCATCTTTGGGACCAAATATAAAAACCTGCTCAACACTGAAACCCTTCACAATCTGATTTCTGGTCTTACTTACATTACTACCTTTCACATTCTCTGTGTTCCGGCTAAACTGGCCCATTTGCTGTTGCCCATATGAGAACTCCATCTCCTGATATCATGTCTTGGAATGCCCTTGCTCCTTGACTTCACTGCTTGAAATTCAGCTTAAGCAGAGTCTCTTCCCGGGTCTTTCCTGATCCCCTTCAGCTGCTACCATCCCTCTTATTTTTATTTACTTTGTTTATATTTGCATTTTCTTTCCTAATTACATGCTGTCCTTCTCCCCCCCCCCCCCCCACCCCCAATATATTTAGAGGATGGAGATTCTTTTACTTTTGAGTTAGTAATCTCATTCCATGAAGCCATGATTAGGTCAGACTCCAGCTTGGGTTTTCACTATTATTCATTGATTAGCAGATGCTTGAAGGTCACACATTTCAAGTGCTCAAACTCTGGCAAGCCATACCCATGTAGAAAAGATGAGCATGGACCTAGAATGGACTGTGGCATCTGTTGTCTAAGAATTAGCTTCCCCATGTCATCACCAGGATTGTCACAGGGAGATGCCCTTATTTATTGACTTGTTTGTTTATTTGGCCACAACTTTTGTTTCAACCTTTTTCTCAGTGACAGAGGCATTTTGATGGTGTGAATAATGATATAGTCAAAATTAGGTATCTTCTAAGAGGTATTAAATAAGGATTCTAGCAGGGGAAAATATTCCAGACACAGGAATAGAGAAAGGGAAAAACCTTGGGTGTTTTTCCTTTTTGTTTATTTATTTGTTTTTTAGTTTTTAGCTAGAATATGTGGGCAGGAGGTATATGGGATAGGGCTGGAAAGATAGGGTGGTGCCAGATTGTGGAGAGGGATAAAATAGTAGGCAAGTTGCTTGACCTCAATACAGCATTAGAAAGGGTAAACCTTTGGCAGAAAGTATGGACTCCTTTCTCTCCAGTTTACATCATCTCCAGAAGGCAATTGGCTAGGGGCAGCTTCAGACTGAAGCTTCCTGGAATTTCTATTAACAATTCCCTATCTCTTATCGAGAAGATTCAAAACACCACAATTTTAGCTAATAGTGTTATTCAGAATGTGAACTATTATTATGGACGAGTCATCACAAGAAAGTTGATCCATCATACAGGCACTCTACAGGACTTTCAGCCTCATTATAGCATTAGAGATGCATTCTGTAATGTTGCCTGAGCCCGGATTCTGTTCAATGTCAAACATTATGGGGAGCTTGGGGAATGAATGTGGTCTGGGGCAGTTTTCTGAAAGATCTCCCAATGGTCGTGATGGAGGAGGAGGAGAATTTGTAGACTTTGGAGAAGTGCTCCAGTCAAATTCTTGAAATGGGGTGAGATAGTTCTCTTTTACAATCCCAAAATAAACTAGCTAGAAGGGTGATTTGAGTAAATTTGACCATGTAGATTGTGCTAGTAAATCAGAAATAATGGTGTTTCAAATCTCATAGTTTATGACAAAGAGCCCTGATCGTGGCAGGTTTTCCAGTGAACATGAAAAGGGAAAAAGGCTGCTTTGATCTTTTTTTCAATAATTAATTTTGCAAAGAGACAGCCATCTTTCATGACTATTCAGGGTGGTTATTTCTGTCACAATTTCAATAAGAAAGATATCTGACCCTCTCCCTGCCCCCACTCCAGAACAATAACAAAATTCCCTGCTGTCTTTGCAACTCAGATGGTAGAACAAAAAGGAATCTCAGAGCCTTAATTCAGCTCCTTGGTTTACAGGTGAAGACAATGAGGTCAAGAAGTGAAGTGATTGTTCACATCCCCTTAGCTTGGTACTTGCAGAATGAGATCTTGAACCCATGTCCCTTAATTCTGAGATCAGTATTCTTTCCTCTTGACCAAACTGAAGCAGTTCCAATTTCAGAAACTGTGTTGTTTCCAAAAGTCTCCCCCAAACAGCAGCAGCATCCACAACAGCAACAGAATATCCAAGGCTTGGAGCCAAGTCTCTTTCCTTCTTTTCATAATTACACCCATTCATTCCCTCTAAAGCCCCTTCCTGCCCCTAAATCCATGATCTGTAAGACTTGCTTATGCTACACGATAATATCTGTGATCATCATCACTTCCTCTCAGTGTCATCTATAAAATGGGGGCAAGACCACACAGGGATGATAAGAACCAAGCCCTTTATTAATAATAATTAGAGTCATGAAGAAATGTGTATTCTTAATCTGAGAGACCTAGGGCTGGAAGGGACCCTGAAAAGTTGTCTAATTAGTAGGATCAGAAGTGTAGAGCTAGAAGGGAATTCAGTGGCTAAATCATCCAGCCCACCAATTTACAGATGAGGAAACTGAGACCCAGGGAGATAAACTTGCCCAAAGTTACATAGAGACAGTAAGTAGTAAAGGTAGGATTTGAATCCAGATCCTCTGCCTCCGAATGCAGCTCCCCCCCCTTTTAAATTAATTTGGCCATATGAAACTCAAGGAATCTCCATATAGTCCTATTGAGAGTCATCTTATCATAGAAATTTTGATCTGGGAATGGGTGCTAGAATTAGACTGGACCCTCCCATTTTCTCATCTGCCATTGCCATCTCTTTATCTCTTATGTCTGAGGATAAGGGTTTTCTGGCAGTGGTCCTCTAAAAGAAGGATAGAATTGTTGTGGTAGGAATCTGAGACCCCAAGCAGAGAAGTGAGGTCACCCAGCAAATCAGTAGCAATGATCTCAGGTCCTCTTCCTCCAAAGCCAGGGTTCTTGACATTGATGGCACCCAACTCCCCCATCCCTAGTCTAATTGTAGCTAACACATACTCTTCCAGTTACTGAACCTGATGTGATTCACTTTGACTTTTCTGCCATTCTCCTGACTAGTTTACATTTTGATATGCAAAAAGAAAAAAGGAAAGGACAAGTTTGATAGTCGACACCTCTCAGCCCCCAGATCTTACATGTTTAAAGCTAATTTTTACCTTGGATGAGGCTGGCTGAATCAGACTAAAGTGGAACTGGGGGTTGTTTGGTTCTGAGTTTGATACTCAAGATCCTTGATGGGTTTTGTATCCCATCCTGCCTTCAGGCACCTTTTGTCTCTAACAGACAAAAGGAGGGAGGAGGAAAGGGAAAAGGGGAGAGAGAGAGAGAGAGGGACTGGAAGAGCAAGACCAGCTTGGGGGTTGCTGAAAGGTGTTTCCAAAGAGTTTTTTCCTATGAGTTATGGTAACCTTGTTCTAAACAAAGCTAGTTCAGCATCTTCTTCATTCATGAACCACAGAGGGCTGGTTCCTATATGCTGCCTGAGGTCGGGTGGACCTCAACTGCTCTGTGGTAGAAGGTATCATCCCACAGTCTACTTAGATCTGTCAAACTTGCTGTCTGACCCAGATTACAATGTGATGGGAAATGTTTAACAAAAGAAATAAAAATACAGTATAAGGTAGAGAATGTTAATTTGTGGTTTTCTAAGTCAATATGTGATAGATAGGGATCTGTTTCTCTGAATTTGCCAACATTGGACCAAGATACTCTGACCTGTGGCTTCATAGACTTTGCTTAGAAAACCAGTTCCACACAGAAATTGCAAGTGATCTGTCTTTCCTATTACTATCTTTGATTCTTATGATAGCCCCATGAGGCAGGAGATTCAAATGTTATCTTGCCTTTACAAAAGAAATGTAACCCAAGCATTATGCCCATTTTATAGGTGAGCAAACTGATTAAGGAACCACTTTTCTTGCATTTAGGACTGTGCCCAAGTAAAATGAGCTCTTAAGGGAGAGCAGGTTTCTTGTCTTCAGAAGTGCTCAAGCAAATGCTGGATGGCACTCTTTGGATGTTATACAGAGAGGATTCTTTTTAGGTATTCATCAGGCTAGATGACCTCTGAGTTTCCTTTTCTGAAATCCTGCTCCATTTAGGATCAGATCATTCTTAACAATTGGAAACAAGCCAAATTAGAAGTTGGGAATCACAGTCTTCTAGGATTTTGGAGCTAGAAAGATGTTAGGAATCATCTAGGGCTAATCCTCTTTACCTTAGAGATAAGGAAAGGGTCCAGGGAGGGGATTTGCTCTGACCCAGGTTGCCACTTAGGAAAAGTTACCTCCCTTGGACCTCAGATTTTTCATGGGTAAAACGAGGGAATTGGTCTATTTTTCTTGTAGTTCTGTGATCTTCTGATCTGTTTGGGGATTACCACCTCCTAGGGATTGTGTGACCTCTAGACATAGTGAATAAAAGGAAGTCGGGTATGACTTTGAGGTTACTTTCCTTTGAGTCTGTGTTGGCACTAACTGAAATGAGACAGTTGGAAAGTGAAGTCAGTTTTGAGAAATGTGAATCAGTTCAGTTTTGAACACGTTGAGTTTGAGGGGAGGGTGGGACATCTGAATGTATGTGTTCTGGAGCTTAGGGGAGAGATAAGGGCCAACTTTCTAGAACTGACCACAGCAGCATCTGCTTCAACCTCTGAAACATCTGCTCTGCAACACACCCAGCTAGTGGTCATCCAACCTTGATTTAAAGAGGAAGCGGGTCTGGGTCTAGAGGACTCAATAGATAACAGTGCAAATCATCTGGGAGTTTGTCTTTTATAAACCTTAATTTGCCTTTTGCTAATTTCTTCCCACTGTCTCTAGTCTTGACCCACTCAGGTCAAGCCAAACATGACCACCACAGCAAAACTTGTAAATGTGAGAGTGAAAATTATTAAGGGAATTAGTAAAGGAAGGGAGGAGAGATTGAATCCATAACCCTGAAATTTATCATTCGAGTGAAGATAGGAGTAATAACAACCGGCATTTATTTAGGGTTTTGGAGCTTGTAAAGCACTTTTCATGTGTTGTCTTATTTGTGAAGCACTTTATAGGTGTTATCTTTATAACCATCCCCTAAATTAGGCATTCCAGTCACTACCCCCATTTTACAGATGAGGGAACTAAGGCTTGAAACAGTTCAGTGACTTGCCGATTGTCACATAGCTAGGGAGTTTCAGAGACAATATTTAAATGGAGGCCTTCCCAACACCATATCCAGAATATGAACCAAGCCACCACACTGTCTCTCACATGACATAAACTTTGATATTTTAGTCCTTCAGAGAACTGTGATTTTTGTGGGACTGGCAGAGTTCACAACAGATGGCCTTGGAGAATTGCTGTTGCTAAAAAAAATTCACCACTTCCTGGGTGTCCAGATGAGGAGCTCCTCTTGCCTTGGACTGAGTCTGTTGGGTTTGGGTCACAAACAGAATTCTAGAATTGGATACAAAATTGAGATCCATGTCTGGCCAAGGATCTCCTTTATGGCCTTCCCTAAGTCAATGAACCATTGTTCACTGCTAGTAACTTCTGGGAGTCCGTCAGCAAGTATTAATTTATTAGACACTGTATGGTGGGCACTAAGTGGAGGAGATACAGAGAGGCAAAAATGTAGTCTCTCTCTTAAAGGAGCTCACATTCTAAAAAAGAGAAACAAAAATAAAAATCACTTGGGTACATTCAAGATATTTGCAGACTAGATAAGAAGGGGAAGAACCTGAAGCTCAGGAGACTTGGCCTTGAGCTGAGCAGCACATTCCAATTCTTAGGCAGTTCTTTTTTACCTTTCACTCTTTGTAACTTCTACTCACATCGACTCATTTACTCCTGTGGTGCTGGTCTAATAGCAGGCCCAGGTTCCATGTCTCTTCAGTTTGGCAGGACCTTTTGGAGCTGAGCTTGTTGGGGAAGCCTTAGCGTCCCTGTTATGAGTCAAGAGCAGGGTAGTAGAGGGGAGTCTTGTTTATAATAGCTGATACTTATGTAGCACTTTATAAAAATTCTCATTTGATTTCCAGCATAATTTTATGAAGGGGAAGGTAATAAAAAATTCTATAGAGCTTATTTAGTAATATAATATCAACTGCACAACTTTGGAGGTAGATACTAGTATTATTGCCACTTTACAGTTGAGGAAACTGAGGCAGAAAGAAAGTAAATGACTTGCCCAGGGCCCTACGCTAGTAAATGTCTGAATACAGTTCTTCCTGTTGTCAGACCCAATGCTCTATCCACAGCCACCAGCATTTTTTATTCTTTATTTTATAGGTCTGGAAACAGGAAGTATCTTAATTAATATGTAGAAAAAGCAGGAGCAAAGCTGGGGACTTGTGCTGTGATCTCTTCTTTTAAAGTCAGAGACTTTTCCTATTGCATGGCCCCAGTGCTGGTTAATCCCCTGGGGACCTTGTTTACTGGTGGGCAGCCAGGAGCACCCCCCCCCCAATGTTAGCAGAAAATACTTGAGGAGGCCTGCTGAATTGGGTGTGTGTTGATATGTGGGTATGTGAGTACTTATGTGTATTGTGTGCATGAATGTGTGTGTATGTGGGTTATTCAGATATGTATGTGTGTGTGTGTGTGAGAGAGAGAGAGAGAGAGAGAGAGAGAGAGAGCGCGCGAGAGTTATTGTGTGCATAAATGTGTGCATATGCGAGCTATGTGTATGACTGTGTGTGTTTGTGTATACGTGTGAGAGCGAGAGTGAGGAAGAAAGAGTAAGAGAGAAAAAGAGTGAGAGATTGAGTTGTGTGCATGAATGTGTGTGTATGTGGGCTATGTGTATGCCTGTATGTGTATGTGTATGTATGTGTATATGTGTGTGAAAGAGTGAGAGAGTGAAAGAGAGGGTGAGAGAGTGAGGAAGAGAGAAAGAGTGAGAGATAGAGTTGTGTGCATGAATGTGTGTGTTTATATGGGCTAGGTGTATGCCCATATGTGTGTGTTGGGGGAATGGGGGAGAAAGACAGACAAACAAAGACAGAGAGAGAGAGAGAGAGAGAGTTAGGAAATTAATCAGCAATAGAAAAGCCCTTCAAGTATGTGGCATTGCAGAAGGGATAGGACAGAATTGCTGTCCTGGCTCAGCCAGGCCAGTCCTGCCCAGGTCATCCAGCACTTGGGAGGCTTTCTGGGGAACATGACTATATCACAGATAGAGGGAGGCAATGTATGAAGAAAACAGATCAGTTCCGATTTCTTCTCTCAGCTCCATTTAGTCCAGCCCCTTCATCAGGTAGAGGTGGAGGGACTCTGAAGCATAGAAGATTTAGTACAAATATTCCTTCCTGTGAACTTGTTAGGAACTTACTTTGTGATTTCAAGCAGAAGCAGTTCCTCTATTCTCTCTATTCTCTTCTCCCCCTCGGTCTTCCTTTCCTCTCCCTGTCCCTTTCTATTTCCTCTCTCCCTCTTCCACTCTTCCTTTTTTCTTAATGTTTAAAATAAGGGGATTGGTCTAGATGTTTTCTAAGACCTCTTCCAAATCCTAACATGCTGTGTTCTAAGGTTTCTTCCAACTCTAATATTGACTAGTCTTTGATCTTCCTGTTCATTTAAATGAGGCTTTGCATCTCATCTCCCCTCCTAATCAGCTCTTTCCTCTCATCTTCAAACTTCAATTTCAATTTCCCCTGCTCAGTTTTTTTATTAAAGATTTTATTTACTTTGAGTTTTGAGTTTTACAATTTTCCCCCTAATCTTACTTCCCCTCCCCCACCCCCACCCCCACAGAAGGCAATTTGCCAGTCTTTACATTGTTTCCATGGTATACATTGATCCAAATGGAGTGTGATCAGAGAGAAATCACATCCTTAAGGAAGAAACATAAAGTATAAGAGATAGCAAGATCAGACAATAAGATAAGTTTTTTTTTTTTTTTTCTAAATTTGAGGTAATAGTCCTTGGTCTTTGTTCAAACTCCACGGTTCTTTCTCTGGATACAGATGGTATTCTCCATCGCAGACAGCCCCAAATTGTCCCTGATTGTTGCACTGATGGAATGAGCGAGTTCATCAAGGTTGATCATTGTCCCCATGTTGCTGTTAGGGTGTACAGTGTTTTTCTGGTCCACCCCCCACCCAGTTTTAAGGGAAATAGATCCCTTTTCTTGGTTCAGGATAGTCATTTCATCAGTTGGAACCAGATACCCACCTAGAACCTGAGAAACATAGAATTTTAGGCTTTAAAGGTATAGAGGATCTTTGAGATTACTTAGTGCTCATTTCACAGGCAAGACAACACAGATTGGCTTGAGGTTGAAGAGGTAGAGTAAACAGAAGAGTCAGTCTGGGCCCAGGTCTTAACTACAACTCCAGTCCTCATTCCAGTGCTGCATCCCAGTGTGGTTCCATGGGACAAGCTATCCCCAAGTGCAAAAAATCTTCACCATGGCAGTGCTGGTTTCCAGTTTTCCCTCCCCTCCCCCTCAGATTCTTTCTATCTGTGTGGAAAGGGGGAGGAGACAGAGAGAGAGAGAGATCATCAGGGTTGGAAAAAAAAAGACCAGATTTCTTTCTCTGAACTTTCAGAGCAGGTAGGCAAGATCCTTTCTAGCTAAAACTTTCTATGTTGATTCTGCAGAACATCTCACAGCTACTCTTTTCTGTCCTCTCTCTTCCCCCCTTTTCCTTTGTCTCTGTGAAACAGAGATGTGTATCTATAGACACATCCTTGTATATAGATTTAGAGATACTACCAGAGAATGAGATTGAAGCATAACCCACCTGGTGTCCTCAGTAACAACCCATAGCTGAGCCCCCCCAGGCGGCCTCTCCCCAATCTAAAGTAAACTTACTATAAACTCAGAACATTAAAAGAAGAAGGAGGAGGAGGGGGAAGAATTTATTTTCCGTCTGGTCGACTTCCATCAAAACCCAGAGAGGCCCTATAATCCAACCTCCTTTCGGTGAAGGATTCCCCCTCAGCAGCCACTCTGTGACAGATGTTGTCCACTTACAAGCACTGACTATTTCACAAGGAACTGTTGGACAGCGCCAGCTCTTAGAAATTCCTCTGCTATATTAAGATATATTATCTGTTTCCCTGTAACTTCTACCCCTTAGGTCCTGGTTCTACAATCCACACAGGAAAAAACATGTCTTCCTCCCCCCCCCCCCCCCCTTATTGGTGGCTCTTCCAATATTGGCAGACCAATCCCATCTCCCCTGGCCCCTTCCCTAGGTGGAACATCATTCTTTCAAATCCTTTTATGAGATAATTTTTAAAACTTTCATTGTTCTGATGGCTCTTCCATTATTTGTTGATGTCCTTTGTGGAGTGTGGCCAAACCTCCCCTTGATGCTTCAGATTGCCCTCTGAGGGATTTGGAGTATGGTACTTTGGTCAGCTCTCTCAGTGTGAACTCAGTCCTTCTTTTGCTTTAACCCAAATGTTCTTGAACTTGTGTTATGATTGTTATTGTTATTATTAAATTAGCAGCTGGATCACACTGTAAGATCCTGGTTTGTAGATTGTCAAGAGTGAGAAAGGACCTTGGAAAATGCCTACTCTGTCCTCTTTATCTTTAGAAACAGAAAAGTTCATGGAGTTACCCAAGGTTACTTAGGTGTGTCTTAGAGAATAATGACTGGAAGCATCCCTACACAGAAAATCAGATACCAAATATACAACTGGAACCATGCTGGCATCCATTGTTATGCAGCCAATCAGTCAGTAAGCATTTATTAGATACCTACCACAGCCTCATGCTGTGGTTAAGCATGGTGGTACAAAGAAAGGCAGCAGATAGTCCCTGTGAGGAGCTTACAATCTAAAGTGGGGGGCAACAAGCAAACAAATCATATGTATGTATGTATGTATATATATATATATATGTATATATATAAGCAAGCTATATTCAAGATGAAATAGGAAACAGTAGCAGAAAGGCATTAGGTTTAAGAGGATTGAGAAAGCCTCCTGCAGAAAGTAGAATTTTAACTGGTACTTGAAAGAAGTTAGAAGGCAGAAATGAGAAGGGAGAGCATTTCTAGGTATGGGGGACAGTCAGCAAAAATGAACCAGAGCCAAGAAGTGGAGTGTCTTTTATATGGAACATCAAGGAGAATTGGAGAGTACAGTGGGGGACTTATGGTATAAAAAGCTGGGTGGGAGCTAGATTATGAAGGACTTTGAATGTTAAAATAGAGGGCTTTGTTCTTGATCCTGAAGGCAATAGGGAGCATCAGGAATTTATTGAATAGGCGGTGGTATGGTTGGACTTGTGCTTTAGGAAAATCATTTTGTTGACTGATTGGAGAATGGATTGGAGTGGTAAGGGACTTGAAGAAAATGGACCCACTTGCTGTCTCTTGCAATCGTTCAGGTGTGAGGTGATGAGGACCTGCACTGGAGAGCTGGTGCTGTCATTGGAGAGAAGGGGGCATATTTGAAAGGTATACCGGCAGGCTTTGGCAATAGATTGGTTAGAGATGGGGAGAGATAGTGAGGGGTTGAGGATGACATTTAGCTTGCCAACCTAGAGGATTAGGATGGTGCAAAGTCTCATTATGTAAAAGCTGGGAAATATCAGAGGATTCTAGTCCCATCTCTACCTTAATTGGAATTGGAACATTCCAGATGAATGGCCACTTAACCTTTACTTTCTTGGTCTTCCTGGCATAGCCCATTCTGCTGTTGGATGATTGTTATTGGAAACTTCTCCTTACATGGAGCTTTCTTCCAGTTTTTTCCTCTGACACTCAGCAATGGTCAAAACAGCTTGTGAAATTGATCAAACAGGGACAAAGCTAATTGTATTTAAACAGCATTTCAAGTTTGCCAGGTGCCTTCCTCAATTGTGAGTTAGAGAATGTAGGTGGCATTCTTCTTTTAAAAAGAGGCCAGAGACAGAAAATGAATTGCTCATTGTCACAGCTAGTTTGTGGCAGAACTGAGAACACATTTGGTCTCTATTCTCCAAAAATTAGAACTCCAGAAAACCATCAAGATGCAGCCTTTCCTGATCTTCCCCCTTCCTCCAAAATAATTCTTCTTTCAAACAGCTTCATATTTAACAACTTTATATTTATTCTCTTTCTATTTATGCTGCATAACTACCTCTTTTGATTCAAGTTATGTGATAGTTTCTAAGGGACTGAATGATGTCCTAGAACACCTGATTCTTTAGGAGTCAGGAGACCCCAGCTCTGCCATTCATCAGTTGGATGATCTTTTTTTTTTTTTTAAGTTTTTGCAAGGCAAAGGCAGTTAAGTGGCTTGCTCAAGGCCACACAGCTAGGTAATTATTACATGTCTGAGACTGGATTTGAACCCAGGTAACTCCTGACTCCAAGGCCAGGCCGGTGCTTTATCCACTAGGCCACCTAGCCGCCCCCAGCTGGATGATCTTACAAGAGTCCATCACCTTCACTTGGCAGGAGGGGAAGAATGGACCTCAACATCCCCATATGTAAAATGTGGAGGTTGGACTAATTGATCTCAAGGTCCCTTCTGGTTATGATTGTAGATGATTAATGTCACCAGCATGCAATTCAGGATCCCTGAACAGCTGCATTCCCTCAGCTGCACTTGATCAGTCACGCCCTGGCTAAAAATAGTCTTTTATAGGCTTTGGTCATTTCCCCTCCCAACCCTCACAGCCACTATTACTCTTGAGTTATGGTTCACTTGGTGTTGGATCAATAGGTCCTTAAAAGGTCTATCCTTTGAATTTGGGTGGTTCATGAAGGTATGGTCTTGCCAAGGAGGTGCAGCTCAAAGTAGTTAGAGACTCTCCATATATGTAGGTATGACCCACACTCAAACCCTTCTGAGGTTTTCATGTCTTGCCTATTGCTCTCACAGCTTCTGTGAACAGGGAGCATGGACTTAATATTGTTTCTCTCATCTCAAGAGGGAGAAAAGAATGGTGAGATCAGCCATACATATCATGATGACATCTCATGCCATATGAGTGACTGCAGTTCGAAGAAAATAGATTCAGGTCCATGAGACAGAAACATAATGCAGTGAAGTTGAGGGTGAGGTTCGGGTGTGACTTGGGCCCTAAATAGAAAGGCAGAAAGGTGATGTCTTGCAAGTGCAGGATCTTTTGGTTGTACCCTTGCTTCCTCCCTCTGTCAGATACAGGAAGTACTGTATGATCTGGAAGCGTGGACCATTCGGCATGGTTGTGCTTGTGACTGGAAGAAAGATGTGAATAAGACAAGGTCAGTTGCTGTCTTGGTGCCATGTGGGTAGGACCTGGATTTCCACAGAGCTATCTCTGTAAGGAGGAAGGATTCTGGCTGCTGCTCTGGTCACCTAGGGAGAGTCTGCTCCTTTCTTCCACCAGTCCACCAACCTAGGGGCTGTTCCCTAAAGAGCAAGCTTGGTCTCCAGGAAGAGATCTGAGAAAATGTCTTTCTTTCCTCTTTCCTTTGAAGAGGTGGGTTACAGGTGTGAAATAGTGCATTATTAGGCTAGATTTTTCAATGTATTGATTAATTTTTTTGTTATAAAAGATGGTTCAGATGGTGAAGTGGCAAGGAGCAATGTAAAAGCATTAAAATGTCAATAAAAATCTATTATATTTTTAAATCTATTTTAAATCTATTATATTTTTAAAAAATAATTTGTGATTTAAGCACATGACCATTAAAAAAAGCAAGAGGATAATTAAATTGCTTGATCAGTTCACAAAAGCCTCTTTAATTCATGATGTACCAGAAAGATAGTTATTGGACTAATTGGACTCTTTGTGGTGTAAGGAGAAGTGTTTGGATCTTAAGAGTCAGGAGGTCTAGTTTTAATCCTGTCTGCAATGTTTACTAACTATGGGACTCTAGGCAAGTCCCTGCACTTCTTGGAGGTTCAGTGTTGTCCTCTGCAGAATGAGATGAGGACTTAGTAGAGTTGAATCATCCATAGAGCCTGGTAATGCCACAGCCATTTGCTGGTTCACTTTCGCATCAGACTGTGCTACTTCCTGAGTATACAAAACAGAGCCTAGAGAGCTCCTGTCCTCCAGGAGCTGAAATTCTACTGTGGGGATGATAGGTAAATAGGAGATAACTTAGGGAGGGAGGGAGAAAACAGTCAAGCTAGGGGATATAAATAAAGGCTTCCTGGAGGGGATGGTAGTTGATCTCAGTCTGAATACAAGCTAAGAATTTTATTTTATATTTTATTTTTAAAAAAAATTTATTTAAGGCAGTGGGGTTAAGTGACTTACCCAAGGTCACACAGGTAATTATTAAGTGCCTGAGGCTGGATTTGAACCAAGCTAAGAATTTTAAGAGGCTGAGGGGATTCATTCGAAGTTTGCAAGGCTGCCCTGACAAAGGCACAGAGGTGGGAGATTGTGTACTCTTTGGGGAGCAGCAAGTAGGTCAATTTTGTTGGAGTATAAGAATGCATGAAGGGAAATAATGTTTAATAAGTTAAAAAAGTAAGTTGGAAACAGACTATGAATGACTTTAAATGCCACGATGAAGTCGTAACATTTAAAGTGCTATTGAAAAAGGAATTTTTGATAGTTCTGCAAAAGCCAACAATCCTGTTGCTTTTTATGAAAAGTGTTCAGATTTACAGCTTGGGATGGCCAAGGTATTTACTCTGTCCTCTATAGGGGCTCTTCTTCTACCTTGTCCCACCATCTCAATGCTTATTGCCTATGTGACTTGAGGGAGCCATTTAACTTCCAGAGAGTTTCCTCATCAGTAAAATGAAAGAGTAACTCAGTAGCCTCAGAGGCTCTCAGCTCCCTAGAATCTATGATTCTATGACCTGCAGACAATGAAAATGGAGAATCCTCCAGCTCACTGGCTAAGTCCAAAAGTATTGTTGCATCTTTATTCTATCACCTCTCTAAAAGGAGGTAGGCACCATTCTTCTTTAGCCCCCTAAAATCACAGTTGACCATTGGGTTGATCAGTGTTCTTAAGTCTTTCAAAATGGTTTATTTTCACTATGTTGGTATTAGGATATAAACCATTCCCTTGCTTCTGCTCTCTTTATTCTGGATCAGTTCATCCAAGTCTAGAGAATAATTTTCTAACCACTAATCCGTTCAGTCATGGATAAGTGACTTGTGAGGTAGTGAGTTCCTAGGTAATAGAAGAGTTTAAGAGGGAAACTAAGTTTTTACACTTTAAAAGAAATTCTTCAATTAGGTAAGATTTATTAGATAATTTCTAAGATGCTTTCCATTTTCTGTGGTCTTATGGTATAATATAACCTTTTTTATATAGCTACCTTTGGTTCAGTACAAACTGGGTTTACCAGTGCTCAGCCTAGGTGCAGAATTGCACCCTATCAGAACTGGAAGGGACTTTGAACCAGAGAACAAAGACCTAGACTTTTCAGAATTATAATAGAATGGTAGAACATGCCATATTAGAGCTGGTAGATATAGAGAAAAAAGACTATTAGAACAAGGACCTAGACTACTCATCTACAGAACAGAATGGTAGAGCATGCCATATTAGAGCTGGTTGGTACCATAAAGATTTTCTAGACCAAATCTATTCATTTCTTTTTTTTTTTCAATTGTTATTTTATTTTCCAATTACATGTTATGAAAGTTTTTTTTAACATTCATCCACATGCATATTTGCATGTTTTTAAGTTATATAATTTCCTCCCCCCCCACCCTTCCCCCACCTCCTGCCAGCCGTGAATAGTCTGGTAAATATTGTCCATACTGATTTGTGTTTAATATTAATCCCATTTATTTCAAAGAAAACAAAAACTGAGACCCTGAGGAGACTCACCCAACTTCTCATAGCTATTTTTGATAGTACCCAGAGTTGGGAAATTCTCCTCATCCCAAGAGAGCATTTCCCCCACCAAACCTCCCTGCCCCTTATTTTGCATGTCAGTTAATCAAAAAACATTTATTAGCTTATAGACCATTAGATCATAAGTACCTCGAGGTCAAGTTCTCTCTTTTTTGTTTACGTGCTTGTTTTATCACTTACTAGGTACTAAATGTTTGAAAATCGAACTGAATTTTTATCATGTTGATGTTATAGTATAAATTTAATTGAACTTAGAAGATAAGTGGGTCTTTACTGAACAATAACAGAGAGGATTTTTTTTGAAGGTGGGGCAAAGATAATGAGTTCTGTTTGGTTGATGGACAAATTCTATTCCTCTGCTTCCTTACTGCCCACACTGGATCTTGTTAACTGGGAGCCCACTGGGGATAATAGGAACAATCACAGGAGCAATTACTTTTAAAAATGTGTTTTGAGCATTATGTTCTTCTCCATCTCTCCTCTCTCAGTTCATATTTTATATGGCTAGCCACTACCTGCCTATTATCATGACCCTTATTTGGGCTCTGAACTTAAATAGGTAATTCTAATAAAATAATAAAGAGTAGCAGCTGTGTTCAGCAAAAAAGGCAATGGAGACGTTTTAGTCGAGGCCATCTATTTAGTAACAGTGGCTTGCCCACAGGAAGAATGTCTCTTTCCTGTCTTTGCATTGTAGAGTCTGTTACTCCTAATAATAATAGTATATGTTGTAGCACTGAAAGACTCTGTTGCCAGATTCATTGTGTTGTCCCAAGTTGCTGTCTGTAATGGTGACCCACATTTGGTATCACATGCTGATGGTGATCCAGAAGAAGTACTTCCTGTGTCCTGTGCTTGAACGAACAGGATTCTCCACTGGTGTGGCCAGGGCAGTTCACATGTTTCAGGACCTGCCCTATGGTTGTTATTATTGCTGTTACTGGGGGTCTTTAGACTTTCTTCTGTGTTGATCTGGTTTAGCACATAGTAGACTCTTTTATCATCTAAGTCAATTTACTTTATACCATAGCACCCACATGGTAAAAAATTCAATTCAATTTATGAACATTCAGTACCTAGTAGGTGATAAAACAACAATTTAATACTTCTAACACATTTAATAATTACCTTATCATGCAGGGCAACTACTTTACTTATGATATTAGGGGTGTTGGGTGTGGGGCAGAAGGGAAAGAAACTTTGTTTAGCAAACATGCAGCCCTTGCTTTCATGGAACTAATTAATAGTCTAGAGAGAAGGTGGTCATGAAACAGAATGATATTTAGAATGGGAAGTAGAGCAACCAGTCAGCAGGTATGCCTAATTTTGGACAGAGTTCCACATGTCCTCTACCTGAACCAGTCCCTCAGTTCCTGTGGAAATCTTTATTCCCAAGGGACTCAACTTCAAAGTTAGGGGCTGAGGGGATACAGGATCATAGATTTAAAAATGGAAGGTATCTCAAAGACTATCTAGTCCAAATGGTCTTTACAAATAACGAACCGCAGATATGGAGAGGTTAAATTCTATGGTCAGGGTCCCACAGGTAATAAATAAGCATAGCACTTGTGATAAGACTACAGAACCTGCAGATTTCAAATTCAATATCCTATCCTCTGGGGGGGGCGGGGAAAGTGGCTGGGTTTGAGCATGCCTCGTATATGACCTCAGAAAAAGCATCTCTTTGAAGTTAGATCACAACACCTCTACACAAAAGTCTCATAACATTTCCATCTGACTCAAAGTCTAGAATTAAATTAATGCCTATGTCAGTCCCCCCAATCAATAACACGTTCACAAGATACTCGTTCTAAACCACTCTACAATTATTCAGGAAGAAGCTGGGGGTTGCTTCAGGTAAAGAAGATTCAGGTAGAGGATCAGGGGTGATCTCAGAGGCACCTTCCAAAGTGGAGAGTCTACAATGTTCTACAATGGAAAATTTGCCCTAAAGAAGAAAAAAATGGGACTGAAGTAGGGGTGGAGGAAAATGGGGGTGGCAGGAGAAATACTTTTTAGTCACCTTCATATGCTTGGAATACAGTTGTATGAAAGAAAAAACAGACATTGTATTGCTTCAGAGGTCAGAATTAGGCTTAGAGGGTATGTTACCACCAGGCAATTAACTCAACCTATAAATTCACTTTCCAAGGAAAGAGAATGTCTGTGAAATAGTGAAGGAAACATCACTGGAGGGTCACATAAGCAGCAGTTTTACCAACCTTTTATAGGTCTTAGTTACATAAGTAAAATAGAGAGGGAGGAGGGGAAAGTAAAGATTGGCATATCAAAGGACAGATAGCAGAAAATCTCTTACCTTATCAAAAGGCAGATTTCAATTCAACCTAAAAACTCATTAAATATACTGGTTACAGGGAAATAGTTGGAATTTGCAGAATAACCATTAATCCTGCAGTTCTATCTCATACTTGATATGATCATCATAAGTAAACCTCTTTTCACTAACTGGTTAATCATCAGAGCTTAAGTTAGATGTCAGCTATATTCTGCGAACTCTGGCTAGTGATGTGACTTGCTGACTTGAGGAAATGATGGTATTAAAAACTAATATAGAAAAATTGTCTTATGATACCATTATTCAAATATTTGTTGAATGAATGAATGAACTTCTATTGGGGACAATATAGGACAAATACCCACACTGAATAGTAGATTAAACTAAGAGTCCACCAGTTCTTAAGACACTGCAAACAAAATAGGATCATCCTACTATGTGAGGCATTTTGATGAGATTCTCATACTTCCCTCAGTTCTTCCAATTTGTCATTTCTTTTATGATGTGATAACATTTCTCATTGTTTTGCATGTAGTTCCTATGTTATCTTTTTTGAGTTCCTCCCCATAGTAGCAGTATGTTGCTTGAGGTATTGAAGGTGCATTGAGAGTAACAAAAAAGTGACACTGGCAATTTGATGGCAAAGAAAGAGAGAAAAACTGAGAAAAAGTCACAAAAACTTCAAAAACCCAGCCTTTGGGGAACTTTTTGTGAGGATGTCACCAATTTGAAAAATGCTCTAATCATGGATGTCTTGTAATAACAAGAAGACATTTTAAGAGAGAAATTGAATTATATCCAGAATTGTTTGGTAAGGCAGGCAGTGTGTTATGTATTTAAGGAAGCTTTTATTAAGCATTATCATCTTCCGTTATTTGGAAAACATGCTTCCTCAGGCTCCTCATTCCTTGATAATGATTGAGGAATTGAAGTGTTTCTGTTAGTCCTTAGAATCACTGGAGAGATGAATGCTGAGGTGACCAGTGAGGCAGCTGTAACTTCATTGAACCAAATTTTTTTCATCCAGTAGTTGCCCAGGTGAGAGCAGGACAGGTTTCAGCACCAGTGACTGAAATGGAAACTTGGTCATAGTGGAGATGACATTGCTTCAGGTACTTTGAGTGGAGAGGAAGAGTGACTTCAGAAAAGAACATACCTATGTAAACTTGTCAAGTCAAAGAAAAGGTTACTTTTATAGTCAGAAAGATGAATTCAGCTCTGGTTTGATACTTGCCTAGTTGTGTGACCCTGGATACTTAATCTCATTTTGTCTCAGTTTCTCAACTGTAAAATGGGATACCACAACCTACCTTGAAGGTTGGCTGTGATCAGATAACTGTTAAGTGTTTTATCATACTCAGACACTTTATAAATGTTTATTCCCCTCCTTTCTTCCTTCTAGTAGGGTGAAAGGTTTATAGTTATATAGAATTTGTGGAATGAATGAGATAACTGCTTGGATGAATGAATGAAAAATCCCCCGGACTGAAAGGAATGTTTTGGCTGAGAGTTCAGAAAGGCTTTAAATAGTTTAAAAGAGCAGACTGCCAATGATAGGGGAAGGTGGATTTAGAACATTTCATTTTAGTCCTTTCCTTTCCCTGGCTTCATCAAGGGCTAATATATTGGGGAGCTCAGCTTTTCTCTGCTGAAAAAAAAAGAGGCAACTTTTCAAGACTTGGGATGCCACTTAGGATGCTGTATTTCATCCAACAAGCATCGGCAGAGAATGTGCTATGGCTCTGGTTTAGGTATTGTGGTTGTATCATACTGAGAACTGATGATCTAGGCCAGCCAAGGAAAACACCACACAATTTAGGACTCATAGTTCACAGAATTAGCAGGATTTAGTGTTGGAAAGGACGTTAGAGGTCCGTTCTTCCAGTCCAACCCCCTAATTTTGCAAATGAGGAAATTGAGGGGGAAATATGATCTGCTTAAAATTACAAAGTTAGTAGGAATCTTCTAGATAGTAAGAGTTCTTCACCTAGGTCTAGTGGGTCTTTGGCTAGATTTCATTATGTCTGGAAACTTGTAAAGGCAAAATATTACATCTTGACTGATTTTTTTTAACTAACCTTTTATAATAAAACCTTTTATGTATTTTATTTCATGCATTTGGAGGGGGGGTTTATTAGATTCATCAGACTTCTCAAGGTGGGACATGACATAAATATTAAGAATGTATGTTCTAAGCATCTGTGGGGAGGACTCTTGTCGCCCTAGCACATACCTGTCGCCTTCTTGGATATCCTGCCCTCCTTCTGGAGAGCCTCCTATAGTTTCCATTTTGTGAAGGAACCCAAGCTGGCCTACCTTCCTTCCCCCCCAACTTATTCCTTGCTGGGCACCTTCACTCCCCCCTTCCCCCATCCCTTCCAGTCCTTTTTTGTGTGTGTAATAGAAAAAAGAAGAGATACAAATTAAATTAAGATTCTAGGCCTCATCAAGGGTGCAGGATGTAAATTCTGACATAGGTGATGCAAACGAGAGAGTGGTGAGGGATGATTTTTGTGGATGTATGATCCTAAAAGAGAGCAGTGAAACATCAGGAGTGGAAGCTTGTGGAATATGTGAGCCAAGACTCAGGTGGAAGAGTGGGCCGAATGGCTCCCACTGAGGAGTATGGCACCATTATAGTTGGAGGAGAGCTTTGAATGTGAATCTGTGGATTTTAGACTTGATCTTGTATACATAGAAAGGACTCATCGAATATATTTTTTAAAAAGAGGAGAATGTTTGGAGCACACCTGGGGAAGGATAATGGATTTGGGACATGGGGAGACCAATACTATGGCAGCATCCTAGGTGTGAGGTGAGCAGGGTCTGGGTCAAGGAAAGTATCCTGGGTCATGAAGGATAATTATTCTCAGAGTACCACCACTGCTTGATTATACCTTTTATATAGAAATGACATTGACTATTTTGTTGATGAGAAACTTCTGGATCAGGGTCATGGTAGTGAAAATTAAAGTCTCGGATTATCAGTTTAGGGGGATAACTTTGATTTGCAAGTAGCTATCTATGGGGGCAGCTAGGTGGCACAGTGGATAGAGCACTGGCCCTGGAGTCAGGAGACCCTGAGTTCAAATTTGGCCTGAGACACTTAATATTATTATCTCTCTGTGTGACTGTAGGCAAGTCACTTAATCCCATTGCCTTGTAAAAAAACCAAAAAAATGAAAGCAAGTAGCCCTCTAATTGCCACCATTGCTTGATTGTAACTTTTATATAGGAATGATATAGACCATCTTAGAGAAACAAAGTGTTTCTCAGTTTTCTCAGTCTTGTAGAGACTTCCAAGAAGCTCTTCCCCATGAAGGTATCAAATCCCACCTGTCCTGGTGACTTTTGCTATAACAACTTTGTTTCTCTAGTCATTGTACTCTACAGTACCTTGATGGATTCTCACAGTGAAGCCAGCTGGCTCCTTGTCTCCATTTTTCCTTCCCATATAGGACCCAAGAATATACCCATAATCCATTTGAACTCTCAAAGTGTTTTCAGAGGTGATTGATAATAATAGAAAGTGAAATATCTAATAGAAAAAAATCCTTAAAGTTGTTACTTTTACCTTGAAAATGATGATTTAAAAAAATTGGTTTAATTCTTAACCTTTGGGGTGGTAGGTCATGATTTTGGTTAAAGGCCCCCTGGAGATTATCCCTCTATTTGGCTTCTTTTTACTATGGGGAAGACTCCTGAAATCTCCTTAGAGGCAGAGTTACTTCACTTTCATCCATATTGGCAGTATGTTGATGGAGAGATGGAAAGAAAGGCAACAGATCTAGTGTGGGATGAAATTTCCTTCAGTAAGGTTTTCCATATTTTCTTTACCTCTGTTTCCTTTTTTTTAAAAAAAAATTGTTTCAGTACAATAATCACTTCTCAATAAACATCTCTCCTCATAATGCCTTCTCATTTAAAAAACAAAACAAAAATATCCAAAACAATTAAGCTAAACCTTCCAATGTAGTAATGGTGATTGACAGAGAATGTGTAACATGCTTCTATTATAGTTTGTTATTTTGTGCAAGAAAAGAAGAAAATGTATTTTATTTTCAGCCCAATGATTTTTAAATAAGTAAGGTTAGGATTGTATTTATTTGATCCCAATGCTGCTGCATTTCAGTGTTGATTGAAGTCACTGTAGTGTTCTTTTGGCTCCAAGTTTGCACACATTTTCCCATTTTCTTTGAATATTTTCCCTCTCTCCTCCCCCACCCTCCCACCCCAAAGTGCTCTTGTAAATATTTTGTTAAGTTAAAAATTCTTTCTTTTAGCTGTTGACTTTTTCTGGCTATAAGCCTCAAACTAAATCTCTGAATGTAAGGGTTAGAAGAGATCTATAACCTTTCAAGCATAGTTCCACATTATTTTCCACAACAGTTGGATCAATTCACAGTTCCTCCAACAGAGAATTAATATGCTTGCCTTTCTGTGACTTCTTCAACATTGATTATTTACATCTTTCATCATTTTTTTTCCAGTTTGATAGGTGTGAAAGGAAACTTCACAGTTGCTTTGATTTTTACTTTTCTTAATAATGATCAGAATATTTTTTCATATATTTATTTAGTTAGTTTTTTGCAAGGCAAATGGGGTTAAGTGGCTTGCCCATGGCCACACAGTTGGGTAATTATTAAGTGTCTGAGGTCGGATTTGAACTCAGGGACTCCTGACTCCAGGGCCACTGTTCTATTCACTGCACCACCTAGCCCCCCTTCATATAATTATTGATGACTTACTTTCTTCTTTGTGTTCCTTAACCTCTCATCTATTAGGGAATGACTCAACTTTAAAATTTGTAGTAGTTGCCTATAAATTTTTTATAAGGCTTTTTATTAGAGAAACTTGATGTAAAGATTTTTTTCTCATACTCCATAACTTCTTATTTAGTTTTATTAATTTTATTTGTTCAAAAGCTTTTAAATTTCATATAATTGAAAATGGCTATTTTGTCTCTTTTCTCCTTTGATAATGAAGCTCATGAATATTGTATCCCTTGTTAGGAATCCCTTGAATGTTATGAATCTTCTCCCCAACTTTAGTCTCATTTATTCATTCATTCATTCATTCATTCATTCATTCATTCATTTATTATCTAGCTATCTATTTATTCATTTGTTATTTATTTATTTATTTTTATTTATTTTTACTTTTATTTTTTAATGATTTTTAATTTTAAAAGACAATTTATTCATTTGGAATTGACTGTGACAGCACTAAAGTACTGTGCTAAACTTATTTTCTCCCCAAATTGCTTTCCAGTTTCTTCAATATTTTTGGATAAAAAAGGAATCTTACCCAATAATTTATATCTTTGAGTTTATCAAATAGTGCTTTGCCCCTGTCTCTTTCTTCCTTACCTTTCTTCTTTTTTTGTTGTTTTTGCAAGGCAATGGGGTTAAGTGATTTAGCCAAGGTCATCCAGCTAAGTAAGTATTAGGTGTCTCAGACCAAATTTGAACTTGGGTCCTCCTGACTCCAGGGCTGGTGCTCTATCCACTGTCATTCCTACCTTCTACCTAGCTGCGCCCTACTCCTCATCGGTCTTAATAGTTTTCCAAAGCTGAGAGTCAGTGGGATTATTGATTTTTTTGTTTCTTATTCCAGAAGTAACGGAAGAAGGGAAGGGAATAATCATTTATTAAGTGCCTACTGGCATTGTGCTGAGTTAACTTTATGAATGTTATCTCATTTGATCCTCATGATATCCCTGGGTGCTAGGTGTGATTATGATCCTGATTTTACAGTAAAGTAAACTGAGGCAGACAGGGGTGAGTTGACTTGCTCAAGGTCATGCAGCTAGTAAGTGTCTGAGACCAAATTTGAACTCATTTCTTCTTGACTCTTGGCCCACTGCGCTATCCATTGTGTTTATTGAGTTTATTTGACATAGACTGAAACTTGAAGGAAGCCAGGGATTCTGGAAGGTGAGGATGAGTATGTAGAAGCTTGGGAATAGGAAATGAAATGTCCCATTCAGGACAGCAGCTGGGCCTTCCTTCTAGAACACGTAGGAGCAATGTGACTTAAATCTGGATAGATGAACCAAGGCTGGATGGTGGATGGCTTTACAAATTAAACAGAGTAGATAGACTCTTTTTTCCCTGCCTTGAGGATATAAGGAACCACTTACATTCCTTGTACTTTAGGAAGATGATTTTAGCAACTGTGTGGATGATGGATTGGAGATGAAAAAGGCTGATAGAAATAGCAATTAGGAGGCTATTGCAACAACCTAATAGAGAAATGATGAGGGCCTGCAACAAGGTGATAGTTGGGTGAACAGAGGGAAGGCGGGGAGAGGATGAGGGTGAGGAGCTAGTCTAGCTTGTCAGTGGATTGACCATGCCAGTAAAAGTCAGAGCATAGTGGAGGATGAATCCAAGATTGTGAATTTTGGAAGAACTGTGGTTTTCCCAACAGAAAGAGAGTAAGCAATAGAATTGGAGCTGCTTTGATCTCAGACTGTATCTTCATTTTTATCTTTTCTTGCAACTGAGTATTTATTTGTTTTAACCTTTGCTCTAAACCAGTCTATGACCTGGCTATACCAGTAGCTGATCCTGGAATTATGATCATAGATCTTGAGCTCAGAAGGATGCTAGAGGTAGTTATCCCAACACCTCTCATTTTTAAATGAGAAAACTGAGACCTGGAGAAGTTAGATGATTAATTAAAGTCACTTGATGATACTAAGTAGAACAGAAGGAACTTGAGTCCCCCAGAACCGCTGGATCTCAGTCTCCTTGGATGGATTCAGTTTAATTCTTTCTTTATGACATTTAGTACTGACCTTATACCGTGCCTTCCTGCTTTATTTTATTTATTTACTTATTCAGTTGTTCATTTGGTCAGTTACCTATTTAGTTATTAAACCTAAATACAAAATACAAAATACAAAAAAACATCATTAGCCTGTATACTTCCCTCTTTAATTTTGAAGAAAGCACTTAAGTTGTAAAAGCTTAAGGTTTATGAGAAGTCTATAAGCTTTTGGTTGTCTTCATTTCTTAGCTCTCATGTTTTCCAACATCGTTTTCATCATTGTCCCATGCTCAATTTGTCAGTGAAGTGACTAAACATGAAAGCTTATGTTGATTTTGTTTGGAGGATTTTGTAAAATTCTTCAGAGCTCCTTGACTCCCTGCAATAAGTATGATTGCACAAATGCCAATTATTTTTACATCTTTACATTGGTTGGTCGACTGCCCCCCCTCCTAAGTTTGGTGAGAATAGAAGAGTAAGAATCTGGTAAAATGATGTTTCTTGTTACTTTTGGGCTTGTGATGGACCACTCTCTGGTGAGGGTTTGTTTCCCACATCCCAGGAAGACCTGGGAACAGGTCTTTTTCATCTTTGTGCCCTTTGGTTTCATTTATAATGAAAATGTCAGTCTGGTTGAGGTTTAATTTCTCCAGCAGTGGTGGATCCACTTGGTGGATGTTGAACAAAACCTGCCCTTCTGGAACCCCAGCACTAAGACTGGCTTTTGTAGACTCTTGAAGAGCTGCAGGATCCTCAGCACAATCTCTTCCCTTTCAACTGGTCCTCTCCTACTGCTCAGGAAGGGGACTGGAGAGGACGGAGCACCGCTGCATGTTTTTGTTCATTTTTAGAGTGGTTGTGACAAAAAAAAAAATTGTTACTTGGTGATCATCTCTCAGGTGATCAACCTCTCTGATCTTCTCTTATGCTTGTGCCATGCCAGAAGATCCTTGGTCTGCACTTTCCAGTCAACAAATATTTATTTAAGCACTCACTATCGGTGATACAAAGAAAGACAAAAACGTGGAGCTCCATGCTAATAGGGAGACAGCATGTAAATAATTATGATATAAGATCTTGGTCTCAGAGGCACTGAGTGGGTGGGTCATGGTGCAGGAATGGGCCACGGCCTGTCACCGAAGGCTGGAGTTGAGATGAGGGAAGCTGTGGAAATCAGGAAATGAAGGGAGGAAGAGGAAGCATTCCAGGGATGGGGGACAGTCATCGAAAAGGCATGAACTTGAGGGATAGTGTCTTTGTAAGGAACATCAAGGAGGTTGATATAGCAGGACCAAAGAGTCTGTAGAAGGGAGCCAGGTGTGAAAAGTCATGAAGGGACTGCACAATTATCCTATGCCTTCAAATCAACATATGCCTTCATGTTCAGCCACCTCATTGCTAAACCAAGCGCAAGATGATGGTGAAAACAATGTCACAAAATGTGTGAGTTGAGATCAGGAAAACAAAACCTAGACTGCAATGGGGAGAGACTTGAGGCATGTTCCTGGTGTGAGTTGATGGGGGCCTGTACTTATTCTTGTGTGTGTGTGTGTGTGTGTGTGTGATGTTAGAAGCATCCTCAGAAGATCCTCCCTTTTTCAAATCTGTCCTAGGAATGAGTCCTTTGAGATCACATATGGGAATTATCTGGGGGGTAGAATTTGAATTCAGGTTCTTTTCTGCTGAGGGCTATCCCCTCCCCACTAAACTGTGCCTGATTCCTTTGATATTTGAGAGACCCAGGTCCCCTGATGCTCTCTCAGATGGATGGTCCCATGGAAAAGCCCTGAGAGATCCCTCAATGCCCTCTTCCTTCCTAGTTTCCAAGGCTCTGAGTAATCAGTGTCTGTTTTTCTGTCTTCCAGTTGTGTTGGTGTGGAAGAGGAGGAGGCACCAGATATCGACATATACCATTGTCCAAACTGCGAGAAAACCCATGGAAAGTCGACCTGTAAGTATCTCTCTCTGCCTTTGGGCACTTGTGCCCTGTTAGTTCCTAGAATCATGGAGGGTCTAGGAGTGCATCTCTCTTCCTTGTTCAGGGGCCCATGGGTCAGAGGTGGGTCTTCTTAACTCTTTGGCCACCCTTGGGTCTCTCTGTCTGGCTGCCTCAGCTGGACGGCTTTATTCTTTTAGCTCTCTCCCATTTGAGATGGACTGTCCCCCGTCCCCCCCATCCTTTCCCAATAGTCTGTGCCTCTGCTTTGTCCGGCCTCTCCACTGGCGGCTCTGGTTCCTCCACACTTTCACACCTGGTCCATGACCTGCTCCTAAATTTTCTGGCCTGGCATATGGACTCTGGATCATTCAGACCTTGCAATGGGTAGAAGTACTTTGATTTCTTTAATTACCTTAATACTCTAACCCCCTAGTTTGGAGCTTTTAAGAGTGTGGAATGTTTCTGCTCTTGGTGAACTAATTAACAGATTGTTTTCATTATATTTTTAAGTAGATAAAGCAGGGAAGGATTGTTGCGCATGGTTTAAAAGGGGCCATTTCCCAGATGCTTATTAGCGCCTATCCAGAAAGCTCAGCATGCTGCTGATTGACTTTAAAAGACATGGGGACAAAACAAAAAACTTATAACCCCCCTTTCAAGAATCAGAGTCTGGACTGTGGGCTGACAAGTTTTTCATATCTTTGAGGTGACTCAAAGCCCCTCTGGGCTGGCCCGTGGAGCAGGTGGCTGGCTGCCTGGGGCTTAACTGCTGCCTGGGAGAGCAGCCCAACTGGAAAATCTGGGTGGGGTGACTGGGGACATCCGGAGTTAGGAGCAGCAGGAGCCAGAGTGGGGAATACAGAAGAAAGGGGAGGGGGTATTTGTTCATTTTCTTTCTATTTTTTCCTCTCATATTTTGGCATGCATAGGTCAATGTAAAAGTTAGGATTACGGGGCAGAGTGGAGTTACAAACTGTGATCTCCAAACCCCGGTCTGTCAGACAAGAGACTTGGATTCCATTCTTGGTTTTGCTACTGATTAGCTTGAGCAAACATCTTCCTCTTTTGGGACCTCAGTTTCCTCATTTGAAAATGGGACATCATTGTAGGTTGGAAAGAATGCTCTGTGCAGTCAAGAGGACTGAGCCTCAAATCTTCTTGAGACCCTACTACCTGGGGGACTGTACAACTCCCCAGACTTTAGTTCCATCTCTAAACGAGTGGTCCTAGATTTCCAAGGTTTCTGTTCAGCTTGGGTAGATTTGGAGACTCTTTCTCCCCAGTCCATTGTTTGTTCTCCTTAAGCCAAATCCATGTGCCATGTTACAGTGCCTTATGGATAGATCATGGACTTCAGACTCTTGGGATGAGAGTCAGTGGCACAGAGAGAAAAGAATCCTTGATTTAGATTCAGAAGACATTGGTTCAAGTCATGCCTCACTTCTTACTGGGAGATTTCTTAACACCCTGGTTTTTTTTCCTTTTTAGAGAGAAAAATCATTATATTATGAGGTTTTGAGGGTAGGTGATCTTGAACATCCCATCTAACATTAGAGCATTGTGAGTCTACAAGTCTTTATTTCCAAACATTTTTATTTCTGAAAGATTTGATTCTTAGTAATAAACTGCTACTTTTGACTAAGAAGGATTGGTCAGAAGTAATTCACCATGCCAAGAGGCTGTTGATAATAATAGTTATCTATTAGATAACTCTTTAAGGTGTGAAAAGAACTTTACAAATATTATCTCTTTTGATTCTCAGCTTTAAGAGAATCTTGTTCCCCCCCCCCCCCCCTTTATTTTGGTGGGGCAATGGAGTTAAGTGACTTGCCCACAGTAATACAAATAATAAGAATTAAGTGTCTCAGGCAGGATTTAAACTCAGGTCCTTCTGACTCCAAGGCCAGTACTACCCCTGCTCTTATTATTCTCATTTTATAATTGAGGAAATTGATGCAAGCAGAGGATAAATAACTTGCCCATGGTCACTCAGCCACTCAGTGGTTTCTAGACCCACTGGAAACCAGTGAGTGCCTGAAACTGAATTTGAACTTGACCCTTCCTGACCACATCTACTATCTGGCCATATCTACTCTCCTGTGTTGCCTCAAGATGGAGCTGCCCCCTGAAGGAAGGACAGGCAGATGGGTAAACCATTTCCTCAGCATCATTTCACACCCTCACCAACAATGGGGACATGTGCCACCATGTTAGAGCAGAGAAAGGACTTTGTTGCCCAGCCCCAGCCCGGAGACTCGCTTTGCTCCTTTAGAAGCAGCTTTTGAAGCCTTGATGAGACCTTTACTTTCTGTCTCCAGGTTTTGGTGAGCTCATTGACCTCATGGTGCCTTTTTTTATCACCAGTCATGCTTCTGAAACCTCAGGATCCTCCATAGCAGGTTACTGTCCAGATTGTAATTTCTCTAAAGGCTTTAGCTTTTAGACTCTGTCCCTTTAAAAAGCAAAGAAAGACTATTTGAGATATTCTGGGAAGATTAGAGACTTAAAGCTTGCTGTAGCCATTCAAGCACAGATAAGATGCTTGAACCTGCTTGCCTTGGTTTCCTCATCTGTAAAATGAATTGGGGAAGGAAATGGCAAACCATTCTCTGTCAAGAAAATGGAGGACACAGCTGAAACAACTGAAGAATAATCATCTACTGGAACCTCCTCCTAATAATAACTGACGTTCATGTCTTGATTTCAGGCTTGCAGAGAACGTTAGGTACATTGTGTTACCTGAACCACTTGATAACCCCGGGAGGTAAACGGTCCAAGAGCAGTCGTCACTCATCATTCCCATTTTACACATGAGCTCACTGAGGTTCATCCAAAAGCAGGATTTGGATCCAGATTTCCTCCTTCTGAGTCCCTCACTATAATCTGTGGTTCTGGCCTGGGTCCCAGGAGTTTTCTGTTTTAATATCTTTCACCTTCCATTCTATTTAATAAATAATCCTCCAGGACCTACAGTGAATGGGGCATGCTGAGGTTGAGAGATACAAACTAAACAGGACCCAGCCCTTGGCCTCTCTACCAAGCTTATTGCCTATGGATGGGGCTGGGGAGGGGAGAAGCACCCCCAAACAACCAGGGTCAAAATGATCTTGCTGCCAGCACCAATTTCTTCTGGGTACCTTTGGTCTGGTCCAGTGAAACCTTTCTTTTTATCTTCAAGTTCATCAAAGAGGTTCCAACCTAAGAGCTAGGTGAGGTCAGAGTAGAGGGAAATGGGTTTTCCCATCTGTCCGTCCTTCCTTCAGGGGACAGCCCCTTCTTGAGGCAGCACAGGATAGTAGATCTGCTTGTCTACTCTCCTTATTTTACAGTTGATGCAGCTGAGGCCCAGAAAGTTATGGGACTTAACTTAAGGTCACTAAGGTAGTAAATGACAGTCATTGCGGAAACACCTGGGTTCAGGAAGACCTGAGTTCAAGTCTAGCTTCAGATATTTAATAGCTGGGTGACCCTGGGCAAATCACCTACCCTCTGTCTGACTCAGTTTCCTCATCTGTAAAATAGTGCCTACCTCCCATGGGTCTTATGAGGATCAAATGAGATCATATTTGTAAAAACAGTGCAGTGCTTGTTTATAGCAGGAGCTGAGTAATTGTCAACTAATACGCTGCATAGGTATGATCACCTCTCAGCCTCAGAACTATTTGGTTAGGTGATTATCCATGTTCTACAGGTAAGAAAACGGCGACTTAAAGAGGATAAATAGCTTTTTAAGCTGGGTCTGTTCTTCATATTGGGTGCTCCTGGGGAGGCACCCCCTCTGCCATAGCACCTTTTCTGCCTCTTAGAATCTTAGAAGCGAGGAGAAGGCAAGTGACTCCTCCTGGGTCCCTCCAGGTCTGTGCCAGAGGTGGGCCTTCCAGCCTGGTCTGCTTTTCCCTGAGGCCTGCTCTCATCACAATGCCAGGGCCTTAACTAAGCCAGATCTGGGGACCCAAATTCTAGCCCAGCGATCTCCAGCCTTCTAAAAGGAACCACACACAGTAGGATCTTTGTAAGCAGCAAGCCCCTGGGTGCATCTAAAATGTAATGCAGTCTTTTCAGGAACATTGCCCTGGACTGAGACTTTGAAAAAGGAGGATTGATCTCGAAGTCTCTTCAGTGTTCGCAGATGCAGGTTTAAGGCAGTCTCCCTGCCCCACACTCCCTAAGAATAAGATGAAGGCGAGGTTCCAGTGGGCATCAGCCAGAACACCCCCCTGGGCTCTGTTTCCTGTGTCTGGGGCTCTGCAGGGATTGGAGACACTGTTCAGCATTGGTTGTTAATCAGCTATTATTCAAACATGTGTTTGCACAAGTTAGTTTATCAAACAGTATCAATTGTGTTTGAAAATGAATAGATGCAGCTACAGAGCCCCTCGTTTACAGCCAAGATTTAATTGCAAGGTTACAGAAGAGAGGCCCACACTGATTGCCTTCCTTATGCAATGAGTGTGGATTTCTAAAATATACTTTGGGTGCCTGCTTCCTCTGGGTGCCTGCTTCCTCTGATGGATGCTTCCCACATGCCTAATGAAAATTGCCTTTTCCACTTTCGAACTCTTTATTATTAAAAAAGAAAAAAAGCAACCAACAAACTTTCTCTCTGTGGTTTGGTATTGCATTTCATGTACCCTTTTCACTTTGCTTTGTCCCAGATCTGAGAAGACCATAGCAGTAGACTGGAGCAACCTCTGAAAGTCTTAGCCTATGGAGACTAAAGGAAATTTGTACTTTTCCCCTAGGGTGAATTTTAACTCAAGTTGATTTACATCAATTTAAATTACTAGCCAGGCAAACCTGCTATAAATAGTGTCTTCCTGCTGGGAAGGAACTGAAAACTCATCATGCCCCTATCCCCTTTTGTCTATCTGTGAGATGGATCCCAGTGACATGGCCAGCTCTTGCCTCTGAACCAACGAATGCTTACATGGAAAGCCCTACTAGAGATAACCTTAATATAGCCCCTCCCCATTGGAGAGAATCTCAGCAGCCCATCTAGTACCATCACTGGGGGAAATGCTTTCTAACATCCCTAACAGGTGGTAAACCAAAGCCATTGCTTGGACCTTTCCAGTGATGGGCTGGGTCCAAGGCATTTTTTTTTTTATAACTCAGATGCAGCTTCCATTTTTAGAAAGTCAACATGATACATTTTGAAGTTGTGATTTATTTTGATGTTTTATGCCTTCTTCAGATTACTGAGCCATGATAGGATTATTATGTTTAACTAAGCTGATAGAAATAGATACTTGTCAGTACGTTCCCAGATCTCAACTGTTTAAATCTTTGATCTTTGAGACAAAGGCAAGGAGATAGGGGAGGAGAGGGAAATATTTTTGCTGGGTGTAAAGAGAACTAGCACACTAAAAATTCAATTCTCTTTTTTTTAAAGTTAAGCAATATGCTCATCTTTAAATGTGTGTGTGTGTATACATATATATGTGTGTGTGTATATATATATATATGTAGAAAAATTTTTAGAAAGAATCTTGTATTTTCCTATAAATTTGGAGTGAAAGCAAAATTTGGACTGATTGAGAATTGACAGATTGATATGCTGAATTTAAAAAAATGATATGTTGTGTTAACTCACTGGTTACCTTCTTCTGGTTTATTCAAAGACTACAAAAAATAAATATTTCTGCTTCTTTAGTTCCCAAATTATTATTTTTTTAGGATAGAATACTTCTTTTAAAGCATAGAAGATGTTATGTCTATTAGGGACCAGATCACTATTTCAGGAGCCTCTGATGAATTCAAGTACTTAAAAAGAGTCACTAAGCTCATGGGAATTACATCAGTAAATTCATACTCTCTCTCTCTCTCTCTCTCTCTCTCTCTCTCTCTCTTTCTGTCTGTCTGTCGTTCTCCCCCCCCCCCCCCCCCCCCCCCCATTGCTCAGTGCCTGTGTCAGGGCCAGTTCCATTTTGATTCTCTTCATACATGACCTCTTCTTCCTCTTCCTTCTGCTTCTCCTAATACCAGCACCACCTGCAGCCACAGCTGCAACATCTGTTCACATTTATATACCATTCTGAATGCTTTTCAAAGTGCTTTCCTCACATAACCTTGTGAGGTTATGTTGTAGAAGTATTTCTTTCCTCATTTAAGAGATTCCCAGACAAACCAGAAAGACATCCTTCCCTTGAGAGTTATGCAGATCTAGTCAGGATACCTCCAAGGGACTGCTACCAGAAGTCAAGATGAAAAAGTGGTTGAGGAGAGGAGAGCTCCCTCCCTCCTTGGGTTACAACTTGCTTGAATTGTTTTGGTTTGAGGCTATTCCTTCCCACTTTATTCTTTTTTTCTAGAGTTGCCCAACAAAATGAGAAGAGAAAAATGGAAAGTTTCCATTCCATGGATCCTGCCTTTGGATCAACCTTATTTTAGTTTCAGATGCAGAGCAGCAAAGGTTGACTTCATAAAGATAGCAAATAGTTGGGAGAACCCTGGTCTCTAGGTTTGAGCTCTTGGAACCCTTGCTCTTCTAGATCTACTCTCCTCAAATTCTTTTGTGGTCTTCAAATTCACTGTCAAATTCCTGGCTTTCTTGAATATTTCATACTGTTGACTCCTTCCTTTTTAAATTTTTCCTTCTCTTGATTTCTCTCATGTTAACTACCTTTTTTGGTTCTCTTTTCCATTTCAATTCAATTTAACTAACATTCATTCATTCACTTCCAAAATACTTTTTTATTGATACATGACTTTTTACAAAAATTTTTCATCACTTAAATTTCTCATGTATTTCTCCTTCCTTTTTTGAGTGACTCATAATAAATAATAAAAAAGAAAAAACTCAAGACTAATCAATGTAATGAAATGGTTTGATTTTGTGTGTGTGTGTGTGTGTGTGTGTGTGTGTGTGTGTGTGTGTAATATTTCACACTTGAGATCCTCTACCGCTGCAAAAAAGCAAAAGAGAGAGGAAAGTGTCTTCTCAAATTTGTCTCTTTCTTGGTCCTGAACTTGCTCATTTAAATTTCATAGCCTTAGTCTGCATTATTTTTCAATAAACATTTATTAATGTGTCCATCATTGTGCTAGACGCAAAGACAAAGGGTTCCCTGCCAACAAGTGGCATGGTATGGTCTAATGTTGACTTTGTTTGGTAGTCTTCTTTGCTGGTTGCTTTTCCTTTTCCCTCCAGCCTCCCTCTTCTTCCCCTAACACCTTGGATTCAGTCCTGTCTCCTCTCTATACTGTTAGCTGTGGAGATCTTTATTCCTGTTGCTTCAGACATTGCATTTTCACAGCTGACCATGTCCTTCCTCTGCTCATGAATCTTCAGTGGTTTTCTAGCGCCTCTAGATCAATAGGACTCCTCCTTTGACATTTAAAGCTGTTCTCAGTTTGACTTCTACCTAACTGTATGGATTTTATACTCAGTGTTCCACCCAGTCTCTTGCTCTCTATCCTATATTGTAGAATGCCTTCTCTCCTCATTTCTTAGCTCTTCAAATCTCTTTAGTTTCCCTTCTCAGCTCACTTATCTCCCACAGAAGACCTTTCCTGATCCCCTCTTCCCCCATTCATCAGTCCCCTCTCCCAAATTAATTTGTAGACATTTTTATAAGGACTTATCTGTATACATGTTGTATCCTCCTAATAGAATGTAAACTTCTGGGAAGTTGGGACTGTTTTGTTTTTGACTTTGTAGTGACTTCGACAAAGCAAGTCCCTAATAAATGCTTTCTGACTAGCTGACTCTCTCTTTCAAGTTCCATGTTGTTCTCTCTCACATTTCTTAATACCTTTTGAGTCTCTTCACTAGAATATGTTGAAGAGCAGCATATTCAAATCTAAAACACATTTTGCTTCTAAATCTTCAGTTCCTTTAAAGACACCAATATTCTTACCAAGATTTAGGCTCATACCCTAGAGGCCTCTGTCCTGTGCCTTTTTCTTGATCTCTGAACTCTTTCTTAATGACCTCTTTAGTTTCTATTAGTTGAGTTATTATCCAGGTAGATGAGCTTCAGATCTAGTCTTTTGTATTCTAGTCCTGGATCACCAATGTCCAGTTGGACATTGCCAACTGGATAGCCTGTAGCCCCGTCAAAGTCAACTTCCAGGCTTATCTTGTACCTTCTTTTGTGTGTTGTAGCTCTCTGTATACTTACATTTTGTTTGCCGTATTAGACATTAGCACCTGGAAGACAAAGATTGTTTCACCAAATGTTTCACCATTGTCTTTGAAGCCCTAGGGCTTTGTTCACCATCTGACATGTTAGACATTTAATAAAAACTTGTTGATGGATGGTCTAAAATAATACCGTATGTCTCTCCTGCAACCTCTACTTTTTCCCTCAAGTTTCTCAGGTTCTGTTGGTTTGGATACTATCATCATTCAAATTCTCTCTCGATACCTTATCATTTTTCTATCTCTATTGATCCTTTTTTTGGGGGGAAGGGGTTTAGTGACTTGCCCAAGATCACATAGCTAAGTTAAGTATTAAGTGTCTGAGGCTGGATTTGAACTTAGGTTCTCCTGATTTCAGGGCCAGTGCTCTATCCATTATACCACCTAACTGCTGCCCCCCAATGATCCTTTTGGTGCTCTCATTAGTTCCTCTGCAGATAATTCCCAAATCTGTATCTGAAACCCTAAGTCTTTCTCTGGATTTCTAATCTAACATCACCAACTACTACTTGTACTCAACACATGGATGGATATCTTTTAGGCTCAGCATAATTGCCTATATCTGTTGAAAGCAACATAACCCTTCCAGTCAATCAGCTTCACAAAGTTGGAATCATCCTTTATTCCCCATTTCCAACTCCTCACAATCCGATCAATTGTCATACCTTATCCATTCCTCCCATAGGACACTTCTTGAATCCATCCTCTTCTCTTATCCTCTCCCTTGGACTTTTATTGTAGTTTCCTAATTTTTCTCCCTGCCTTAAATCTCTTCTCTTTCCAATACATCCTTCATGTACACACCAAAGTGATTTTCTTTCTTTTTTAAAAATTAAAATTTTTCTTTTTTTTTAATTTAAAATTTTCCTTTCCCACTCTCCCCACCCCCAACCTGTAGGGAAGAAGAGCAAAGGAAAACTATGTAGTCAAGTGAAACAAATTGTTCTCATCTCCATCTCCTGGCTTCCCTCAAATCCCAGCTACAATCCCATTTTCTGCAAGAAGGTTTTCCAAATTCTTTTTCATGGCATCTCCTTCCTCCAGTTTATCTGATCAGTGACGTACCTGTACATGGATATTGACTTGTGGTCTCCTCCATTAGACTTCATGATCCTTGAGCATAGGGACTGTCTATTGCCTCTTTTTGCAAGTAAAGTACCTGGCCTAGAGTAAATGTTTTTTGATTGACTATTGACTGTTGACTTTCTTAGGTATCTGATCAGTTGTGGGCTTTTGCCGATGCAAGTGTTCTAATCTGCAGGTCATTCCTGTCATCCCATATTCTTTTCCTGCCCCAGAACCTTTCCTGGTAACCTGTCCTGACCTTTGAGCATCATCTTACACCACTTGCCTGCATTCCTTCTCCAGACTTATGTTGGCTGGCATCCTCCCTTCCTTTCAAGGCTCAGCTTTGTGATCTGCTCTTGATGTGAAGCATTCCCTGAACCTTCCAGCCAGACCTGAAGGTTGGAGAGATTTGGTATTGCTGCCCTGTGACTGGAATGGAAGCACAAGGCCCTCGGACTTTATAAAGGCCACTATAAAAGATGAAATAATTGAGGAAGCTGTGGTTGAAGCAAGCAGAGGCATGACTTAGAAGCAGAAAGCAGCCTGTGCACATGCTTCCACATAGCTTTGCCATGGCCAGCTTTCATAGGAGCTTTCCATATCTGTTTATTACTGATGTGAAGATGAAGTGGGGGAATTGTGGGCCTCTGCAATCTGTGAGGCAAGCTCCTCTTCCCCTCTGCATTTTCCTCCATCATTCAATTCTTGAGACTTTTTATCTTAGAGAACAAGGCAGACCTCACAATGAGCCCATTTCCTATAAACCCTGCCTTTAAAAGAGGGGGTTTATAACAGAGATTGTCCTCTAGCCCCAGAGTCACCTACAGTGACTTGCATGTAGTGCCACAGCAGCTGCCCTGCTAGCCAGCAGCATGGTCAGAGAGGAGACTTGATCCTCTGACCCTGGTGTTGTCCACTAATAGTCATCCTAAATCGGGGATGGAAGAATGAGCCTTGACCTCTGCAGGCTAGCCTCTTTTCTTCTAAACTGGGTAGTGCTTTGGAATTCTTGTGGTACCAACCTCCAAATGATCCTTTCTGACATCTGACTTTAATCAGAAAGTATGAATGCACCATGCACACATATGTGCATGCATATGTATGTGTGTGTGTTATTGGGCACTTCCTACAAATTTTAGGAGCACAATGAATAGTCGTAAGGTAACTAATTTCAAACTTTCTCTGCTTAGGCTTTGAGGGAGGAACTAGAAGTACTGGATGGGAAGTGGAGAGGTGCATTTTATCTCAGTGTAAAGAATGACTTCCAATGACTTCCTCCTCACTGAAGGACTTTAATAATGACAATGATTATAATATTAATAGCAACAGCAATAATACAGCTAGCATTTAGAGAGTGCTTTAAGATTTTCACAGCGCTGTGTAAGTATGGATCCCATCTTATTCTGACAAGAACCCCAAGAGATAGAAGTTATTGTTACCCCCATTTTATGTATGAGGAAACTGAGGCAGGTAGAGGTACAGTGAGTTGCTCAGCATCATACCATTAGTGTCCAAGGCAGGATTTGGACTGAGCTCTTCTGACTCCATGCCTCTCCACTCTGTGACACCAGCCTGCCTAGAGCAAGCTAGATGACCCCTTTCTGGTGATATCATAGAAGGGATTCCTCAGGGTTAGATTTGGCCAGGGGTCACCAAGGGGTTACCACTCTGTGAATACCTGTTCTTTCTATAGACATTTTTAAAAACATTTTTGCAAGGCAAAGGGATTAAGTGACTTGCCCAAGTTAGGTTAGGTAATTATTAAATGTCTGAGGCTGGATTTAAATTCGGGTCCTCCTGACTTCAGGACTGGTGCTCTATCCACTGCACCACCTAATTGCCCCTTCTCTAGATAATCTGAATAGTTCTTCACATTTGTTTTGGGGCATCTTCTGGGAACCCTTTGTTCAGAGAATTTGTGCTAAATTAATAATTAATAAATAATAATAATTATATGGGCAAGTCACTTTACCTCTGCCTGCCTCAGTTTCCTCATACATAAAATGGGTTAGCAATAACATCTATTGTTGTAAGGATAAGATGGAATGATATTTGCAGTAAAAAGTGCTGCGAAAAAACCTTGAAGTACTCTGTAAATGCTAGTTGTATCATCATTATTAATAGGTTGTGCTAATAATGGGGAGCCATCACAGAGCTCTGAAGAGTGGAGGAAGTTGGGAAGGCTTTGTTCTTTGTAGGATTATAATATGTGGAGCAAGATGAGGTGAGGCCAGAGACTCAACCCCAAGGAGAGGGGAGAGAAGGGGCAGGGGCTGAAAAAGGCTGTTCTCTCCATCATTTCCCTGCCTCCAGCTTATCGAACAGAAATTGTCTCAAATGATTATCTATCCTAATTTTGAAAATCTCCAGGGAAAGAAATTAGATTAATGGTCCCAGTGTTCTCTGGTAATGTCTTTACTGTCCAGATTTCTCCTGTTTTTCCCACAGTGGATATGGAGCACAATTGGTCACCATCTTCTGTGTAATAACTCAGTATTCTGAAAGCCATTTTACATCATCCCCTCACTCTGGCTGCTATTTTCTCAGCTTAATTATTGTAATTCTTGGAACCTTTCAAATCCTTTGGGGACTATGAGTTCCTTCCTCTGAGACCCAATCCTTAGGGGCATCCTTTTCAAAACCTGAGTATTTGTCAATTGAATAAATCAGTCAGTCAACAAACGTGTATTAAATCCCTACCTACTATGTATCAGAGATAGTGTGCAAGACACTGGCTTGGCATTTTTGCTGAGAAAGGTATGTCATTTATGACTTTTCTAGAATCTTCTAAAGGACATTGCCTTAATTTCAGAGCTTTACAGAGAAAAAGTTGCACAAGACTGTGAGCTGGTCATACTAGTGATAGGGTGTGGATGATGCAAAGATTGTCTTTAATTCCCACAATCTGTACATCCCAGGATCAGTTCCTCATTGGAAGTTACTTCCCCCGGCCCTTTTCTTTTAAAAATAGCATTCACTCAACTTTTCAGATCTGCAGTTTAGGGCTTACCCTGTCATAACCTAATGAAAGATTTCCATGCATTCATATAGGGCTTAAGAATTCATTTTTCTATTCCTAATAAAAATAACTCATATCCTCTTTCTGACTCTTTAAAATTCATTTTGCTCTGTGAGGTTAGGATTAGAATAATCCATTTGCTTGTGGACCCCTAAAATCACTAGAAACTTCTGTATGTACATCCATTGCCCATCATATTTTCTGAGATCTTATTTTCCAAATGAAAAGTGGCACCAAAGGATGTTTCTTTTGCTCCTGCAACAGCTCGTGGGAAGTTCAAAGAATGTCCTCTCCTTCCTTGCTAGAGGATAAGAGGCTTGAAAGGACACCACCTCTGGAGTTGGGTGGCCTAGTTCCCATCTCTACCCTGATGAGGTGACCGGGTCAGTTAATCTCCATAGCCTTGAATTTCCTCATCTGTCAAATGGTGGAGTTTGACTAGATCAGAAGTATCAAGACACCCATATTAAAATGTAATTCAGAGATATTTAGCGAAGTAAATAAAAATACAATAGAATATAGATCATGTTAAGATGTAGTTTCCTTTTTTATAGTTTTTTTTTATTTTTTTGTAAAGCAATGGGGTTAAGTGGCTTGCCCAAGGCCACACAGCTAGGTAATTATTAAGTGTCTGAGGTCAGATTTGAACTCAGGTACTCCTGACTCCAGGGCTGGTGCTCTATCCACTGCGCCACCTAGCCGCCCCAGGATGGAGTTTCTTAAATCACTCTATGACCCTGTAGAAATCCTTATATATGGCTGGGCAACCCCAGTTTCTGAGACCCCTTTTCAGCTCTAAATCTGTGTGCCTCTCATCATCACTTACCAGGAGTGTTAGAGGAGCTTTGTATGTCTTCTGGGGAGCCAGGAGACTGGAAAGTGGGGCACACAGAGGCCTGGAGGGGCAGGGATTGCTTCCTGGGTATGATGCTAGGGGCTGTGGTAGTGGCTTCTGCCAGCCTTCTATTTACTGTCCCTATCTCCTCTCTTTTCCAGTGAAAAAAAAAAGAAATTGGCATAAACATGATACAGGGCAGACGACGGATGTCAGACCAGTCCAGAATGGGAGTCAAGTGTTCATCAAAGAGCTGAGGAGCCGAACATTCCCCAGGTGGGTACACAGGCCAATGAGGGCAGGCTGCCCTGAAACTGTGGCCCTTAGTGGAAGAAGACTCTGGAATGGGGGTCTGCAGAACATAGCTGGAATCCCTTTCCAAGTGGGAGGATCCTGGGGGACTAGGGAACAGCATACCATCAGGATGCTAGGTGGTGAAATTTTCTCTAGTAAAGTTTGTGAGTTTGATATGCATTCAGATTAATTAACTGAAGTAAGTTTCATAGCTGCCAATTTTCTCCTTTGTAAAATGAGAGTGAACACTAGAGGCTGTGTGATCCAGGAGTTAGGATGATAGATTTGTAGTCAGTAAGACTTGGGTTCAAATCCTTCCTCAGATACTTAGCTGTGTTACCCTGGACAAGTTATTCAACATCCCTTCAGGGCCTCACTTTTCTCACTTTGTAAAATGAAATGATTGGACTCAAAGGCCTCTGCAATCTCTTCCACCTCTAAATTCTATGGTTCTATGAGCCCTCAAATCTTTTCCAGTTTTAAATCTTATGAAGCTACAGTCCTGTGCTTGAAATGAGCAGAGCTAGTTATCTATCTATAAACAAGGTCAGTTTAGAGAACAGTTAATTCTATGGCCAATGGAGCTGTGCGACCTTGGGTAAATCATTTAATCTCTTTGGGCTTGGATTGCCTAAGAAGTAGGATGGGCCTTTGCTTTTCAAAAGGAAGGATGTGAGCTCCTGATCTCTTCTATTGATAGGACTGTGGTTCTGTGATTAAGAAAACCCGGCTGTCTCTGATAGGGAAATTGGAATCTGGATGTCTGTGGAGAGGGATGGAGATGTGTGAAAGAACGCTTCAGGTGGGGAAGGCAGAGAGCTATTTTTTTGGAAGATTATTAACTGCATTTAAACCCCAAATGAAGACTTTTCTGAAGTGGGGGGTCTGCAGAATATAATTGGCACACATTTCAAGTGAGAGGATCCTGGGGGATCAGGAGCAGCATACCATAGGGATGCTCAAATTACATAGAAACATTTTCTGATTGAAACCAAATCAGAAATGCTTCCTAGGAATGGCAAGTTAGACCAGAATTGGGGTAATAAAGATGTCCCTCTCTTGGATAGTTTAGAAGAGTTGGATGGGGAATAGTTTGGAGGTCTAGAGAGGGTCTGTGCTCATCCTGGAAAACCATGAAAGGCAATTGAATCCTGAATAAATATAATCGATAAAACAATTAAATTTTCCTTTTCATGCCCGCATGAGTGCCTGTAAGGCACCATTCTGGGTACCCTTCTAGTCTAGCTTTGTTTTGACTTGGTAATAACTGGAATTTATGTAGCACTTTAAAATTCACAGTGTGGTTAACATACATTATTTCTTTCCACCCTGTGAGAAGAAAGTACTGTGATATTATTTCTGCTCCTCCCTCCCCCACACCCAGTTTACAGATGGGGAAACTGAGACTTGCTGAGGTTAAATGACTTACCCATGGTTAGAGATGGGACACTGGCTCTTATTCTTAGTGTGTTGGGAAGAAGAACCGACATCAGACAATGGGTCCTGGCATTTTCCTGCACCAGAGGCTAAGGCAAGCCATTCCTGCAGCATATTTTGTCAGACCCGGGTCTCCCTTTCCTCCAAGTTCTCACTCTTTTCATTTCATCAGCAGGACCTCTCTGACTCCCTCTCTCCTCTCTCTATTTAGCATGGTGTTCTATCAGTGACAATCCTTCATTTCAAAGGTTAAAGGGTGCCTGTCTTTTAAGGACCCTCCCTGAACTGACTGGCATCTGGGAAGCTCAGGAAGATGCTGAGAAGTGAAGCCGTAGCTCCTAAGGTGGAACTGGGAGTGAAGACTTGAATGAATCCTCTGTTTTTTTGGGAAAGCTGGTCTTCTTATTTCTTAACTGTTGATGTCCCAGAGATTGTTCCTTTGAGAAGAAGAACCACCAAGAGACAGCTGACTCATTGGAACTGAACGAGAGGTCAAGAAAAACCCACCATGTTTACATCATCTTTTGTACAAGACTGATCCCCCCCAGGAAGCCCCATTTGGGACTGAGAAGCTAATTACAGACATCAAGGGATATGATTCTAGAATAGTAGATCTGGAGTTGCAAGGGACCCGAAAAGTCACCAAATGTAATCTCTTTGTTTTATCAGTGAACAAACCTGCCAGAGTCAAATGACTCATCCATGGTCAAATAGCTAATAAGTAGCAGAATCAGGATTTGAACTTTGTTCTTACGACTCCAGATCTGGATTCTCCCCCCTGCCCTTTTTCTTTTTTAAAAATTTCTTATTTAAAAAGACAATGCCATCACTTCCTATTGACTTGCCTCCAAGTCACCCAATAGAAGCCTTTCTTGTTAAAATAATAATAATAATAATAATAATAATAATAACAGCTAGTATTTATATGGCACTTTAAGGTTTGCAATTAAGAAAACTCAATGATTAAGAAATCATTTTCTCTTCACAATAGTTTTCAGAGGTAGGTGCTATTATCTGCATCTTAAAAATGTGGAAACTCAGGCAGGCAGAAGTTAAGTGATGAACTTAACTAAGTGGTCATGACTATTATGTGTCTGAGGCAGGATTTGAATCCAGGCCTTTCTAGCTCCAGATCCTGTGCTCTGTGCCCCTTGGAGCCACCTAGCTGCCTCTCATGTTACAAATGAATATGGTTAAGCAAAACAAATGATCTCAGTCATGTCCAAAACTGCATGCCTCCTTCCCAGCCTCTTGTATACCACTGGCATAGATGTTTCTTGCACTTCTGTGTCTCTGGATACTGCATTTAGCAGAGTTCTCAATATTGCTTTTCTTTATGTTATTGCAGTCTTGTGTAAATTATCTTCTTGCTATGCTGATTTTCCTCTAAATCAATTCATACAAATCTTCCAAATTTGAATTCTTTCTTCATCATCATCATTTTTTTTTTTTTTTTTTTAGGTTTTTATAAGGCAAACGGGGTTAAGTGGCTTGCCTAAGGCCACACAGCTAGGTAATTATTAAGTGTCTGAGACCAGATTTGAACCCAGGTACTCCTGACTCCAGGGCCAGTGCTTTATCCACTATGCCACCTAGCTGCCCCTCATCATCATTTCTTATTGCACAATAATTCCATTAAGTATTGGCTCTGGAGTCAGGACTTGAGTTCAAATGTGACCTTGGACACTTCCTAACTCTGTGACCCTGGGCAAGTCACTTAACCCTGATTGCTTCAAAAAAAAATTCCATTACATCCACATATTGCAATTTGTTTAGCCATTCCAACTAATAGGCATTCAATTTCCTTCCAGTTCTTTGCTTTTATAAAAAAAGAGATCTTCCTTATAGCTATTTTTGTGTAAGTAGGATCTCAACACTCCTTCCCTGCTACTCTCATACCTCTCTATGTTCTCTTGCACACATAGGAGAAAGAAAACCCTTAGCTGTCTCTAAGCTAGAAAGACAACCTGGGCTGTGTAGAGTTCCTGCCCTTTTTTTGTAATCTGCAGTCATGTCACTGTGTCTTGGCATTTTGATGGCAGTGTTTGTCAATCAGAGCACATCTGAACATGTTTCATAGAAAATATTTTAGTCTCTCATCTGGAGCCAGAGCTCATTTAATACTAGGTGGTTATAGTTATGATAATTTCCTTTAATATCTGCCATTGAATGAGAGCTTTAAGAGGTACTAGGAGGTGAAGTGGCTGCCTAGCTGAATGCTAGGGGGACTCAGGAACTTGGTTTCACTGACACAGAAAATGGGAACCTGTGAAAGTTGCCTCTGGTGTAGCAGATGTTGACAGGGAGACCTGAAAAAAAATGAAGAAAAAGCCTGTTTGTGCATGCGCACGTGTGTGTGTGTGTGTGTGTGTGTGTGTGTATTTCCAAGCAAAACAAATTCCACATGTATCATATTCAAAAATGAAGGACTCATGCTGTGTATTTAGTCTGTCACTTCTCAGGAGGTAGGTTCATTCCTCATCCTTGGAATATGTATTGGTTTTGGGTCATTGCATTGATCAGGAATTTTAAGTCTTTCAAAGTGATTTGTTTTACAGTATGGTTGTTTGTAATAATCATTGTTCCTCTGGTTCTGTTCCCTCAGACAGTCTTCCTAGGTTTCTCTGCAACCATTAATTTCATAATTTTTATAGTACATTGGTATTCTATTCATATTCCATAATTTGTTGGGTAGCACCTCAATTTTAAGTTCTGCCATTACAAAAAAGAGTTGCTACAAATATTTTTGTACCTATGGGTCCTCTTCCTTTTTCTTTAATCTCTTTGGGGTTGTTACTTCCACCAATAGAACATTGCCTGTTGTCCCAAAAACCTTCCAACATTTGCCATTTTTCCTTTTTTGTCATCTTTGCCGGCCTGATTGGCACCTCCAAATTGCTTTCAATGTGCTTTTCCTCTCATTATTTGTGATTTGAAGTATTTTTTTTTTTTTTTTTTGGTGTGGCTCAGAGCTATTTTCTGTGATTCCCCAATTCCTAGATTAATAGTGATTTACCTCTGCCCCTGCAGGAGTTGACTCATGGAAAGGGCCATGGTTCTGTCCTTGATCAGGAACATGAGATGGTTAAAACCTCTGTGTCTTGGAAGATGGGAAGGTTTTGATCTCTTTTCTTGGTCATTGACATAGCCCATGTGCTCCTAAAAGCTTAGAGTTTCTCCTTTCAATCCAGTCACCAAAGAGAATTTCAGCCTCCTGCTGTCTCCCTATGAGGTTGGAGGAAGGCTTAGCTGAGCTGCTTCCTTCAGCTGTCAGGGACTGCTCCCCGGCCTCTGAGACCACCCAGCTGGTGAGGCCATGAGTCTGCTCCAGCTAACTTGACCTGAAAGGTGGCCTTGTTCAAGTGGCTTAAATTTCTTTAGGCCTCAGTTTACTAATGTAAAATTACTCTATAGTTCTGCCTCTTCTGCCTTTCTCATTCCCATTTTGTTCTTCATGTTCCTAGAGTCTTACCGCATGTCCACCATATGATACTTTTTTTTTAGATTTTTTTTTTTTGGCAAGTCAATAGGGTTAAGTGGCTTGCCCAAGGCCACACAGCTAGGTAATTATTAAGTGTCTGAGGTCAGATTTGAACTCAGGTCCTCCTGACTCCAGGGCCGGTGCTCTATCCACTGTGCCACCTAGCTGCCCCCTCATATTATACTTTTTTTAAAAAAAAATTATTTTCTTTAACACAATGGAGTTAAGAGTGACTTGCCCTCAAATCTGGCCTCAGACACTTAATAATTACCTAGCTGTGTGACCCTGGACAAGCCACTTAACCCCATTGCCTTGCAAAAACCTTTAAAAAAAGAGTGACTTGCCCAAGGTCACACAGCTAGGTAATTATTAAGTGTCTGAGGCCAGATCTGAACTCAGATACTCCTGACTCCAGGGCCGGTGCTCTATCCACTGTGCCACCTAGCCGCCCCCTCATATTATACTTTTTTTTAAAAAAATTATTTTCTTTAACACAATGGAGTTAAGAGTGACTTGCCCTCAAATCTGGCCTCAGACACTTAATAATTACCTAGCTGTGTGACCCTGGACAAGCCACTTAACCCCATTGCCTTGCAAAAACCTTTAAAAAAAGAGTGACTTGCCCAAGGTCACACAGCTAGGTAATTATTAAGTGTCTGAGGTCAGATTTGAACTCAGGTTCTCCTGACTTCAGGATGAGTGCTCTATCCACTGTACCACCTGCTGCCCCCATATGGTAGACTCTTAGTGAATGATTATGGATTTGTTGATTGATCCTATAAGGGATGCTCTGGTGATTAAATAAGATAATTGATAGGAAAATATGCACCCTAGGGAGGACTATTATACTGGCATCTTCAGGGAAGGGGTACTGTTGAGAATTATATTGTAGCATCAGATCACACATAACTGGAAGTGACCTCAGAGACCATTCAATCCAGTTTCCTTATTTTATTGATGAGAAGCTGAGATTCCGGAAGGTTATCTATGCTTTTCTCAGGTCACAGGGATAATAGCAAGCTGCAATGCAACCCATCTTCTGGGGCCATCTCCAGGAGCCTTTCCAATGTACCCTTCAGTGTCAGTGGAAAACCAGTAATAATGACATGACCCCAGACTAGTTTTCTTCCCTCTTTGTTCGTTCAGTAACTGACCACTGATGGTGGCTACCATTCCTTCCTCAATCTTTTACCTCATTTTCTCTTTTTAGCTCAGCCTTCATGGATTGCAAATTAATAGTGGAAAGATTTGGAATCAGAAGCCCTGGGTTTCATTCCTTGGTACTGCCACTTGTTCCATGGGTGATCTTTAACAAGTCACTCAACCTCTGTGGGTCTCAGTTTCTTCATCTGTAAAATAAGGACTAGATCAAGGTGTTTTAGTCTCTTTTTTTGTTTTGTACCCCTTAAGCAAGTCTAGTGAAACCTATTCTTAGTGAAACCCTTCCCAGAATAATATTTTTAAATGCAAAAAATAAAATACATTATAAAGGAAACCCATCATGCCAAAATATGAATATTTCCATGTTAAGGGGTGCCAGATTAAGAATTCCTTGCCTGGATGACCTCTAAGTTTCGCTTCCATTCTAATTTCTCTGACTCTTCAGGGGGAAAAGAAACAAGAATTATTGAACACCTGCTATATATTTCAGGCGGGGCTGAGTGTTCTACAAATATTCTATCATTCGATATAGGGAGACTTTGCCAGCCTTGGCAGCACAATCTTTCCTGGCTCTCTTTCCTCACCAAGCCAACTCATCCTGAGGGGAACCTCAGACACCCTTCCTCTAATCTCTTACCCACTGGGGAAAACATTAGAGATGGATCTGTTTCCAGGTTCCAAGCCAAAAGTCATGCCCCCCCCCTCATTTAGCCCTATAAGAGTCAGTGTCTCTTATAGTGAAAAGAGCAGGAGAGACAGCGTTCAAGAGCCATTGTTCACATCCCACCACCTCTCCTATGCCACTAATTGCATATGGGACCTAGGCAAGTCTTGTAAATCTTTTGGGGCTTCAGTTCTCCATTCATAAAAAGAGGAATGGGAGGCTGGATTAGATCACATTTAATGTTTTTCCCACATATAAATCTGTTATCCCAGGAATCATAGTAGACTGTCTGGTGGGCTATTGGTGGGCTTGTAGGAAGTTATTGCAGGGACCTGTTGCTCCCCATTAGAGGCCATATAGAGAGAACACTGTTTCTGGAGTCAAGGCTAATACTGCCTCTGATGCCTCTTCTCTTTATGACCTTTTCTTCCTCCTCCTTTTCCTCTTGTTCCTCCTCCAACTGCTTCTCCTTCTTCTCCTCCCTTTTCTCCTTCTCTCCTTCCTCCTTTTTTCCCTCCTGTCTTCCCCCTCCCTTCTCCCTCTTCTCTTCCCCTCCCCTTCCCCCTTTCCCTTCTGACTTGGAGCTGGGAGCATACCTACAGCTAGGGAGATGATGTCCTTCCTGGTCCTCTGTAGTTTGGGGAATGCACAGTAGAGGGCAGGAGAGGATTAGTAATGGCTATCCCAAACCAGTCTGGTCCCAGTGAGCTAACACTGGGGTTCTAGGAGTCCTGTCACAGTAGGAGTGGAGAGCAGTCAGTCCCTGCCAGGCTCACCCCCTTTGTTCATGCCTAGAACCTGGAGCTGAGGAGGGGAGCCCCGGGCCTTCCTGCTTCTTCTTCCATCTGTTTCAGAAGCCACTACCAGGGGTCCAGGGACAGGGACCATGACCATGTTTAATGAGCGGTATCTTGGCTGATGAGGGTTGGGTTCTAGATCTACCAGCCACCCTTGGTCCTCCAGTCATCCAGTATCTTGGAGCAGGAAGGGACCTTGGGCAGCTGGCAGGAAGAAAGTGGCATTGAAAGCTCAAAGACTTAGATTTAAGTTCTGCTCCTTATTAGCTTTGTGGCCTTGGTCTTAGCATCCTTGCCAGATCAGGAGGGGATAAGCTTGTTGGAGGTTACGGTTCTTAACATGTCTTCTAGGACTTTAAAAATTTTGTTTATCACTATATTTCAATATAATTGGTTTCATATTTTATTTTATTCAATTACCAACATGATTCAGATGATTCTTTAGAGTTCATCTGACTTGCAAAGGGGACTGTGCCACAAAAAAGGTTAAATATTTCTGGTTGTAGGAGGAGGTCTGGTTTTCAGGTGGGGATAGGAGTTCTACCTGTATGGCTTTGAACAAGTCATATAATAATAATAATAAATAATAATAATAATAATAATAATGAAGATGATAGTAGGTTAAGTAATTGGCACTTTTTTATTTGTAAATCTGTATGACTTGAAAATTTAAAAAGAATTTGCAGATTACTTTATTCCTCACAATAGCCCTATAAAATTTTTATTCTCATTTACATATGAAGAAACTGAGGATTCCACAGATAGGCAGAGAGTGATTTGTTCAGGGCCACACAGTTAGGAATTGTCTGAAGCATAATTTTGATTCCTGTCTTCCTGGCTTCATGATCTGATCCTTCTTCAACTCTACCACCTAGTCTCTCTGGGCCTCAGTTTCCCCACCTGTGAAGCGAGAATGTTGGAAGAGACGACCTGTGAGGTCCCTTTGACTCCAAATCCTTTACATGTAGCTTTCTTCTTTTATGGATCACAAGTGACTGAGTCTGGGTCTTACAGCTAATGAGTGGCAGAGATGGCAGGACAGGGCCTTTGAGGTAAATTATGGGACCTAACCATTGTGATGCAATAACTGAGAAATTCTCTGCTATTCATAAAACCATCAACCACTTTGAATTTTGGACTATACAGTCAAGTCTTCAGGAAAATGGTGTGTGATGGTGCTCTGAAGGCCAGAGAGTTGAGTCTTGATTCCAATGCTTACTATGTCATTTTGATTTGTTTGAACCTCAGTTTCCTCACATGTAAAGTCAGAATAGTGACATTTAATACACCCAACCTGAGGATGTAAGCTTATTTTCTTCTTGGGATGTCCAGAGGCTAATGCTGTCTTCTGCAGTCAAGGGCAGTCTGGTACCCAAGTGGGGCTGGGGGCTCCTGGGGGGAGGGGCGTTTGGGATGAGCGAGCACATCTTCTCTAGTAAATCCATGTTTCTCTCCTTTTCAGTGCGGATGATGTTGTTGTCAAAGTGCCCGGCAGCCAGCTGACTGTGGACTACCTGGAGGACTGTGGCTTCTCAGCACCCATCCTGGTCCCCAAGAAGGACGGCCTAGGGCTGGCTGTTCCAGCCCCAACGTTTTACGTCAGTGACGTGGAGAACTATGTGGGTAAGTACTGTATCCTTCAGTTCTGGTTGGAGTGGGCTGCAGCCCCAGGGAGAGCCTGGCCAGGGGGGGTGGGGGGGGATCCCTCTGCTCGGCACTAATTTGATTTATTTGCAAACATCCACACTTTGAGACAGACATCACTGATGTACGGAAGGAAATGTTTCAAGAGGATGGGGTCTGTCCAACCCTTTACTCAGCACCTCCTGGGCTCCGGGGCAGGAGAAATGCTCCTTTGTGGAGGACAGATAGATGACTGGCCTCCAAAGCAGGAAAGTCTGGGTTCAAGTCCTGCCTGGACCCAGGCTGTGTGATCCTGGGTGAGTTGTTTGACATCTGTGATCTGTGTGGCTCTGTAAGTCTATACATTCCAGTAGTGACCTGCTTTGGAAGAGAAAGCTTCTTCCTCATGGAGTTCCCTGAAGCAGTGAATTCAGAGATACAGTCCCTAGGAGAGGTTAAAGGGGGATTGTAGTTAACACTTTTGAAATAGTTCAGCTAATAGACTGGGCTCTGCCTTCTAAAGACAAAAACCCCAGTGAGCTTGCATTCTATTCTGGGGTCACAGTCCATGGATGTCTTAGAAGTATACACAATGTATGGAATGTAAGTAATGAACAGTGTATCAAAAAATAAATATAAAGTAATTTTGAGGGAATAAGAGGACTGGTAACTGGCAGGGAGGGGTTGTATCAGAAAATGGTTGTACATGAGTTCTCAAAGGGAGCTTCACCTGGAGGTGAAGAAGGAGAGCATCCCAAGCATGGGGAATGCAGAGGTGTCTAGGTGGAAAATGGAATGTTGTGGGGGGAAGAGCAAGTGGCTAGTGGAGGCTCGAAAATAGAATGAATGGAAAAAATGGGAACTTGGCTATGAGGAGAGATTAGAGGGAGATGATGAGCACTTTTGAAAAAGATTTTTTTTCACTTAAGAAATTCTATAATAATCATTGTAGAATTCCTTATTAGTTATTCTGAGACATTTAAAATTTGATTCAATGTGGCAAACTTCCTTTTACATATAACAATTTTTATTAAGAACTTAATTAAAGGGGTAGCAAGGTGGTGATAATTAGTACCTAGCTGTGTGACCTTGGGTGAGTCACTTACCGTATTGCCTTGCAAAACAAACAAAAAAGAACTTAATAAACATAAAACATAAATATTTTAGAATACATAGAACAGGAAAAGAGGATTATATATAAAACTATGAACTTTTTTACATAACATTTTAAGTGACAATTTATTACTGTGATAACAAAACTGTCCTGCTTGGTTTTTTTCTATGAGACTTTCCTTATGTTTTCTTCTATGTATTTTTAAAACGTTTCAGGTTTTCAGTGATGAAAGATGTTTTCAATGATCTTCCTTCCTTCCTTCCTTCCTTCCTTCCTTCCTTCCTTCCTCCCTTCCTTCCTTCCTTCCTTCCTTCCTTCCTTCCTTCCTTCCTTCCTTCCTTCCTTCCTCCCTTCCTCCCTTCCTCCCTCCCTCCCTCCCTCCTTCCTTCCTCTCTCTTTCATTCCCTTTCCTGTCCCCATCAACTCCATACAGAACTAACTTCTCAGGAACATAATTGCCATATAAAGTGATGTATTTTCATATTACATTTCTTTAGTTCTCCAATTTGTCCATTTTGCTCTTATTTATAGGTCCTATGCCCAGCATAATATTTTTTGGTTTCTTTTTTTTTTTTTGGCTTTTTTATCCTTATTTTTCCAATTAATATTATTTCATTATCCCCTCCCATTTTATATTACACTTTTTTTACATTCATTTTTTAAAAATAATTTTTATGGGCACCTAGGTGCACAGTATTCATTTTTTACAGGATTTTGACTTCCAAATTTTTCTTCCTCATGCTTTCCCCTCTTCTGAAAATGGTAGGCAGTTTGATGAATTTATATAAACAGCTTTATAACATCTTAGGTTTTTTTTTTTGGCAAGGCAATGGGGTTAAGTGACTTGCCCAAGGCCATACAGCTGGGTAATTATTAAGTGTCTGAGGTCAGATTTGAGCTCAGGGCCTCTTGCCTCCAGGGCTGGTGCTCTATCCACTGTGCCACCTAGCCACCCCATCATACCATCTTGATCCAAAATGCAAAGCTTTATTCACCAGGAGGTGAGAGGACTTGTTTCACCTACATTGTAAAATAGCTTATCATTATTGCTTGTACCAACCAGGTGTTTGAAACTCTTGTAGCTCTGATATCCTTGCAGTTCTTTAAACTCTTCCAAGACCTGTCTGGGCCCCTGATCCATAGAGCTAGAAACACTTAAAAATAATTAAACAATAAAAAAGGTGAGAATTATTTGAAAGCTTATTTCTAGTGCAAAGATCTGGCTCAGCTCATCTTTTCTGGGAGGTCAGTGAATCCTGTATTTGTCATGAATTTGTCAGTGGTATCAAACTCAAATAGAAATGGGGAACCACTAATCTATCAGGGTCTCTGTTGGTGCATGTTGACTTGGTTTTAAAATGTAATGTCAACTATGTTAGATTACATTTTTGTTTGTTTTGCTGAATATTTCCCTATTATATAAAGCTTCAAATGACATTTGAATCGGGTGCAAACCTTACTTGGCAGTGTTGATGCCTTGTGTCTGACATCTTTGCCCTAGAGTTGAATTTCACTTTTGGTCATTTGGTGAAGCCTGTGTATGTTCAGACCCCTTCTCAGAATAATGCTTTTGCCTGTGTTCAGAATTGAAGGAAAGCTCAATTTCTTGGTCCACAAACCTCAAGTTAGGTACCCCCAGGTAGGATGTCAACATTCTAGGTTTTGTCCTCATCCTAAGCTATCTCTGGATAGTGAGAGGTGATGCTCTTAAAGTTCTAAAGTTTCAAGTGCATTCTCTGCCCTATCTTGGGTACACCTTTTCAGTAGGAACAGAAGTACTTCTCTGGGTACACTGAAGGACACCTGGGGTACATAGGCCTGCCTTAGATGTTGCTTTGAGTCTAACAAGGGTGTGAAATATGAAGAGGGAACAGAATTTGTGAGTGTGTGTGCCTTGGGAAGGGAAAGGAGAAGAAGGAAAAAGGGAGGCTGGGTCAGGCCTCAAGAAGGTTTGAAGGTCCTGAGACCTTGAAGGCAGGAATTTTACTAACTAGAAGGAAGGAGGGACAACTGCTGCTTCTGGAGAGCACGGCTCAGTCCCCTTTTGAACTGAGGTGCTTGCCTTTGGCTTTTAGAGCTTTAGTTCCATTCATGTTTCAGTGAAATGGAATCTAGTCTCAGTCTAGGTCTGAGCAAAGGAAGTTTTTCTTCCAGGGCAGTAACTCAAGTCCAAGTCTGAATTTTGTTCTCTATAACTTCTTGTTTTCCTCTTTGTCCCATGGCCCCTGGATGACTTCCTTCCAATTCTTATGGCTTATAGGCCCAGGCCTTGGGGAAAAGGTAGGATCCCAAGCTTCTTTAACCATAGCTCAGCCACAACCTTGCTTTTCTTATTCCCCCAGGCACATTTTCTTTTTCTTTCTTTCTTTCCTCCCTCCCTCCCTTCCTTCTTTCCCTTTTCCCTCTTTCATTTCTTTCTCTCTCCCCCCATCTCCCTTTATAGTGATTATTGTAGAATTTCTTAAGTGAATGTTTGTAGAATTGAACTGAAGCAGCATAGTAAAGACTGGAGTAAAGTCATCTTGGAACTGTATAATTGGTTTCTATTTTGCCCTTCATAGTTGCCTTCTCTCTCTGTGCTAAAAGAGAGATGGAGAGAGACAGAGACACAGACACAGACACTTGGAGGGAGACAAAGTCAAAGGGAGAAAGAGAGGAGGAGAGAAGAAAAGAGGGTAGAGAAGGATAATCTGTATCTGGGGTAATAATGACATTCCTGAACTTGAGCCCCAGGAGTTTGCTATTATTTCAAAGATAAAAGACAAATTTCCTCTATTTAAATTCCTTTCTCATTTAACTCTGTCTTATTTTTCCTTGCTGATGTCACATTATTTGCCCTGCTATGTTCCAGTTAATCTGGCTTACTTGATATTTCATTTTCTGGCCCTGTGCCTTTGCACAGACAGTCTTTCATTTTTGGAACATCCTTCTTAATGAATGAATGGATGGATATATTGATAAATAGATGGTTGAATGGACTGATAAATGGATAGATGGATAAATGGATGAATGAATGGAGGGAGGGAGGGATGAATGGATGGACGAATTCATCATTAGCTAGATGGATGGATGAATAGATGGAGGGACAAATATGTGGATGATGGATGAATGGATAGATGAATAGATGGATGTATTGATGAGTGGATAGAGGAAAAATATATGGATGGATGGATGAATGGATGAATATATAGGTGGGTGGATGAATGGATGGATGAATACATGGATAGTTGAATATATGAATGATGGGTGGGTGGATGGTGGATGGTTGGAAGAATGAATATATGAATGGATGAATGGAGGGATGAATATGGATAGAGGAACTGATCAATGAATATATGGATAGATGAATATATAGGTAGTGATTGAATGAATGGATGGATGTATATGTGAATAATGAATGGATGGATGATGGGTGGTTGGAAGAATGAATATATGAATGGATGGATGGATATATAAATGATGAATAGATGGATGATGGGTAGTTGGAAGAACGAATATATGAATGGATGAATGGATGGAGGGATGAATATGGATGGAGGAACTGATCCAGAATGGATGGATGGATGAATATATAGATGGATGGATGAATATATTGATGGATAGATGAATGAATTATAAATGAATGAAAAGACACTTATTTATTAGGGACTTATTATATTTCAAACTCTGTGCTAAGTGCTGAGAACACAGATACAAAGGTAAAGATTTTTTCCTGCCCTCTAGAAGCTTACCTTTTACTGCTCAGATAGGGAAAGTGGTAGCCAGGGAGGGGCACTTTGATTCAGAATTTAGGGAAGGTAGGTGAGGCAATCATGAGTAGACTGACACACTCATGAAATATTGGCACTTGTTTTGATTGTGGCTTGAATTTTCCAAACAGTGTGGGGTGGTTGCACTTGGTCAGCAAGAAGATGGAGAAGGCAGGAAGTGAAGCATGAGTAGATTTTTTTTCACCTGAGAAATGGTCCAAAGGGCAGTCACCAGTTAGGAGAGTGTGGGGTCCTAGGACAGAAGTTCCTTGAGGCCAGGTCTCTAGGGCAGGTGGCAGGGCGGTAGGGAAGGAGACTACTAAGGAAAGGATGGAGTAAATGCCCTTCCTTTTTACCTCTTGTTCTGGGGAGCCCTTTAAGGGATAACTCCAGTATCCAATAATATTAACATTTACTCAGGGTCTGCTCTATGCTAGATACTGTGCTGGGAATTCAAATATGAGTGAACTGGAAGGTATTTCCTGCCCTTGAGGAGCTTCCATTCCAGTAGGGAAGGCAGCAAGTTAGTGTAAGCTGAAAAGGAGAAGAGTGGGGTGGATAGGAATTGCCTGGTGAGGGGATACGATGGAGTTGCTGGCCTGGACACCCTCCCTGGGGTGGTTTCTGGGAGAAGCCCTCAACTCTCCAGTCAGAGGGAGGGGGACCTCAAGAGTTAAACTTACTAGTGACTTGTTTTTATTTCTTCTCTGGTACTTGTTGCTCCTTCCAGTAGAAGGTAAAGTCTCCCGAGGGCAGGATGGTTTTGCTTTTGTCTCTTTTTTAGATGTCATCTGTCACATGGCAGGAATTCAGTAAATGTTTTTATGTCATTGAATTGAATTTCCTCTGACCCTTTTCTCAAAGGGGAGGGATTTTAGGATCCCATTTCTTTGTCTTTGCTAGTCTTCATCATAAACCTGAAAGGAAGGTAAATATTATTGTCTACAGACTGTAGCATAGTAGAACCCAAGCAGGGAGAGCAGTTCCTTTTGACTAGCTGAAAGTCAGTTGTCCAGCTTTGCAAAGAGTCATTGGCTCAGGATGGTCCTCCCTGGCCAGCATATCTTGAGGTGACCTCCTTAGAGGGTGAGGTAGCACCCTGGGTTTTTACCTTACTCTACAAGCTTGGTGGGGATTTGGGGGGGGGGTAGAATTAGAATCTAGAGCCCTGGAATCCCATCCATCAGGTCTCATTGCTTCTCCTTCTAGCATCTTTGTATGGTGCATTTGTGGGCCCTGTGTTTCTTGGCAGCCACGCCAGAGATCAGTGCCCATCTAAAACAGCAGCCTGGTGAACAGTGTTGGGCAGGATGTCGAGTTCCTTTTTCTTCCAGTATGGCTTAAACTAGTTGGCCTCATTCAGTGGTCTCCTCTCTGGGCAGACCTGATTTTTAGAGACAGAGGGCTTATCTTCTTTTGCTTGAATTCTACAGGCCCAGAGAGGAGTGTGGATGTGACTGATGTCACCAAACAGAAAGACTGCAAGATGAAGCTGAAGGAGTTTGTGGATTACTACTACAGTACCAACCGGAAACGTGTCCTCAATGTCACCAACCTGGAGTTTTCTGACACCAGGTGAGCCAACCTTGCCCAGAGAGCTTTAGTGGAGAACTCAGAAGCATCTCTGACAATGAGTAACTGAGTGACACTGGATTTCTGGACATTGTTTCCCCAGTGCTTGCTTAGCAGTAGTGTAATTTCTTGTTCTTCTCTGTTACCTCTTGAGTGAGGTGAGCGGCATTGGCCATAGAGGCCAGATGCTGATCTTAGAGTTGGGATGAGTTGCCTGGGTCCAGATTGTATCTTAACACTTCACTGGTTGTGTGACCTAGAGCAAGACCACTAACCACTTTGATCCTCCAATCATTCTCCGTAAAATGAGGATGTTGGAGTAGATGACCTTTACATTCTTTTCCAACTCACTCTACGATCCTGTGATTTCAGTGGAAGGGACAATTTGTTCCTCCCTATTATCTTTCCCTACCTTTTCCTCTGAAGGAAAGTTAGCAGGTGAATGCTTGGTCCTAGAAATAGGGGAGGGAAGTTTTTGAATGGGACATTTTGACCTGTGGAAAAACTTCCTAAGATTTAGATCTGTCTCAGGTGGTAGAGTTCCCTCATTGCAGTCCTTCAAACAGAGACTGAGTGACTTGCCTTTGACAGGAATGCTTTAGAGGCAATTCTTATTGGGGTCTAGATGGTTGATGAGACTTCAAATATTCCTTCCAATTCCAGGGTTAATTATCGAGTGGGAACCTTCAGTCTATGGGTTGCCTCAGGTTTGGAGCTGTAGCCATGGTGGATAGCCTTGTGATGTGGGCTGCTCAGTAATTCACTGAGAGATGGGAGGCACTGTCTCTTGTTTCCTCCTTAGATAAAAATGGCAAAATTAGGATGTTGGCCAGATTTCTCCTTGCCACCGCTATATAACCTCTTCTTGTCATTCCATTGTTACTATTATAGCCCAGAAAGTTCTCAGGGACCCATACTTCTCTCTGCTACCAGAATCTCCCACTAGGCTTTAGGCTGATGACCGCTGATAGTTCTCTGGGCTAGAGATCATTTTTCTTTCCCCTTAGCAGAGCCTTTCCTTTATTAAGATTCTAATAATCTATTTTATACTAAGGTACCCTTGAATGATAACAACATATTACATGATCCCTTCTAAGAGAATTGGCATCTCAACCAGGTGCAAGATTCAGATGGTAGAACTAAATTGAATCTCTGGAAGTCAGAGAGACAGATTGATTGAAACCAGGATTTCTTAACCCAAGGTCTGTGTCTGTTGATAGATTTCATGGCAGTCCATGAACTTGAATGGTCAAACAAATTTTATCTTTATTTCAAGTAATTTCTTTTGTGATCCTATACATTTTATTTATTTTTGCATTTAAAAATGTTATTTGAAGGTATATATGACCCCAAAACAGTAAAGGATACTCAGGAAAGGGAGCTGTGGTATGGTTCCAGGTTTTTCTTCAATTTCGATGTTACACAATGCAAATCTCTTCAAAATGTAACAAGCCCATTAGCAATTATTTAGCAAGTATCTGCTGTATTCTCAGTCCTGTGGGGAAGACAAGAGCAGCAGGTTATAGGAGGTAATGTGCTATTCAGGCAAGAGGATTGATCCAGGTAAGAGGCAAGAGACCTAGGGTCCAGTCATGGACTGACTTCTAGTAATTGTATGATCTTGGACCTTCTGACCTGCCATTTCCTCCTCTTTAAAATAAGCCAGTGGGTGGGCAGGTTGGTGGCAAAGTGGATAGAACACAGGCCCTGAGTTCAAATCCAGCTTCAAATACTTTCTAGCTGTGTGACCTTGGCCAAGTCACTTAAGCCCCAGATGCCTCAAGAAAGAAAGAAACAAAGAAAGAGAAGGAAAGAAGGAAGGAAAGAAAGAAGGAAGGAAGGAGAGAGAAAGATAATTAGCCACTGGAACTCTGTGAGCTGTAAGGTCCCTTCTCTGCTCCAAGCCCTGTTTTCTTTTCTTGGGAGCTTATCCTTTATTGGTTGGGGAAATCAGACTTAAACTGTGTGAACCAGAGGCAGTTAGGTGGCTCAGTGGATAGAGCACCAGCCCTGGAGTCAGGAGGACCTGAGTTCAAATCCAACCTCAGACACATAATAATTACTTAGCTGTGTGACCTTAATCACTTAACCTCATTGCCTTGTTAAAAAAAAAAAAAAAACAAAACTGTGAACCACACAATACAATTCTAGGGGAAATTTTGTCTATGTGTAAGCTAAGGGTGCTGGCAGATTGAGAAGGAGATAATTCTCCAAAAAGAATATGGATTCAGTCTGAGGGTCTGAGGTTCAAGTCTTAAATGCATGTCTTTTTGATACAGCCCTCCAGTTCTCTGAGGTAATCCACCTATTGCTAGAGAGGAAGGACTTGGGGAAGATGCCTTGGTAGATGCTTCATATGTTTGCAGCCGGGCTAGCATAGTAAAGAGGCAACACATTGAACATGCTCTTACCAAAAGGAAAAGGGAATCCAATCTAGAGGGCTATAAGATGGTGCCACTTTTTCTTCACAGGCATTGCTTCCCACTTGGCTTGCCAGTGTGGGCTGGATTTCTCATCACTTGTGTAGTGATTAGACATCTTTTCAGAGAGGAATTTCATATTTTTTTTTAGAGGCAGCAATAGAACAAAATCTTTATTCTGTGGGTCAGGTGGAACTGTCCTGGATGGGAGGCAAGGATGGCACCTCCTCTGAGATATGTGATGTCTTGCCCAGGATGATGAAGTTTGAATTGAATGAAAGTTTCCATACTTTCTTGCTCATATTTTAATTGAGAGATAGACTAACCCAGATTTTGACATGAAACAGAAACAACAGGGAAGAGCTGGGAGCTTGAAGAACAGATGCTGTCGTTTAAAAGACACCGAAAATGCCCCATGTTGTGTAGGGGGGGATAAACAACAATCTTTCTTTTCATTGCTATAATGCTCAAAACAAAACACATATTTAGGCCAAGATGGAAACTGTTGCCTTACAAGACTCCAAGAGAACAGACTTCTTGGGGAAAGATTCTCCCCCCCATAATGAGACTCTCTCACAGTAAATAATGTTCCATGGTTAGCAAAGCACTTTATACATATATTATTGAAGCCCTGTGAGGAACTGGCTCTTAGATTCATTTTCCAGTTGAACTCTGAACCTCAAAGAAGGAATGTGACTTGCCCGGGGTCACCCAGCTGGGCCTGTGTCCAAGCCTTCTGAACTCCAAAGTCTGGTGTTCTTGTTTATATGTCAATCCTGCCTTGTCAACAAGGCAAGTCTCCCAAGGGAATAAGCTTTTCAGTGCCTTCCTCTTCCTTTCCCCCCATGCTCACTACATCTTACTTTATTTTAGTTTTTCACTGAATCATCTTTTCATTCTTCTGCCTTCAGAATGTCCAGCTTTGTAGAACCTCCGGAGATTGTGAAAAAGTTATCCTGGGTAGAAAACTATTGGCCCGATGATGCCTTACTGGCCAAGCCCAAAGTGACCAAGTATTGCCTCATCTGTGTGAAGGACAGTTATACTGACTTCCACATAGACTCTGGAGGGGCCTCAGCCTGGTACCATGTACTCAAGGTAAGCCTTCCTGCCGACTGGCCAAAGGGCACCTAACCTGTAGGTGAGGACTAGAGGAGATGTGGTAAGATGTGATAGGTGATGGAATTGTGCAGATCAATGAGACAGGAGCTCTAATCATGGGAACCTCCATCTGCATGTGAAGGCTTCCTGGAAGAAGTGGGCCTCACATTGGGTTTTGAGTAATTGTTGAATTTGGCCATAAAGAAAAATAGCCCATCTTTGGTCATCAGCACTGTTTGGAGGCAGCCAAGAATCTAGGTGTTGGATGGAAACTCACCTGGCTTGAGATTGTCAAAGACCTTTCTTAGCTTTAAAACTTGGGTGCTAGATCCTTCACGAAGTTGCTCCTGACATTTCTCAGTCTTTCCTGACAGTGGCCTCTTTAGGAGCAGCTAGGTGGTGCAATGGATAGCACTGGCCCCAAGTCAAATCTGGCCTCAGAGATTTAATACTTACTAGCTGTGTGACTTTGGGTGGATCACTTAACTCCATTACCTTGGGGAAAAAGGGAAAAAAAAGAAAGTGGCCTTTCTCTCCTCAGCTTTCTCACAGCCTTTTCCTAGGCCTCTCTTTTGCTTGTATCATAGCTCTTTATGGTTGTGTCCTTTGCCCATTAGTCTGTAAACTTCTTGAGAGCACAGCCCATGTGTTTATCCCTATATCCTGTCCTTATTACAGAGCCCTACACCTAATAGGCATTTCATAAAAAGCCTGTTTGGGGGGCCACACTTGAAAGAATGCTGGGCTTGAAGTCAGGAAGAACTGAGTTCAAATCCTGTTTTAGATACTGGCAATGTTATCTTAAACAGGTCACTTACCTGCCCTAAGAATTAGTTTCCTCCTTTGTAAAAATAAGGATGATATTCACCTCAGAGGACAGGTGAGGATCAGATAAGAGAACATGTTGGATGTAGCTTTGCAAACCTTAAAGAGCCATGTAAAGGAAACTATTATTAGCAGAAGTGTCATAATTGTTATTATTATTAATCTACCTGCTTGGACATCTGGGAAGTCTACATGGAAGACGATGAAGGAATTAAATTTTCTAGGAAACCTCAAGTCTCTTCCAAATCAATCTTTGGAGCATATGACACCCCAAGTTGGGTTGCTCAAGGCCTCATGTATGTTTTCACAGTGCACACAATGCTATGAGGAATTTCTTCAATTGTAGGAATATTTGGAGTTCAATCTTATCACATCTAATAACCTGGAAAATGATCAGTTCTCCCTAATGATGCTTTTTCTTGATCAGGGAGAAAAGATCTTTTATCTCATCAAACCAGCCTCCGCGAATCTCTCTCTGTATGAGCGATGGCAGTCGGCGGCCAATCACAGTGAGATGTTTTTTGCTGACCAAGTGGATAAATGTTATAAGTGTACGGTGAAGCAAGGCCAGACGCTCTTCATTCCTTCAGGTAGGTCAGCCACTAGAGTGGAACTACTGGTTGGGAAAGGAAAGTCCCTCTTGACCTTGGTCCTCTTCCTCCTCCCCCTCTTCTTTCTCACTCCCCATATCAGACTGACCCCTCAGTCTTGTGATGTTCCATGACGCCTGCTCCATGGTCACTCCCATGCTCTCTCCATATCACCTGCATGTGGGGTCCATGCCACGTCAGTCTCTCACCAGATGTGGGTACATTTGGATGAAAGAGGTGACAAGCCAAGGCTGAGGGGGCCCTATTTCATTGGGTTTTGAGTAGAGAGAACAGCCATAGTTTACAAAGGGAACCATACTTCTGTTATTTAAAAAAAACAACAAAACCACCATTAAGATCACTGCTCCTGGGGGCGGCTAGGTGGTGCGGTGGATAGAGCACTGGCCCTGGAGTCAGGAGTACCTGGGTTCAAATCTGGTCTCAGACACTTAATAATTACCTAGCTGTGTGGCCTTGGGCAAGATACTTAACCCCATTGACTTGCAAAAACCTTAAAAGAAAAAAAAAAGATCATTGCTCATTCCTGCCAAAGTTGAAACCCTCCATTGAATGCCAACCTAGTATAACTCTCCCTGCCAATAGGTAACTGAACCCTGCCCTCAGGGGTTAAGCTAAACCAAGCTATAGGGGGGAGGGTTGTGGGTCTACCAGTTGCCTAAGCAGCTGGCACTATCCTCAATGCCCCTGGCTGTTGTCCCTGAACAGTGGGCCTGACTGATCCCCCCACATACAGAGCCTAAGGAAGGGCCCAAGGGAAGCTGCCTGCGCAGGGCTCCCTTCTTGCCTGTGTGTTCACTGAGGGGGCCGGGGGGTGTTGTGGAAGAGTGTCAGTCTTCTAGCCTGGCTCTGTTTGTTACTAGTTGTCTGTGGCCTGGATGGGTGACTTACCCTCTCACCTCCAAAACAAAGGGGTTGGACAGGATGACCTCTTGGTTCTAAAGTTCTCCCTGGGCCTGGTCCTCTCTGCCTCCTCCCCAGGTAGGGTGGTGCTCTGATTTGGACTCCCACCTTGCAGTCAGTGTATTTTCCCAGAGATGCCCAATTGGCCCTGGATCCTAGGTAGAACTGAAGCTTGCAGACACACCCCATGATAAACAGCTGATAACAGGGCTAGGCTCCTCTCCTGACCAGGCCTGAGATGGGACTGCGAAGCCCACCTTGCATCTTGGAGGGTGTTTGTGGGAGGCCCTGTCCTGTTGCTCTGGAGGTGGGAGGGCCCACAGACACCTGCCTTTCTTCCTCTCTTGTAGGTTGGATATATGCAACACTAACCCCTGTAGACTGTCTGGCATTTTCAGGACATTTCCTTCACAGCCTGAGTATTGAAATGCAGATGAGGTATTGTGCTTCAAGTGTTTATTAATAATGTGCTCCCCCTCCCTTTCTGTGCTCCCCTCCTCTCTCCTCCCCCAAGGCCCTGCTTCTGATTCTCCCTGGAAACTGTTGCTATGCATTTGGAAAACTGTGGAGTCTGGTCACTTAGGGTTTGGCCCTTTTGCCACAGATTGAACTGTGAGGGCCACTTTCAATTCCTGAAATAATAATGGGGTTTCCTCTTCAATCAGCCTTCCCAGGCCCCCCAAGGGAAAACCTTCTCTTAGGAATTATAGGGATCTTAAGGGGAACAGCCCCCCAGGGGAATATCCAGCTTATCTAGTAGGAAGGAAGGGAGGAAAGGAGAAAGGATGGAAGGGAGGAAAGGAGAAAGGAGAAAGGAAGGGAGGAAAGGAGAAAGGAGGAAGGAGGAAGAAAGGGAGGAAAGGAGAAAGGAAGGAAGGGAGGAAAGAAGAAAGGAGGGAGGAAGCTGCTTTCCAAGGTTCCTGTTTAGTTCTCAGAGGGGCTCAAAGCTCAAAGCCTCCCTTCCCCAACAGCCAGCCTCAGTGTCTCATTACTCTGCCACTCCATATTTTGTCTGCCAGTCCAGCATGCATGCCATGCCCTCCAGAACCAATGGCCACCCAAGCAACTTAATCCCCAGCATTCATTACATGTTGTTTCAACGCTGGACTGTGAGGTGCCAGCTCAGTTGACCAGAACTCAATCCCGAGCCTGATGGTGAAGCCATACAGCATTTGCATTTCTCTGTCTCCCGGCTGTAGTTTTAGCAGGGCCTGACCGCTGCGGGCCGACCTTACTGTTAGTTACTGCACTTGCCTGTGACTCATGACACTGAAGTACATTTTGCTTTGGATCGCAGAGCGTATGAAGTGGAAAGAAGATTGAAGGTCGGCAGTCTAACCCAGTTTCCCAACTTTGAAACTGCCTGCTGGTATATGGGGAAGTATCTGCTAGAGACGTTCAAAGGTAGAGAACTGTTCCTTGGTTGGTTTGTGAAATGGGGCTCCTGCTTGGATGTGGGGTCATTCTCTGCTAGCCAAATCCTTGTGCTTCCCCAAGTCCAGGCCCTTCCTACTTCTGCAGCTAGACAAAAGTAATGATGATAACGGCAGCAACAATAAGAATGATGGTGATAATGATGAGTCCTAAGATTTCTACAGCTCTTATTATATGGCAGACACTACCAAGAACTTTATTATTATTATTATTATCATCTCTTGATTATCACAACTACCCTGGGGGGTGTTGTTATTATCTCCAATTTACAGATGGAGAAACTGAGGCAGACAGAAAATTAAGTGACTTCTTACCCAGAGTCACCCATCTAGTAAATGACTGCAGCTGAATTTAAACTCCCCTCTTGCTGATTCCAGGTCCTGCAGTCTATGGACTGAGCATTGGTGAGGGGGAGCTTTAGTTCTGGTTCTGACTTTGATTCAGTCGAGATCCTGAGGCAAGTTCCTTACCCCTTCAGGCCTTTGTTCACCTGTAAAACAGGACTGATAATATTGTATTTAAGTGATAGGACTGTTTTTCAGGAGCAAATAATAAACTCAATGGGGAAGCAACTAGAATGACTATGTTTGGGGGATGGAGGAGATTTTCAATGAATTTGTGGAGATACTTTTGTTTCCCAAGGGAATTCACTGACTTGAGTAACTTATACCTAGAATTTGGTATCCAGAATTTCATTTATGGCAGTGTTTATATTTTTTAAATGTTAAAAATATGTGGCACTCCCTGTTCAAGTATTTCAATTTCCCGAGCAGGGACTGGAATTGGGGGGTCCCCTACATCTAGCCCAGTGTTTCTCAGGGAAGAAGACTAGGTTTTATATTTATGAATTTTCTTCTCAGTCAAGACCTTTCTAGGAAGTGGACTCCAGGTCAATATGCAAAGAGCATAATGGGGCAAAAATTGGGGAGCATTTTGGTAGAACTAGCGACACTCCGCTCACAGCTGGATCTGTTTGGTTGATGGGAATTATGCTAGTGTCTTATATAAAGAGACAACCTGGTGGACAGAATGGAACCCAATAATAATGCTCCAAAGCAAGGCAGGGGGAAACCTTTTTTCTGCCAGGGGCCATCTGGATATTTCTAACATGATTTGTGAGCTATATTTGGTCAAACATTTAATTAATTCACCCTAAAAAGCACCTAGATTTATTGAATTTTGAGTCCCTGACTGCAGTTATCCTGGTAATGCCAGACCAATATGACTCTAGAGAAAAAAAGACCTTAGTCCTTGTCCTGGCCCTGCCACTAACTCACTGTGTGACTTTGAGCACGCAGTTTTCCCTCTCAGTCCCTAAATTTTCATCATGTGTAAAATGGGGACACTATAGCTTATTCTACCTACCTTCAAAAAGTTGGCATGAAATTAAATGAGATTGCTTAAATATGAAATACTTTGTATACTCTGTGAAGCTAACATTTTTCAAACAGTTTCTTTAACACTTGAAGATTTATAGAATGCTTTTCTCAAAATAACCCAGTCCAACAAGAGAGGTAGAGCCAATCTTATCGCTGTTTTATAGCTAAAGGCAAGACTCTGACACCCACCAGGCCAGGGGGGGGTCTCAGGGCTAATCCAGGGGCCATTTCTAAGTTTGATTTTGCCTTTTGATGCCTGGGGGGTGGGGGGACTTCCAGCCCTGGGGAGAAGGAGCACTTTTAGATTTCAAAGATAATGTAAATGAAACTTTTAAGATTTTAAGATTCCTTTTGGACCTAGTTAAAAACCTTTGCCATCAAAGCCTCCTCAAGGCAGCTTTTGTCTGTGGTGCTTGGCCAGGCCCTTCAGGTGCAGAATTCTCTCCAAAACATGGATAGTTACATGGGGTCAAGAAAGGGTATTTGAATAACAAGAAAACAGCATTTGTAGAGTTTATGCCTACACTGGAAGAAGGCTGTATCATTGGATGGCTCAGTGGATAGAACATTGGACCTAGAGTTGAGTTCAAATTCTGCCTCAGACATTTATTAGCTGGGTGATCTTAGGCAAGTCACTTAACCTCTGTCTGCTTCATTTTTTCATCTGTAAGATAGAGATGATGATAGCAGTATCTCTGAGAGTGAGGAAGGCCCATAAGGATATGTAGAGATAATATTTGTAAAAAGCTTTATAGATTTTTTAAGTGAATATGCACAAGTTTAAATAAAAATAGAAAGCAATTTGGTTTACAAAAGCATTTGTGTTATAATTACTTTAAATAACAGAGTCTCCAGTCACCCTCCAAGTCATTTGAAATATATCTTATGCTTTGGTGAGCTGGGGTAGGGGCTGCTTCATTATGTTATCACTCTCTTATTTGCCCTCCTTCCAAGTGCTAGGGCAACTGGGTGGTGTAATGGATATAACATCAGTCCTGAAATCAGGAGGACTTAAGTTCAAATTTGACCTTAGATACTTGACACTAGCAAGGTGACCCTGGGCAAGTCACTTAACCCTGATTCCTTGAATCTGGGGCCATCTCCAGACATCTGATCCATAGCCAGCCACTGGACCAGATGACTCTGGAGGAGAAAATGAGGCTGATGACTTAGCACAACTCCCCCACTCAAATCCAATTCACTTGCATGTCATGGTATCACCTTTGAGAGCGAAGGACAATCATCATCATCATCATCATCATCATCATCATCATCATCATCATCATCATCATCATTATCCAAATGATACAATTCCTTGGAGTATGGCGGAGCAAATTAAGTGCTTTGCAAATCTTAAAGCATATATAAATGTTGTTGATATTATTGTTACTTATTATTATGTGAAAGGGGTTATGTGGTTTGAACAGTGAGATCTGGGGGAAGAAAACTCACTTCCTGCTAGTCAGGGAATGCTTCCTGGAGGAGGTAGAATTTTACCAGCTATTTCAGTAATGAATAGACAAAGACTTCATTGAGGTGGGGAGGACTGGGACTAGACAAACTGTGTCTGCCAGGTTATCTACTTCTCTTATGGTGAGGAGGGTCCAGGGGATGGGGTAGACCAGGAAGTAGTGACTTGCTAGGTAGAGCTGTTTCTATGGGAGCTGATTAAACAATTCCTTTCCTTAGGGTCACACAAATCTGGTAAGCAGCCATCTCTCCATTTAGTCCAGGGAGCTAAAATACTGAACGGTGCATTCAGGTCCTGGACTAAAAAGCAGGTAAGGCAGCATCTTTGTTCCCATGGTATGAAGGTGTGGGGACCAGATAGGGAAACCTACCAGGTTGGGGGTGTGGGGGGGGTTGGAGTGTGGAGCCTGGAGATGGGTTCTTGCCTTCAAGTATCCTAAGGCTTCTCATGTGGAAGGACTCCACTGCTTCTGCTTGGGCCCCATGGATAGAATTAGGAGAAATGGGGGGGGGGAGTCAAAAGGAAGAACTTCCTAATAATTAGACTGGTTTGCAAATGGAAATGGGCTGGGTCTCTGTCCCTGGAAGTATTCCAGAATTGTTGGGAATACCATAGAGGGGATTCAGGCTTTGAGGGGCACTGGAAGATATTTTAACAACTTTGGACAATATATGACTTTTGAAGTTGCTTGCAAATCTGGGATTCCTGAAGAAGAACTGGTAGGGGCAGTGTGGTATAGTGGACAGAGCATGGAATCTGGTCAGATGATTTCAGTTTCATCTTATGGTTCATTTTTTTACTGCCTGGTATAACCTATGGGCAAGTCAATGTAGCAGAGCCTCAGTTTCCCCATCTGTAAAATGAGGGAGTTGGACTAGCTAATTGCCGACTTCCCCTCTCAGGCTAATCTGGTAATCAGGTATTTTTTTCTATATGTAATAAAATAACAATCAGCAGTGAGTCTGTCCAAGAAACATAACACTGATACAGGATATTGGGACGGTACCATACCATGACCCAGGTCCACTTTATAGAGTTCATCAGTCACCACTATACTCATTCTAATTCAGGGTTGCAATAGAGCACCAGTCATGAATTCTGGAAAACTGAAATGCAAATCCTCTCCCAAATTCTTGCTTTGACCTTTATTTAGCTGTGTGATCTGGGCCAAGTCATTTCTCTCTGCACCTCTGTTTTGTCATTTATAGAATGGGGATATCTGTGTTTCCTTCCTCTTTGGGCTGTTGTGAGGAAAGTGCTTTGTAAAACTTGTGCCTGAAAACGGTGCCCCTCCTCTGTTAAAGACTATTCGTCAGGAGACAGGATGCCAGACACTGTGATGGGGATAAATATGAAATTGGAATAAACCTTGTTCTGAAAGCAGTGGGGGACCTGGGGGAGACAGTTACTGGCTGAGGCAGCATCTCCCAGAAACAGTAGTACAGTATCTGGAGCCTAACTCCTCAGCTGTCCTTCCTACTTCTTTCACATCATATACTGTTTCAGCCCACCTGGTCTCCTTGCTGTTACCTTATATAATAGCTCTGTTTGGCAGTGAGATGGGGCAGTGGCGAGAGCACCAGCCCTGGCGTCAGGAGGACCTGAGCTCAAATCCAGCCTCAGATAGTACTAGCTGTGTGACCTTGGGCAAGTCACTTATCCCTGATTGCCTCACATCTGGGGCCATCGCCAATCGACCTGGTCCATATTTGGTTGCAGGACCAAATTTTCAAGGAGAAAATGAGGCTGGTGACTTAGTACATCATCATCATCTCCTCATTCAAATCCAAATCATGTTCTTATCATAGTATTGCTTCCCTGATGTCATGGTTTTCTTTGAGAATGAAGGACAAGCATCATTAATCACTAACTCTGTGACCTTAAGCCACTCGGGACCCCACTTTCCTCCTTGTAAAATGAGAGAATTGGTTTAGAGGGCCCTGGTCCTTTCCAGTCCCAGATCTAACATCCAGTGATAGGATGGCATTCCATCCTGTCTCCACCTTTTGAATAGACTCATTTCCACACCTCCACACAGTCTCTTGGAATCCCTACTTCCTCTAACTTGAAGCTCTCCTTAACCTGATACACTCAACTATTCAAGCCCATCCTAGATATAGGAAATAACAGTAACAGTAATAGTGATGATTATGACTGCCATCACCTAATAATATAATTAACTTGTTGCTCTTTATTAATTAAAGAATAGCACTTGGTCATATATTTTATATATATATATAAAATAAGTGCCAAGATTCATGTTCTAGATCAGTGATGTCAGATTTAAATAGAAATGGATCCCTGTGGGCTGCACATTGGCTTAGAAAAACATAAATGGGGGTGGCTAGGTGGCACAGTGGATAGAGCACCGGCCTTGGAGTCAGGAGTACCTGAGTTCAAATCTGGCCTCAGACACTTAATAATTACCTAGCTTGGGCAAGCCACTTAACCCTGTTGCCTTACCAAAAAAAACCTCCCAAAAAAGAAAAAAAAAGAAAAACATAAATGAACAATAACTATGTTGAAGTGTGTTTTCATTTCTTCTGTAAAATATTTTCTGATGACTGCTTAATCTGGTCTTGCTAGCAGCTGTGACGTGGGCCAAATGTTTGATACCTTTGGAAGAGGTTTGTGCTAGTGAAATCATAGGTGGATTCATGCAGGGAGTAGTACTTTGTACCAATTTAAAAGACTTGTTACCACCTTGGTATGTGTAGAGGACAATGAGGGGACTGGTTTGGAGACTGGAGCAGAAGAGTTCATGATGGGGGCAAGAGTGGGACGTGAGGTGGGGGGTAAAGCTGGAGGAGGGCTAGATTATGGAGGACCTTGAGTGAGGATCATTAAACCTCTTGGTAAATGAGGAGCCCCTGCAGTTTCTGAGACTGAGGAAGAAGTGCAAGTGTTGCTTCTTCTGTCACTCAAGAGTTTGAAGCAGGCAGGATATCCTGTTCCATTGTCTGCCACACTTCACAAAGTAGTCCATTCATTTTGTAGGAAGTTAATAAAATGTCGGGGAAATAAAGTACCTAATCATTCTTGATAGTGAATGTAGTGGGTAGAAAGATGAAAGTTTTGGGAGATTGGGGCAGGGGAAGAAAAATGAAGCCATATCCCCAGATTACTTCTAGGTTGAGAACAGAGAAAGGAAATAATCCTGCAATACCTTGTGTTTCAGGCCTTAGCAGAACATGAAGATGAACTTCCAGAGCATTTCAAACCATCCCAGCTTATCAAAGACCTTGCCAAAGAGATACGACTCAGTGAGGTATGTCCTCTCTGCAGACCTGGAGTGGGGCCTAATGATTTGGGAGGGGACCCCCTCTGTGGGTCTGAGGAGCAGCCAGGGGGTGCTCCAGGACTTGGCTAGCTCTGGGATCATTTTCTAAAAAAATGTTAGTAAGAGGTAACTAATGCTGAGCACAGCAGTGACTTAAGGATAGAAACACACACACTCTCTCTCTCTCTCTCCATGCCACAGTCACAAACCTCAAACCTCTTCCTTCCTGATGGGGAGGGAAAGGGGAGCATAAAGTTCCCTCTTAAGCAGTTTGGAGAAGAACTAGGATGCTGAGTTAGGGGGATTGAGATTCAGAAAACAAATATCTCACCTCTGTTTCCTGTGTGACCTTAGGCAAACCACTAACTTCTTTGGGTCTCAGTTATCTTATCTATAAAGATGAGAAGTCAGGAAGATTCATCTTCCTGAGTTCAAATCTGACTAAGGTACTTATTAGGGGTGTGACCTTTGGCAAGTCACTTTATCCTGTTTGCCTCAGTTTCCTCATCTGGGAGATGAGCCAGAGGAGAAAATGGCAACCCACTCTAGTATCTTTGTCAAGAACATCCCATATGAGGTCATAAAGCCTTAGACATGACTGAAAAACATCTGAACAATAAAAAAATTGGATAGTCTTTGAGATCCCTTCCAGCTATAAATCTGTGATATTATGAGCCTAAGTTATTATCTGCTTCCTTTGAGGGCTTGTTCAGGTTTCTCATTTAATGTTGCCCCACATCCAAGGGAGCCAGAAAGGGGCCAAGGAGGTTGTTATTTCCTAATCAGCCAGCTGTTAGCCACTAAGGCCAACTGCCTGCCTCTTTGGATTTTGTTAACTTTTCCTGTCCCTATAAGACTCAAATGTTAAGAGTGTGTCTGTGGGGGTATGTTTGGTTATCATATTCGCTTGGAAAGGTCATTGGACTGTGACTAGCCCTTGGCCATTCTCAACACAAACATTTAGCTCTTCTCAATCTCATTTGGTTCCGGAACCTCTGTGTATTCTGAGACCAACAGCCCTCTGCTCAGAGCAGTGAGCACCAATGTCCTTGGTGCCACCATGGTCAGACAGGTAGGCCTGGACCCTGAAGGGACAGCAAGCTCCCAGGAACCATGGCCCAGCCAGGAAGAGGTGACTGAGTGATGAGCCTTGGGGCAGAACTCATTATTCTTGGCCTACTGGGAAGTGGTCAGGTGACAGGTGTATTTCTGAGGAAACCTATTCCCATCAGAGCTGGTTCTGGCCTGAGCCATCATCATACTTGTTTGTTAAGGGCAGATCATGAAGGACTTGAGCTCCTAGTTCCTGGCTCAGGGTAGGCTTTTTGAAATATTGACTCCATTCTGACTGCCATATTGTACAATTCACACTGGCAGACTGGAGCATGTCCAGAAGGGGGAAGTCAAAATGGCCAAGGATCTGGGCACCATTTCATATATGGAAGCCTACGTAAATAGCATCTGGATCTTAAATCTTCAACCATAATGTGACATTTATTGGTACAGCCCTTTTGCTATGCCTTAATTATCAATAATTGCTACATCTTTTTGTGTTTTCTAAAAAAATAAGTCATTCTGCAGTTGAATAGCTAGGTTATAGAAGATACTTTGTCCCAAGGGATCAGGGTCCTTCTTATCATCTCTGCCTCCCCTCCTCCCATCTTCTTATCTAACCCTTATTCCTTTCCCTCTTGCTTTAGCCCCTTCCTTTTCCCCAACTCTCTCCCACATTTTCTTTCTCTCTCCTTCTCCTCCTCTTCCTCCCTCCTTTACCACCTCCAGAAAGAAAAGACAAACCACTGTGATGGTGGAGATGAAGAATCGTATCAGACCAGAAGCCCTCCTGAAAAGTAGAGATTGAGCTTCCCTCTATCTGATAGTTAAATGAATGTCTTTAGAAGGGTTGCTTTGGAAAGAGTTATTTCTAGTTTCTAGTTTGAGAGAGGAACCAGTAGTGGTTATTTCCTTCACATGACTTTCTTTGGATTAAGTGAATGATCTCATTGTGATGATATTCTTTGGATCTCTTAGGGGCAATGTTGAGTCTCTCTAGGATAGATGAGGGAGCAAGGAATGATAATAGTGGTAGGAAATGTGACAGTGAATCTGTTTTCCTCCCTCTTCTTTCAGAACGCATTGAAAGTCAGTAAACCTGAAGTTGGTGCCAATGTCTCCCCCAAGGAAGTCTGCCCCATGGAGAAGGAGAGGGAGGAGCCCCCATCCCCTGTACAGGTCACGCCACCTCCCTCCCTAGTGGAAAAATCCTCTAAAAAAAAGACTCCCAAAACTATGAAATCACCCAAACCATCCAAGATCCCCAAACTTCCTAAACTCCCCAAACCACCGAAACCTCCAAAGCCCCCGAAACCCCCCAAAACTCCGAAAATCAAGGAGGGAGGCAAGAAGAAAGGGAAGAAGTCTAAGGAGTCAGCTTCCCCTACCATCCCCAATCTGGACTTGCTAGAGGCCCACACGAAGGAGGCACTGACCAAGATAGAAACGCCAAAGAAAAGCAAGGTAGGTGCTTCTCCCCAGGGCCCTAGGCCTCCTTGGTAAGAGTTCTGTGGAGGTTGGTGCTTGGAGCAGGATTGAGGTTTCTCTTTTTCATATTGGGACTTTGTTATGATCAATATGGACTTCTCAGCCTCGGAGACTTCTCAGATCTTAGCTGCTGCCATCCCCATGGTCAGGAGAAAGCAAAATGAAAGCAAGCAGAGGCCGCTGGGGAATAACTGGGTGGGGAGAGACCTTTGGGGCTCTTGGATTCTGTTTTCGAGAAGATTGCGTGTCATAGGCACCTCAGGCTCACAACCATATTCCACAAAGGTCCTGAGTTCAACCAACCAGACAATCAGTTGGCATTGATTGAGCATCCATTACATGCTGGTGCTGTGCTAAAAGAGGGAAAAGACTATGTCTGCCCTTGAGGGGCTTACAATCTAATGGGGAGACAACAGAAGTATATGGAAAGCAAGCTAGGACAGGAACAATAGGACCTGGTTGAGAAGGGGGGAAACAGTGGATTGCAAGGGACTAGTCAAGGCTTCCTTTAGAATGGGGATTTTAGTTTGGGATTAAAGGAAGCCAGGAGGTCATTAATCAGAGTGGAGGAAGGAGATATTATAGACACATGGGGACAGTTAAGGAAAACTGAGAACTGAACAGCCAGAAGGTCAGTGCCACTGGATCAGAGTACATACTGGGGAGTAAAGGTATAAAAAGAATGAAAAGATAGGAGTTTATGAAGGTTTATGTAGGGCTTTAAATGTCAAATGGAGAACTTTCATTTTTCTTAAGGCTATAGGAAGCCACCAGGGTTTATCGAATAGATGGGTGACATGTTGGAGCCTGCGTTTTAGTGGCTGAATGGAGGATGAATTAGAGTGGGGTGGGACCTGAGGCTGGCAGACCCCCAGCAGCTATTTCAGTAGTCCAGGTGTGAGGTGATGAGGACTGTGGCAGAGGAGAAAATGAAAATATTCAAGAGATATTGCCATGGTGTACTCACCAGACTTTGGCAACATAATGGATATGGGAGAGGGGAGAGAATGGGAGATCTTGAGAAATACTGGATGAGTCCTTGCTTGTGAGCCTGAGGACGTGGGAGGATGGTGTTGCCTGATTCAGTAATAGGGAAAGGAGGTAGGTAGGGTGGAGGGAAAAAGATTATAAATATTTTTGGACATAACAGAGTTTAAGATATTTACTGGTATTTGAAAGATAGTTGTAGATGCAAACATGGCGGTCAGCAGAGAGATTGGGGCAGGAAAGGGAGATTTGAGAATCATCAGTGTAGGGTTGGTAATTAAATCCATGGGAAATGATGAGATCATGAAGTGAAGTAGTAGAAGGGGAGAAGAGGAGGGTCCAGCAAAGGCGACAGAAAAGGAAGGGTCAGATAGGTGGTAGGACAGTTGTGGGGGGGTGTGGTCTGGAAGCCAAGCCTTACTACAATCAGGCTGCAGTTGACTTCTGGAGTTTCTACCCATTGGTTCCTGGGTTTGATCCTCAGAGTCATGCAGAGTAAGTGTGCTTCCTTTTCTGTATCATAGCCCTTCAATGCTTGATGACAATTCTTCATACTCCCTGTCTTCTTCCTCTTTTCATCCTCCTTGCCTTTGCCAAAATGGCTAAAGCCCATGAATTGAGATTTTACTAATTGTTTATGAGATCAGTCTTCTGTTTGGCACCTGATGGTGGAGCCGGGAATAGTGGATGGTAGCTCCAGAGAAGATTTAGGTTTGATGTAAGGAAAAGCTTCCTGGCAGAGCTAATCATAACTAGTACTGAACCCTACAAATAGGAGATACTTTAAAAATGTTTGTTGAATTTGACAAAGTCAAAGGAAAGAGTTTTTTTTTTAATGCCGTGAAAAATGTGAAGTAGAAGAGTATCAAAGACTGTTTCATTTGAAAAAGTGTCACCTGAACTGTTGAGCCCTGGAGGGCAGGGAGGACTGTGATGGACGTGGCAGATAGGAGCTTGTAGGTCAGGCTGGGGAGTGAGGTTCAAGGTGGGGAAGTGTGGAATGGTTGCCCAGGATGTGCTGACCACTTTGAAGGCAGAGAGAAGGCAACTTGTTTTTTTAAGCCAAAGCAAATGAATTAGTTAAACAATGAATGAGTTTCAGGCGATTGGCTGAGAGGTGAGGACTGAAATTGCCTCTTCTAAATCTTTCCCAGGTCAATGTAATCTTGGTAGGTTGCCCATATTTGTGTATTCACCTGAGGAGAGGTATTGCATCATCCTTTGTTGTCTTAGAAGATATGTGACTGCTTCCCCCCCCCCCACTCCCCCTCCTTATACTTTTAGGTTTCAAAGAATGTTTTGAATGTCCCCAACAAAGAAGTCACTAATAAACAAAATGAGGTGGAAAGATTTGAAATCCGAGAACAGAATAAGACCAAAACAGAAGCCAAGTGGAAGTATAAGGTAAGATCAGAGGCATCACAATGTGGTGGGGACAGTTGAGTCACATGAAACCTGGGCTTGAATCATGACTTACATGTATGTACCAGTGGCCAGACTTCATGGGTATGTCTCTTGACCCTTTGGAACCCCAGATTTCATCACTGTAAGAGGAGAACAATGCCTGTAGTCCTTGTCACATAAGACTGCTTGGAGTTTCAAATAACATGATGCATGTAAAACCTTAGATCAACATTGGCTCTTCTTGGGAACTAGCAAAGAGGAAGGAGGGGTTCTTCCAGAATCAGATGTGCATTTGTTTCTTCTCTACCAGGCCCACCCTGGCACCCCTGAAAAGAATCCTTGTTTTAATCCTGTCTGTTGTTAAGGGAAGACAGAAAGGATTTGGGTGGCTGGTCTGCCAAGGAGGTAGATTGAAAGATGGCAGGCATGGGGGCTCCACTGCAACTTCTGAGAGTCAGATTTTAGGGTTGTTATGACCTTAGAGATTGACTAGGCATGCCTGTCTATATGCAGAAATCTCTACAACCTTTTCTATTGGTCTCTCAGCCTCTGCTTAAACACTGCCAGTGAGATAAACTCTTTCTGCAGCTACCCAATTCATTTCAGGATAACTCATTGTTCTGAAATTCTTCCTTCTGTTGATTTAAAATCTGGTTTCCCATCACTTCTACCCACTAGCTCTCATTTTTCCTGCTCTGTGAGGTCAGCAGGAGAAGTTGTTTTCCAATTTTTCAAGTATTGAAGCTGGTTAATCAACCAGTTCTAGATCTGGAAGGGACGGACTCCAGAGGCCAAACCCCTAATTTTACAGATGCGGAAACTGAGGCCCAGAGGGATTAAGTGATTTACCTGTGATCTCACAAATGCTAACTAAGCATGAGAAGTGAGATTTGAATCTAGGTCCATTGACCCCACAACCATTCATCTTTTCACCATACTGCAATGCCTCCCTTCTCTTCTTTAGGAAATATGATAGAAGTGAGTCAGGAAGACCAGAGTTCAAAGTGTGTCTCTTCTACTTTCTAGCTGTGTGACTGTGGGCAAGACACTAAACTTCTCTGGTCTGCAGTTGAATGGAGAGACTAATATCTTTAATACCTTCCTCATAGAATTTTCTGACATTGAGTGGAGATAATTTTTGTGAAGTGCTTTGCATATTATAAGTGTAGTTATTATATATATATATGTGTGTGTGCAAATATATGTGTATATATATATATGTATATATATGTATATGTATATATATATATATATATATATGTATATCTCTTCTTTTTTAATGCCGTCCACTAATGGCATCCTCATAGGCATGGAAATATTCCCAAGTGTGAGACAAGTAGTTTGGTTGTGTCTGCTTATCTAGACAAATGAGCCACTTCATTCTTGATGATGGAGGTATGGCGCTCTACAGATGCCGTGTTGTTTCCTAGGGATTACCAATTGGTCCTTCCTTCTTTTGAATCTTCACCTTGAGCTGTGTAAAACCCCTCTGGTTCCCAGTTTCCTTGGACTAGATGACTCCTAATGTGCTTCCAGCTCCAACAGTCCTTGATTAACAATAGACAAGTGTGGTGCATTAGAAAGAGGTGTGTACCTGGGTTCAAATCCTGTCTCTGAAGCATGATATATCCCTATGGGCCTTGCCTACTCTTCAGGGCTGCTGGGAGACTCAAATAAGATCAAAAACTACAAATATAAGAAATTAATTAATGATGTCTCATTCCTTGAATGAAAGACATTCAGTCAGCATTGTAGAAATGCCATAGGCCCAATACAAGCTAGAATGAACCTGAAAGAATTTGGGACATGGTGAGCATCCTGTTCCAAAATGAAGGTTCAGCTTGTATCCAACACACCTGTCAAGGGGTCATCCTTGCCATTTAGGAGTAGTCTTATCCATTCCCTTTGTTTTGTTTTTTTATACATTTTTTTTACATTTTTATACATTTTTTTACATTGTTTTTTATACATTTATACATTTTATACATTATATACATTTTTTATACATTTTTTTATGCATTTTATACATTGAGGAAATCGGTCACAAATCCTGGGCATATGACTTGTCTAAGGTCATACAGCCATTAAGTAGCAGATAGGACTTAGACAAAGGATTCCAAATTCTCAGTCTGATTCTTAAGGCAGCATCTCCTTCTTCTGGCTTCTCCTGACCTCTTATCCCTCACAAATTCCATCAGCCAGGAAAATGGCTGATGAGCATGAAGACAGACTTGGGTTGTGAGGGGCCATTGGAATAAGCTCTCCTCCTCATCCTTTCCACACTGTTGTGCTTTTCATAAAGCAGAGATCTGAGCTAAAATGCAGAATATTGGGCTTAAGGTCCCATGGGAATTTGTGTTTCCTCCCTTTTGATAGGTTTCCCTTCCCTGCCTTCTCCATCACCCCATCTAACATCTCTCTCCAAGCCTTTTCTCAATGCTTGTATGTTCATTATCGAGAATATTTGCTCACATATCTCTCCCCAAAGCACCACTTGGGCTTGGCTTTGCTCAGGCCTCGGCTTCCATATTGGACCTGCACTTCTTTGACTCTACTTTCTCCTTCCTGGAGCACAGAGACTGAATGATGTCTCTGCTTTCAGAGAAGTTCTTTCTCTTCCAAGTGGCCAGTCTATAGGTTTTAGTGGTTTTAGAGTATTATCTTGAAGGTCCCCATTTCAATCACTTGGTACAAGATCCCCATGATGAGCCATTATGGGCATCTGGCAGTTTTGTTGTTCACCAGGTGCTGATTGTTGATTCCATTGAATGAATGCCAGTGATATGATTGATTCAAGAAACACTTGGGAATATGTGTATCCAGTGGAACAGGATACAGGCAGGGAAGAACAAACCAATGGGGACGCCTTCCTAGAGCAGGGAAGTTGTCTGCAGACACCCATGACTTTTGAAGAAAGTCTAGGATCTCCAGGGAACCACATAACCTTAACTTTTAATTTTTTTGAGATGTCAAATTATGACTTTACAACTATTTTATTAATCTTGTGGATATTTTTAATGAAAGAGAATGTTTTTCTTAAAATGAACTTTCCTTGAGAAAACTCATTTTCTGCATTTACTTTTTTCATTGATTTGATTTTTAAGCCCATACTAGATGAATCCTCTTTGTAATTCCCATAGTACCATGCTCTGCATATAGGAGAGGCCAATTTGCAGATAGGCCAGTATTGAAAGAATTCCTGACCCTGGGGAAGCAGTCATTTGACCTTTGATTATATGATCTCTTTTTTCATGTGCCTCTTAGATGTTTCTCAACAGAGGATAATATTTTGCTCTTTTAAATGGTTTAGATAATGTTTATCAGGTTTCTTCTTTTAACAAAAATTTTATTGTTGTTCTTCCCAATGACATCTTCCCCACTGCCCTTTGAAAGCAAAGCACAATGATAGACTAGTTATTTTGGACAATATGTGGCTCTTCTCCTACCTAGAGTCTACAACTTTTCTGCTAGATGAAAGGGGCCTGCTTCCCTATCAGTTACCTGAAACTATATTCGCTAATGTGACTGGAGCTCCAATTCCTTTCAATACTATCTTCATTTACATTGTTGTAGTCTCCCTGGACATTGTCCATGTCAATCTGTCAAGTCAAGCAAATCTCAACCATATTTCTTCTCTTGACAAGGGTCACAGGTAGAGAAAGGGAGAAGGCCTTGGTAGGAGTGGGGAAGCATTTTTGACACATCCATCTGAAAATGCTCATTTCTTACTCCCCGGGGTCCCAATCACAGGTCTACCAAGTATATTTCTGTTTATCCATGGGGTTTTCAAATACTCTCCTTTTGTATGTTCTTGTAATTGATTTCTTTAAAAATTTTTTTTTTCAGAATAGTAAACCTGATTCCTTATTGAAAATGGAAGAAGAACAGAAATTGGAAAAAACTCCTTTATCAGGAAATAAGGACAATAAGTTCATGTTTTCCTTCTCTAACAAGAAACTTCTAAGGTAGGTAATCTCTTGGGTGAACAGAGTAGACAGATTTTTCAATGACATTTTCTAAGGCTTCCACATGGTGCCAGTCTATCCTTGGCTTCCCAGAGTCTATGGCAGTGAACTCTTTTCAATGTGACCAAGCTGGAAAGAAATTGTCTGAGGACCTTCCAGTGGTTGCTGTAGCCCATCCTCTCTGGAGCTTGCTTATCAGCATAAGGTTGAATACTAGGTGATAGATTTTATTTTTGACATTAATTACTTGTTTAGGGCTATTGGAAAGTACATTTTTAGAGGGACTATCTGCCCACATGAAATTACAAATCTTTGATATATTGAAGTGAAGCAGGAGGAAATCAGGAAGAGGAAACAGTATGTCATTGGAAAGAAGACAAAAAATGGGATTCAATAGACTTGGTTCTACTGGTTCTGGCATTCAGTAGCTGGGCAAATCTCTTAACATTTTTAAAATGGGTTTGCTTTACTCATAGGGTTGTTAGGAGAAAGTAACCATAAGTCTGTAAAACATAAATTTGGGCTTTATTCTGCAAGTATTTTCTGTATATACGTTTCTCCTATGACCTCTCATGTAATGATGATTAGATCTTTAGCCTTATTAATAAAAAGTGGGAACTATGTTTTTTCAAAGCAAAGAATCTATTTTACCATCTGTTTAAATACATTCTATTCTTTTAATTAATCTTATTTAGTCAATTTACAGCATATTCTAAATTATCTATTTTTGTTCTTGTTCTCATCTTTTTTGATGGTGTTCAGATAAAATGATCTGAGGACAAATACTAGCCTGCCATTATTTTTATATTTAATATTCTATAGAGAATGATGAGGCAGCTAGGTGACTAGATAGAGTGCTGGCCTGCAGTCAGGAAGACCTGAATTCAAATGTGGCCTCAGACACTGTGTGATCCTGCGTGAGTCACTTAACACTCCTCTCTCCCCTGTAGCCCACAGCTGCTTCCCCAGCCCTTTTTGTTTTTGTTAGACCATGCCCACAACAACTCCTGCCTTTTGTTCATTTTAGAGTCAGGCTTTGCGGGCTCCCAGATTGCCACCTTTCTCTTTTTTAAAAATTTTTCTTTCTTTCCGAATGCCTTCCACCAGAAGTTTATAAATCAGCCACTAACACTTCCTTCTTGAGAGCTTTATCCAAAGGTCTTTGACCTCTCTCCTACTGAAAGTGAAATTGCCCCTTCTTGAGACAAAAGAAAACAACTGGGGCAGTTACGGATATCATATACAGATTTATTCACTCGTTCTCTTTCTCTCTCTCTCTCTCTCTCTCTCTCTCTCTCTCTCTCTCTCTCTCTCTCTCTCTCTCTCTCTCTCCTCTGCTAACTCCTCTTGAATAACCGGCCACCATGTGAAAAACATTGAGTACTACTGCCTGTCCTCATGGTAGTTCAAAATTGCCTTATTAGACACCGAGAAGAGAATTACTCAGAGGGAGGAACCGAGCAGTTCTTTCCCCTAGCAGACACATCACAGGGTTTTGTTGGACAGAGGAGCTTAATGATAAAAATGTGTTGATTTGCTTGCTGTTTCCATGCAGCGAGTCTTCGTAATGCTGTCAACACCTGTCAGGATTCACACAAGAGTTGTTTTATGGTCTGGCACACTTCGAATGTGGTTCAAATCAAAGTGCCCCGGGACCCTTCTGGTGCTGCACCAGTGACAAAGCAAATAGCCACTCTTTCACATGGCAGACACATGTGCGCCACTATTCATAGAGGCCTGGACAGACACGGTCTGCATGCACACTTACAGACGTGTGTTGAGAGAGCCCAGTTACCAAGGGTGGCACCCACCTCTGAGAGTGAAATCATGGAGCCAGTCTAATCCAGGTTCTTGAAGGAGCAGACTTCTGATTGTTTGGTTTACTATATGGCCAGGAGCTGATCCCAGGTTTTTCTTGCTTTCCTTCAAGTATCTAAGCACTTTAGAGAGACACATCATTTAACTGAATTAGGAGTCAGGAAAACCTTGGGTTCAAATCCTACTTCCCACACTAATGAAGTGTTACTTGGACAAATACTTCTACCTCTCCAACTCTGTTTCATTATATCATGGGCTGGTTATAAGGGTCAAATAAGTTAGTGTATATATATAAAGGGCTTTGAAAGTCTCAGAGGGCCATATAGATATCAGTTCATACTTTTTTAGGCAGACATATTCAGTTGATCAGCAAACATTTGTAAGCATCTACTATTCTAAACAACCTACTAAGAACACCAAAAAAAAAAAATTAAACTTACATTGCCACCAGGGGTTTCATATGGGAACTGGTTGAAATAAATACCTTTCCATAATGAGTTTAAAGAAAATGTCTTGAAAATACAAAATAATTCATGGCATTGTCATAATTAGTAACCTGCACATATCATTTGCCCTTAAACTTTTTAGCATCTTGTTACATCTTTTTTAAAATATCAATGTATCTATTATCAATAGGTTTTTAAAAAAGAGTATTAGTTTCTTTATTGCTAATAACCATTATTTTTCAAGAACTATCCCATTTCTATAGCCCTGTATTATTTGGACTTCACTCTACCTAGTTTGTTTTTGTTGTTTTGAGAGTCCAAATAATTTCCTGATAATTTCCTATATGAGGGTTTTCAATGGGAACATGTCCATGAGAAGACAGGAGGATATAGAGAATATTTGGCAAGCTTGAAAAGGAAGCATTAATGTGACTCATTTGTAAGTGGGGGAATTTGGAAACTCCAGGGGTTCTTTCTGATCATGCTAAATTATTTGGTACTAATAATAGCTCACATTGATTTAATGCTTTATAGTATGTGAAAAGTGTGACCTACATTATTTCAACTATTCTCATAACAACCCTATGAAGTCAGGGTGATTATTATCTGCATTTTTATAGATAAGAAAACTGAGGCCAGGAGGGTCTGAGTACTTTGCTCAGAATCACAAAACAAATAGATATCAGAGGCAGGATTAAAATTCAGGTCTTCCTGACATTGGCCTTAACACTGAGCTCTCTGTTATCTTCAGCCTCTTGAGGATTTGAAATCTGTTAGAGGAGTCAACAGGGTTACCTGCTCAGGATGAGGAAGAGGCTCATAGAAATCAACATTCTATTTTTAAGAAGAAATAGTTATTTGAATGCAAAAACCTGACTAATGGTTTCTAATTTTTGTTGCATTAGCTCCAAGGGCATCAAAACCCAGACGAGTCCCGGGGTGTTTGGATCCTTACAGAACTTCAAGGAAGACAAAACCAAACCAGTTCGGGATGAGTATGAATACGTGTCTGATGATGGAGAACTCAAAATTGATGAATTTCCAATTAGACGAAAGAAAAACACAACAAAAAGAGACTTGTCTTGTAAGTCCTGTTCCCTTGATGTTCGGTTATCATTTGGATCTTAAACTTCTTGCTTGAAGAATTCCTTAAGCTAGCACGAGGAGACATCTTCAACAAGCAGCATTTGTGTAGTCAGGAGGGTGCAGCTCATTGTCCAGTTGTTGAAAGATACCATTTTCTTCAAGAAAATCTTATCGTTCCAATTTCATTTTTTTCTTCTTTTAGTTTTATCAGAGAAGAAGGAAACCATTCAGCACACACCCGTGAAAAAGCCAAAGGTTGAATCAGTATTATACAAGGTGAGTTGTAACTCTTCAAATGTGTGTTATCTGTTGTGTAATATGATTCATTGACATGTCTGTGATTTGAATAAGGTCATGAACCAAATAATGTTGAGATGAGCTCCACCATTTTACCACGAAGCCAGAACACTAGTGATGGACTGTTCTTCCTAGGAAGAACTGTTATTGTGCTAGATTGCCACCATTAACAAGGCTGTAGCATTGTTTTTCCAGTAACCAGCTTCATCTGCACTCCTCGTAACCTCCCTTATGTTGTCAGGAAGACAGCAGATTGGGTATAAAAACACAATTAGTGGCTAAGGAACAGAACAAAGCCTTTTTCATTACAAACAGACCTAATTGAACTAACCAGCCTCTGATAACCTCAAAAACAAATATTGGTTGGTTTTTAACCCCAATTTTAAATGTGACCTTGCCCTGCTCAAGCTAGGATTTGACAAGTAGAGACACTGGATTTTAGGCAGAGATTGTGACCAATGCCAATACTGCTTTCTTCCCATATGTGCTCTGCTGGGAATACTGCGCCCCCCCCCCCCCCCCCCCCCATGAATCTTGGACCTCTGTTTTGCTGTTATGACCTCATTTATGTATTCAGGTCCTCCTTCCATGACTCACTCTGATGTGGAAGTGACCTTGTGTTCTCTAAGGCCATGCTAGTGGATAAAACACTGGATTTAGAATCAGGAGCACCTGAGTTTAAATCCATCCTCAGACTGAGCAGTGTGTCCCTGGAAAAATCACTTAACCTCCCTCAATCTCAGTATCCTCAACTGTAAAATTGGGACAATAAATGCAGGGTTGTTATGAAGATAAAATGAGTCTAATGTCCAGGCACAAAAGTGATGGATTCTTTTCACTGTTGTGACATTGTGACTGTTAAGTCAGGGAGGAATCACAGTCTGCATTCATTGCTAGAAGGATGAGCTACACAAGGGGAATTATAAATTGTGAATGTATTAAAATATTGCTTGGGGCATTTTGCTTCTATTTCCTACCAGCCTATTGGCTTGAGTTTGTGCACCATAGCAGCTAGGATGGTACATTGGCTAGAGTGTTGAACCTAAACACAGGAAGACCTATATTCATATCTTCTTAGACACTTCCTAGGTCTTGGGCAAATCACTTCACTACTATCTGCCTCAGTTTCCTCATGTAAGAATTGAGGATAATAAGTGTACCTACATACCAAGATTGTTGGTGGGGGAGGGATATAAAATGATAATGTTTGTAATACTTGTAGAGGTGCTTTGTAATATTTGCAAACATACTATTATGTAAATGCTGGTTATTAATCTCTTATGTTCTCTATCACATCAATTACAACCAACAGTCATTGGTGTGAATTGAATATTTATTGAACATTATGCTAGGTGAACCATCCTAAAAAGAATGGTGTCGTTGGCCACCATCTGCCCACTGTGCCCTTCCATCCTTATTGCCCATGTGGACAGTTTTCTTCCAGATTCCTTCTGCTCTTTTGCTGCATTATTAAATCAAGTGCCTGCTCCCCCATGTCTCGTCAGTTCTGCTCTACAGTGAAATGAAGGCCAGGCTTTCTGGGTGGGCAGCTAGTTCTTCTCTGTGGTAGCTTGTGTTGGCCATCATTACCAACAAAACAGAGAACTCTTAATGTACAGAAGACCCTAGAATTTAGAGCTGGAAGTAATCATTCAATTCAACCCCTTCACATGTAAAAGTAGCTTTTCCCCTTTCAGCCTAAGGATATTGAGTCTTCCTCCTTCTTTCCCCTTGACAGTGCTTGCTCAAGGACAGTTCCTTCTAACCTAGATAAGCTTCTTGGAAGAAAGGGCTTCTTGGCATTGGGTTTGGAAGGCAATGGTTCTTTCTCAAAGCTGGACAGAAGGAGAGGGCAGCCTTGCTAGGACTCTGCTGCTGTGACTGTATATACCTGCCTTCTGAACCCACGTCTAACCTGCTTTACACAAGTGCAGGAGAGGGGCCCAGGTACCAAGGATTGACACTGACCAGACATAGATTATTTTCAGAGCTCACTTCAGGCCATGACAGCAAAAGTTTCTTAAAAGATCCCCTCTTTATAAAAAATTCATCTCTCAGCAGATGACCACTGCTGAGCATCTTACATCTTTTGTTTCCCTTGAGTCACCTGTGGTTACTGCCTTGTCTCAACAGAGTGATGATTCATCGGATGAGGATTCTCTCCATATTGATACAGAAGCCAAGCCAGGTCGCAATTCCAAAGTAAAGAAGGAAAGTGGGAGTTCAGCAGGAATTCTGGATCTTTTGCAGGCCAGCAAAGAAGTTGGAGGATTAGAGTATAACAGCAACAGGTAGTCTCCTCTCATGACTCCTAACTTGGGATATTGTCACTGTGTGGTGCTAATACAAACATGCCTGAAATTAGACAAGTCACTTGTACCGATAACTGTGAGAGAGGATCCCCAGCTAGTGGAAGATGTCCAGCTCTGAGGGGATGATGACAAAGCAGGTCCATGTAATCCATGGGATACCTCACTTTAAGAAATTTTATTCATAGTTTTTGATTTTTATGTCATCTTTGATTTCAAATTTAGTCTTCCTTCAACTCTCTTAGCCAGAGACATCCCTCAAAACAAAGAAAGAATACCAAAAAAAAGTTCTTCAGCAAAACTAAACAGCATGTCAACTGAGTCTGACAGTACATTTGATGTTTGACTCCCTTTGCTTGTAGCCTCTGCATTTTTTCATCTTTGCTTTGGGACTGAGATTTTTCATGGAGATTACAGCATCCAGACTAGTTTTCTTCTTTGTCCTTTATATTATTGTCATTGTATGTAATGTTTTCCTGCTTCTGCTTGTTCAGCTTTGTATCAGTTAGTAGAAATCTTGCTTCTCTGCATGCTGCATATTCACTGTGTTTGTATGTGTCCTATTTCTTTTCGTTCTTGCGCCAAAATTTGGTTAGCCATCCCAAACAATATTGCCAGTAGTGAAATGCTTCACTTACAGAAGGATTTGGGTAGTTAGTCATGCCTCGTGGGCTTCTTTAGGAAGGAACCAAGGAGGGGGAGAGTGCAATGCCTCCCAGGGCTCTGCTGGTATGGTACATCAGCATTGCTGAATGGAGGAAGAGAAAAAGGGTTGGCAGAGTTAGCATCACCTTCAGGCCCAGAAGATTCAGGGTTGGAGGAGGATTGAAGTTGTAAGTTTGTGGTCTTGAAAATCCTTGGAGTGGGAATGCTGGCAGATGGCAGCAGATAGGAAGCAACTCCCAGGGAAATTGTGTCTTCCTTTAGACTAATGGAATCACACTTCTAGAGCTTTGTATAACTTGAGAAACCTTTTCAATAGACTCATTGTCACCAAAAGTCAACTCTCATTACTCCCCAGTGAGTTCCTCCCTATAGGAAATCATCTGAAAACTCCAGGAGGAGGCAACAAAAGAAACCCCCACTGACCACTCTGCTCCACATTGCACTCATCCCCATGCCTGTAGTCTGCATCCCTGGGGTTCCATGGGTATGGGACTTTGTCTACTACTTCAGGAGCAGGAGCCAATTCCTGACCCCAAGGACTGAGGTGCATGTGAGTGTGTGGGGCAGAGATAAAGGGAGGGTTTGCATCTTCTGAACCAAACTCTTGTCCTCTGGCCATAAGCAAGGTGGGCATAGAAGGTCTGGCAGCAGAAAACTTGCATGATTGTAGACTTTTCTGAAGTCCTTTTCTGTCAGTCATACCTTTGATCTTCAGACATTGTCCCTTCTCAGAACACCTTCTGACTCCCCCAAGAAACATTATTACTTACCTCCAGGACCCTCTAAATGTCAACTGACTTGATTATGTTTGGATGTTTCCCTTGAGTGAATTGGGTTTTCTCTATATGGTTCCTGTTACTTTTCTCTTCTGGATTAACTAGAACACACTTATTCTTTGATTACTCTGAAGAAAAGTAGAAGCTCATTTTGCATGTGAGCATCAGGCCCTGAGATCATAGAATCAGACATCTAGAGTCAGAAGGGACCTTAAAGTCTTCTCTTCCCATCCCCTCATTTTACAGATGTTGAAATAGAGATTCAGAAGGATGACTGGCAGACACCCATTTCTACCCTCTGACAGTTCAGGAGAGCTGCTTCCTTAGTTACTTTCCTTCCATATCATTCAAATTCTTGACCCCAGAAAAAGACATTACACAATTGGAAGAGTGGGTGGCCTGCCTTGTTATAAAATCTGGTTAAGTCATTTGCCTGGGTGGGTTGGGGGGGTGTGGGCACTTGTAACGCAGAAATGACTAAGACCCAAGCTTTTATGTAAAGGCACAAGAGACTTGAAGACTTTGCCTCCCTGCTTTGTCCAATCCCTGCCTCAGCCTTCTGAGCCTCTGTGGTTTCTGAAATCAAAGTCGAAGCATCAGTAATAGTGTGGTCTGAAATCCAGCCCCACGTGTGGTTGGTAGGTCAGCTGGAATCGGTCGGATCAGTCCTAGCTCTTAAATAAACACTGGGGTTCTGGTGGTGTGGGTTCAGGTCTTGATTGGAAATAGCTCTTGCTAAATCAAATGACTGTATTTTATTTCATAAATTACTATTTTGTATGCAGTATTCTCTTTACAGACAGCCATGACATGCTTGATCCTAATGGGAAAGAAATCAGACACGAGCTCTTTATGGGGTTTTGGACGACAGATGTGGGGAAGGTTTTCTGCTAGGTATCCTGCATTTCCCTTTTTGTTTTGTTTGCTTAACAAAAAACCCACAAAGTGAATAAACTGGAAATCTTTATCTTGGACATTTACACATGCCATTACGTGGTATTACCCTGTATTTATGTTTATGGTGAATTTGGAGTTTTGCAAGTGTAACTTGAAGTCATAAAAATACAAGCTGCAAGGAACATAAAATGTTAAGGGTTGGAGGTTCTGGACTGCAAGAACTGGAACATGGAAAGTTAAAAATTAGGGAGACCTGAGAACATAGACCATCCAAGCTGGCTAGAAGGGAACTTGGAACTTAGACTATTAGGAATTGGGAAGGACCATAGAAAGACTGTCCAAGTTGGAAGGAGACTTAGGACAAGAAACTTTCAAGTTGGGAAAGAGGGTCACAAAGCACAGATTGTTAGAACTGAAAGATCATAGACCATGGATTGCTCAAGATGGAAGAGAGACTTCAAGGTTATTGAATTTAGTTCTGATTTTCAGAGCCTCAAACTGAGTCCCAGAGAGGGGGAGAAGCTCAGGGTTTCCACACAACACAGCTGGTTAATGAGAGGATTGTCTCTGTGGCTCCTGATCTCATGTGCCCTTTCCCAGACCAAGCTGGCTCCTTGTGAAAGTTCCCTCCTCCAAACACTGCCCCGAGTAGTTTCACTGGACCAGGGCACAGTGCAGGCTCTCTGGGCTCCATGGCATCCCCCATCACCCAGACCTCTTCATTGAATGGTTGCTAACTTTCCAGATCAAACCTCTCCACAGATGCTGATGGTTCTCATGGCTCTGCATTTTTAGGGTGCTGAAAATGAGCAGAGGTCTCCCGTTCAGCCAGGAGTCTCACAGAATTAGAGGCCCCCCCCCCCCAGTTCTGGGCACTCTGGCTTCTTATAAATTCAGACTAGTCCCCTGTGTAGGCCCAGACCTTGGTAGCAATAGGCACCTGAGGGAATGGGCTGCTTCTCTCTCTTCTGGCTGAGCTTTCTCATCTATCTGAGGGTCTCTATAAACCAAACTCAGAAGTGTTGGGGGCAAGGGAGCCCAGCTTCTCCTGCTGTTCCCTTTTGGGCTGAGGAGCAGAATCTGGGAGGTCTCACTACATTGGAGTTAATAAAAAAGGTCTTGTTCACAGTCTTAACCAAGAGAAAGTAAAGACACAAGCAGAAAAGGAAAGAAGTCATTTATGGACCCTGTAATAAAGAGCAGCAGCTCTCAAACGCCTAATAATGGTTTCCTGTTTCATGTTCTATATTATGTACATTTGAGAGTACAGGGCCAGAAATGAAGGGAGGCTGATCTGCAGATAAATACCCTAATGAGAAACACTTTGCATTCAGTCTCTTTAAAATGGTTTTCTACACACGCATGCACATGGACACACACACACACACACACACACAAACACACAACACCCTGCTCTCACTCTTGCTGTGGTTTGACTTGGGTTTGATCAGCCCCTTTCCCTTTATTTGCTGGGGCCTGGTTTGCCCTAGGCAGTTCCTCTCCTAATGCTCCTATTTGGTGTGTAGGGTCAGCTTTTTGATGGTCCATTTCCACTGTTTTGAGGATTCACTGTTTGGGAAAAGAGTTGAAGAAAATGGGGGAAAATATGTTAATTTCTTCTAGATGATTTGCTCTGTGTTTATCACTCGAGGGGAAATAAGTTAAGGATTTTGGTATGATAATTGGAGGATTAAAGTATTAGTTTCCTCACTAAGCATCTGTGTCCTGCTCATTGGTTCACCAGCTGATAGCTTGAATTGGTTTTTATCCTCAAACATACACGTGCCTATGACTGATGTCTATTCTATACCTTTCTGGGGCAGATGCTTACTTCCATTAAATGCTGAACAATTCAATAATGACTAAAGTTGGTATTGGGCAGTGGAATGGGGGTTTAGTTGACGAGCGAGTTTGGAAAATGTTGCATGCAATCAGCTCTTAAAAATAGTTATTTTTAATGGGCATCGATGCAGCCCAGGCTCAATTGGATTGAGCTTCCATGGAAGTGTTCTGGAGGAGAGAGGCACAACTCATAAAAACAGAAAGAGAAATGAAAAAAAAAAAGGCAAAGATTTTTAATTTGATTTCAGTCCATTGTTGAGTGCTGACTATGTTCAAGCCCTCATAGAAATAACAAATACAAAATTAAAACAATCCATGTCCGCAAGGGGCGCCCTTTCTCTTAGGAGGTGGGAAGCAGAAGATACACAGGAAAGAATATTAGCATGGTAGCCTTGTTCGACTATGTTAAGAGCTTTCAGATGAAAGCAGGAATAGGATTGCTCTGTTTGACCCCAAAGGGGAGAGGCAGGACAGGCAGATTTCCATTTGATTTAAGAAAATCTTCCTTCTAGACCTGTCTAGTGGTAGAGGTGGTTAGGAGAGAATGACTTTCCCGTCTGGGAGACTTTCACGCCCAGGCTAGATGACCTTTTAGCAGGGATGTGGTAAAAGGTATAGACTGAGCAAAAGAACTTTGAAAACTTTTCTCATTCCTGTCCCCACTATGTTGACAACTAGAACATATTGACCTAGTGCTCTAGGGCCTCTGTGAGATCTAAAGTGTATTAAGGGACCCAGGTTGGATTCTGAATTCTTCTTACGCCCCAGTTTGACTGTGGACAAATGACTTCAGAGACTCAGTTTCCCTCTCTGTAAAAGAGAGGTAATTTTTTCACTGGGTTGCAAAATTTAAATCTTTTAGATGACTGGATTGCAAAATCACAGAATTCAGAACTGGAAGATGCCTCAGTGGTAACCAAGCTCCCCAGAACCCCACCCCCTCACCCCCAGTTTTACTGATGAGGAAATGGAAGCTTATAGAGATGAAGTCACTTGCCAGGTACTAAGTAGCAGAAATGACTCAAACCCAGGCCTTCCGCCTTCAGATCCAATCGTTCTTACCTGAAGGTGGCAAGAGAACTAAGAGGATAACATCTCTGCTGTATTTCAGTGACTAAGAGCTTTCATGGGAAAAGAGTCATGGTTCCGCTTGGTCTGTGAGGGCAGAACTAGGTGTACTTGGTGGGCGTCATAGAGGTGCCATGATAAATTTGAGATAAAGGATTTCCCATCGTAAATGGAAGATTATCATATGAATGTCATTTTTCTTGTTGTTGAATTCCTACAATTTGAAGAGGGTTCTTGGAACACTTGAATCTGACTTGGTCCCAAGGAGGTCCATTTGAAAGAGTGGCAGTGATAGGGCTTCCTAACTTGAGGCAGTAGAGACTGCTGGTAACTGGGGATGGGGGTGAGGAGATGGGGTCTGTGCAGGTCTGTGCCCCTTGCAGGATGGAGGAATGGCGGAGAGTGTCCTCTAAATAAGGAGGATGGCCATGTGTGACCCCAATAGTCCTAGACTTGGGAAGCCAGCAAAATTTGGTCCTGATCCAAGCATTGAATTTCTCAGTTCACTAGGAAAGGGTGAGGGAAAGATTCTAATAGTTTAGTTCTTTGGGAGAGGAAGCCTTTCTAATCAAAAAAGTACTTACTGAGTGGATAGAGACCACTCTGGGTCAGGAGGACCTGAATTCAAATTTGGCTTCAGATACTTGATACTTACAAGCAGTATGACCTTGGCCAAGTCACTTAACTCTTTTGACCCACAAAAGCCAAAACCAAAAAGAAAAAGTAGTTATTGAAAATTTATTTTATTCAAGATCTGACCTTGGGAGAGACAGGGATAAATCCAACTTCTGACCTCAAGGACCTTAGTCCCTTAAAGCTTGTCTTGAGGTATTAGCATTATGACATCCTCAAAACTCTGGAACTCCTGCAGAAATCTTGTTTCCTCCTGAGGACTCCCAAGACACTGGGGTTAGGAGCAGCTCTGTGTACAGAGGGATTTTCTGTCCACAAACCTACAGAACTAGGGCTGCCAGCCTGCCTTTCTGACATCAGCTTAGACGTAGATCCTCCCTGGGGTATCTACCTCTAGCAAGATTTCCCAAAGGTTTGATGAAGACTGTGATAAGGGAGATTGCCAAGGATCTCCAGAGGTATTGAAGGAGGTGAGGGATTGTCCATTTCTCAGATGTAAATAGGCATATTGGGCTGATCTCAGCTAGGCCTTTCCCCAGGGCAGGGAGAGTGAGGAATCCCAACCGTTTTGGGTAGGGCAGAGGCATCTGGGCTTCCCAGAAGACAAGCTACAAATCTGCTCAGGCCAAAGAGGGTAACCAACAATTATCTCCTCCGCTTTTCCTCCCCTCAGTCAAGCTAGAGATTGTCTGTGGCTAGAAGGGTAAGATAATGGTGTTTGTAAAGCAGTTTATATGGTTCCTGGCTCATGGTAGGTGATTTTCAGATACTTATTCCCTTCCCCTTGCCTATAGCAATCCTAGTCATCTTTCCATTAGGGCCAAGTCCGTACTCACAGGTGGCTCCTTTGCCACCTCTGTCATTTGCTCCATTGTCTTCATGGGTTCTTATTATTCTCTGTGTGAGTATCTATCTGTCTGTCTGTCTGTGGTTCTTCCTCCATTTGCACTGCTTTCTTTAAGTGGAAGGGGGATTAGCTTTGTTCCAGTTGGTCACAGAGGGTAGAAGTTGAAGGTGGGCAGCTTTTGGGAATAGCATTGAGAGTCATCCCAAATGGAATAACTGGGCTTCCCTGGGTGGGGGTGAGTGGCTTCTTCTGGGGATCTTCAGGTGGAGGCTGTATGACCACTTGTTAGGGGGTGTCTTGGAGAGGGGAGTCTTGGTTAGATAACTGGTTGAACTCCCATTTTTTCCAGCTCTGAGTTTCTGTCACTGTCTCTGTCTGTCACATCCCTTCTCTCTCTCCCTCTCCCTCCCTCCTTTCTCTGGCTCGCCATATTTGTTTCCTTCTATTACTCTCTAAATTTGTCTCTCCAAGACTCTTTCTCCCTCTCTGTGTCTCTGGCTTTTCTCCCTCCTTCCTTCTCTCTCAGTTGCCAACCTTGCTGGCTCCCAGAACTCTAGCCTTCACAGAAGTTGGGGGGATGGCTCTTGCCCAGCTGGCTGGCTGGCCTCCTGAACCTGGGTGGGGTATGATGTCATGAGAGGTAGGGAGGGGATTAATCATGCAACTAAAGCATCTGAGGCTTTCTAATTTGTAGCGTTGGGCCCTTGATTTCATAATTGCAAACCATTGATTTCATGTATGGTGGACTTGCCTTGTCACGAGGACTCCAAACCCCAGGCCTTCCTTGTCTGCCTGCCGCCCAGTTGCCGCCCGTCGGCCTCCAGCCCTCCTGGGGTACCCAAGGGGCTATTTATTTTTGCAATATTATTTTTTCAATTAGCTGAGAGTGCCTTATCTCTTCCTGTGCCCCCCTCAGTCAGCCACCTGCCTCCCCCAGCACACAGGAAGCTATTCAGGGAATGTTGTCCATGGCAAACCTCCAGTCTTCGGACTCCTGTCTACAGACATCGTGGGGCACCAACCAAGCAAAGAGCAATTCCATCTCGGCCCAGAACTCAAAGAAGAATGGGGGAGGGGGCAACAAGAGTGCCGGCAAGCGGCTCTTGAAGAAAAGCACAAAGAATAGCATTGACATTGAAGATTATGAGGAGGATCAGGACCACCTGGATGCCTGCTTCAAAGACTCTGATTATGGTGAGTAGCTGCTTTTCTACCCCCCCCCCCCCAGTTGGTGGCCCTCTTACCCTATAGTTGGAGGTAGGAGATTGGGGGGGGGGGGGCTTTTATTTCCTTCCACTTATCCTAGGCCCTCCTGGCCTTCAGTGGTGAGGCTCAGCAAGAGGGTAGGGTCAAAGCCTTGAACCTGGAGCCCCCTTGTTGCTCCTTCACAGGCTCAGAACTAGGGGAGTCAAAAAGCCCTCCCCAAGTGTCTCTTCACCAGGGCAGTGGTGAGTTGTCCGCCTCTCAAAGTGAAATGTCCATTTTTGCATGCATTTTCTTAGGGAAGGATTCTAGTTCTGGACTGTTCTGTGGAGCCACCACACCTACCTCAGGGAATTTTTTTGATCAAAGATTGTTAGAACCAGAAGGGACCTCAGAGATCATCTGGCCATGCTGGCCAGAGGCAGGTCTGGGAGGAGAGTCCAGGTCTTCCACTTCTGGGCATCGTGCCATCTGTGATGCCTTTGCTTCTCTAGTCTGCTCTGTGAGGAGGTCTTGGGCCTCCAGGAGCGTGGTTTCTGGGCTACTCACTAAGGAAGGAGAGTGGGTTTGGTCCTCCACAGAGCAAGATGAAGCTCACGAACTCTCTCCTCTTAAACTGATCTGCTCCATCTACTTCATTAGCGACTCACAAGGATCCTGGGGTGACTGGGGTGCACTAGGTCAATAATCATGAATTCTAATCTTGCCTCTGTTATTCCCTTGCCTCTGGTGTTAGGCAAGTCACTTGATTTCCCTGGACTTCAGTTTCCTCTTCTGCAAAATGGTGATAGGATGGGGGAATGGTCAGCCTCATTGACTTCTTCTGATTCTACGTCTCAATCTTCTCTAAATCTTTAGTTTAGGAATTAGGATCTTCAGGTGGAAGTGACCTGAGAAATGCAGCAGGAAGGGAAAGGGAAACTGAGGCACTGAAAGGTTTGAGTTTCAAAGGTCACATTTAATAGTAAGGAGCAGAACCAGGATTTGAACCTTGGCCTTTCCAAGACCAGACTCCTTTCCTGTCTCCTCCTTTTGTGGGTAAGAGGTCAGCTGGAATGATCTTTGGGGAAACTCTTAAGATTTCCTGTGGCCAGCTTGGATAAGACTGTTCTGACACATGGTGTCATCTTAGAATCACATTTCTTTATCATTTTTAAATGTTTTTTCCCCCCAACATTGTATTATTGAAATTTTATTTAATTTTTCCTACTTTTAAGTTTTACAAAGCATTTTCCCTACAGTAAACCTGTGAGATATTAGGGTGGTCATGATGATTATCTTTTACTTTGTCTAGACTGATATGGGGAATTTCAGCAAGCAAACTCTCTCCTGATTCAGATCAGCTCCTCTCCTATACCTTGGAATCTTAGAAGCATAGGGCGCTGAGAGGGAGGGTTTGTCCAGGTTCGCACGGCCAGTGTGTATCTGAGGTGGCACCAGAACCTGGGTCTTCCTGCCTTTTGGACCAATTTTCCATTTACATAGCACTTTAAAGTTGAACAAGCACTTTAAATGGACTATCTCACTGGATCCCCAACAACCCTGTGAGGTAGAAGCTAGTCTTATCTGCCTTTAACTGAGATAGGAACAAGTGTCTGAGGCAGGATTTCAATTTAACTCTTCCTTACTCCCCACTGTGCCATAGCGTTGCCTTGTATTATTAAATAATATTAGCTATAGATATTGGGCAGTCTCTGTTCTATCCCTCGAAGGCCCCTTCCACCAGGATGGAGGCAGTCAGGCTCCAACGGGGGAGCACATACATGCAGGGTTCACCTTTGGTTCTGGGGAGCCGTATCCATTCCTGAGCCATGTAATCGAAGCCCCACATCCCAGATTGTGGCTGCTGGCCACCTGGCCTGACTGCTTTATAGAAAGATGTTACTGTGAAAATGAGGATCCTCCAAAGGCTAAGGCAAACGAGACTTTGTTCCATTTTAGAAACTGTATGTTCCAAAGATGACTTTTTGGAGAGTCTGTGGTGACTTGGCAATTAGAGCTCCTTTAGGCCACCAGTCCATCTGATGACATTCAAAATCCACTGGAAGCGTTAGAAAGACTGGAATGTGGAAATGGGCCGAGGTCGCAGAAATTCAATTTAAAACCATATTTGTATACTGAGTCCAGTGGTGGTCTTTCCTGCATGCAGGCTTGGTTAACAAAGGCTGGATTACTGCCCAGATGGTTGGCAGATTTGGGTTCAGCTGCTGAATTGTGCTGTCGTTCTAGGACCGTATTATTGGTTTGACAAACAGAAACTGAAAGCAAAATGAATTGCACATTTTTCAAGATGTATCAAGTAGACTGGGGATAGGGCCTTTGAAAAAGATACAAGGTCTTGGGTTTCCATTGGACCTTGAGCGGGGGCTGAGCGCATAGCTTCCATTCCCCAGGTAATTTTCTGAAGGCCCAGGCACCCTCCTTGCTTTGTCCCTCAGGGCTCTCAGAGAATCACAGAATTTCAAAATTGGAAGAACCCTTATTGACCATCAAATTTAACCTGTGCTTGAAAAGCATTGTCCACCAGAACATCCCTGAAGTGGGGCCCACCTGTGCTGAACACAGTCTACCCTCTTCAACTCCAGGGGTCCATCTGCCAGTTTCTCTTTTCCACCCTCCCTTCCTCCTCTTCCTTCCTCTCTCTCTCTCTCTCTCTCTCTCTCTCTCTCTCTCTCTCTCTCTCTCTCCCTCCCTCCCTCCCTCTCTCTCTCTCTCTCTCTTTCTTTCTTTCTTTCCTCTTTCTCTCCTCTCTTTCTTTCCTCTTTCTCTCCTCTCTTTTGTTTTCTCTCTCTCCTCTTTTCTTTCTTTCTTTCTTTCTTTCTTTCTTTCTTTCTTTCTTTCTTTCTTTCTTTCTTTCTTTCTTTCTTTCTTTCTTTCTTTCTTTCTTTCTCTCCTCTCCTTCATTCTCTCTCCTCTTCTTTCTTTCTTTCTCTCCTCTCCTTCATTCTCTCTCCTCTTCTTTCTTTCTTTCTTTCTCTCCTCTCCTTCATTCTCTCTCCTTTCTTTCTTTCTTTCTTTCTTTCTTTCTTTCTTTCTTTCTTTCTTTCTTTCTTTCTTCTGTCTCTTTCCCTCCCATCCTCCCTCTCCCTCTTTCTTTCTTTGCCTTTCTTCCTTCTTTCCTTCCTTTTTCTTTCATTTATTTATTTTCTAGCACTGATTCTTAGAACATTAAAAGGTGACAGCAGCTCTTCCCTCTTTTTCTGAATTCTCTTTAGAAAATTCTTTTCTCTTCAAGGATAGATTTTTCTTCTAAGACATTACATTGAGACAAAGAAGGACTACGTTGATGCATGATTCCTCATGAGTCAGCTAGAGAAAGCAACCTTAGATAACCTCACAGGATGACAAAGGAGGATGCAACCATAATTGTAAACTTACTTGTGGTTCAAGAAGAGAATGGGGATACAATGAAATTAAATTGCCAGGAGTTAGGCAACTTAGATACTAGTTAAAAGTCTGCCTCTAAGTATCTAATAAACTTTAGAAAAATTGTTCATCATATGTCTCTATTTCCTTCTGTGTTCATAATCTTTCACCCTAGGAGTCATCCTGGATTCCTCACTGTTTCTCAGCCTCCATATCCAAGCTGCTCTTGGCTCAGACCTTTTCAGCGTCTCTCAGTTTCAGCACCTCTCAATCTGGCTCTGACGCTGCCACCCTGTGAGGCAGCCTTCAACACTTCACACCTGGCCTGCTTCAAGCCTCTCCCCATTTAATCTACTCAAGGCACTAGAATGATTTTCCTAAACACAAATCTGATCTTGCCTCTCTGCTGCTACTCAGTAAACAACTTTCTGTGGCCTCCAGGATCAAATATGTTTGACATTCTAGCCTTGTCCTCTTCCTACTTTTTCAGTCTTCTTACCCCTTGTTTTCTGACTCTTTAATTCAGGCTCACTAGTGTCTTGGCTGTTCCATAAACAAGACTCTCTGTCTTTTGACTCTTAGATGTTTCCTCTGGTCATCCTCCATGCCTGGAATGCCCTCCTTCCTTGTGTCCACCTACTGACTTACTTCCTTTAAGTCTTAATTAAAATATAGGAAGTCTTTCTCAACCCATTTTTAAATCTAGTGTCTTTGTTTTAAAAATTATTTCCTATTTTTTCTATATCTTCCTAGTTTGTATACATTTGTCTGTCTTCTTTCCCATTAGATTGTAAACTCCTTGAGGTCAGGGACTCTGTATCTTTTTTGTCTCTCCAGGCTTTAATTTAGCATGGTACCCACTTCATATCTGGAGCTTAATAAATATGTATTGATTGACTGATAGAAATGAGCATAGTATTATTTTCTCTAAATTGCTTATGGGGGAGGTAGTAGATTGTCAAGCAATTGAAACAATAATTGTGTCAGTGCACAACTAGAAAGTCAGAATTCAAATCCAGATTCTAAAGCTACTGTGTTTCCCTTCCCCACTGCCCTTCCTAAAATCCCTTCATATTTTTTTAATGAGCTGTTAATTTTAAGAACTTCCCTCCTCTTCTGCAACCAATGGAATCTCCTCAACAGACAGATTCGTGTAGCCCCCCTTCTTGGTGGAAGTATAGCTATTGGGTGAGTGATGTTAACTAAAGAAATGGCTAAGTGTTTATATAGATTTAAGAATAACTGGCAGCCCTTGCTTCACAGTAAATTGGGGTAGTTCCTAAGCATTTCTAAAAAATCCGTGCCAGTAGTGAGAATTCAGAACATGAGCCCCCCCCCCAAGAAATTGGGAAGGAAATGATTCTAGGAAAGAAGCCTGTAGGTAGATACACACACACACACACACACACACACACACACACACACACACACCCTGTGGGAGAATGTCAATTGGGAAGGCATAAATAAATGACTTAACTATTCTTAGTATGCATCTGAGAACATAATTCAGGTTTATAGAATGCTTTATGGTTGCTTGCAATGCCTCTGAGAAGATTGGATCTGCATTCCCCCATTCCCAAGGGAGGAAACTGGCCCAGAGCACTTGCCCTTTAACCTATAGAATGATGCTCCTCAGACCAGCCTGCCAGGAGGCTCAGGTGTTGAGAAAGCTTTTGTTTCTTTTGTTTTGGTTTAGTCTACCCTTCCCTGGAATCAGATGAAGATAATCCTATATTCAAGTCTCGATCAAAAAAGAGAAAAAGCTCGGATGATGCTCCATACAGCCCAACAGGTAACTCTGAACATTTGGTCTTTGGAGTTTTTAGAAAAGGGATGCTTTCCCTTTTCATCCCATGTTCTTCCCTGCCTCCCCACACTCTCAGAGTTCATTTGGAACAGTTTTACCAGACTGTCCTTTTTAGTTTTTGCAAAGCAATGGGGTTAAGTGACTTGCCCAAGGCCACACAGCTAGGTAATTATTAAGTGTCTGAGGATGGATTTGAACTTAGGTACTCCTGACTCCAGGGCTGGTGCTCTATCCACTGTGCCACCTAGCCGCCCCCAGACTGTCCTTTCTGATAGGGACTGAGACACAAATTTAACCTTAACCAGGGCTGTCAGCTGGCATCTCAGCCTCAGCTTTGGTCTGTGGGTGGCTGTGTGAGCTTTCCTTGTGGCCTGGTCTTTGTGGTCGAGTGTTGAGTTAAGAATAGGAGGCTCTGGTGGGAACACCAGACATCTATTCAGCTAGAAGTGATTGCATTGAGGGGGGGTGGGATGGGGAATAGGCTTCTTCTTTTTGGGTGGCACAGGGGGACCACTGAGGCTGATGTTCAGGAGACACCCTGTCAGACCTGCAATGTTTTCCTTTCAAGCTCTTCCCTGTGAAGGCATCTGAATATGGGGGTGCTGAGGCACAGGGAACAGGAGCCTTCTGCTCTGACCTCAGCAGTGTGGGTTCAGCATGGGAGCCCTGGAATAGCTGGATCATTGATACATTCTTTTTGTCTTTAGCAAGGGTCGGGCCTTCAGTGCCTCGGCAAGATAGACCTGTGCGAGAAGGGACGAGGGTAGCTTCTATTGAGACTGGGCTGGCAGCAGCTGCAGCCAAACTCTCCCAACAGGTGAGCGCGCATGTGTGTGTGTGTGTGTGTGTGTGTGTGTGTTGTGTCTGTGTCTATGTGGGTCTATGTGGTAGTGGTGGCAGTTATTCCCCCTCCCTTCTCATCACTACAGTGTTGATGTGTGCTGCCAATGGCCCATAGCCCATTGAATATTCATTGCAAACCCTGATAGTGCACAGCTTCCCCATGAGTTCACTCTGTTAGGAAGGAAGTGGGAAGTGAGAAATTTTCTGAAGCAAGGATTTGGAGGCAAAATGTCCTGTTGGGGAATGTTTGCTGCCTTGTATGAAAGATGGGGAGCAACTCCTCAGGACCCCAGCTGCAAACGTATCATCTCTCATAAGGAAGCACTCAGACAGCATTATTCAAGTCTTTTTGAATGGCTTCTTGGTGATGATATTTTGTATTTTGAAAGATTGAACTTGTCTGGATCCAATAGGGAGCTAGCCTTTATGGCTTCCTGTTGCTGTCATTTCTTAGTGGATTTTGAGATTCAGAGAATGATTAGGAACCTACTCTAAACAGTCCCACTTTGACCAAGGTTTGATCCATCCTTCTTAGATTTTTCAGTGGGTTTCCATTTGTCACCTCAGTGAAGAGATAGGTCAGAGGAAGAGAGTTACTGAATACAACTACTGAATAGCTAAGGTCCCATGACCACTAGCCTTCCCAGAGCTGTGGTGGTCTTGATTTAAAATAAAGTGCAAAACTAAATAAACAAACAAATAAATAAATAAAAAGAAATGAAGTGCAATCACTGCAGGCTGGAAAGCCTAGTTTTTAGGAAGGGATTTTAGGAAGGTCAGTGGGGATGGGAAACACATGGTAGTTTTAGAATCTGGATTTGAATTCTGACTTTCTACCCATTATTTATATGAACATGGTCAAGTTTATGATGGGAGATTGGCTGGAATGGAACTATGAATAGCCCCATTATTTCTCCCAAAGCTGAAAGTCTCCTCTCCCCTTAAAGATGAAATAATCTAGTGGATGATTGTCCATGTACAACTTTTACTAGACTGTTCACTGCCATGGGGAGGAGGGAGGGAAGGGAAGGTGGTAAAAAAAAATGTGGAACTCAAAAATTTGCAAATGTATGAATTTGCATGAAATTGGAAAAATAAAATAAAATTTCAATAAAAAAAAAAAAGAGAACCTGGTAGATAATGAGAGAGAAATGCTTGACTTCTTGAGATCTGGTGGAGGGGTGAACAGGGCCTCTTTCCATTTTGAATTCCTTGACCTTTCTATTACCCAGCCTCTTTATAAGCCATTCCCACTGTTCATTCCCTGCATCTTCTCCACCATATCTGAACTTTAGTTTCAGGGTCAAATTTCAGAAATGACATCGTGTCCCAGGGCTGAAACCACACTGCATAGGAAGCCTTGATAACTGTCTCTCCTTGCCAAGTAGGAGTGGTCTTTCCACTGGGTCCCTAGGGTGCCTTCCTGGTCCTATAGCCTCTCCCTATCCCCTCCCCCACCCTGTTAACTTTGACCTTACCATGCTGTTCATCACTGGAGAAGGAACTTTTTTTTTTAATGGATCCGGGGAATGGGCTACAGTGACTGTGTGCTTTCTTCAAAGGAGGAGCAAAAAGGCAGGAAGAAGAAAAATACCAAAAAGAAATTGTCACCGAACAACACTAATAAGGTCTCCCAGGAAAGCAGCTCACCTGAGCCCAAGCTGGAGTCCCATAGCAGCAGCCTCACTGACCACGAGTATACAGCAGGAGTCAGCAACTTTGGAGGGGCTCAGGTCACTCGCGGCTCCCAACCCATGGCACCTGGAGTCTTCCTCACCCAGAGGAGGCCGTCTTCATCATCCCAGAATAATGCAGCTGCCAAAGGTACGGTGTCTCGTGGGCGGCTGCTACCTTAAAGGGTTCTTTCTTTGCATCTCTGTTACCTGTAACAGAGTAGAGTTCTCCTAGGGGTGATAGGGAGCTTGCTCCTGGAGTCTGCCCTCCTTAAGGCAGGCCATTTCTCTTTAGACATGATCCCTTTTTTTCTGTACTAGAGAAAGAGCCCCTTTCCTTAGGTGGCCCAGTACCAGCTTCTGCTCCAGCATCTGAGCTTTCTCTACATAGCCACCCACAATTAGGGCTGTCGATAGTAGATGAAAGAACAACTTGACCAGCTTTCTCAGTTGTCTTCAGCAAAGCTGCTATTCTGGCTTTAGATCCTGAGGAGGGCAAAATGACAAGTGAAGAGAGAGGAGGAGAGAATCAGCCAAGATCCATCAGGCTTTGTCTCCTCAGCTTCTGGAACCCGTGGTGTAGGAAGAGATGTTCTGGGTTTCTGTCTCAAGGGAAGAGTTTCCAGCTGATCTCACCTTGTCTGGTCCTTTTCTCAGCAACCTGCTTGTGACCCTTTTCTTTCCCCTGTCACATTCCACATTTAGAAGTTAATATTTAGTATTTAAAGATTTCATGTTGTCAAGGGTTTTATGCTTAACCTGGAGTAGGAATTTCTGTGTTCATTCATTCAATAAAAATTCATTTATTCTTTAAAAACCCAACAATCAAAGACATTGTGCTAGATTCTAGAAGAAGGTATATGGGAATAAGGCATGGTCCTTCCTTGCCCTTAAAGAATCTAGTTGGACGTAAGATAAGTAAAGAATTGTGACAAGATAGGGTAGGAGATGTCCAAACTGACTGTTAGTGAATCTTCAACTAACAGCTAGTATTTACATAGAGCTGTAAGGTTTACAAAGTACTTGGCATAGATTATCTTACTGGTTCTCAAAATGGTTTTATGAGGTGGGTTCCATTATTATTCCTATTTTACAGATGAGGAAACTGAGGCAGCGAGCAATTACATGACCTTTGACCAGGGTCTGAGGTGGGATTCTAAATTAAGCTCCATGAGGGCAGAGACTATGTCTCATCCAAAAGCATCTCCTTGATGCTGAGCAAACTGCTCTGCATACAGGTGTGTAATGAAAACGTATTGAGTTGAATATTTGATAAATTTGGAAATTTTTTTATTTGTAGCCCAAATTAGAGTTTTTAGGCCCTAGAATTTTGAGACACCTTGTATCAAAGTAACAACAGGCTCAGTGGCTCAGGTTTCTGATCAGTTGTCCTTGTCTGCCATCTCTTTTATGCTGGTTTTCACCCTGGTCCTTTGTAAGGGGAAACAAATTTTAATTTTGAGAATTAAACATTAGGAAAAATGAGAGAAAGGCAGCATAGTGGGAAATGTGGAGGATGGCAAAGGAGCTTAGCCTCTAGTAATTTATGGTGCTCTTAGAGAGGCAAATGATGATAAAAATAGCTCAGAAGAGTAATTTAATTTAAAAAATACTCCTACCCTTAGCTTATTTGGGTTTCAGAGCATTTCTGACCCAATCTCCTCCACCTCATTTCCTTACCTCCACAGTGAGGGTTGAGACTGGCTGACAGCCAAGGCTGCTTTCAGCCTTAACATTGTGTCTTTACATTAAAAAAGGTGTATTGACATCTTTTGTTTTTATATTAGTCATTTTAGGGTACACACCAATCATCCCATAAACTTCCTGATTTCCGTGATTGGAAAAAATTAAGCCAAAATGATCGATCCAGTGACCCAGTTCCTAGTTCAAAATCTGCCACTTAATAGGTGCTTTTTAAGAGTTTATTGGGTGGCTAAGTCTTGAGAACATATGAGACATGCCCTCTTGCCTTCTGCATTGGCTTGATGTTTCCCCCTCCAGATCTGAACTAGTCTCACCAAAGCCTCTGAAAGTGTACAGAGTTTTTTCTCTACCTGGCCACCACAATCAAGGCTGTAGATAGTAGATGAAGGAACAGCTTGACCTTCAAAGATAGGTTTATCAGCTTTTAACAAAAGTACATTTTGGAAAGGTTTTCAGCTGGAAGGGTTAAAGCATTCAGTCACAGTATCTGGGCACATATTGTGTTGAATTTGTGTCTTTAGTCACCAAGAATTCAAGTGATCTGAGGTGATCATTCTCCTTTTGACAATCTGGAAAATTGAAGTTGGGCTTCTCAGGTTCCTTCCTCCAGTCCCCCTGCAGTGGAGGATTACCTCCCGGAGACTCTCAGTAAATGTTGGTTACTGAGGATCATAAGAAAAGCTGTGGCTCTGTTTTGGAACAATCCTGAACACCTGCAGCTTTTTCTGAGAGGATTTTGTTAGCCACTGCCTTTTTTGCTTGGTGGGTGAAGAGAAGGGGGGGAGTGCAGGGAACTTGAGGGCAAAGGGGATTCTTTTCTTTATTGCCAGTTCACCATCAAGACCCTCACAGTTGACTCCATCTGCAGGTAAAGTCTGCAGGCCCAGGTAGAGCCAACTGTGAAGGTCTTGATGGTGAACTGGCAAACTTAGTAAGGCAGTGGGTGTGCTGGCAAATAGGTAACAACCCACTCATTTAAAAAGTGTGTACAATACTTTTAAGTTTAATTGCATTCAGATAATCTAGGTGTTGTAATGAATAGGACAGCAGGCCTGAGTTCAATTCTGGCCTTGCACATTTACTAAGTCACTTAATTTCTATTTGCCTCAGTTCCTCATCTGAAAAATGGTGACACAGTGAAGAAGGAAAACTACTCTGGTGTCTTTGCCAAGAAAAGTCCATAGACAACGTCCTTGAGGTCACTGGAGTGGTACATGACCAAAAGACAGAATAGCAGCTACCTCCACTTTCCTAAGCCTAGGCAATCACCACATAATAAATCAGCCCTGACTTGTGGCAGTTGCCGATTTCTGAGGTGCCTCCACCAGATGCTCTCCTCTGGGGTCAGACCACTCCTAAGGATCCTAAGGCACCTCCAGGAATTTACTGAGTCTCACAGTACTGGAAGGACCCTGGAAAGCAGCTGGTCTCCTCCTCTCATCTCTCAGATCAGGGTAAAGAACCTAAAATGCAGTGATTTGCCCAGGGCTGTATCAGACTTGGCTTGAGGCAATGATGGAGTGTTTAATGCTCCAGATTTGGAGTCTGGAAAGGGCTGCCTGGGAATCCTGCTTCAGACATTAGCTTGGTGACCCCTAGCAAATTCTTGTTGTCTTGGAGTTTCAGTTTCCTCATCTATAAAATTAAAGGATGGGATTTGACCTCTACTGTGGGAATCCTGCTTCAGACATTAGCTTGGTGACCCCTAGAAAATTCTTGTTGTCTTGGAGTTTCAGTTTCCTCATCTATAAAATTAAAGGATGGGATTTGACCTCTACTGTCTCTTCCAGCTCTTAAATCTGTGATCCTTTATGTCTCTAATCATTTAATCAATTGGCAAATATTTATTAAGCACCTCCTATGTATGTATAGTCCCCTGGGTTTGGCCTCTGGGGACTTTGTTTCAAGGGGAGCCAGGCAATTCTCTTATTTTGATGAAGTTGGTGTTCGAGGGCCTGCTCATCTAGAGAGACATCATAGGGGACTAGATTTGGAGACATTTGGCTTCCCATTATCACTAGGATATTGAGCAAGCCTCTTAAGTGCTCTGGGTCACAATTTTTCTCACCTTTAAATGGAAATCTCTAACCCCATATTCCTCTTCAGCCTGAAGGGGCTCTCCTCCTCTCTGTCTGGTCTCCTAGGGTACCCTTGACCCCAGCCCTGGAGCCCTGGAACTCAATCTTTTCCCCATCTTCCTCCTTGGTGATCTTTTTGACTATTGTTGTCCATTGCTGGCTTAGACAGGGTAATGGGCCTTTGATCATTGCTAGGTATTGACTGTTACCTCGGGCCCTTATTCTGGCAGATCTTGCTCTTGTCGACATTATCACCTCCTTTGCTTAATGGAAGTCCTCATTTAACACCGACACTATCTCTGTTTACTCTCATTCTAGCCTGTCTATAGTGTTGTGAAATTCCTGAACCGCAGAAGGCCGTACCCAAATTCAATGACAAAAACCCATCCCAAAGCTAAATTGCAATGAGCTGGGCACCAGTGCCTCTGGACAATGGAGAGTGGGCTGTAAGTGCATTTGAACATCCAGAGTGCCTCTGGCCAGGGTTCCCATGAAGCAGCAGGCAGGCCGCCCCTCTGTGGACCCGCGGAGTTCCATCTCCAGCCTCCCTCTTGGAAGGTGGAGGCTTTTACAGGAGAGCCTTCCAGAGAGCAGCTTGGTTGGTCCTGGAGCGTGGGAGAGGCTGACCGTCTTTATTGCATCTTTTTCTTTCCCCAGGAAAACGCACGAAAAAAGGCATGGCGACAGCCAAACAGAGGCTGGGGAAGATTTTGAAAATACACCGGAATGGGAAGCTCCTCCTTTAATATTGGAGCAGCCAGGACTTTTCTCCCCAGCCCAGGACTTCTTCCTGAGCCAACACTAAATCTTCAACTCTTGGAGGACTGCCGTAGTATTGCGCTTCATCCTAGGGAGGACCCCAAGTTAACTTTTTGTCACCACTCAAAATAGTTGTTTTTAACTTTCAGCAGTCAGAGTGTACAGAGCACTGCTATAAATATTTTTTAATATAGACGTCCGTTCTCAAGTTGCTGAGAGTGACCATTTCGCAAAAAGTTAACCCAAGAATTTGAGGACCATTCCAGTCTTAGGAGAGTATCCCTTGAACTTGTTCCCAAGGGCAAGGTGGTTTTGCTTGAAGAGATGCTCATCAGTCTGGAGCACACTCCCTTTGAAAAAGGAAGTGTGGACCAACGCCAGAGCCATCTGGGTGTGGAGCAGGAAAAGAGCTCGGAGTTGGTAAAATTCTGGTGCTTGCCAGAGGTTAACAAAAAGAAACAGAAAAAGAGAGAAGGGACGCTCCGTTCTTTTTTTTTCTCCCCAAGTCATTTTCAGACAAAAGCCGAAAGCACTCAACTTGATTACCGGGTTAAGGTCTTTTCTTCCCTGTTAGGAAGTTTGAAGACAGGGAGGGGGGAGCGAAGGGTATTAACTGCACAGGAGCACTTGGAATTAGGAGACCATCTTGGAGTCCAGAGCTGTATCTGTTGATGCACAGGGTTGGGGTGGCAGGGAGACTCTTGGTGCGCTGGACCACCTCAGCCCAACTGTAGCTGCGGGATGGTGAAGGGGGGTAGTAGGGGGTCCCTCAGGAGCCTAGGTTCTTAGCCAAGGCTTGGTGGTCTCTTGGGCTTGGAAGACAAATTCCCTAGAACCTGAGGGGTACAAGGCCAAGCTGGGAAGGAGGCCCCATGAGCCCCCGGCCACTCCTTCCTGCTGCAGAGGTTGTCCATTGCTGACCTCAAAGCACTTCTCACCTGCTCCAGCGGGCATCCCTCTGGGAGTCTGAGGAGAGGGGCCGCAGGTGCAGCCCAGTGGTTCCGGTGGTCCCACCGGGTCTAGTCACCAACGTTGGGCTGATTGACAATTTGACTGGATAATTTGTCTTTTTAACTCTTAGCGTTTGGTGTAGAGTGCTTTTATCTTCCACTGAGCGGCTTGTCTGCACATAAACACTGAGGGGGGTGGAATTTGTTTCTCAGGCAATCCCGACTTTTCATTTTAGATGTGTTTTCCTAAGACATATTTTTCATAGAATGTAGCTTGTAAATAGCTTTTTAAAATAACTTCTTTTTATAAGAGTAAAAGTATCTTTAGAAATTCCTTTCTATAGAATACTTCATTAACATTTATACGAGTTTTTTGCTGAGTATGATAAACTGTTGTATTTTTGTTTGATTCTTTTTAAAAAAAACTTTTTTTTTGTTTTTCTGTTTTCCGTTTTTGTTTCTTTTTTGTTTGTTTTTGTTTCTTTTTTTTTTCCTTTGGGAATTAGGTATTGCCTGAAAAACAAGTCACGTTGGTGCAGTCTTATACAGAATCAAATAGTACAAAAAGAAATCTATTTAAGACACATTTTGAAGATGACTCTTCAACTTTAATACCAGCTCTTTGTTTTCATTCTTGTATGATGAGGGGGGTGGGGATACAGTTATTTTACTAGCACCTTGTGAAGTGTTTCTGTGTTTTGTGATGATGTAATTTATTAATGTTTGTAGCTTTTTATATTTGTATATTTCTTATGAGCTTTGTTTATATACCCATTACCTGGATGAAACGTCCACGAGCAAACAGCTACAGGAAACAACTGAGGCCTTATTAACTGACCCACCTCCCGTTGGGGTGGGACACAGGCTGGGAAGACGGCGGAGGAGAGAAGAGTTAGTCTAATGGGGCCCCAGACTTAATCAAAACAGGTGTTTTTAAAGCTTCCTTTGACACTGTTCTTGTCCAGCATTTATATTAATCGAATCCAGGCATCAAGCTATTTTTTTTTAATTATTTTTTTTCCGCAACATGTACATTTCTAACAAAGTTTATTGTGGCTATTACAGTGTTTTATTTACTGATTCATATCAAATGCTCTTGTATCAAGTCCATGGAATCTAAGTAAACTTAGATCAAAGTTTAAAAAAGTAAAATATTTCAGGTTTTGTACAGAACGGTGTTTCTGCAGTTTTCTGCCTTATTGATCTAGTGGTTATTGAAACAGCGGCAGTAGCAGGAATGGTCATACTATTTGTACCAATAGCAATCATGACTGACATGTGACCTTGTACTCTCAAGGTTGCAGTTTTTCTTTTTTTAATTTTTCCCCCAATTTTATGCAGAGATAGTTTTCAACAATAATTTTTTTTTGGTAAGGTTTTGCATTTCACAATTTTTTCCCTCCCCCTTCCCCCCATGGGAAGCAATCTAATATAGGTTATACATGTCTAACTATGTTAAACATATATCCATATTAATCATGTTGAGAGAGAGAAGAATCAAATCAAAAGAGGAAAAAAACCCATGGGGAAATCAATAATACATAAAACAAATTTTAAAAACTGAAAAGAGTAAGCTTTGGTCTGCATTTAGACTCCATAATTCCTTCTCTGCTGGTGATATTTGCCATCACAAGTCCTTTAGAAACTGAGATGAACAAATCCATCATAGTTGATCATCACCCAGTGTTGCTGTTACTATGTACAACGTTCTGGTTCTGCTCACTTTACTCGGCATCAGTTCATGCAAATCTTTCCAGGCTTTTCTGAAATCCTATCCCTCATGATTTCTTACAGAACAAGTGTTCCATCACATATATACATATACCACAATGTGTTCAGCCAGTTCCCAATTGATGGGCATCCCCTCAATTTCTAGTTCTTTGCCATCATGAAAAGAGCTGCTATAAATATTTTTGTATATGTGGGCTTTTTTGTTATCCTTTTTGGGATAACTTTTACCATAATCTCAGGTATGTAGGTATGTGGGCTAGCTCCATCCTTAAGTCATATTTGTTCTGGATTTAACAAGGACCCTTCAGGAGAGAGAGAGGGGAATGGTCACTTCTCCTTAGGCCTCAGTTTTTTCTCTATAAAGTGAAGGGGTTGTTAGTCTCCTAAATTTCTAGTTTAAGGATCTGAGCTGACCCTAGAGAATGATAAAGGTGAAAAGATCCTAAAAAAAATCTAGCCTTGATCCTCACATCTTACAACTGATCCTGCAAAACCACAATGTGCCTGTCCATAGCTCCCTGGGCAACCTCAGGAGGCTAGAAAGGCAGCCTCAGGACAGATGGGTCCATCTCTGGAGGGCCAGGACCTCCACAGGCCTTAGTGACATTGGTTTAGTATTAGCAAGATGCAAGCTGCAGAACTGGTTAAAGATGCCAAGGAATCCCTGGTTGTGTATTTGTGTGTGTGTACATAAATCAAAACTGCACAGAATATAACAGCTATGATTGCTCATCTTGGAAAACAAGGTGAGTTTTTTATGCCATTCTAAAACTAGAGAGTTGGGAGCTAAGTGATATCTCCAAGGGTTCACCACCTCAGGTAGGAATGACTGTGGCACAGATGAGATTGGAGTAATTCCTGAACTGGCGTCAATTTACAAATCATTAAAAAGTCAAATTTGGGGGAGCTTGCAGTGGAAGCTGACATTAAACAAGCCTAAAGAAAACAGTCCCTGTTTTGCTATCTGCTGTTCTTGGAGGCAAGAGTAGGAATGTTACCGTTCCACACCCAGTGTTGTCTGAAAGTAAGTAAGGTAGGCTCTTGGTGGTAATTGAATTTGGGTGGAATCATTGGGCTTATCTGGTTTCAGCTTTTACTCTCCTGTCTGTGGAGTAGAAGTGTTGAAAAAAGAGCAGCCCTTGTTTAACCAAGGGTAGTGCTCCATTGTGTCCCTAAGACTGAAAGATCCAACTTTGAACCCTCACATTGACTGTGAGACCCTGAGCAAGTAAATCCTCCTGAATCTGTTTCCTCTATAAAGTAGGAGCTGACAACAGAGACAGTCTAACTTGGGGTGATTGAAAGCCCAAAGAGCTGCTTTATATAAAAGACTTTGAAAACCTTAAAGGGTTATATCAATGGCAGCTATAATTGGATACAGGGAGCCTCTGGCTGTAAAGACCAGGAAAGCCTTAAGGTGATCTTTGTCATTGGAAACTTGGGCCTCTGGAGTCTTACAGTTTCAAGTACTCAAAGGATACTAGGATTAAGAGCTACAAGGGACTTGATTGAAGCACCTAGTTCATCCCTTTTTATAGAGAAACTGAGACCAAGAGATGTGACAGAGTCATCTGGATAGGAAGTGGAGTCCAGATCGAAACCTCCTTCATCTGACTATGCTGTTTACTCTTAAACAGTATTGTGCCAGAGTTTACCCTCCTTGGCTGCTGGCTGGCATTGTGGACTCTTGGGCCTTGGAAAGGAGGCAACAATTCCCAGGAGCTGAATATATTTCAGCACCTTTGGGTTTATAAAATGCTTTCCTCATAACCTTGGTGGTGAATGGATAGGTAATACAAATACTTTCCCCATTTTATAGAATTAAGGTTTACAAAGGTAAGATGACTAGAAAGTAATTGCCCAAATTCCAAGTCTCCCGACTCTTAAGGCCAATGCATTTTTCATAACATCCTCCTCGAAGCCGAATTTTCATCTGGAGGAGCCATGAACACTTGAATCTACTTCTTTAGGAGATGCCAAAGAAGTTGGGTTAATGGAAGAAAGATTTAGGGGCTATTGAAAACAGCTTGTGAGACTTTGTTAGGTCTTAGGAAATCCTCAGGAATCTCACCTGTAAAGATACAAGAGGGCAAACCCACCCCCAACATGAGGAGACTTTGATGTACCCAATGCAACCTCCTGACCCAATTGATCCTCCTTTTATGAAGCTTGACTCCTCACATAGAAGCAAAAGCACTGGACTTGGGAGACAGAGGAATTTGTTTGGAATCTAGGCTTTCCTAACTTGCTAGATTATACCCCTTAGTTATATCTCCCCTCTTCCCCATTTCTTCAGTTTTTCCACTTAGTAAAAAAAAAGGTTTAAATCCTTATACTTCCTAGCTATGAATCTTGAATTAATGGGATTTCCATAGAGAAATGAAAGACGGCCGAGATACACTCGGGTAGGGTCTAATCCTGAAAAAAGAGCCAAATGAAGAACTTTGCCCCAGGATGCACCACGATTATGGTCATGACCTTTAAATTTGCTCTCCTTTGGGTTCTTCCAAGTCTCGCATTTCCCCTCGGATTGATTTCCTCCTTGATTCCACTGTTCACTCCCTCATACCTGCCTCCTCACCTCCCATATTAACATAATACATTTCGCTGATGGGCTGTAGGACTCCTTGGGGATGGCTGGTTCCAGGCAGTCATTATTTCTTGAATCTGATCAGTGTCACTGAGACTTATTAATATAGTATATTAATATTCAGTAGGGTGGTCCAGTAAAATGGCTTTCAGCTTAGGAATCAGTAGATCTGGCTTGTCATGCTGTCTTGACCATTAGTGAGCTGTGTGATTTTGGCCTTTTGACGTGAAAGACCTCCCTATTAATAGAACTACTCTGGGTCTCATTTCCTCATTTGTAAAAATGAGAAAGTTGAATTAGACTGATCACCTAAGTTTCCTTCCAGTTCTAAAATTCTTGACTCATTGACTTGAATTCTGCCTAGATAGAAGACAGAACCATGGGGACTTCCACCACTAATGTCTATAAACGATCTGGTCTGAGGGATAAGTGCTGTTAGTGGAACAAGAATGACACCAAATAGGAAAAATCAGGTGGCATCTTATGCCTTCTTTCCCCCTGCTTGCCTGACACTATGTCGAAATACCCCCAGGAAGCTGGAAATAACCTTCTATGAAAGCTGCTTCACCCAATTGGATTTCTTCCTTTATTTTATTTACCTGCCAGTAAGCAAAAGCATATAGCCGTGGGAAAACTGGACTGACTCCTGTTGTAATAAATTCTTTCTAGTGATGTTTGGCCCGTCCCTTCCACTCTCCCAGCCAACTCACACGGCCACCATATTTTACTTGAGGCCAGCCCTCCCCATACTTCTCTTTGAGTTTCTCAGTACTAGCTCTGAATCTTCCATATTGAAAGGGTCTTGCCTTCTGGCATTTCCTTTTGAGTTCTGACTGCAAAGGAATTTGTTGGATAAGGTCTAACCAGCAAGATTGACGTGAACTGGGTCCAAAGAACATTTCTTAGCTCTCCAGACCCAGCTCTAACTTCCAATCATTGCCCACTTCTGTGCTTATTTTCAGGCTGGATCTTTTTCCTCTTGGCTCTCCCTTAGAAACCCAATTTATAATTTAAAATACTAATTAATGTTAATAATCAGACTATAGAATTTAGAACTGGATGTTGTCTAACTTGGCACACTCATTTTATAGATGGAACCAAGGAAATTTGCACAGGATCATACAGGTGCTAATTAACAGAAGGACTTTTAACACTAGTAATATAAATGAGGAATTTGTTGAAAGGGTACAGGAACCAGAGTCTGAGAACCCATGTTCAAATCCTGCTAGGCAACCTATATAGGTGATTCTGGGCAAATTGAGTCCCTTCTTTGAGCCTCAGCTTCTATCTCTTTAAAATGAATCTCTAAAATGAAGCAGCTAGCTGCATAAGGTGACATTGAAGGTCTTTCCTGACTAAAATCATTGCTCCTCAGAAATTTCCACCTTGAGTAAAAGGGTCTTTTTGACTTTATTCTCACCTGTAAACTGAGGATGAGCAAGGATGGTCCCAAAGCTGATTCCTTTTAATTCCCTTGTACTGTTCTTGGAGAGATTTGTAGATCATCATATTAAGAGAAAAGGTTCTAGCACCCTCCCCTCCCATTACCATTTCTGCACAAGCAGCTAGAAATGGGCAAGATTTGCCCAGGATCATAATAATCAATAGCAGAACGAAGATTTGAAATGATTTCTCCACTCGTAAGTTCAACTAAGTATTGTAATGAAGCTGGAGACCTGAGTTCAAATCCAAGCTCTGTCTGCCTCAATTTCCTCTTCTGTAAAATGAGGATAATAATGACCCTTACTCCTCAAGGTTTTTGTGAGAATAAAAATGAGAAAATATTTGTAGAGAACTTTGTAGAACTTTTAGTTCTGTATAAATACTCTGCATTATACCTTGCTGTCTCAAAAAGTGACCACTTAGAACTCACCATGACCATTTTGGTGGGAACTGTGAAGAACCTTTGGTCCAATATATTTCATCCTCTCCTACCTTATTTTATAAATTAAGAAAACAGAAGTTGTATTTAAGATAGTAAAGCAAAATTGAGATAAGAGCCCAGGTCTTCTGGCTCCTCATTTTGGTTATCAATCATGCTCCGTTGGAGGTCCTCTATAGGGAAATGTCTACTCCCTGCTGGCAATACCCAGTACCCAATAAACACACTATCTATTGCCTGCTAGTTGTACCTTACTCCAGGGGTGGAGCAGATTATTATAATTATTTCAGCTGAGGCTAGCACTTTTCCTGAAATTTCTCTTAAATTGTCCCCCAAGTACTGCAAATCAGTCTTCCAGAAAAAATGGTGATGCCTTCATAGTCTTGATACCGAATTTTGGCTCTACTTGGGAAAGTCTCTAAGACTCAGTTTCTTTTCCTGCACTGGGAAAGTGATCTCTTAAAAATCCTTGGATGATGCTGAAAGGGTGCAAAGGCCGCTGAGGGGATGACTGGCCACTAGGTGGTGCCCTGTTCCTTCCAAAGACCCATCCAGAGTCTTGAGTGCACTCCTTAAAGTGAGGCTTGGATGGGGAAGTTGGCTTGTTTTTGTTTTGCATTTTCAAAAAGTAATTGTTCTTTTCCCATTAGGCTGGACTCCCCTCTCCCGTCCCCATTAGAAGGGGACAGAAAAGTTCAGATCATTGCAAACTCGAGCAATTCAAGGACGCTGGCTCCACGCAACATTCAAAAGACAGAACTGGAAACCTTCATTTTCTGTTGAATATCAGAGCTAGGCATAATTTTTCAAAATTCTCTTATAAACATGTCAGGTCGAATCCTCACTTTTTTTTTAAATTAGTAACAAACTGGTAGCTTTTCCTTCAACCTCTAACTTTCCTCTTCCCCATGAAGATTTGAAGGGGAAGGGCACATATTTTTCCAATGAAGCTCAAATTAATTTTGCTTTGAGATTTATAGTGGAAAAGTAAAGAGTCCAGGATGCTGGGTTTTGATTCTGTCTCTGCCTTTATGCTCATACAAGTTGCAGTCTTGGACCTTGGTCTGGGTAAATGGTCAGTTGGTCTGGTAAATGAATGAAAGAATGAATGAACTTTCATTAAGTGTCCAACACTATGATTAAGTGCCGAGAGTACAAATTTAAAAGTGAGATCGATCATCCTTTCCTTAGAGGAGCTTGCTACTTATTATGGGGATATGCTCCTGAAGAGTGCTTTGGAGTGAGAAGTCAAGATCCACACAGGCATAGGGAGGAGAACAGGTCTTTCCAAGGGGGATGATTTAGGACCCTTAAGAAGGCATACAATTGGGCTTCAAATCTAGTGCTTCTAACTCTATCCAGGCTAATATACATGAATGCATTATTATCTTAGGACTCAGAAATTCCTCAAAGCACTCTGAGAAGACCAAACCAATTCCTTATGAAAGTCCGGAAAAGATAAAGAGGAGTGTTAGTTTTAGCAATTACCCCCCCCCCCCACAAGGACTTTTAAACATTGAGATTGATATCTTTTGTTTTTACATCATTCATCTCTATCTAAGCCCTCCCACTTCCCCTACCCATGAGGGATTCCTTGTAACGTAGGGTTTTTTTTTATTACAAAGTTCAACAAAATTCATCAATCAAGTCTGATGCTATGTGCAATAGTGTTTCATAGTCTTTGTCTGCCACCTCTGCAAAGAAGGGAGGAAACTGCATTTTATTATTTTTTTTTTCCCCCTGAGTTTCCAAATGGGTGGATTTCAATCAAGATTTCTCTCACCAAGAGGCCTCTGGGGACTATATTCCCTTGGGTGTGGGATGAAACAGGGTGAGCTGTTGGAGGGGACCACTAAGGCAGGTATGGTGCAGGTTCCCTGAACAGCCTAATTAGGTGCAACAGATGTCTGGGATAGGAGGAGGTGTTGGGTGTTCCTTTTTAAAATTCACTTGTTTTTAAAGAGGCAGCATGACACAGCAAGTCAACCACAAAGCCAGGAAAATCTCCTGATTTTGGTGTGTGATGGCTGTGAGATCCCCTGGAGGAAGCCACTGAAGAGACTGCATGACCTCCATATTCCTCTCGGTTAAAAAAAATGCTAATTCCTAATATATATATGTATATTAGTTTATTACATATACGTGTTACTGCCAGTGTAAAAATGGACTAGAAAATGAGACTGGGGTTCTTACTGATCTCTGTACCAGATTGCAGACCCCTCCTTCCCTAGAACCTCAAAGTGATATATATACATATATATGTGTGTGTATATATATATATATATATACACACACATATATCTGTATATATATATATATATACATATATATATATATATACATCTATCTATCTATCTATCTATTTATCTATTCATCAGGTAGGAGGTGGGAATTTCTGAATGGCCCCCATCAGCTGGTCTGGACACCTAGGCAGAAGTTATAATTGACCTGAGGGATTGATGACTGGGAGAGAAAGTTAGGAGGAGGTTAGGATCTTCTATAGAAACAGGAGAGAAGAGTGGGGCAACATTGGGAACAATGGACAAAGGATAGGTGTGGTTGTGTTAGAGTTGAACCCCAGGTTTGCAGATCTGACCTGACATTCTACCTCTGGTTGATCACACAGCTTGTGGGGTCCCATCAGGGAGCCCAGGTATCTCCACCCCCTCCTATAAACAGCTCTAAAAATCAGTAGAGGGAGTTTCCTGACCAGGATATTTTCCTTTAATAGTCTAATTTCTTTCCATATAATATTCTTCCATGCCAGAAAATTCAACTTTCAGTGAAATGGAAATAATTATTTTGAGATGCATCGAATCACATACAATGAAATAGAGGTTCAAGTCTTATGGTCTATAGAGCACATTTTTTTTTTTAAGTGAGGATTGTGTTCATCCATTCATTGAGTTGACATCATCAAGATGATGGAAGATGCTCTTAGAAAGTATCTACAAATGGGAAATCTGAGGTTCAGAGAGAGAGGAGAATTGGGGATTGAGCTTGAGTCATAGGGTAATCAATCTTGAGTTGGAAAGAATCTTAGGGGTCATTTAATCCAGATAAATGGACAAACTGAGGCCTCGAGACATCGAGTGACTTGACTGAGTTTGTAGAAGAAGCTTTTCAGCTCAGAATTCGGAATCAGATCTTGTGATACCCAGTCTAGTATTCTTTCCAGCACACCATGATGGCTCAGTTCCCCCAAAATCTTTATGTAGATTGTCAGACTTCAATGTTCCTTTCAAAATAAAACCCTCTGGTTTACACACAGTTCCAGCAGAGGGGGGTCTCCTTTACTAACTTTTCAGTTGATTTCAAACTTCTGCTTGGGGGAGGGGCAGGGGATCCAGGTGGTTTTGGAAACAGCAGGTTGTGTTGGACTTCAGAGGCCAAGCAAAGCCTTAGGGGTGGTGCTTTGCACCCCCATATCCCCCTAACTAAAGCCCGACAGACGGACTCCAAGGCCTGGAGCCAGAAGGGAGAAGAACCCCCCCTCCTTTGGGTTGTAAGCCTTCACATCATGTCCAGGAGGGATGCCCATCCAGGGGCCCTGCCCAGAATGGAGGGAATTTATTTTTACAACATTAGGAACTGGCTTCATTTATGTAGTGCCAGGAGACTTGGCCTGTGATCTGAGCTTTTATTCAAAACTTTTATTGTCATAGATTAGCCTAAATGAGAGATCTTCATCTCCTCCTGGGATGCCTGCTCCTCTCTCTCCCTGTCAGGAAGAATTAGCCATTGCACAGTGAAGGCTGTAATGTCTTCCTGTTGCAAAAATGATACCAAATTCTGGGCTAGTTGCAGCTCGGGTGACTCATTGGAGTTGACTGTTGGAAAAGGTTCAAAAGACGGAGAGACAGCAACTTTCATGGCAGTTTGGTTCTGAGTTACCATATTACCATTAAGAGTAGGGGGGAAAGGAGGAAGGGGGGAGAAGATGGGACCTGAGCAGATAAAGCTTGACTATACCCCCTCTACACCCCCTCCCCCCTCCCCCACTGCCTGAGCCAAGACCAGATGAGAAATTCAGTACACTGATGGATGGGCATGGGATGCTGAGATGGATGTTGGCTTTTCTCCTTTCTATCTCCAGAGGATTGAGGCGGGGGGGGGGGGGGGGTGTCTTTTGTCTTGGCAGACTGTTGACAAAGTGACCTATTACTTGGTTTCTCCAAATTTAACATTGTAGAGCTTCTATTTGGTTATTGTAAAGCAGCATGCTCCAAACTGAAAGTGTTAGAATTCTCTATCTTTACTCAGGATATTAGCACCATTATTCTGGCCCCAAACTTCAGTCTCTTTGACCATTACTCTTTTAAAATCTTAGATTAAATTTTTTTCCCCCTTTCCCTTCTCCTCACTCCCCTCCCCTGTAATTCATTACAGAAATTGGTTAAATCCCATTTATTCTTAAATTCAACCCCTCCTTACCTTTCTCACTGCCAGCAAGCTAGTTCAAGCCTTCAACTGGTGCTCATTTGAATTATGGTAACAGCTCCTAACTAATCTCCCTGCCTCTAGTCTCTACCATGTTCTTAAGTCATCTTTCACACAACCATCCCATTAATCTTCCTAAGTCAACACTCTTACTTTGTTCTATTTACCTCTATCCAGAAACCTCCCAGTCTAGAGAAAATAATATAAACTCCTTATCCTGGCATTCAAGGCCTTATAATTCAATTTTGCTCCAAATTAATTTCCCTTTGCTTTTCTCTCACTTTTTCTTGTATCATTCTTTGTTTATTTGTCCTTCTCTACAATTAGATATAAGCTTCTTGGAAGCAAGGTCTTTGTTTTATTTTTCTATCATTGCTGTCTAGGATAGAATGTCTTAGCATAGAATTGATGCCTTCAAGAGTTTGTTCAATTAAATTAAATTAATAGGGGCTGTCAACACCTTAACTCAGTATCTTAAAAATCATCAAAGTCTGAAGCAGAATTGTTGGAGAGAATTTGGGGAGCAAGAGAAAGGAAGAAATGGACTTTTGGTGAGCCTTTAATCATAAGACCAACTCTAGTTCGGAATACTATTAACTGTTTTTTAAGTATTATTTTTTCATTTTAATTGATTAGAGATTTTGAGAACCAGCCATCTGTGTGTGGCTCTCTCCGAATTTTTATAGCCCCATGAGATTTTGTATGAATACTGACTTCTGTGCCACTAGAATTGTTTAAACAAAGACTAGATGTCTGCTTCTCAGGGACATTGTAGAGAAGCTTTCTGCATTTGTTTGAAAGCTTAGGAGACTTATCTGCAGGTTAGGAGGTGGAGAATCTGGTCCCACCAAGTTTGAACTTCTTCTAGACTTGAGAACTAACTGAGTTTTAGAAATGTAGATAATTCGATCCTGTCCAGCTTCATCAAATTTGCCTTCCCTACTTGAACCCTATACCAGTAAATTAAAATGAAGATACTGAATTACACTACTCTACTGATGTTCAATATGAAATTGGAGATGTATTCTTTTATAAAAAGGCAAGCAAAGCAACAAGGATTAATAAGAGCTTACTATAGGTTAGCCACTGTGACAAATACTGGAGATAAAAGTACTGACAAAAAGAGTTACTGGGTGTGGCTAGGGGGGCGCCAAGGATAGAGCACCAGACCTGGAGTCAGGAGTACCTGAGTTCAAATCTGGCCTCAGACACTTAATAATTACCTAGTTGTGTGGCCTTGGGCAAGCTACTTAACCCCCTGCCATTAAAAAAAAAAGTTACTACCCTCAAGAAACTTATAATCTAAAAGTAAAGAGAATAGTGTGTGTGTGTGTGTGAAGGACAATGACATAGATATATTGTATTTGGGTTTCAGCAAAGATTTGATAAGGCATTTACTATTTGGGTAAGACAGAGCAAAGTAGGCTGGATGATGGTAGATTCATATTGGTTGAATAATCATACCCAAAGAATATTTATTAATGGACTAATGTCAACATGGAGGAAGACCTCTAGTTGTGTGCTACAACAAAGATGTAAAACATGGCCACAATACACCCAAATATAACCAAACTGGATTAAAATATAATTGGGAAGTTAAAAAATAAATAAAATATAATAGAACACAGATGATGTCAAAATGTGGTTTTCTAAGTCAATATGTGATTTGCAGGGATCCTTACATGGGTTTAGTTGTCCTCATTTCTAATAGTTTATTACCACTGTACCCCAGGTTCTATACTTAACTCAATCCAAAATTTTTTATCATTTATGTAATGGCAATGCCTTGGTAAGTTGGAATCCTGAATCCAAGACAAAATTTAATAATGATAAGTGTAAAAGCTCACACATATGTTTAAAAAAATTAGACATGTAAGCTCAAGATGGAGGAAATCTATCTTCTCAACAATAGTCAACAAGAGTTTATTAAAAACAAGTGTCAGATACATTGTCAAACTCTGGGAAAACAAATATAAAAAGAAAGAAATATAGTCTCTATCATCAAGGAAAAGGACAGCACACAAAAGGAAGTTGCAAGGATGGAGGGTTTGGATTGGTGGAAGAAGAAAGAAGGTTCCTTAGCAGGGGCCATTGTGGAGAAAGTCTGGAGAGTCAAAGAGAGCCCAGAGAAGAATGAAGACACAGCTTTCCTTAAAATGAAGGTTCTGGGAGGAACTGGACAATCTGGTGAAGGGAATACAAGGGAGGAGTCAAATTCCAGTGTGAGGAGGTCAGGGAAAAGTGACCTTCCAGGTAGAGGAGGTCACAGAGTAGAGGAAATTTCCAGAATGAGAAGGTCCTAGAGAAATGGTGGTAAAGCTTTAGGTTAGGTAAGGGGAACCTGGAAAGTAATGAGGACATGGCTAGCCTGATTGCTTTCTTTAAAATGGAGGAACCCACCAATCCAAGGAAGTGACTATGGAAGAAAAGTAAACTTTTAGGGTAAGAAGTACTGGGTCAGAGTGAACTTCCAGCATGGCAGCATGGTAGAAAAGTCCAGAGAGTCAGAAGGGAAGCCTAGAAATGGAAACAGCTAAGAGCTGGGAATTTCAACTGACCATAAGTTGAACAGGAGTCAGTGGTATGACGTTATCTGCCAAAAGAACTAATGAAATCTTGAGTTATGTTAATAGAAGTAAGGGGTCTGTAACAAGGGACAATTATCCCTCAGTACTAGTCAGACCACAGCTGGAAGATTAAATTAAGTTTTAGCCAACATATTCTAAGAGGGATATTGACAAACGTTAGTATATCCAGAAGAGAGAAAACAGAAAATTATGTGATATGAAAGTTAAAGTTATTGGATTATATATAAAGTAAAAAAAAAAAATTTAGGCCAGAGAAGAAAAGAGAACAGGACAGTTATCTGTCTTGATATCATGAGTCAAATGGCAGCCTGGATTCAGTATCTGAGATCTCCCCCCCTCCCCCCATAAGGAGGCTTATAATATTTTTAAATTTATTTAAAAATTTTTTTTGCAAGGCAATCAGGGTTAAGTGGCTTGCTCTGGGTCATCCAGCGTGAGTCAAGTGTCTAAGGGTTGGATAGGGCCAGTGCTCTATCCACTGTGCCACCTAGTACAAGATATGGAAAGAGGAGCAGACTCAATAGGGTAGAACTAAGACCAAAGAGTAGAAATTTCAGAGTAACAGAGATCGAATCAATGAAGGGAAAATCTTTCTAAAAACAAGAGCTGCCTACCCTGGAACAGGATGCTTTATGAGATACAGAGCTCATCTTCACAGGAAATATCTGGGTGGAGACTGGTTTGCCATCTGTCAAGGGAAGTGCTGAATTGGACAGTACATTGGACTAGATGATTTTGAGGCATCACCCAGTTTTGAAATTTTATGATTTCATGAAAAGGGAATGAGTGGGTTCTGTAAGAGGAACAGTGATGGGGCTCCTCTGAACAGAGTAGCAGACTCATGTGGAGTGAGCAATTGTGAGAAATATGTTTTGTGAGGGTGAGGTAAAATTAAGGAGGATCTTGGAGGACCAGATAAAAGTTTGAGCTCAGTATGGTAGGCAGTGGGAAGTCATTATCAACCCTTAAATACAGGAATTACTTGAGGAAAGCGAATACAACCTGAGAGGACACTTGTCCATTAGACAACAGTCAGATTAAATGATCTTTACAAATCCTTCCAAAGGTAGGATTTTATTTTGAAGATTAAACCTGTGGTTTTATCAGTATAGCAAGTTCCCAGTTAGGAAAAGACCTCCACCAATGCAGTGCTGAAAAATTCTAAAACATAATCTTAAGCTTTCTGGGCTACTGAGAGGTACTGATTCTGGCCCTCTATCTATCATGCCACATTGCCTCTTTGATTCTATATAAATCCCTTTTTGGTGGCAGAGTGAATGGGGAGAGACAAGAAGCATGGAGTTTAGCTATCATATTCATATAGTAATCCAAGCTTGGAGTGATAAATACTTCAATGAGAATGGCAGCTTTAGGTGTAATAAAGAAGAGATTGATTTGAGAAAAGCTGGGAAGGAATGACAGTCATAACTTAAGTATCATTGAATGTGGAGAAGGGAAGGAAAGAATAAAAGATAGATGATGAGTTTACCAGATGGATGATTGGAATATAGAAATGGGTCTCTTCTTCCTACCCTCTGAAACAGAAAAATATGCAATATTTTCTGGGTCTCAGTTTCCTCTGTAAAATGAGAAGACTGATGGACTTTTCTAGCTCCAAATATGAGACCCTATTTTCATAGGTTGCCTCCAACTTGCCATGTGATCTTGGGGAAGTTCTTCCCCCTTCTTTGAGTTCTAGATCCTTCTTTATAATAAAAACATTTAATTAGATGAGCTCTAAGATTGCTTCTAAGTTATCTTATATTTCTGATTCTATTTTTTAAAAAAGAAAGCTACAGAGATCCCAAAAAGAGAGGTAAGAAGAGGGAAATGGGGAATGCTGAGGGTCCCACATATTTTATAATTGTTCTTGCCACTAAGGAAGGATAGCTTTCTTTATTGCTAAGGACGAGTTAGGTTTCCAGATGGAATCAATTGGGCAAGTGTCAGAGCTGCTGATTTTGTTAAGTGTCTTTACAATTGTAAATGACTTTCTTATCTCCTGGGCCTCACTGCTGCCTGACCAGTGTCAGAACTGATGCTGGCCAGGCCCTTCCCAAAGGGCTGGGTTAGGGCATGGCAATGGTTGGCTGACCCCCACCCTGTTGCAGAGTGCAGTGACTGCCCTGATGGATAGACCTTATCTTTTCTCAACTCTTCTCTAACTTGTGCCCCAGGATGAGGTGAGGCAATAACAGCTTACATTTATGTCATACTTTGCATAGCCATCCATCATTTGTCCATCCGTCTGTCCATACATCCATCCGTCTATGCATCCATCTATTCATATATTAATCCTCTCTGAATCTAGCTACTTCCAAAAGCTGTCTGACACTAGGAAAATCACTTCACTTCACATCTCTGTGGCTCAGTTTCCTCACTTATAAATTGAGGGGTGGGCAATAGGATCTTTAAGTTTCCTTCCAACTCTAAATTCCAAAAACCCTATTCAAATCCAAGCCATTAACTTTAGAGAACAAATCAGCCATTAACACTTTAGTATGAATTAATCCTAAGGGATAGTAATTCACTTAAGAATAAAATGCAGAATGAGGAAGAATAAGTGAAGGAATATAGGTTCAAATTATCTGATGATGCCTAAAGATTATAGGCTAGGGATGGAAGGGCCAAGGTGGCAATCACTAGGGCAATTTGATTTAATTTAAAGACAGAATTAGGAGTGCTGATGAGTCAAAAAGGACTGTCAACCCCACCCAACTTCAGTCACTGTGCAGCAGAATTAGACCTTATCTAAGGGGGAAAAAACCCAAACCTTTCTATTAATTAGGACTGTTCAAAAGTAAAATGGACTACTTAGAAAGGAAGTGCCTCCTGGTAGGTCTCAAGGATTTAACAAGTAGAAGCAAGAGAAGTATTCCCTCCTCCTTACACTTCAGTGAGATGACCTGTTGCTTGATGGCCCAGGCCCTGACCTTGTCTTCCCTCCAAATGATAATGGACTCTTCATCTTTTCCATCAAGAGCTGGGAAAATGTTTGTAAGATCTTAGGAGATAAAACAGAAAGAGAGCTTCATTGGAGAGCAGGGGACTGACATAGTCAGAGCTGTATCTGAGTGAGGAAGGTGATTCTGGTAAGCTACAGGGGAGAAGCCATGAGACCAATTGGGGTGTTATCACAATAGTCCAGATAAGTTGTGATGGAGGCCTGAATAAGAGCGGACGGCTCTGTGAATAAGAGGAGATAGGAGATACATAAATAATAAGATGTAAATACAAGCAGAATTAGTTAGAAAAATAAACTTCTCGGACACAGGAAGTGATGGGGGGATGGAAGAGTCAAGGTGGTTCTCAGGTTAGGAGAAAAGGATGGTGGTGGTGCTCTCAAGAGAACAGAAGTTTAGAGGTTTTAGAGTGTAGAGGCAGGTTTCAGAGGATGTTAATGAGCTCTCTTTCCACAATGTTGAATTTGAAATGCCAGTGGAGCATTCAAGGACAAATTATATGGCAGTTGGGGATTCAGAACTGGAGATAAAGAGGAAGGCCTTCAGTCAATGCATATTCCTGTACACAGATGTAAACAAGTATAGAACAGGGGATGCCTACTTCACAGTAGTTTATGTGAGAAGGGTATAAATGCAACCTTGTCCAAGTCACTTTGGGGGCTACTGTCCTCTGAAAGAGGCCTAGGCACTGAGGTAGGGAGCTAGATGATGAAAGCTTTCACTAGTGATCAGACTAATGAATAGGGCAGGACAAGAGCAAGGAAATGGGATCTCCTTCAAAATGCCTTCAAAACTTCCATATACTGTATAAAGGGACAGCTAGGTAGTACCATAGAGTATCAGAGCTAAAGTCAGGAGACTTCAAGACTGGTTGACTCAGACTCATGATTGCGCAAATTTCTTAACTCGGTTTGCCTCAGTTTCCTCATCTGTAAAATAAGCTGGAGAAGAAAATGACAAATCCAGTGTCTCTGCCAAGAAACCCCAAATGAGGTCATAAAGCATCAAGCATGACTGAAAAAAGGACTGCAACTGAACTCAATAAGACTTGGTGCTTTGTGCTAGGAATATGAGTAAGACATAGGGAGTTTACAATTTAATTGGAGGATGAGACAGATGTGTTAGCATTTAGACAACATTTTGAACTTTTCAAAGCTCATTTGAGTCTCACAATAACCCTATGAGTTAAATGCTACCAATAAATCCATCAATCAGTCAATCCAACAACTACTAAACACTTGAGGTACCAGATCCTGGGGTAAGAAGTGGGGGGGGGGGATACAAAAATGTAGGAAAAGGCAGTTTCTAAAAACAAAGTCAATCTCTGCCATCAAGGAGCTCACAATGTAAGGCAGAAGCAACAGATGAAGAAACTGAGACTGAGAGAGATTGGAACCCACCCAGAATGATCCAATTAGAAAGCATCTGAACTCAGGTCTTCATGATACCAGTTCCAGTGGGTCTACCTGCTTTACTACCTGGTTGCCCAAATAACAATGAGACGGTAACAAAAGAGAATCAAACAGAGAGGAATAAGAGATCAGAAAAGAAGGGCTCTCCTTAGTTGGGGGGAATTAGAGGAGCATCATGGAGGAAGTTACTTTTGAACTGGGCCTTGAAGAAAGGAAATTATTTTGAGAGATGGAAATGTGGAAAGAGTACCTTATAGAGGTGGGGAAAGCCTGTATATATCTGGGGAGATGGGATAGGGTAGTTTAAAATTTGCAAATAAATGACTAGTCATCTGATTTTCTTGAACTATAAAGTATGGAAAGATAAGTAATACCAGAGGAGGCTGGAAAGGGAAATTAGCATTTGACCATATAAAGATCTTGAATGCCAGCTGCTATAAGGAGTTTATGGTCACTCCTACAGGCCATGGGGAGCCATTGAAGGTTTTTAGGGGAGAGACGTCATCAGAATTGTATGTTAGGAAGGCTACTTTGGCAAAGGTACAGAGCAAAATTAACAAGGAGGGGAGGGAATGGAGGCAAGAAAATCACTTAGGAGGCTATTCAAATAAAAATTAAGAATCAGGCCAGCTGCAATGAGGGTTGAATGAGGCTGGTGGCAATGGGAATAAAATAAAATGTACACATGCTAAAAATATTTCTTAAGGAGAATGGGCAATTTGAAAGGTTGATTGACATTGACAGAGAAGGTTGACTCATGCATGAGTCAAAGATTTTTTTTTAATATTTAATTTTCCCCTCAATTGCATGTAAAAACAATTTTTGAGCTCCAATTTTGAGCTCCAAATCCTCTCCCTCTTTCCCTTCCCCCTTTCATTGAAAAGGCAAGCAATTTAACATAGGCTTTATACATATAGTCATGAAAAATACATTTCCATGTAAAACTTGCTATGGAAGAAAATACAATCTCCCTCCTCCCTGACAAAAAATAAAGAATCTTTGATCTGCAAAGGAAAAAGAATCTTTGATCTGCATTCAGGCTCCACCAGTTTGAGATGGATAGCACCTTTCATGATAAGCTCTTCAGAATTGTATTAGATCATTGTATTGATGAAAATAACTTTGTTATTCATAACAGATACAATATCATTGGTACTGTGCACAATGTTCTGGTTCTGCTCATTTTACTTTGCATCAATTCATGTAAATCTTTCTGAGTTTTTCTGAGAACATCCTGCTTATCATTTCTTATAACACAATAGCATTACATCACAATCATATGCAACAACTTATTCAGTCATTCCCCAATTGATGGAACCCAAGGTTTTTTAGCTTGTGAATCTGAAAAAATGATGTCACAAGAGAAAACAGGAAGATAGTCAAAGATGATGGGAAGATGATGAATTTATCTTTGGTTATATTGCCTTTAAGACAGGGGTTAGATGTTCAGTTGGAGATATCTAGCAGAGATTTAGATATCTGAGATTGGTACTCTTAGAGTGGATTCAATAATCATTTGAATAGAGCTGGTAATAGAAGTCCTGAGGGTGATGAGACCACTCAGAGGGAAAGGGTAGAGAGAGAAAAGGGAAGCAGGCCAAGGTCAGAACTTTGAATGATACACATTACTATATGGAAAGAAGGTAAAAAGAGTAGGACCAGGAAAGAGTAGTATCATAGAAGAACTAAGGTATGGCCAAATGTTGTAGAAAAAAGTCAAGGAGGATGAAGATGGGGAAAAAGTGATTTAGATTTGGTAAGATAAAGTTCACTAGTGACCTGAGAGAGAAAGGTTTCACTAGATGGGTGGTTTCAGAAACTGGATTGCAAGGGATCATGGAATAATAGGATTTAGAACTGAAAGGGATCACAAAGGAAATGAAATCCCCCTCCCAAAAGTGATATATACAATGTTTAAGCAATGATACCCAGAGATCTGTCTTTAAACATAATCCTCTTTCTTTGTTCTGTCAGATATGTGCAAATTTGGATAAATCATTATAACTAAATTCATAGAATTGTAGGATTTCCAAATTGGAAGGCACTTTGAGAAGTCATTTAAACAGGTCTTCTGACTTTACTTCCAGTTCTTTTGTCTCATTGGTCACTATAGATGTTTTTCTAGTCTCCACTGAAATCTAAGGAGATTTCAGAGAATCTCAGAGTTGCAAGCATTCTCAAAGTTCATTCCTGAACAAGACTTCCCTTTATAGCATCATGTGGCCTCTGCCTGAAGACCACTAATGATTGGGGATCTCTTTGCCTACCTAAGCAATTCATTCTTCTTTGAGCCAGTTCTTTTAGGAAGTTTTCTTGATATCAAGTTAAAATCTGACCCTATGAAATTCTCAATAATTACTTCTACTTCTGCTTTTGGGGTTCAAACAAAATCTAACCCGTCTTCCCCATGGTAGGCTTTCATATACTTGAAGAGAACTATTATGTCTCTTGCAAACCATTTCCTCCCATTCAAAAGATTCCAAGTTCCTTCCACTGCAATTTTTTTATATGACAAAGGTTGGGTTCCCTGTTCATCATGTTCTTCATCGGCTGCACACTCTTCAATAGATCAAAGTTGTTTCTAAAAGACGGTACTCAGAACTAAACATATTTAGATGTGGTCGGACCAAGGCAGAATGATTATTTCCCACATTCTAGTCCTAGTCATTTTATCCTTTCATTAATGCAACCTAAGTTTACATTAACTTTGTTGATACTCATATCACACTATTGACTCATAATGGAGTTGCTGTCCATGATCAGCCAAATAGGTATTGGATTCAATTCAACAAATATTTATTAAGCATCTACCACATGCAAGATCCTGGGAACACAAAGTTCCCTCAAGGACCCCATGATTATGCTTTATTCTCATGGCTCTTCTTTTAACTCTCTGAACTTTCCCACCTCTGCTCCAGCTTGTCTGCTCAGCCTGGAGTAACCTTCACTCTCCTGAAATAGTCGAGTTCCTTCCCAGAACCTCCATTTGAGAAAGTTCTCTCTCAGTTCTGGTTCTGACTCTCTGGAATTTTCCACTTTACCACTTTGTGAGTACCTTCACCCATCATTAGAATGTAAGTTTTGTGAGAGTAAGAACTGTTTTTCTTTCTTGGTTGTACTTGTATTCCCAATATTTAGCATGGAACATGTAACATAAGTTCTTAAAAATGCTATATTCTAGGGGCGGCTAGGTGGCACAACAGATAAAGCACCAGCCCTAGAGTCAGGAGTACCTGGGTTCAAATCCAGTCTCAGACACTTAATTACCTAGCTATGTGGCCTTGGGCAAGCCACTTAACCCCATTGCCTAGCAAAAAAAATTGCTATGTTCTTTCTCTCTCTCTCTCTCCATTCATTTATCATCTGTTGATCCATCCATCCATCCATCCATTGATCCACCCATCGGTCCAGCCATCTATCTCTCTATCATCTTTTTTCTATCAACTATCTATCTATCTATCTATCTATCTATCTATCTATCTATCTATCTATCTGTCCATTCATCCATCCGTCCGCCTGCCCACCTGCCCGTCCGTCCATCCATCCATCTATCTATCCATCCATCCATCCATCCATCCATCCATCTATCTATCCATCATCTATCTATCCATCCATCTGTCTACTCATCTATCTATCTGTCTGTCTGTCTATCCATCCATCTATCCATCTATCTGTCTATATATGCATCCATCTATCTCTCTGCCTATCCATCCATCTATCTATCCATTTATCTCTCTGTCTGTCCATCCATCCATCCATCCATCTATCTATAAAGTGTGAATGGATAGTAATTAAGCACAAGTGCTTGAGACTGAAGGAAAAAACACTCCACCTGAGTATTGGAAGATAACTGTTCGAGGAATGTTTTTTAGCTTTGGGGAATCTTGAGCATGTTTATAGAGAGAAGCTAGTTGAAAAGGAAACAGTTTAGAGAGCTAACATTTATTTGGTCCTTAAAAGTTTACAATATGCTTTACCTTCATTATCTCATTTGAGGAGAGAGAGATACAGGCACAGCAGAAAATGATTGATGGAACAAGATTTGGGAGGAATCAGTATTGAAGGCACAGATGGACTGATTAGCCTTGACAAGGCTTGGTTTTGTTGTTATTTCAGTCATGTCTGACTCTTCGTGACTCTATTTAGGATTTTCTTGGCAAAGATACTGAATTACTATGCCATTTCCTTCTCCAGATTATTTTTCAGATGAGGAAACTGAAGAAAACAAGGTGAAGTGACTTGCCCAGGGTCACACTTTCTGACCAGTGTCTGACTTAGAAAGAGAATACCACCTAATCCTCTGAAACCAGAAGGAAGAAGACAATGAGTTAAGAAAGTCTAAGTTCTTTATTCATAGGGGTCATATCACTTCTTTTTGCAACCCTAGGACTTAAAACAGTCCCTAGCACTTGGTTGGTGCTTAAGAAATAGTATTGGTTTGATTAATTGATTGTTGTGACAACTGGAGACCATGTCACAAAAGAACATATTTAACCTGTAGAATACATAGGTTACATATATATAGAGTTTACATGCATATACATGCATACACATAGTTTACATACATGGGGACGTGAGTGGGGTCTTGTCAATATCATTAAGTTGATAGACCTCTATATTTAAGGTAAAAGAGAACAGCTAAAGTAGAGAAAGAAAAGGAGTGACCTTAAGAAAGTCACTTAGCTTTAAACCTTTGGGCTTCAGATTCTTCATCTAGAAAGTGAGGGGATTGAACTCTGTAGTCTCTTCTAACTCCAAATCTATGCAAGTATCATCCATTAGACTTGTCTCTAAGTATTTGAACACTTTCAAGTGGAAGAAAAATTAAATTTGTTCTGCTTGACCCTGAGGGCAAACTGAGGAGTGATGGTGGGGAGTGCCCAGCTGGGCTACTACAATGTGAAGTAACCAAAAAAAATTCTAACAATTGAAGCTTTAAGATAGAATGGACTGTCTCAGCAGGAGTGGATTTTCTATCTCTGGAGGTTTTCAAATGGAAGCTGGATGACCACTTATCAGGAATGCTAGGTGGCACAGTGGATAGAGCACTTGGCCTTGGAGTCGGGAGGATGAGAGTTCGAATCCAGCCTCAGACACTTGACTCTTACTAGCTGTGTGACCTTGGGCAAATCACTTCACCCTGACTGCCCCACATCCAGGACCATCTTCAGTCATCCTGATTCATAGCTGGCCACTGGATCCAGATGATTCTGGAAGAGAAAGTGAGGCTGCTGACTTAGCATAGCCTCCGCTCATTTAAATCCAATTCATGTGCTTGTCATGGCATCACCTCCCTGATGTCATGGTCTCCTTTGAAAATGAAGGACAAACATTTTTAGGAATGTCATAATGAAGATTCATTGGCATATGGGATAATTTCTAGTGTTTCTACTGATTCTGGGAGGTTTTTGATGTGTGGTAGAGGAGAAATGAGGGACATCACCTTGGGAAACCTTGATTTCAGGAAGGTAGGAGGGAGTGCTATTTGCTGAGAGAATGGATATGTGTAAGTAGAGTTGGGATTGGATGAGATTCTGTACTTTGTCTCAGGTGTAGCAAAAGAAGATGGGCACAGCTTGTCAAATTCTATTCTTATCACATCTCTCCTACAATATATATGGCAAAGCTTAATGAGATCTTTGTGCCTCCCTTTCCTGGGTCTCAGTTTCTTTTCTTTTTTCTTTCTTTCTTTTTTTTTTTTGTAGAACAAAAGACTTGGTCTCGAACAGAGGTTTGCAACTTTCCTTGGTCCCTGTACATTTTGGTTTTCCACAAGCCTTCCTGAATCTCCTATTTGATGTGAAAAGTTTACCAAGTGTGTACATATAATAAATACTTTCAATAGGATATCTTAGTTATTTATAAAATATTCCCCATATTCCCTTAACAAACTTCTTGTGCTCTCTGGATGGAATACCCTTATCCTAGATTAGTAACTCCCTGTTCTAAGTGATCTCTCAAGTTTCTTCCTATGATAGTTGATAATTCTCTGTTGCTTTAATCTAGAACAATGAGTCTTCCTTGGTCTTGGTCTTTGAGGACTACCAGGGCAGGGTCTAGGGTGGGAGTAATGTGGACAACATAGGGGAAGGATCAGGATCAGTCTGTGAGAATCTCAGACCTGCAGGTAAATGTAAGCCCAGACAGGGAAGTATAGGGGGATCAGGGGGCTGGAAATGAAAGAACAGTCAGTCCCTGTAACTACAGACCTTCCTAGGACCTAACTGACTGGTGAAGGAACAGCTGCAAGGAGGAAATTGCCTCTAGAATTTCTTTCAGTGGGCATTGCCAGCTGGGCACAGAGAGAACTGGGGTTGATGGGAAAAAACCCACCCATCCCAGGGAGCGCCTTGGCTAGGAGAAATAATTATTCATTAATTGGTGTTTCACGGGGAGCTGGCTGTATTTGGGAAAATAAGAGTGCTTAGGGATTAACTTTTTATAGTGACCAGCAACTGGGAACACTTCATAAATCTGTGGCTTTATAAACAAAGGATGCCATTACCAAGGAGGTAATTTCTGGGAGGATTATATGTGGGGAGGCTGTCAGTTAACTCCTGATAAACGATGGCTAATAAAATTGTTGTTTCTACTGTGTCTCCATTTATACCAATGAGCGTCTGTCCAAGAGGCCCCCTGAGCTGGTCCCTGGGCACTGATGCTCCCATCCAAGGCTGCATCCCCTCCCCCTTTCCCCTTTTCCCCCCTCCTCCCCTCCCCCCATGGCTCCCCCCCATCCCTCTGGCTGGTCGATGAGTCACAGGAGGAATGCAGGTTATTCCAAACAATGGCAGGGTGCCATTTTTGACATAAAAATGATGTTATTTCCATTAACATTTGACATGGATTTGTAGGTCCCAAACAGCCAAATTCACAGCATTCATGTAAACAGTTTGAAGTTGCTCTTGCTACATTATGAGATAGTCTGCTTCTCCTCAGCTCTTAAAAGCATCATAATTATAATTAATTATGCTGCCTTCTGGTTTTATCATGCAATGAAGCCACAGTGTTAGGCCAAACTTCAGAGCAACATTATTTCAAAAAGGGAATAAGTCAGTCCCTCCCAGCTAACAGTATTTACCAAATATTGAAATCCATTCAATTCAGCTAATCTTTATTAAGCATCCACTAAGTTCAACACACCGTACTAGGCAGTGGGGACACAGAGATGAAAGGAGAATATGATGTGCTGCCTGCCCTCAAGGAGCTTACATTTTCCTAGAGGGGAATACAATAGTCACACAAATAAGTATCATGCAAGGAAGGCTGTGAGAGGGGAAGACGAAAGTCTAATAGGAAAATGTGAGCAGAGGAACATTGATATGGCTGAGATCAGGGGATGCTTCATGGAGGAAGTGAGATTTGACTTGAGCTCTAAAATTAAGAATTTTAGAAGGCTGAGAGAAAAATGTACTATATTCTAGGCATGAGATAGTAGTTGCAAAAACCTGGAGGGGGGAGATGGGCCGTTGAATGTAGGGAACAATAGTTTGTCTAGAATATAGAAAAGTCATTCTGAAGAGATCAGTTGGAGTCAGATGGGGAATTGTTTTCAATGCCAAGCTGAAGAGTCTATATTTATCCTAGAGATATTAGGGAGGCAATGAAGATTTTGGAACTGGAGAGTGACACGGTCAACTTGCACTTTATAGGAAGGAGCTTTTAACAACCAAGCGTTGAAAGAACTGGAGAATCTATTTGGTATTGATGTGGGAGACGTTGTAAAGTTAGAATCAGCAATTCTTAGAAACTGATTGCATGAGAGGAAAAGTGTTAAGGAGAGTGAAGGATTAAGGAAAACTCCACATTTGAGAAGGTAGCTAGGTGGTGCAGTGGATGACCTAGTAGGCTTGACATCTGGAAGACTACTTTTCCTGAGTGCAAATCCAATCTTAGATACTTACTAGCTATGTGACCCTGGGTAAGTCGCTTTACCCTGTTGACCTCATCTGTAAAATGATCTGGAGAAGGAAATACTAAGATATTTCAGTATTTTTTTGCCAAGAAAATCCCAAATTGGGTCATGAAAAGTCAGACACAACTAAACAACAACTGCCGTCTTTGACAATCTTGCTGACAGGATTGTTTTGAATGAATCCTATTTTGAACATGGTGAGTTTTCGATCTTTAAAATATACAGGTGGATGTGCCAAGTAAGTAGATAATCATATAGGAATCATCATCATCATCATCATCATCATCATCATCATCATCATAATAATAATAATAATAATAAAGAGATTTGGGCTGGATATATGAATTTCACAATCATTTGTACGGAAGTTGTGATTAACTCCACAACAGTGTAGCTGGCAATGAAAAGAGATCCCCAGAACATCTTCATGAGGGACACTCATAATGAAAACAATTTGACATACTTGCTTTATATGAACTTCATTTCCTAATATACCCTTATCTCCCCTCTATCCAGTGAGCAATCTTTTGAAACAAAGAATTAAAGAAAGAAAAAAACAGATCCACAAAATTAACCAACACAACTAAGCCTGACTATATGTGTATATACATACGTATTCATTCTTTCTCTTTTTCTCTGTCTCTCTGTTTCTCTGTCTCTACCTCTGTCTGTCTCTGTCTCTATTTCTGTCTCTTTCTCTGTGTCTGTGTCTGTCGCTGTCTCTGTCTCTGTCTCTGTCTATCTGTCTGTCTCTCTCTTTCAGGGAGAATACATTTTTTTCATAGGATTATAGCTCTAGACCTTGAAGGTCTCTCTAAGGCCACTAGTTCAATCCAACCCTTTATTTTACAGATTAGGAAAATGACACCCAGGGAGGTTGGCACTTAGCAAAGTTTTAATCCTGGTCTTTAGACCCCTGAATCAGTGCAATTTTCCTTATACCACACCTCCCTCTTCCAACACAATTAGTGGACATTATAAAGACCCAGAGGTCAGTTTCTTTCTTTTCGCTGTTCTACTTTTTATTTTTAATATTTAATTTGCATGGTTTTAATCATTATATATTATATGTGCCATTATACACACATATATACATGCACACACACACACATATATATATATATATATTTTTCCCCCCAACCTTTCACTCTCTAGCAGATCATATGCATGAACCATTTACTTTTAATAAGTGATAATTTTAAATGAATGATCCAGCAAAGGAGACTGAAAGGGTATAGGAGGAGAATCAGAAGAGGAAGAAGGAGTCATGAAGGTCCAAGGGAAGAGGGCAGAACCAAGAGTGTCAAAAACTTCAGAGAGATCAAGAAAGATGCCACTTGAGAAAATACCAGTGGATTCAACAATTAAGAAACCAATGGCTACTTTGGAGAGAGCAGTATCAGTAGACTGGTTGGGGTAGAAAGTCAGATTACAAGAAAATGGGGAGGGAGGGCCAAGGAAGTGAAGGCACTGTGTCTTTTGTCTAGACTTTGTGAAAGAGAGGTGAGATATAAGCTAATAGCTTGAGGGGATGACAGGGTCAAATAAATGTTTTTTGACGTCAAGGGAGACAAGGGCATGTTTGTAGGCAGCAGGAAAGTAGCCAGTAGATAAGGGAAGATTGAAGATGACAGAGAAGGAATGACTGAAGAGGCAAGTCTCTCAGAAATGGGAGAGAAAGGGATCAAAGGCACAAGAAAAGAGGATGGCTTTGTCCAAAAGGTAGACTGCTTCTTTCAGAGGTAGGGCAAAGAAAGATAGAATAGTGGGGGAGGAGGGATGATACAGAGGGTTTTTGATGAGTAGAATGAGACAGAGACAGAGACAGAGACAGACACAGACAGAGACAGACACAGAGACAGAGAAAGAGACACAAAGACAGAGACAGAGAGACAGATACAGAGACAGAGAGACAGAGATAGAGACAGAGAAACAGAGAGAGACAGAGAAAAAGAGAATGAATGCGTATGTGTATACACATATATATACATGGAATTCAATGAGGGAAGAAGAAGAAAAGGATCCCAGTGCTACAGAGAGGGCCAAGTTAAGATTAAATAACATTGGTGCCCTGTTGGCACTCCTGTGTGACTTCCTCCAAAGGCAATTAGCAGCTTGCAAGCAGGAACTAAGAAGGAAAGGGAAAGATTGGGTTTTGATGAGGTCTGAGCAGTTGAAATGTTAAGTAGCCAAGGACTGAAAGGGTAGAGAATGGCTTATGGTTGAACTCATTTACTATAAGGTTAAGAAATTATAGAGGCAGGAAAATGAGAATGAGGACAATCAAAGCTTAGCCCAAGAAATTCTTTTCAGAATCACACACTGTTTTCTTAGCCAGCTAAATATTGAATACAGCGTGACTTCCCTCAAACAGTGCTTGTTTTAAAAGACGTGGAGATCCTTTTTATATCTCGTTTCATCACTAGGATGCGCCTGACTATTGGCTCTTCCTCCTGCTATTGGCTGGCTCTCCCTGAAAGGGAAAAGGTCTTTTACTGGAGATAGAATCATAGACTCAAAACTGGATGAAATTTTAAGGATCAGCTAGTCCTGTCTCCTCATTTTGCCAAAGGGACAGCTGAAGGTCAGAGTCATTAATTGCCTAGTCCTTCGTACCAATGATAGCAGTAGGAGTTGCCAGATCTAACTCTCTTTCCCTGATATGGCGAACCTGTTCCAGATTTCCTTGGTTCAGGCAGCTGCTCCAGTCCAGGAATTCTTCTGTGTGATATTCAAATAGTGATATTATTTAAAGCTACTGAGATGGATTCTCCTGGTCATATTGCCAATTTGGCCCTTGTGCATAGACATTGACTGCACCGCTGCCCATCCTTTGTTTCTGCTGCTGACTCCCTGGTGCTCTAGATTCAGGGACCACTCCACATTTCCCTTCTGGTCACATACACCACACCACAACTGTGTGTGTGTGTGTGTGTTTTCCCTTGGAGTTTATTTACAAGAAAGAGTACATAAATTAAAAGCTAATATACAAGAGTAGAGGTAATCAGAAATGTATATAAAAGACTCAACCTAGCCTAGACTGGTTGGCTCCCAAGCTTACTAATCTATCATATTATGCCAAAAGTTCCCTTGGCCAAATCTTTGGATGCACCATGATTCTTCTGAGTTTAGAGTTCTGTGCTCAGGAATTCTTTTCTACTGTGTTTCTAAATGAAAAGACCACATTCTATACTACCATTCATTATTAAAATTTGTCAGAAAGGTTGACCTTCATCTATTTCCAGGTATGTCATATTGTAGCCCCACCTTTTTTCCTTTCCTTCTTGAAATCTGAAAAACAAAAGAACTGAAATGAGAATTCTTGAGTTTAAAGGGACTTCTTTTCTGATTCAGTAATATCTCTCACATATCATGAGAGGAAAATCTTAGATTTACTTGTCTTGATTATTTGCTAATTAACACATGTAAAAACCAAATACCATCATGATCTGAGATGGTTAGGTCACAGTTCTGGCTCACTCAGCCTGATTAAATTAATATTTTTTTTGTTCTTTTGGAGATGACCAATATAGTAACTAATTTTTTTGACTATGCTTATTTGTTATGAGGATTTTTTCTTTCTTTTTCTTCATTTTTTTTGGGGGGGGTGAGGGTGATGCTAAATAAGTCATTGTAATATTTTTAAAAATTCATAAAAGAAAACAGAATGAGGTTAAGAAGGAAACAGAAAAACAGGACAGTCTTGAAAGTAATTTTTTTTTTTTAGATTTTTCAAGGCAATGGGGTTAAGTGGCTTGCCCAAGGCCACAGGGCTAGGTAATTACTGTCTGAGGCTGGATTTGAACTCAGGCACTCCTGACTCCAACTCCAAGGCCAGTGCTCTATCCACTATGCCACCTAGCCGCCCCAAAAGTAATATTTCTAATTTATTTTATATTTTTAAGAAAGAGCAAATAATATGAAATGGAAGTTCATGGTTTAATATAGAATTATGTTTTCTGGTGTTCAGCTATGTGTATGGAAATTTTTCTTTTCTTTTCTTTTTCTTTTTTTGGGGGGGTTGTTTAAGTCAGACAGTTTTCAAAAAAGAAAAAAAAGCATGAATCATTATTTCCAAAATTATTTCCTAAATCAACTTGTGTCAAGAGTATTTTCTTCTGATGTTTACAAGCTGCATAACACTGGTAAGTTCTTAAACTTAACTTTATCTATAAAATGGGAATAATAGTACCCCTGTCCTTTCTTATTTATTTATTCAACAAACATTTAAACAGATCTTCAATTTCAAATGGAAGAGGAAGAAGAAAACTGTCTTTATTAATAACATAGGAAGTATCTTCAATAGGAAAAAAATAGTGATAGAGACAAACTCATAAGTATGCAAATAGTAGCTTAGAGTAGGAAAGTGAACTTGAGATTTTAATGCAAAGAAGTCATCTTATTGTATCAATGTTACTGAGACTTTGTAGGATTGAACCCATGACTAGAATTTATCTCTGGAAAGGTAATGCTTAATTAAAAGAAACAGATTAGATTAGAAGGGTGATAGAATATCATTTTATATGAAGAAGATATATTTAGGTGAGGAAATCCAAGAACCAGAGCAAAAAAAAAAAAGCAAAAATAGAGGCTATAAGATCATTATAATATGCTACAGACCACAGAACAGGAGGTAGAAACGGATGAGGAATGAAGGAAATATAGCACAATCTTGGTATAGGGGCATGATATAATGGCTGTCAAACTCTTAAATTATCTGGATACCTGTTACAGTGATCTCTCTCTGTCTAAAGCACAATATCTATCAAATTTTTGTTTTGCATAAATGATCATTTTTTTCCTTTCAAAAAGTAGAAGAAGCAATGAGGGGAACTTATTTTCTGAACACGGAGGAATTGTTTGGATAGAATAGTTGGAACAAAGTAATAATACATTTTAAGTCAATCAATATATATATATACATATATATATATATATATATTTAATTAATGGTTGCTATATATCAGACACTGGGAATAAAAAGAAAGGCAAAGATGCCCCTTACCCTCAAGGAGCTCAAAGATAGAGGCAAGGAAACAACATTCAAGCAACTCTGACAAACAAACAATATAGAATAAATCAGTAAGTCTCTAAGTGCCCACTGTGTGTAAGGTGGATTGCTAGGTGACTCAATGGGTCAAGCATTGGATTTGGAATCAGGAAGGCTCATCTTCATGAGATCAGACCTAGCCTCAGACACTCACTATCTGATTCTGCTCAAGCCACTTCATTGTCTCAGTTTCCTCATCTATAAAATGAGAAGGAAATGGTAAGTATCTTTGCCAAGAAAAGCCCAAATGGAGTCAAGAAGAGTCGGACACCACTGAAGCATTGAACAAGTGTGTAAGGCACTGTTTTAGCCATTATAAATACACAGACAAAAATATACAGACATCCTCAAGGAGTTTGCATTCTATCAGGGAGCCAACATGAACATATATATATATGCTTGGGGGTCTACTACAGCCAGCTCAGAGAAAATTCTCTGTTCAATTTTCAGTGTAAGCATTTATATCTCAGAAATATAAGTCTGGGCTTGATTTATTGTTTTGTTGATTATCTAGGTTTAAGAAATCAAAGATGCAGATTAAACTTGAAAGTGTGTGTGTGCATACATCCTTCTCCTCCCTCTCAGAGCCAAGTTGTTAAACATTTCCCAGTACACCCCTGAATTGTTCTATAAATATTGTTGGAGCTCAACTGGAGTGTGGCAGAAGTGATCACAGCTCTGGTAGCTGCAGGCTAATAGTAATAACAACAGTAAAATTAGTCAGTATTTATATAGAGCTTTAAGGCTAGGTGTTTTACATCCATTATCTCATTTGAACCTCATAACACTCTTGTATATAATAAATATATGCAAAATGTATACAAAATAAGGGCAAGGTAATTGTGTGTGTGTGTGTGTGTGTGTGTGTGTGTGTGTGTGTGTGTGTCTGCGTGTCCATGTGTGTCTGTGTGGAGAGATACTAGCAACTGGGAGGGGCAGAAAAGATGGCACATGAGTTTTTAAAGAAATTAGGTATTCTAGGAAGTAAAAGTGAGGAGGGACTGTCTCTTAGGCACGGAGAGTTGCTGCTGCAAAGACACATAGATGAAGAATATCATGGGAAGAAGAGAAATGGATCATTAAGCAGGAAATGGAGATAGAGTCAGACTGTGACAGAATAGGAGAGGAAGACAAGGCATGGTTTGATGTGCATTATAGATTTAAGGAGAATTGATTTCAAAGTATTCAGGGAAAGGATAGATAAGATCCTGTAATTTAGAATTTTAAATTAATCCAGGTGGGATGAAAAGCTCTTAAAAGTGAATTCCTGAAGGCTCAAAGAAAAATGATTCCAATGAGCTAGAAAAACAAGAACTGTCCAGAGAGGTATCTATGGATGTTTAGAGAACCTGAGCCAATACAGATTTCATTCAATCTTCAAAAAATGGGCCATTTGGATACTCTTCTTCAAAAAATATGAGAATGAAACAGCTCATTAGTCATTTTTTGAAACTGAAGCAATATTTATATTTTATCAGGCAAGATCCAACTGTGGCATAGGGGATGGAGCTGACTTAGGAGCCAGGGCCATCTTGGTTCAAGTGCCATTTTTGACATGCATTGACTGTGTGATCTTGGGCAAGTCATTTAACTTCCAAGTGCCATGGATAACTTTCTACCATTAAAAAATAGCAGAGAAGAGTGGCTAGGTGGCACAGTGGATAGAGCGCTGGCCCTGGAATCAGGAGTACCTGAGTTCAAATCCGGCCTCAGACACTTAATAATTACCTAGCTGTGTGGCCTTGGGCAAGCCACTTAACCCCATTGCCTTGCAAAAAAAAAACCCCTAAAAAAAATAGCAGAGAAGCTGCCAACCTGTATTGGTTAAGGGTTTCCATATCCAGAAGTTTCCTGTAGCAAAGAATACTCTGAGCCAGTTTTATTTATCCCTACTGATTTGACTGATCCTCTAAGAAACTGCTGACTCAGGTTTGGATACTCCTATGATTGGAGGAGGCAAGTATGAGTTTGAGCACAAACGGTTGGGGTGGAACTATAGGCAGACTTTTTAGTCTGAGTGGATTTGTGGAGTCAAACCTCTCTGGCCTTCCCCACCCAGTGCAAGACTTTAGAGGAAGAGATTGGAGAGATTTAGACTCTAAACAATAATAGACTTAAGGAGCAATTTGCTTCTGTCAGTTAGCCAATATGTTTTAATGTAGACACTAGAGGCTCAGAATGATTATGATTTGGGAAATGATGCATCTTGTCAAATTATCCACCTTAGAACTCTGCCACTTCCACAATGGAACTGGGAGACTCATTAGAGTTCTCTTGTCAAAACAAAACCACACTAAGAGTCACCCCAGATCTCTGAAAATGGGCTGAAAATGGGTCTTTGAGTCTCAACAACCAACTTTCTTTCCTAAGCCTTTCTCTCCATTTATAATGCCATATCCCACTGGCTTATGACACCAGGTGCATCCCAATCATTCTTCTTCCCTCCTCCCTGCCCCTTCTGGGATGTTCTATATTAGACTTTCTAAGCATTGTCCACATCTCAAACTTTTCTTTCTTCCCTCATGCAAACTTAACCCTTGTTCTTTGTTCAGATTGATTTGATCACTTAACTTAAATGAATGATTTAATGATGGACAATTTTTCAGAGGCATTTTATTTTTTTTAATTGAAATTTTATTTTATTTTTCCAATCATATGCTTTAGTAGTTTTTCAGCATTCATCCATTTGCAAATTTATGAGTTAGACATTTTTCTCTCACCCTCCCTTCCCTCCTCCCACCCTGTAGTGACAAAAAGATTGGTGAAAGTTGCATGTGTTTATTTGTGTTGAACATATTTACATATTAGTCATTTTGTGTAAGAGGAGTTAGAACTAAGGGGAAGGCAAGAAAACTATGAGATAGGAAGGAAAACTGGGAAGTTTTATAAAAGTGAACAAAGTATGCATTAAGATTCTGAGGAGTTTTTTCTCCGGATGTGGATGGCATTGTCCAATATCAGGACAATATTGGACAACTCTCAGGATTGGTTTTGATTTCTGAACTGCTGAGAGGAGCTGCATGCCTCATAGTTGATCATCTCAAAATACTGTTGTTAATGTATACAATGTCCTCTTGGTTCTGCTCCTTTCACTCAGCATCAGTTTATGCAGTTTTTTCCCTTGCTTCTTCAGAGGCATTTTACTTGAAGTATCCTTTTAAAAACCCATAGAAATGACTCTGGTTCTACTCAATTAACTAAAATTGTGTATCTTCTTTTATTTATTTTCTGATAACTCAGAAGACCATCTCACACAACTCTCTTTTTTTTCAAATGAAGAAACTGAGGACCAAAAATGTTAAATGACTTGCCTTGGTCAGAGGTAGGCTTAGATCTCAGGTCTTTTCCCATAAACAATGCAATGATAAATCATAAATCAAGGATACTAAAGATAGATAATGAATGCTACCTCTCTCCCAAAAGAGAAACTCTGGTCTCAAAGTGAAGAATAAGACAAAAAATTTTGGACCTGACCAACCTGTGAATTTATTTTACTTGACTTTTCATATCTGTTATGATTTTTTTAATTTTGTAATGAAGGTGGAAGAGAAAATAAATGTTTGTTAATTGAAAAAAATTCATGTTAAAAAATATAACTAACCAACATAACCAGAGTCTTCCAACTCAAAAAACAGTGCTCTATCCACTATACCATCTTGTATCCCATACTTGACAGATGATTCTCTAAATCTTTCTTTCAGTCTTCCCTAACTTTATCCCTGCTGCCCTCCCTCTTAGCAGATGATCTTTGTAAGGCCCATGCTTAGTGATCATCACATTCTCTTTCTAAGTGTTCCTGAACCATCTGTTTAACAACTTTCTAGATTTTTCTAGAGGTCAACTTCAAATTTAAGTCCAAAGTTGGAGGAAATGACTATTTTTTCCTTAATTTTGAAAATAAGGATAATATTTGCCGAACTGCAATTTTTTTTCTTTTCTCCAGTTTTCTTCAGTCTCCCTTTGTTAGTTTTGTGATCATGTCTTTAAATTTTTTCAGTTATCCTATTGAATAATTCATAATTCATCTGAATTTAGACTTGAACTCACTGAAACCAGCTAAGTTTAATCTTTAAAGACTTTATTTATTTTGAGTTTTGCAACTTTCCCCCCAATCTTCCTTCTCCCCCCACCCCCAGAAGGCAGTCTGTTAGTCTTTACAATGTTTCCGTGGTATACATTGCTCTAAGTTAAATGTGATGAGAGAGAAATAATATCCTTCTATTCACTTACATTTTAAGGGAGAGCCTATCCCATTCACATTCAAAGTTATAATTACTAATTCTTTATTGCCCTCCATGCTATTTTCCCTCTCTTTGTATTTTTCCGCTTTTTTCCCTTTATCCATATTCCCCAGTATTTTGCTTCTGGATACCGCCACCTTCAGTGTGTTTGCCCTCCTATGTTAACCCCTCTCACCTTTCTTTCCCCTTTCTCTTTTCCCTTTCTTCCCTCCCTTCCTTCTGTTAGTTTCCCCTTTTCTCTCCCTCCCTATCTCCTCCCTCCCCTTTTCCCCTTTTAATACTTGAAAGGTAAGATAGGTTTCTTAACTTAGCTGAGTGTTTGTGTAAATTAACTTTAAGCCAAGTCTGATGAGAGGAAGATTCAGGTGGTTCTCAGCTTTTCCCTTCTTCCCCTTTTTTTATAATAGGTCTTTTCTACCTCTTAATGTAATGAGATTTACCTCTTTCAATATCCTCCTTCTTCCTGTCCCCTTCCTGTCCCCCTTTTTAAGGAGGTGTTGTTTTTAAATCATTCTAAGTTACAGAAAAGTCATGAGTGTCCATCACTTCTAGCTAAGTATATTCTCTTTAATAGAGTTACAATTCTCAAGAGTTATGAGAACCTTTCTCCCAAGTGGGTATATAGCCAGTTTCATCTTATTGGATATCAGTTTTTTTTCCTTTATCCCCACCCCCTTTTTTTAACCTTTTCAATGTGTCTCCTGATCCTCCTGTTCGAGGTTCAATTTTCTAAAAAGCTCTGGTCTTTTCATCAGGAAATGTTGGAAGTCTCCCATTTCATTAAATATTCATCTTTTTCCCTGGAAGAGAAGGCTCAGCTTTGCTGGGTAGTGGATTCTTGGCTGCATTCCAACCTCCCTTGCTCTTCAGAATATCTCATTCCAGAGGCTTCAATCCTTTAATGTTGATGCAGCCAGGTCCTGTGTAATCCTTACTGTGGCTCCTTGGTATCTAAATTGTTTCTTTCTGGCTGCCTGCAGGATTTTCACTTTTATCTGATAGTTCTGGAATTTGGTCACAACATTCCTTGGTGTTTTCATTTTAGGATCTCTTTCTGGAGGGGATCAATGTATTCTTTCAATAACTAATTTGCCCTCTGGTTCCATGATATCAGGGCAGTTTTCCATCACTAAATCCTGTAATATTAAGTCCAGCCTTTTTTTTTTCTCTCTTCATTGTTTTCAGGAAGATTCTCAGGTTGTCCCTTCTTGATCAGTTCTCAAGATCAGTGATTTTGCTGATGAGGTATTTCACATTTTCTTCTATTTTTTTGATTTTTTGGTTTTGTTTAACAGGCTCTTGCTGTCTCATGAAATCATTAGTCTCCAAAGACTCCATTCTTTTTTTAGAGAAGAATTTTCTTCATTTACCTTTAGCAACTCCTTTTCCAATTGGTGAATTCTATTTTTGAAAGAGTTTTCCATTTGACAATTGAGTTTTTGAGAGAATTATTTTCTTTTTTCATTGTCCAATTGTATTTTCCAATGATATGCTTTCTTGTTGTAAAGTGTTAATTATCTCTTCCAAATTTTCCAATTGATTTTTAAATTTCTTCCTAATTTCTTCAGGAAAGTCTTTGTGTGTTGGAGACCAAATCATATTCTCCTCAGAGGTTCTAGATCTCTCTGAGTTAGGGTCCTTTGCTTCTAGGAATTTTTCTATGGACCCCCCCTTTCTTCTGGCCTCTCTTCATTTTTGCTAAGACCTTATGTTGGCAAGGGGCTGGTTCACAGGGGTTCAGTGTTGAGATCTCTAGAGGATTTACTCTGGGTTTAGTAACTCCAGGTGGGTTGGCCAGATGGCTGTGTTGGTTGCTTTCTCTGGAGTGTCTGTAACCTTAATTTGAGACCCTCTCCCTTAAGTTGGAGTAGGTAGAAGCTGTTGAGTATTTTTATCTTTGGTCAAGGGTGGATTTTGCCCCAGGGCAAGGTAATTGCTCTCCCTGTTCACAGCTGAGGGAGGTCTTCTGCTCACATGCCTGGGGCAGAGTGGGCTGTAATTGTGTTTGTTCTGGGAAGAGGCTTCAGCTGAAACTAAGCATTGGAACTCCTCCTCCAGCTCCACTGGCAAGCTCCAACCCTTCAGTGCCACAACCAATGCCTCTGCTCCCTGGTTGGCTGATCAGGCTTGCCTCACTTTTAAGCTTTCAGGCTCTAGTCTACCCTACTGATCAGGCTAGTGGACCTCTTGGACTATCATCAACCCCGTCTCCCATCAGATTGGTTGCACTTTCAGGGTCTCAGGATCTCACCCACCCCACTGATCAGTCTAGTGGAGCTCTCAGCCTCTGACCCTGTCCTGTGCTCCTGACAGAGTCAGTCTTCTGCGCCCAGCTTACCCACGATCCCAGAGGGCAAACCTTGGGGGTAGATCTTCTCGTAGTTTTTCTTTCTGGGTTTTGTGGATGGATTTCTGTTTAGAGGTTTGTTTTACATTATTTATGAGGCAAGATCAGGAGATTAGCACTGTACCTGTCTTCTCTGCCACCGTCTTCCTTTGGTTTCATCTTAATCATTTTTGTTTTGCCTTTTCCAGTCTGAAGACCATTCTCTTTGTTGGGGAAGATGGAAACAGAATGGGAGGTTAGTAGTTCATCAGTCCCTTTTTTATACTGAGCACAGTACATGCTTTTCTGTCTCATCTATCTAGTCATTCTGGTCTCAGATATTATCTGGTCCCAAAATAGAGTCTTCTTTTCTTCCTTGTCATTTTTGTTCCAAACAGCTTTTAAAAATACTTTTTTGTTATACTTGATTTTTTTCATGATGGATTTTGCCTTCCTGATCCTCTCCTTATAATTTTATTTTGATTCTTTGGTGAACTCAGAGAGCCCTTTGAATAGTTCATTTGCTGTTGTATTATCAAAATTTAATTTTTAAGAACCTTTCATCTGTCCCTCCTTTCTTTTAGAGTTTGGCCATTTTTCTTTCACCTTTTTGAAATATTCTCTTCTTGTGACTAAAGGAGGGAATTTAGGAGTCATATAGTCCAGTCCCATTATTTTATGGGTAAATAAACTGAAACCCAGGGATGTGATTTGTTTAAAGTTGAAAAGATCATGTTTGGACAAACTAGAGACAGCTAAGAGACACTATAGTTCATAGAGTGTTGGCCTAGGAGTAAAGTGGATTTATCTTCCTGAGTTCAAAATTGATTTCAGACACTTAGTAGCTGTGTGACCCTGGGCAAGTCACTTAACCCTGTTTGCCACAGTTTCCTCATCTGTAAAATGAGCTGGAAAAGGAAATGGCAAAACCATGCCACTATTTTTATCAAGGAAATCCTAAATGGGATATTGCAGAGTTGAACATGACTGAAATGACTCATCAACAACAATTCTAATTACTAATCAAGCAATGTAATATTCTTCTTCTTGCCTGAGTATGCCCAGAAATTCCTTCTTTAGATCCTTCAAGGTTCCTATTATATGTACATCCAAACTGGTTACTCTTTATTGGTTAGAAATAGGTCTGAAGCAGCAGTTGCTCCCTCTACCTTCTGAGAGAAAGATTTGGAAAGTCAGTAAAGCAAGCCAAAAATGTATTAGATGACCTTGGCAAATTTTGCTAGTATATTCTCCCAAACCTAGAGTCTAGGGATTGACATATTATCATTGAAAAGAGAACATGACTCCAATGTACATGTTCTTCAGCTGGGGAAGAAGCTTCTCATTTAATGAGAATTTTTTTAAAAAAGAAATTTAATTTCTTTCTCTCCAGAAAGAAGATCATATAAACCCAGAGGGATTTTTTTTCACAGAATGGTTATAATTTTAGTGGGGGGGAAATTGCCAATTTCCCAGCTATAGTCCTTTAGGAAGTGGGTTAAAGAAGAGCTATTGGAGTTGATTTTTGTAATTATTCAGGAATAAGATATAGTGCATTTACCACTCCAGCAATCAACACACATTCATGAAGTACCTACTATGAACAAAACATTGTGCTAGCTGATGGGATTATAAATACAGTGAATGAGACAATCCTGCTTGCAAAATATTTAAATGCTAAATGAGGAAGGCACATCCAATATATAAGAATAAGCTGGCATTGACTGTTGACCTCCAAAGAGTCTAAAAAGAAGAGTTTTATCATTGAAATCTTGCAAAGTTTCAGCAAGTAGACCTAAGCTTCTGATAAAGTGATCAGAAACAAAGAGTGAATGGAAAATTTTTATGACTGGGAAAAAATGTCTCTCTAGATATTTCTTTAGAGGTTTTTAATATTCTCTTTTTTTTAAAAACAAAGAATAAACATGACAATATTTTTAGCTTCCAAACAGTAGCCTAAACATTGAGTCATTTTTTCCCTGAGGGCTTATTATAAGTACAAACATAGACTAAATGACTTCTCATTTCTGGTATTTGTGACTGAAGTGGGAGAATAGAGTCCCAGCTCTAATGCCATAATTGTGAATAGAGATGGGTCTCTCCATATGTTAGAAGGAGTCACAGACAAACAGGATAGCTTTGAAAGTTATAAAGTGAATTCATATATGTTTAAAACAAAAGTAAGATGTATATAATTACATACAGTTTTATGTATAATTCCCTTTTTCTGTTTTACTGTGTTTATAAAAGTGTATAATTTTTTTTAGTGTTTGTTAAGATCAGAATAAAATATAATAAAATGGTCCTCTTCCTGGATGGTTTCATAGAGCAATAACAAAATAACAATTTCCGTAGTTTATATGTGGATAATCTTTTAAAGATTTTAAAGCACTTTCCTCAGAAATATCCTCATGAAGAAGGGAGTGAATTTTATCAATATCCCCAGAGAACATCAGAAGTGTGATCATAAAAGTTGTAAAGTCCAACCCTCTTCTTTTGTAGATGGAGGATCAGACCCAAGTCAACTAATAATATAGTTTCAAATTCCTAGTCCAATAACCTATTAAATCTCATTGCTTCTCTCTCTCACAAGGACTCAGAAATCCTCTTGTCTTACTCTGGGCTTCTTGGAGGAAGATTAAGGAGCAAATGGAGCTCAGTGGGTGGGGGGCAGATGGAACAGGAGGCCTCACTCAAGACCCTCCCGAGTTGAAGGGCATTAGGAGTTCCGGCTAGGAAGGAAGAGCTTTGATGTGGAGAGCTGGGAAATTACAAGAGGAGATTGATGAGGGTCATTAAGAAATAGTCCCCTTACTCTGAGGGATGGCTTTCGGATAGACCCTGTGACATCCCTGAGTTAGTAAATACACCTTGTTTATTTGGCTCCTTCATGTTGAGCCTCTGAACCATCAATTTCGCTCTAAGTGGTCCGGTTGTCATAACATGTAGGATAATGTAATCCGGTGATTCATTGCAGGTTGGTGTCGGTCAGGGGCCCCCAGTGATATCACCCCCTGCCCCCAGGGGAGAAGCAGGTATGGTCAATGTCACCATCAGAGCCGTGGGGAGGAGGAAAGTGGTCCTGTAAAATAATTCACCCCAAAACAGAGAAATGTGGCCTAGAAGAGTTCCAAATGGGTGTTGTTTTCAATCCAGAAGGAAACTTTCCTGGGCTTTCATCCACATTTGTTTGATTTTTCGAAATTGTTGTTTTCAGTCATCAAGAAAGAAACAGGTAATTCAATAACTCTTTCCTATTACTTTGCCTTGTGCTTAATACTAGGGAAATAAAACAAAAGATAGAAGCATTTGGCTGGAGAGTAGATTTCTGGTTCAACACATCCAAGTGGGAAAATCTTAGGATTGGCGATTTAGAGCTAGAAAAGATCTTAGAGTTTCCTTATTGCATCACTCATATCTTACAGATGAAGAAATAGATGCAATAGACTTAAGTGACTTTCCTAGGGTAACATAGGCAATCAATGAAATTATTAATTAATGAGTTAATTAATTAAAGCAGTCAATGAGGATATTAATAGCACCTACTTGCAAAGTTGTTGGGAAGATCAGAAAAGAGAACGCATATACAGATCTTTGTATAGATTTGTAAAGGGCTTTGAAAACCGTAAAGTACATTTGAAATGCTCGCTATCATTATTATTGTACAGGATGTTCAGTGTGGAATCTAGATGGAAAAGGAGTTTTCTTCCACTTGGTGTTTTTCCACATCTTTTTTGAGTGCATCCATTCCCCCAATAAGTTATAAACTCTTCAATGAGATCTCTATCCACTCATAATAAGATCACAGATTGAGACTTTGAAGGGAGCAATGGTCATGTAGTCAAACTTCTTCATTTTATAGATGATGAAAATGGGATCTAGGGGAAAGCAGAAAACTTGCTCACGGTCATGGAGGTAGGTAGTAAGCTTCCAAGGTGGGATTTGAATCCAGATATTCAGACTGAAGTACTTTCTTTTCCTGCTCTATAATCTATCTCCTCCAGTAACAGATGGGCAGCCTGAATGGAAAGAGGGTTCCCATGTAAAAGTCTACAGAGTTCCTGCATTTTGGGTGGATCTTTTTTTGGAGAATTAATGGAAGGGTAGGGATAAGAATTGAATATGATGAGGTGTGAAAGACTTGTGATCCCTTTTGCTGGAGGGAGGACCTGCAATCAGTGAAATCATAGATTCATCAAAACCCAGAAGAAACTGTCTGATATGACATTAGACTTGTAACTGCTAACTCACAATTCAGGTTTTCCATGAACATGGGATCACATTCTGATGTCAGACAATTCCAACAGTTGAGATCATTCTAAAATGGGATGTATTGTTTTGGGAGATAGTGAGTTCTCCTTCTTTGGAGATCTTCAACCTGAAAGTGGAAAGAATGGATTCCAGAAATGCACTAGACTGGATGACCTTGGAGAGATGATTCTTTGATTCATATTTATATGGAATTTCATGGCTTCAAAATACTCTGTGTAAACTATCTAATTTGATTTTAAAACACAGAATAGTAGAAATGGAAGTGACCAAAGTTGCTTGAGGATAAGGTTATTTTTCTTTCCTTTTTACTTCTGTTCCTAGGAATAGTGACTAACTAATAAATGTTTGCTGGGTAGCCAGGTGGTGTCAAGAATAAAGTCAAGAGTCAGAAAGACTTGAGCCCAAACTCTTATGAGCTGGGTGACCTTGCACAAGTCACTTAACCCTGTTTGCCTCAGTTTCCTCATCTGAAAAATGACCTGAAAAAGGAAATGACCAAACCACTTCAGGATCTTTGCTAAGAAAACCCTAAATGGGGTCACTAAGAGTCAGACACACAACCAAACAACAAAAATATTTTCTGGTAAATTTAGTTTGACTAACAAGTAGTCTCTTACTTTTATTCTTCTGCCTCCTCATCTCAAAGAGTTGATCACTTGAAACTTGCTTTGGGAAAGAAGACATCACTTGAGTGGGAGGAATCTGGGAGTAAGTTTTTCACTCACTGTGTGGGCTTCGAAGCAGAACAAGAAGGAACTGGAGGACTTTTTCCTAAACTAAAGTGCTCTCATTGTCCAAGATCTTTGTTGGATAAATTCCTCTGATTTTTCCTTGTCACTTTGGATAATGGCCCCAGCTTTCTCTGAAAGAGAGCTGTCAGGGCTAGCTTGGCCCTGCCCATGGACTAGGCCATAAGCCATTAGCAGCATAAGCCACTAGCAGTATAAGATGTTATCTGCTGAAAGTCTCTAACAAAATGATTCTCTTGCCACTCCTCAGGTCTAAGCGGTGATGAAAACCCTCCAGCAGATGTTTTCAGCAAAAACCTCCCTGGCTCCCACCATCTGCAAGGATTAAACATTCAAGAGCTGAAGGAACTTTTCTTCACTTCAGACAAAAGAAAGTGGGGTTTTTTTTCATCTTTAAAAAAAATCCCTAAAAAACAAGAAATAAAGCCAAACTGCCACTTGGTTCCCAGCTGTTTTCATCAGGTCTGAACTGTCTTTTCGATCTCAGCTAAATCCTTTCTTTCCCCCAGTTGGACTTGAACTCTTGGAGGGAGGTTACTAGCCTAGCTCTTCCCAGGATTTTGAGCAGCAGAAAGAATAGGTTCAAACTCTTTGGATTTAAGTTCAAACCCTTTGACACTTATCTGTGTCACCTTGGGCAAGTCATCTAACTTTTCTATGGCTCAGTCTCTTCATCTGGAAGATGAAGAGTTTGGACTAGGGGGAATTTTTTGGTGGTCCACTTCAACTTTGAATCTATGATCCTCTAAGCCTGGAGGGGTTATTGTAGCTGCATAATTCAAAGCAAGCATCAATTTCTGGCCCATAATAGATATTTAATAAAAGCTTAATTACTGACTGCCTAATAGGAACTAGAGTACCTCCTGCATGAAGGAGTTCCTCACCTCTTCAAGGTTCCCCATCCTCCTAAAGGGAAAAGTCTATAATTCCCAGAATACTTTGGGACTAAAAGATACCATTGAGAATTCAGTCATAGTCATTTATATGATATATCATTTCCATTCATTGTTCAGTCATTTTTCAATTGTGTCCAACCCTTCATGACTCCATTTGGGGTTTTCTTGACAAAAATAATGGAGTGATTTGCCATTTCCTTCTCCAGTTCATTTTATAGATGAAGAAATTGAGGCAAAAAGGATTAAGTGACTTGCCTAGAATCATATAGCTGAGGTCAGATTTGAACTCAGGAAAATGAGTCTTCTTGACTCCTTGCCTGGCCCTCTATCCATTATACCACCTAATAGTGACCATACCCACAGGTGATCGAATTACATGTCTAGTGCTAAGGCATTTTCACTTTACTAGAACAGCAGAGTTGTGGGACAGTAAAAGTGAAGAAACTTCTGTAGGCTCCTTGGAAAATAAAGAGAAAGTTAATGAACTTGATCATCCTGAGGTGTTAGGGAATGAATCGATGTGTGCCATATGCTACACTCAGAGATGCATAGGAATATACCCCTAAAATAAAATTATATACTATATCCCATAAATAGGGTAGTCAGGGATACTTATATCTGATATATGGAAATAGATACTCCCAGACTCCAATGGAGCCATCATCTGATATGGGTACCACCTTCAATGGTGCAGAGCACAACCCATCCACTTCTGTTTATCCTGTGCAATCAGCGATTTCCTGGTAAATATTGAACAATCTAGGGTGAGTTGGTGAAGGAGCGCACACACTGTTAACTTTAATCTGCAGTTTCATAATTTTTGAAGTCCAGAAATCAATAAAACAAAATACCTAAGCCTCGATTTGTAGAAATTGTGATGCTCACACTGAAAATTTAGCAACAGGCTCTTACAAGTCAGTTAGAGATGCCATCCCTATATGTCCAAGGTCCTACATATTCATCTGTCACAAGACCCCAACAATGGTAGCAGTGGTAGAATTCCTCTCCCCAAAACACATTGACTATCCATGGATTGACCTCTTATCCTCATTAATAATTGGCTCTTTTTTTGGGGGGGGGAATTATATATTTCTTTCGATGACACTAATTTTCCTGGATAATTCTTTATTTGTAATATGATACAGCCTCCTCACAGCCATCATGTACCCTTCCATTACCCTTTGCGTGATACTAAACTTCAGTTTTTTGAAGACTAGGTAGTATATTCTCCAATTTATTATATGACTAAATAACGTCACTGGGAGAATGTTGATGTTAAAAAGATGGATCTTTGATTCTGGGAGAACCTTGGGGTCATTAGAAGAAGTGAAGAATTTCTCAAAGGCAATGAATGTCTCTTTTTAATTTAGTTTTGAACCTATCTCATTGTCCATGTGCAGTGTCATTTTAAGATAAAACTACCAATGGCCCAGCTTGCTGGGTTGCCCATGCAATTGCATATCTAAGTCTGAAAACATAGCAACAGGCATAACTTTGTTCAACAACCACTTATTAATATGCAACATAAATGTTTTATTTGAAAAATTACTATATATATTGAGAATATACAGTAGAAACACTGGCCTCTTTCTGCTCTGGGGTGAGCACCCCAATGTCTTGGCTCACTCTACCAGGCTAAAATATTTTTCTGTTGTCTTTGAAGTCATCCTGAGTAGAATTCAAACCAAAGGGGGATTGTCCACAGATGGCTAAATCTTCCAGAAATTCCTATTTCCATATGATGTTATACATCAAGCCAGGGGATGTAGCAGAATCTCCTAAATGAGATCTGCAAACATTCAAAAGATTTCAACCTAAGTCTCCATATAAGAAAAACCAATTGATGAATACCTCCAGATATCTGGACAGACTCCATACTATTCCAGGATCAAAGATCCAGTTCTCTGTTTGGTTTTTAAAGGCCTCCATAACCAGACCCCTTCCTTCTTTTACAATCTCTTTTACCTTACTCCCTTGTTCATATTTTGGGATACTGACCTCCTGATTATTCCTCAAAGACATTTTCACAGGCTGCCCCACATGTCTGGAACTCTCTCCTTTCTCTTCTTGGCTTCCTTGGCTCATCCACTTCCTTACTTCCAATGTTAACTAAAGTCCCATCTTCTTTAGGAAATCTTTCCTGATTCTTCTCAATGCCTTCACTTTATTGATTATCTCTAGTTATACACACACACACACACACAAACACACACACACACACACACTCACATATTGTTTGTACATATATGTTTGCAAGTGGTCTCCCCTTTAGACTGTGAGCTCCTTGAGGACAGGGATTGAGGTTTTTTTTGTTGATCTTTCTTTGTATCCCTAGTGTTTTGCACAATAACTACTATTTGACTTACTCCTAGAAAGTCAAAAGGAGTCATGTCAGACCCTTCCCAATCTGCTTTCAAACCCCCATTCCAGATTGTTCTCCCCTTCACTCACTCTGGTTTCCATAAAAGCCAATTAGAAGCTCTTCTTTATGCTGGCTCCTGCTTCAGAACTTTCATTAAGCCCACAAGACTTCTCTCTCAACACTAGAATGTTGGAAACTTTCACTACATCTCCTGTGGAAGGGATTTCTTTCTAGCTAAGTTCCTAGAACATCCTGTCTTGACTTTCTCCCCTGGTTTAGGAGGGTGAGATCAAAACCTTTTCAGGCTTACTAGTTCCCAAGAATATGACTGGACTGGGAGCAGAGACAATGACCCTGCCCAGTTTTAGCTCGGTCTCCTTGAATTTGGGCCCCACTCCTAACCTGAGAAAGCTTGACCTTTCCCCCCACCAAGTGTTCAAGAGTTATTGGAAGTGTGCACTTCAGTGAACAATGATCAGGGATAGTCTAGTTTGCAAAAATGAAAATCAACCAGTAATACTTACCATGGGGGGGGGGGGCATCTGATATAGATAGATCTAAGCTTGTAGACCTGAAAAAAGAAAAGGAAAAAAGACAGAAACAGAAGGATGCTCTTCTAGCTGTTTAACTGGAAAACTCTTTCTTTCTTTATCTCTTTCTTTCTTTCTTTCTTTCTTTCATCAAGACAATGGAATTAAGTGACTTGCCCAAGGCCACACAGCTAAGGTGATTATTTAGTGTCTGAAGTCAAATTTGAATGCAGGTCTTCCTGATTCCAGTACTGCTTGTCTATCCATTGTACCATCTGGCTGCCCAATATATTGGTCTTTGTTCTAAAGGAGTTGGAGAATAGTACTAAGAGACAAGAAGAACTCAAGCTTTAAAGGTAGATTTAAAAGGGGACAAGGCAGGTCACACCACTGGAAGGGGGAAATATTAAAGTTTTTTCCCCTCCTACTCCCTGGTGCTGATTCCATTACATGTGCACACACACACACACACACACACACACACACTTTGTGTGTACATAGATGTATGTGTGTATATATATATATACATATATATACATATATATGTATATATATATATGGATAGATTAATGGTGAGGTGGATAGAGCTCCAGTCCTGGATACAGGAAGACCTGAGTTCAAATGTGACTTCAGACACTTGATGTTTAATAGGGTGTGACCTTGGGCAAGTCATTTAATCCTGACTGCTTCACATCCAGGTCTATCTCTAGCCATCCTGATTCACATCTGACCATTGACCCAGATGACTCCAGAGGAGAAGACGAGGTTGGTGATTTACATTGGTCTCAAATCCAATTCATGTGCTTGTCAGGGCATCACTTCTCTGATGTCATGGTCTTTTTCAAGAATGAAGGATGGGGGCGGTTAGGTGGTGCAGTGGATAGAGTACTGGCCTTGGAGTCAGGAGTACCTGAGTTCAAATCCTGCCTCAGACACTTAATAATTACCTAGCCCTGTGGCCTTGGGCAAGACACTTAACCCCATTGCCTTGCAAAAAAAAAACTAAACTAAAAAGAATGAAGGATGAACATAGTCATCATCTCATATATATATATATGTATATATATATACATATGTATACATAAATGTATATATGCACACTCTATGTAGGTTTATTCATATATAGTTATATATAGATGTGTATATATACATATAGATGAATGTGAATATCTATATCTATATATTTTCAGCTGAAAGAACATTGAAGAACACATTTCTCATTTTAAAATGAGATAAAACCTAGGATTGCAGCTAAAACCACAAACTCAAAGCCAAAAGTGGCCGTATCCTTGGAATGCTTGTATAGCAAAGCTCAATAAAGAATATATGTACCACAAAGTGGTCTCCATCAAAAAAACATCTGGCAGAGACCAGCTAAGAACAGCTAAGAATGAGAACAGCATGGTGACATCACTAGAGGACAGTGCAGCCTTGTAGCCTTGGAAGTATAAATTGCCTTTCCACATGTCTATCTAAGTTACACATATTCTAGGCCCCTTCATGCGTGTTTCCTACATATGTGAACTCTGGAAGGCATTGAAAAGGTCTTTAATAACTTGGGATGGGAGTAAGGAGGAGAGAGTCTAGGAAGACTTCCTGGATGAGTGGTTAATGGAACGGTATGAGCAAAGGCATCAAGGAGCTAGAGGGAGGGATGTGTTTGGAGGATGACTAGGGGTCAATACGGCTAGAGAACAGTGTACATGAAAGGGAGCCACGGGAGACCAAGTCCCAGCTCTAAAGGGTCTTTAAAGTCAGCTTTAGAACTTGTATTTTACCTTGAGGTAGAAGGCAATTTTAGCTGAATTTTGTTCAGAGGGATTTTTATTCAAGTGAGTTGTAAGGACTTTGAGTGATAGTCTTGGGAATGAAGTAGAAAGGATGGACACAAGGGACAGGAAGTGATTCTACAAGTTTGAGCAGGGAGAGAACTGAGAAGAGAGACTTACTAAGTGAAATGTGATTTTCCTTCCTCCCTCCCTCCCTCCCTCCCTTCCTTCCTTCCTCCATCCCTTCTTCTCTCCCTCTCTCCCTTCCTTCCTCCCTCCCTCCCTTCCTCTTTTCCTCTCTTTATTTCCTTCCTTCTTTCTTTTCTTCCTTCCTTCTTTCTTTCTTTCTTTCTTTCTTTCTTTCTTTCTTTCTTTCTTTCTTTCTTTCTTTCTCTCTCTCTCTCTCTCTCTCTCTCTCTTTCTCTCTCTCTCTCTCTCTCTTTCTATGAAGTAAGATCTCTTTACTTTTAAATCTTAGAAGACATTTGATTCCAGTTCTAATGTCCTGTCTTTAATTTCAGCATTTTAAAGAATCTTGCTTTGTTTTGTCAGAGGGAATGTGATGTGGTTGAGGAGATTACTTGAGAGTCAAATAAACTAAGAGGGGATCCCTTGAAGGGAGTAATATAAGCATTCAATATTTTTGTGTTGTTATTGGCTGGGAAATCACTTCTGTGCTCAAAGTGCTGTAAGAGTGGTTCTCATTTAAATTTTCTATTCTACCCAAAATTGAAGGACCCATGTCCCTGAGTTTCCCCCTTGGATCCTGGCTGTAGGATCTCCTTCCCATACATACATAGGAAGGAATGTGTTGTTGGGGTGTCATGCTCTGGAAGTCTCTGACCACACATCACATTTGGCCCAGATTTCTTCTTACCTCCAAGGTCTGTATCTGCATGACATATTAAATAAAAGCCAGGATCAGAGTTACTTGAAGTCCTTTTTCTTGTTTGAAAAGTCCAGGGGTAAAGGCTACATGTTGTAGTAAAAAAGAGAAGGAAGTAGGAATCAGGACAGCAGAATACTAATGTTCAAACTACTAGCAACACTCTGAGTGACCTTGAGCAAGTCATTTCCCTTCTGTGCCTCAGTTTTAGCTTCCATAGATGGGGGGAAAGGGGTTAGATTTCCAACCAACCCTTCCAGTTTAACCTTCTGTGATTTAGTGCATTCAAACAGAGTAGCCAGTCATACAGAAATGAATTGAAAGTTTCACTTTCTATTTCTCCTCAGACCTTCAAGCCTACCACAGAGCAGGAGGTTTCCACCATTTGTTCTTTATTCTTAAGATATTGCTCTCTCCTAACATCTACTTTTAAACTGCAAATGTTCTTTCAAAGGGGCACATATTAGGTTATTATCATAGGGTCATGGGATTATAATTCCAGAACTGAGACGAGGCAAATTTTAGAGATCCTCCAGTCACACTCCATCATTTTACAGATGAGGAAACTAAGGCTCACATTAAATGACTTGTCTGAGGTCTTGTAGAATGAGAGTCATGAATGGATGATCATATCCTTTGGGCAAGAGAGAGGATGTAGGGAGTGAGGGAGGGAGAACTATGATGTCAAGAAGCCATTGAGAAGCTCAATGGAAGACTTCTTGGAAAAGGAGGCATTTGAGTTGGATTTTAAGGGATTTGTAGGAATTAAAAAGGTAAAGAAAGGGAGGGGAGACACTCCAGATATAGTCTGGAGTCTATGTAAAGCCACAGTCACCCAGTTATGTTAGAGGAGCTGCAAGTAGTTTATTTTCTGTTGAGTGGAGGAATGAGATAGAACTGAAAGGGCCGACTGGGGCTGAATTGTTGAAGGCTCTGAATGACAGAGGATTTTGAATTCTTCTTAGGTAGTAAGATAGAACCACTAAAGAACCTAATTAGTTCAAGTAAGTTACATCAATTGGTTATAGTAGGATTTGGCTACCATGATGAATGAACCAAAGAGCCTAACAACAACCATGGACCCCATTCAACCTCCATTCAATTTCTGTTCAAGTCAATAAAATATTAATTTAGTGCTTACCATGTCCAAGCACTATACTAAGGGACAGAGTAGGTCTTTTTTGGAAGAACCAAATGGTTCAGTCCACCCAGTGGGAAGGAGGACATACTACCTACCATCTCTGCATAAGCATCTGGGTCCAGCTTTCTTTGGTTATGTATTTAAGTTGAAGAGGGATTGGTATTGGATGACTTTTGCATGTTGTTTAAATACAGAACAATTATTAAAAACACATCTATTGAAGATTGAACTGTCAAGTTGAGGCTTTGACAGGTCTGGGTCAATGTGGTTTTTTTTTTAAATTAAAAAAATTTTCAATATGGTTTTAATAATCAATTGTTATTTATGTAGAGACAAAGCAGTATTTTTGACCAATTGGGAAAAAAAGACTAATTTTACTGCTTCTTGTTCCACTAGCCCAAGGATAGATAAAAACCAGAATCCCAATGACTGTTTTTACTGGGAAAAGCCAGTTGAATGGTGGGTGGTTAGGGCTGGGACTGGGGTGGTTTGGTTTCTCCTTTTGGATTTTTTTTTAATGGAGAAAGCATGCCCACTTGTGTCAGTACCCTGGGGTAAAGTACCTTTCAGTCCATGTTAGTTATGGTTTTGGTAACCACACTAGGGGCCCTGGGAAAATGAGGCAGATTTAAATTGGTTTAGTCTGTCTCTGTTCTGAGCCTAGGAAACAGGACACATATAGTCCCAGTCATCAAAGGATCATAGGTTTAATGATGAAAGCCTCCTTGGAGATCAACCAGTCAAAGTCTACCATTTTAGAGTTATGTAAACAAGAGTGGCAGAGGTGGGAGGAGAACCTCGTTTCTCTCAGTCCAGTGTTCTTTCCACTCCACCAAAGACAGGTGTGAGATGACTTGAGAGAAGCAAGCATTGTAAGAGGAATGGAAATAACATTGACTTTGGGGTCAGAATTCATGGAACCTCCTATCCCTGTTCTATGCAATCTTGGATATTTCACTTGCTCTCTCTAGGCTTTGTTTACTTCATTATTCTTCCATTGCACTGACCAGAATCAGCTACCCTTTGAGTTTTCTTACAGCTCAAATATTCTGTGATTCTGTAAAGGAGAGATCAGTGTGAGAGTTAGATTTTGGCCAACATGAACCTTGATGAAGTAGAATGGTTGCTTTTCTTCCTAGCCCTAAAAATGACTAAACTTTCAGGGTCTCCTTAGGAATAACTTCATCCCTGCAGACATATGGTAGCACTTGCAAGCCTGGAAGAGGACTCCAGTCAAAATTTCTGTCACATGTTTTTACATAAATGACCAATAACTTGAGCAAAAAGTATGCACCTTACTTCTAGTGAAATGCTGATGTAAAATAAGCTCACTGTGCTCCAGATGGGCAGGAAATGGGGTTGGGTTTAATGTCTATGATCATGCACACATAATCATATATATACACATGTGAGCATATTTATATGTAATGAATATATATTACAAATATACATTTAATTATCCATATATATGTTTATTTACACATATATACACATAAATGTATGTATATTTGTATTGTATTATGTTATTCCCTGTGGCTTTAACATCACTCCTTGCCCATATAACTTTGGGGACATGTACAAAGAGCATGTATGGTCATATGATAATGAAAGGTACCAGGGCAGAGGATTTTGTTTTTGTTTTTGCAAAGCAATGGGGTTAAGTGACTTGCCCAAGTTCACACAGCTAGGTAATTATTAAGTGTCTGAGGCCGCATTTGAACTCAGGACCTCCTGACTCCAGGGCCTATGTTCTATCCACTGTGCCATATAGCCATCCCTAGGGCAGAGGATTTTTACAAAGGGCTGTGATCTGGGGCAGCTAGGTGGTGCAGTGAATAGAGTACTGGCCCTGGAGTCAGGAGGTCCTGAGTTCAAATGTGGCCTCAGACACTTACTAATTACCTAACTGTGTGACCTTGGGCAAGTCACTTAACCCCATTGCCTTGTTAAAAAAAACCCCTAAAAAAAAGTAGTTGTGATCCACATACTTGGGTTAATAAAAACACCTGCCTCCCAGTATGGATTGTTGTGAGGATCAAATGAGATAATATGTATAAAGTACTTTGCAAAATTGAAAGTCCCAACTAAATAATAGCCATTTATCATTATCATCATCACTATCCAGCAAGGTCTCAGTTTCCTTTTCCATTTGTTTGGTCTGGACTGATGGTCTAATCAAAAAGACATAATAAATTCAACTAGGCACCTGAAAGCTCCATGGAAGCCACCAGTGTCTCAAGACCCATGCTGCATGCAATCTCCTTGTGTGGTCCATGCTTTTTTGACTTGCAGGATGCTCCATGTAACATATTTGACATTACCTAACTACATGGTTTTCCTTGATTCTTCTTCCCTGACCATGTCTTGGAACAATCATTTTTGCCAGTTTCTTGTTGAGTAAAGAGGAGCTAATCTGCTGCTGGAGAAGAGGAAGGATGATACTTGATCTGAGTAGGATCAAATGTACTGAGAACATTGACGTTAGCTTGATCTGAATTTTTTCTAATATTCTGTCAAATGTTTTTATATAATATATATCATTATAAATTCCCTCAAGTGAAATGTTGGGAAGAAATGAACAAGAAACATTTTCCTGGAAAAAGATAGGGAGAGATCCATGATCTGATGAGAAAATCCACTCCAACCCTAGACTAAGGCAAAATTTTGATATATGGGTAAGGTAGCCAACTCTTATTGAGCCTGAGAGAAGCACAAGGAGTTGAGTTGATGCCCAAGACCCTCTCTGCTATGGGAGACAGGGATACACTTGATTGCTAGCATATATCCTAGTCTTTCTTTCTGCAGAGTATCAGATACTGGTGACAATTCCCCTTAATGTTGCTACATACCCACATCTCTCTCTCTCTCTCTCTCTCTCTCTATATATATATATATATATATATATATATATATATATATATACATATATATGTATATATACACACAAGTACATACACATATAAATGTTTATATATACATGTGTGTATGTATAGAAAAATGTATATTTGCATGTGTATGCACATAAACTCACATCTGTGTATATGTTTATATGTGTGTGTGTTTGTGTGTCTCTGTAAGTCTCTACCAGTGGGAAAAGATAACTTGCTAGTTCTATATAGCAAGATGGAAAAACTTCAAGTAATGGCTTCCATTGATAGACCGATTGTCTTTTGTCTAAAACCAAGCCCAGCTAAGTTCAGGAAGGTTTACCATCTAGGTGATGACTTCTATCTCCAACAACTCTTGAAGGTACCTATAAAGGTCAGTCAATCCACAAATATTTATTAAGTGCTCAGTATATATCAGACACTATACGAAGCACTGGGGTTGCAAAGAGAGACAAAAACCATAGTTCTTGTTCTCAAGGGGCTTACATTCTAATAAGAGCAACAACATGTAGATAGGTATATATGTAGTGTTATTTGTCATTCATTCTCTTAGAGGATCATAGCATTAGGAAGGTGATGCCCTAACTTACAAGTGAATTGGATTTAAGCAAGGAAGAGTTGTTCAAAGTTACCAGCCTCTCTCCTGGGTGTCTACAGGGGCCATCTTCAGTTGTTCTGATTGATATAGGTACATATGAGAAGGGAGCGGATGAAACGTAATCCCAGAAGAAAAAAACAATTGGATTGGGAAGGAAGACCTCTTGCTGAATTTGAGTGATATTTGAGTTGAGTTTTAAAGAAATTTAGGAAGTCAGTAGGCAGAGCTGAAGAGGAAGAGCATCCTAAGTTTGGGAGGTGAGCCATTGGACATACACACATTTGGGAGATGGACTTTCTCATGTGAGAAACAACCAGTAGTACAATATTACTGGATCACAGGCTGAGGGGAGAGGTGTGAGATGTTAGAAGATTAGAAAGGGCCAGGTTGTAATGGGCATTAAATACCTAAGAGTTTTCTATCTGGTCCTAGAGGTAGTAAGGAGTCACAGTGTTTACTGAGTAGAGAAGATCATTTTAGCAACTGAGTAGAAGATGGATTGACTGGGGAGAGAGCTGAGGCAGAGAGACCAACCAGTAGGCTATTGCCATAGCCCAATTGAAAGGTGAATGAGGCAAGCACCTAAGCACTCACTGTGTGAGTGGAGAAAAGGTAGCATCTATGAGAGCGGATAAGATAATGTCTATCCAATATCAGGTTGACTATGTGAGGTGAGATGGAGTGAGAAGTTTAGTATAACACTGAGTCAGCCAGATGAGGGCTCCCAGAAGTCCTTGGGAAGTTGGGAAGAGGAGAATGGTTAGGGAAGAAAGATAATGACTTGTTTTGGAGGGTTGTGATGGATACTTTGGAGGGAATGCTCACACTAATGAAATCCCAGATCATTGAAGTAGAACATATTTCTACACATGTACATATCTATGCATGTATATCTTCCACTAAAGTCTACCACTACTAATTCCTCACTGTGGTGGGAGGCTCTCCCTTGGGTTCTCAACAGTTTTCAACTAAACACAAATTTATGGACCTAGCAACATGATAGGGATCACAGGGCCTCAGATCTAGAATTCTAAGGGATCTTTGAGACCATTTAGTCTCAACCCTAATTTTTGAGCATTTAAGTGATTGATTGAAGCTCATTCAAATTCAGCACTCTGTTCATTGGATCATGCTGTCTCACCTTAGCTGACTCCTAAACCATGGACACATAACTAAACAATTTTCTATTTGTGTCTAAACATGACCCTAGCAATAGATAAGTTTGTTTTCTGAGGAGCTAGTTATATATGGAGAGGACCATAGCTACCTGTCGATGAATTTTGGTTATGTTACCTATATAGCAAAAAAAAAAAAAATTGGGAGGAAGTCCTCAATTCTCTTAGCAGTACAGGTGGGAAAGGGGGGCAGAGGGTACCTAGGAGCACACCATTTTTAGGACAACAAATTTTAATTTTGATCTCTGTTCAATGACCAACAAGCAGACATATCCTTTGAGAAACTGAATCTTCACATTCTTGTTATAAATGAAATAAACAAATAAAAAAGGAATAAAATATAAGTAAAAGAATTGCTCATAGGTAATCCTTGGAGAGGCAGAGAAAGGACTTGGTGGGCTGAGTTTTATCATATGCCCAAAAAGGGAAGTGGAAAGGTACCAATACAATGTGGACAGGCTGCACTATAGAAGGTGTCAACAAATTATACTTTTTGAAGAAAAATGGGTGTGTCACATACTGATGCAGTATAAATCTAGGAAAGCATATTGGGTGACTTCTCTCCACCTCATCCCCCCCCAAAACATCACAGACTCAAAGCTTCCTCCCCTCTTTTGTTCAACAAGGATTAAAACAAAGCCTCTTCCTTTCTACTTGCAATTTTTCCTAAAAGGAGATAAGATGTTGTAGACCCAAAGTTTCCTGGTCACCCAAGGAAAGGTGAGCTGGAACCAGTTAACACCAACAAATTATTAGCTTTTCAGTGTGAGCATTTACATGAAGATTAAATTCAAAAGTATGTCTGGCTCTATTTTTATTGTGAGAGCATGTCTGCCTTAGGTCCTACAAAGTCCCAGTCCTGTGGCATCTAGGATTCTCAGACTTGGGACCACAAGAGTCGTGATCCCACCATGATGACATGGTGATCAGACTTGTGTCCACAAGGAGGTGAGGGAGACTTCATCTACCCAAACTGAAGATAAATACTACTGAATTCCTGTTATATATCCTTTCTAGGCCAGGGAAAAGTAAATTTCCTTTTGATCCACTGTTTAATGACCTAAAAGTGTCTCATTTCAGTCCCAAGTCAAACCTGAACCAAGAGTGCTGGTGGTAGACGTGCTTCAGACAGGAGAATATGGGCACCATCCTATCACCCCTGGATTCAGTGGTGGAAGGAAACTCCAAAACAATGAGATCACAGACCATTTGATTATTTGAGTAACTAATGCAATTATGATGAAGGACAACTGCTCTCCTTTTTGTGTGTTTAGGTTAATCTTTAAATGTTTCTGTCTGTTTAGGAGAAAGGTCTGAGCCAAGCCGACATGTAGTGACAGCTTGACAGTGAGGGAGGCTGAAGTTTGTGTGAAATGCTGAACTCTGTATGGTCATTAAAAGGTCTTTTTAAAAAACCTTTTTTTTGCTACAGTTGTTGAAGTTAACACTTTGACACTATTGGTCTTCCAAAACTATCATACTTCATAGTTAGAATAAATATTTGAAGATGGGTGTGGTACTGTATTTGTAATAGAAGTCTTAGATTCAAATCTTTGCTCTTCCATTTCTTACCTTTGTGACCAGGGTAAGGTTAACTCCCCTCAGCCTCAGTTTCCTCATCTGTAAAAATGGTAGTGGTGAGGAGTACACTAAGATCTCTCCCAGGTTATGAATTTTGTAATAATGGGATCCACAAATAGATAAAGATATGGTTTTAGTTTCAAAAAATAGACCATAGTGAACTAGAAAAGACATATTTAATAAACAATGAGTACTAATTCATGAGGGACCAATGACTTTTATTTCAGAGTAAGTACTCTAAATTAGTTTGGACATGATCCAACTGGAAATTTCTAGCATATACTCCCATGTTCTTGCAAACTACGAGAAGCCCCCCCCCCAAAAAAAAAGGCAATGGACATCATGTTATTTTAGAGAATCAATCCAGCATTTTTCTCAGAATTTTGAACTTTAGATCTAGAATGGGTCTCACAGAGAATCCAATCCTCTCATTTTAGAGATAAGGGGACTTGAACCCAAAGAGGTTCAACAATTTGCCCAAGAGCAAGGAGCTGAAAACATGTCTTGATTAAAAAGCAATTTCTGTTCTCTACCCTAAATTATCTCTGGGGAGCAGTTTTAAATCTTTACATTTGCTATGGCATCCTTCCCAAAGCCTTTTCTAAGTTCATTATCACACCTTTGGTTACCCCACTAGAGTAGGCAGGACAGGGTAATTACCCACATTTGATGAAAGAAGGGACTGAAAGGTTAGGTCATTTTTCTAGGTTAGGTGAAAGGGTCTCTGGGATCTCCAGGGATCTGTCATTCTGGGGTGGTACCAGCTGTACTTGGAAGAGCTGGGATTTTTACAAACCCCCAAATTCTTTAGAAATAAGAAGTTTGCTTAAGCTACAAATCTGTTGGGGGACTGGCTGCAAGGTTTTCAATAGAATTGCTATTGACTTAGCCAGGTCTTTGGTTTGCTTTCCCAGAGCAGGTGCTATCATTTGCAAATCTGCCCTGGGGGGCTTAGTTCCCCAAGCCTGAGAGCCATGACCTTGGATGGACACCTTTTATGTTACTTTATGTGAACCCAAGAGTTTGGAAAAGAGTTCTAAAGAAGGCTTTAGGACTAGATTTGAATGAAGTGGGAGGGCAATATTAACTTGTCACAAAGATGAACATTAGACATTTTCTCTTTCAAAAAAAAATCATTCTCAGGTAGCAGCTAAAAGGATCTCTTTAAGATTACCTAAAGCTACTTTGTTCCATCTCTTTGTACAAGTTAGATAGCCTGAAGGCTTGGAGCTTTGACTGGTAGCCAAAAAGTCTTTTGTTGTAAAATGCTAGTGGCTGGCTCTTTGTCTGGGGAAAAGGAGAGTTCTGAGAAAATCTGAGTCTTTACAAAGGTTAGGGAATGGCTCTTGTTCCTTTGGGGAGGGGCTGAGGTAGGTAGGATTGAAGGCAAGTATAGAATCTAACAAATTTCCCCTTTTCCTCAAATCAGAATCACCCCAGGGTAGGAGCAATCTCAGCCCAACCCATACTTGAAAAAAGGATGTGTCCCCTATCAAATCCAATAAATGGCCATCTAACCTTTGCTTGAACTTCTAATGAGGGAGAAAGCCCTGCCTCTCAGAGCAGACCACTTTAGGCTAACTTTCATTGCTTCTGTCCTAGACACAGAAGTCATACTTTGGATCTTGATGTCATAGTTCATAGATTTAAAAGCGGAAGAGAGACCATGGGGTAGGGGGAAGGGCAAGCAACCAATTCATTTAACAGGTGAAAAATGAGGAGATTGCTATTTTTGTGACTTGAATAGGTTGGTTATCTTGATATAAACCATTTTGGAACCTCCATTTCCTCACCAGTAAAATGGGGATAATATTGCTGTGATATTTGCAAAGAGATTTGCAAGCATTAAGAATACTATATAAATGTTAATTATTACTATTTCTGTTACTGTTGCCATATCATTGTTATTCGGGGTCATCTTCTACAGTAAAGAAACTCCATTTGTCCCCAGTCAGCTTCACTATATGGATCCGGATCAAGGTCTTTCAAACTCACAAGGTTACTTCCAAGAGATCTTTGGACATTGCAGATGTGCATAATGAATTTTACCCTTACATGTGTTTTAAATTATATTTTTGTAACACAAGTGGTTGGAAATTCACTTTTCACATAAGCTCCCTTTTTAATTAGATCAAATTAGAAAAGGCAAAACTGTCTTTAGAGAACCTTCTCTGAACCCAATGATCATTTGTAAAGGTACCAGACTTGAAAGGGGACATGTTTTGTGAAGATCATTTAGTATCTCTGATAGAACATCAAGGTCCAGAGTAAGGCAGGGACCTTTTCTGAAGTCAATGAGATTATTGATAATGATCTTTCTGTCTTTGATGGACACAGTAGGGAACTACTTTGATGGACAAGTTCCAAAAATTCCCACCTTCTGGCTCTGCTATTATATAAATATCTTCTCCCCAATAGTCTCTGTGAGCTCAGTTCTATTGAACTCCCAATCATATATCATTGTTCAAAGGTTTAATGAACAAATAAACATGTGAACATCATTCTGTCTTTTTATAAAACCTAACTCTAGGCAGCCCTTTTTCTCATAGAGAAAGGAGAAAGGTAAAATAACATATTGGCTTTTAGTGTCAGCCTCCCCACTGGACAAAGTAGTCATTAGCAGGATCACAAGTTTCCCTTAAGTTTTACTGTCAAAGTTCAATTTTGAAAGACTTTTGTGTTTTTATCATTTCTTTTGTGTTTGGGAAATACATACCTCTCATCTATTGGATTCATACTGTTCACTGTGGATATTTTGATTTTTTTATTCTCCATTTCTGGAGAAGCTCTTGATATAAGCCTAAAACTAAGCTACAAGTACATCCCCCCCCCCCATTTTCTGTCTCCACCCAAAACTGTGGGGCTTTCATTAAAGGCCAGTTCACCTGCAAGGATCCTAGCTGATGAGTGCCCTAGTGAAGAAGGGGAGTGGGCACAGAACCTGTGGACAGGTTAGTCAAAATTAAGATTTAAAACAAAGCCCAACAAAGCAATTTTAAGCAAAATGACACTAGGGACAGGGGGAGAGGTAGGGTAGGAATGGAGGAAGTTTTATGTAAGGAGATGAAGCTTGAGCTAGATTTGAAGGAAAGAAAGTCAAAGGGGAAAAGGAGTCTATTTTAGGTAGGAGAGACAGCCAGTCAGCGAAAGGTACAGAGCTGATGATGGAGTGTTATGGGTGAGGAAGAGTCAAAGGCAGCATTAATACATAAGCAGAAATGGAGGTTGTAACCAAATTGGAAATTAAAATAGCATTAAATATCAGACTATGGAGTTCATGTTGAGACCTCCAAGGGCTTCAGAAAGGGGAACATGAGCAGTCAGGGCAAAGGATATACCCAGACCATAGTCCCTGCAGAGACAAAGATGCATCCAGACCACACTCAACACGGAAATAAGGACAAAACTAAGTGGCCTCTAGAGGTAAGAAGATACTATAGTTATGACAACCAGGGGAGAGGGATCAGTGAAGTGGTCTTCAGGTCACAGAATAAAGGGGATCCTAAAAATCAAAGATGTAGTATTAGAAGAGTCTTAGAAATCGTTGAAATCATCTTCATTTTACTGTTGGAGAAAAAAGAGAGACTAGCAGCCCAAGGTTAACCCAGAGCAAAAAATAGATGAGCTAGGATTCCAACCCAGATTATCGACTCCAAATCCCATGCTCTTTTCACTCAACTAAGTTGTGAGGAGCATCCTTCTGACCAATGCTCAAGTTATGCAAGGATTTTGTCACCTTTAGTTTTATTCAGAAACATCTAGGTCTTTCCCAAACTACAAGGCAGCTCAGCAATGCAGATGGGGGTCAGAGCTTTTCTAGGGAGGAGTAAGGTCTTAATTTATTCTTTATTCTGATTGTTCCTGATATTGGGAATAGGAAAGAAAAGAAGCACAGGAAAGGGAAATTCCTAGAATGGAGGGGTTTAGGCATCAAAGTCTAGAAAAGAGAGGAGATGGCAGGCAGGAAGAGACCTGGCTCTAGACAGCCTATCATGACCTTTTTTTTAAGTTTTTATTACGCTTTTTTTTGGACTAAGTACAAGAGGCCATTTCTGCCTCTGTTCTTTCTTACCTAGCCTTAATCACTGAATGGGGATTGGCTAAGTCAAACTGAGAGCATCACCTGCCTAATGTCATGGTCATCTCTGACAACAAAGGACAATTACCACTTTGCACCCCCCCTCCCACCCTCACTCCCACCCAGCATACTATTCTATCCAGTGATACTGGATGCCATTTCATGAACAAGAACTTCCAATTCTTAACTCCAGGCATTTTCTCTGCCTCCCACAACTGGAACTCTCTCCTCATCTCAGCCTACTGGCTTCCCTCAAATTCCAATGAACAATGCACCTTCTGCAGGAAGTCTTTTCTAATGCCTCTTAATTCCAGTGCCTTCACTGTTTAATTCTTTCCTTTATCCTTTACACATTTTGTTCAAATATTCATTTTGTACACCTTTGATCACTTTTCTCCATTAGATTGTAAACTCCTTGAAGTAGGGACTTTTTGTCTTTCTTTGAATCCCTTGCAACATGGGCACAGAGTAATAAATTAATAAAAAATAGCAACAGTTGAATAAATGTAATAAAGTAAAAAACATAATAAATTAATGATAGGGGTTTCTTGGACTATCCCAAAGTCAAATGACTTTTTTAAAATTTTCAAACAAAAGAATAGCAATAGGGAAAGAGGTAGCCTGCTGCTTTAGGGTATTGAGTCTTGATCTCAAGTCAAAACTCAAATTAAGGGCACTAAAGATCAAAAGGATCATCCCCCCCTTATTTTAGGGTTTTTTTTTTGCAAGGCAATGGGGTTAAGTGACTTGCCCAAGGCCACACAGCTAAGTAATTGTTAAGTGTCTGAGGCCAGATTTGAACTCAGGTACTCCTGACTCCAGGGCTGGTGCTCTATCCATTGTGCCACCTAGCTGCCCTGATCAAAAGGATCTTAAAAGAATCTTTGGAAAGGTTCAAAGGAGATTGACTTTATTTATCTAGAGTAAATCCTGGGCCATTTTAAGCATAGTTGGAAACTCTTAAAATTGGTAAATATAACCTTTGTTCTACTTCCAGTGGAGGACAATGGTGAAAGGGTGAAAGGGATGGAAGTCATATCAGATGATAATAGCTGAAGATCTTGTGCATTTATAATATATATATGTATATATAATATATATATGTATATATATATATATATATAATATATTATATATATATATATATATATATATATATATATATATATATATGAAAGAAGAATTTTGTGGGGTGAGTTGGGGGGGGCAACATGACAGCTGCCTTAAAATATCTGAAGGGTTGGTGTATAGTACCTGGACAGAAATTCCAATTCTAATGCTTCATTAAGAATGGAGGTAGCCCATGACTTTTTTTTTTTTAAGGTTTTTTTGCAAGGCAAATGGAGTTAAGTGGCTTGCCCAAGGCCACACAGCTAGGTAATTATTAAGTGTCTGAGACCGGATTTGAACTCAGGTACTCCTGACTCCAGGGCTGGTGCTTTATCCACTGCACTACCTAGCTGCCCCAAGCCCATGACTTTTGAACCAGTAGAGCACAAGTTCTAAGATTTTATCTAGCTGGAAAAGTTTTGCTTCTGTTCCTGGTATTTGACTATGTCTTCTTTTTTTTGGAATAAACCTAGCTAACATGGAAATGCCTATCACCAGGAGGCTAGAACCCTTGGTGATGGATTCCTTGATCATCATGATGCAAAATGGCATTCAGTCTTATATAACCAACTCCAACTCCTGCAGGGGTTGAGGGTGGGGAGGAAAGAAAAAAAATCATTTTTTAAGCTACTACTATATACCAGACACTGTACTAAGTGATTTATTATCTCACTTGATCCTCACAACCCTTTGAGGTGGGTGCTGTTATCATTCTTATTTGCAGTTGAAGAAATTGATGCAGTGGCTTGCCCAGGGTCAAGCAACTAGGCCTATTTGAACTAAAGTCTTCCTGACTCTAGGCTGATGATTCTATCCATGAAACCACCTACCTGCCAGTTAGGAAGGTGGCAGTGATTAAAAAACCCCCAACAAGTCAGAGGCATAAGAATTATGAAGTTGCCTGGCGGTGCAGTGAATAGACCACTAGGTCTGGAATCAGGAACTTTTCCTGAGTTCAAATTTTGATCATAGACACTTACTAGCTGTATGACCCTGGGCAAGTCATTTAACCCTCTTTGTCTCAGTTTCCTTATTTGTAAAATGAACTGGAGAAAGACATGGCAAACCACTCCAATATCTTTGCCAAGAAAATACCAAATAAGATCATGAAAAGTCAGATATGACTGAAAAACTTTTAGTTAGAATATAAAACTAATTTAATTTTTGGTTCATTAAAAAGGAATCTTTGTCTCAGGATCAGTGAACTGATATGATATTGGATGAACTGAACCATATTAATATTAACAATTCTTACTATAAAGGAAATCAGAAGACAAAAAGAAAGTAGTAGTAAATAGGAAATTAGCTCCCTGAAGAGACAAATGGAAAAGTTGGCAAAGTTGGATTGATCAAATACTCCAAGGTGATATGAAACATTTTTTTATGAGACACTTAACATATTCGTTTTCATGCCTCATTATGAAACTTTAGTAAAAAAGGCTGCCATGAAGATAATTGCATTTTTTTCCTTTCATCTGTTGCAGAGGATGAAGAGGACATAAAGAAAAAAAAGCATAGGATTCAAATTCAGAGACTTGGGCTGAAATAATGCCTCTGAAAAAAAATAAAAAAAAAAGAAATAATGCCTCTGGTACTTTCTGCTTAAATGACTTTGGACAAGTCACTTAATATCTTTCAGCCTCAGTCATTCTTCTGTAAAATGAAGATGTTGGATTTTTATGATTTTTTAAGGTCACTTCCAACCCATTCCTGTGATCCTACAAACAGAGAAGTTCTTTAAAAAAAACTTGACAAGATCCTTCTAATCAAGTCAATTATTTACTGCATTTGGATCAAAGGCACTGGGCTAGAATCTTGGGTCAGTCCTATGTGTGTGTCTCAGAGACACTTAACTTCTGTGGACCTCAGTTTCCACATCTGTAAAATAAAGGATTTGAACCAGATGATTTCTGAGGTTCCTCCCATATGACTCCATTACAAATATATTTGAAAATATGGGTCAAGATTAAGAAATGAAAGCATTCAAAGACTTCTTAAAAACTTTCTTAAGAAGAAAGTCCAGAGGCATCCAACATGGTGAGCACCAACAAATCACCAACATTGAAATAGACTGTATCATAATTAATGGAATAGTTACTACTAGACAGGGGAAATTAATTAAGGAAAAGCCAACAGGATACAATATTTTTTCCCTACAGAATGTGATGAATAATTAAAAAATTCTACCAACAAGGAGGTCAAGATAGTTCAGAAACTGATTTATCAGCAAATACTTGGTCTCTTTGAGAAGAGATAAATTATGGAAGTCAAGGGCAAAACTGAATTAGAATATTAACTCATTTATGAAATAATCCTCTAGGGAGGGTGGTAAGAGATTAAATCACCTCAGAAAACATGAAAGAGTGGTTCAGATAAAATTAATCTGCATAAAGTTTGGCCTGAGATCCAACTGAATTGAATCATTGTAGGAACATTTATGAATGAAGCTGTAGGAACTTTTCTAATGATCTGAGATGTCAAGAAATGGCATAACCAGTCATTTGATACAATGAGCTTTTTATTCTTGGGGGGGCACTTAGAAGAGGCAGAAAGATTACCTCTTTGGGATACTATGGAGAAGGGAGGTTGGACTAGTTGCCCTTTCAGGAACCTTCTACCCTGTGCTCTATGATTCTCCATCTTAGGGCCTATAGCACATGGAGAGGGAAGGATGGCAGACTAGGAACAAGTGTGGTTCAGTGGAGAGAGCAGGGTTTGGGGGTTCACATTCTGTCTCTGATGCTTGAGTCTTGGATTGGAGTTGGGCAGGATAGATGGCTTTTGAGATCTCTTCCATCTCTTTCTCTATGATGCTTGATTAGAAGAGCAGGAAGAAGGCCCTTCTGGACAAGGACTTTGCCTTCACTTCAACCCCAAAGGCTCGGCAGGAGTAAGTACTCTTCGACTATTGGAAGAGATTGAGACCATGATTTCATGTTTGGAGTTGAGAGGCTAGAGACATTTTGGCCCCAGACTCTCCTTCAAGGAGAAGTGAAAAGGCACTGAACTCATTTGGGAATATGACAACTTTAATACTATTTTCATTTCAATCTAATGTTTCCTGCTTCAAAATTGCCCATTGTCAGGGTCTGTTAACTGGGCAAGCAACTAAAAACTCAGACCTGGAGTAATTTGAAGTGTTCTATTTTCAACCTGGGTGAGGAAAAGAAGAAAGAAAGGCATAAATAAGCATTTATTAAGTGACTACTATATGCTTTACTGTGTACTAAGTGTTTTGCAAATATTACTTCATTTGGAGTAAATGATAATTGGGGCCAAATGAATAAAGGTAGATAAATCACCATTGAGTCACCTCAATTTGAATCTGAATCTGAATGGGTCAATAGAGAGGAAGAGGAGGACCCAAGGCCTCCATGCATTTAGTCTAACAATCTGCATAACCTGATATTTGGAAATATGAATTCAATAACACTGGGTGGGTTTTATAAATGGGGGTGTAGAGTTTTATTATTTAAAAGGTTTTATGAAAGTGTTCTAAATAGACCGTGGAATTGCTATAGTGATTTCTTCTCTGTTGGAAATTACCCGACCATTTGGTTCTTATTTTTGCAAAAAGCATAGGCCTTTTGAACACTCATTTGATATGCTTATTGCTGCATCGCAACAGGGAGATATGCTTTGAATTCTTCCTAAAACCCCGATGTAAACACAAGGCTTATGTATAATTGCAACAAAATACCATCTCCTTCTAGAGTGCTTTCACATGCAATTTCCTCCTGACTACTGCATGTAAACATGCTTATTGGACTGGGGGAGCCTTCGGGGCCCCTTTGCAGGGTGCTGGGGGAACAAAGTTTTGACAAATGCAAATTAGGTTCCCACTCAGCCCTCCCCTCCCCTCCTCCAAATCCATTTTCTTTGGCAGAGAAAAGTTTCAAAGAGCTTTGCCTGCTGACTCTCTTTTCTCTTGAAAAGTAAGACCTCGATATGTATACTCATGTTCCCCCACTGCCACCACCACCCTTGGCTCCATTCAAATGGTGGAATTTTGACAAGATTTACAGTGGATTGAGAGTTCCATTAAAAACTTCAAAATGGAAAGGGTGGTTAAAGCCATGAGTTACTATAGCAAGGAACTAGGTTCAGATCCAATACTTACTAGCCTGGTGACCTGGGTTAAGTCATCTTTATCCCAAGTTCCCAAGTTCACACTGGGCAGCTTGGTGGCTAGCAGGACCTGGAGTCAGGAGGACCTGAGTTCAAATATGATCTCAAATACTCACTAGCTGTGTGATTCTAGGCAAGAACTACATTTTTGTCTGCCTTAGTTTCCTCAATTATAAAATGGTGATAATAATGGCACCTTCCATGGATGTTTTGAAAATAAAATGTGATAATATTTATAAAGTGCTTTCTCCTCCTCCTCCTCCTTCTCTTTCTTCTTCTTTGAGGGGATTGAGTTAGGCAATTGAGCATCAAGATTCCTTCCAGGTCTAGACTCCTATCAACTGATATGCCCTTTGCTTCATCTCTTTACTAAATAAGCATTTTCTAGGAATGTTATTTAAGTCTCCCAAGGTTCTATTCTCAGAAGATCAGGTGGCTCTCCTCTTTGCCAAGGTTAATCCCCTCCTCTTGGTTCCTTTAGCCTACTTCCTTCTTTGAGACTTTGCCTCATGTATTTTGCATATATAGTCATAAAAGTTAGAGCTGAAAAATATCTTAGAGATCATCTGATCCACTCCTTCCTTCTTTTTACAAATGACTCAACTGATGTCCAGTTACCCAAGGTGATTTAATTAAAGCCTAGCAAAACTGAGATTCATGCCCATTTTCTAACTTCAAATGCTCTTCTGTTATCTCCTCATCCCCACCTTCAATATCTCTTTTTTGATTTGCTATTTCATAGAGTTTGGCAAATAAACTCAGGTGTATTCCACAGTATTAAAAAAAATATAGTCAATCAACATTTATTAAGCACCTCCTATAGGTCAGACTTCTAGCTAAGTGCTGGGAATGCAAAGGAAAGTAAAAGGTGGTTCCTGCTCACAAGACACTCACAGTCTGATGAGAGAGATAACGTGAAAACTAGTATGTCCAAACAAGCTATAGACAGGATAAACTGGAAATAAACAGAAGGAAGTCAAGGGGATCAAGAAATACTGCATAATGAAGAAGGGATTTTATTTGGTCTTGAAGGAATTCAGGGAAACCAGGAGGAACAGATGAGGAGGAAAAAGCTTTGATTTCCCTGCTGTAAAGGGAAATTCCTCTACTGAATCAGGTGGGCCCCTTCTCTTCAGAGAACTGACTAGAGGAGTAGATGGTCAAACTGACTTGCCCAAGGTCACACAACCAGTAGAGGAGAAACTTGAACCCAAATCTAACTCCAAGGCTGAATTTCTCTCCCCCTATGCTCTAGCTTATTCTATTCCAGATAAATTGGCTGGTTAATACTTGGGGAACCCAACATTCTATGACCCATGCCTGGCGTCTTCACACAATTCTCATTCCTGGAGAGCACTTCCAATTTACCTCCACATAATTGGGTTCTTTATCTTTCTTTAAGGCTCTGCATGTATTCTACCTCAAAAGGCTGTGATTCTCAAAGTTTTGGGAACCCTTTACACTTTTAAAATTAGTGATGATCCTACTCCTCAAAGCTCTTGTTTTTATAGATCATCTCTATTGCTATTTACCCTATTAGAAATTTAAATATTCAAAGATTATCATGAAAAAACTTGGGTCTCATGGACCTCCTGAAAGAGTTCCTGGGATGCCTAGACCCTACTTTGAGAATTCTTGCTCAAGTGAAGCATTTTCTGATTCTCAGGATTGCTTCTGCTTTCATTCTCCTCTAATGATCTCATATTTATTCATTTTAGTAATTGTAAAATACTCCCTATCCCCAATAAAATATTTGTTTCTCAAGGAGGAAATGGCTATTTAAAAAAAAATCTTTCTATCTCTCACAATCAACTAAAAAGTATTAAGTCCTTACTATGTGCTAGGTAGACACTGTGCTAAATTAATGCTCTATTGGTAAAAGTGAAATTTAGACTCCTCCAGGAGATTACATTCTAGGTGCTTCAATAAATTATTAAAGTGAATTAACCATTCCCTTCCAACTTTCCCTGTCTCTCATACTTCTGGATCAACTCTCTCTAGGTTCTTTTCTTCCTAGTCTAACTGCTTCTTTTCAGTCCTTTAATGACTCCTCATCTTTCTTTTAGACCTTAAGTATGATTGTCTCCCAAATCACTGCCCTTAGCTCCCTTCTATCTGTAATCTACCTCCCTTAGTAATCTCATCCATTTCTTTCAATCACCTCAAAAGCAGATGATTCTCTAGCTTATAGCTGCAACTCCAGTCTCTTAGCACCATATTTCTAGTTGAATATTGGGCATCTCCAGTTAGATGCTTCATTGGTACCTGTCCAAAATGGAACTTGTGACTTTGCTGAAAAATCTGCCCTTTCTCCTAGTTTGGTACTAGTAACACCATCCTCCCAAGTGACACAGAATTTTAAAGTTATCTCATCAACCTGTATCTCAAAAGAATTCTCACTATGTTAGGTCATCCAATCTTGTTCAAAACTTTCCACATGTCAAGGCAGCTCATTCATTACACTTTTGAATTCCACTAATTGATAGGAAGTTTTTCTTAACAATTTACTCCTTTACTACTAACATTTATTCTTCCTGGGTCCAGCCACTGAGGTCAAACAGAAAAAGCCTAACTGTTCTGCCACATTATATCTTTGCAAATTCTTGGAGACTGCTATCAAGTTCCCCCTATTCTAAACTTCTCAATTTCTTCAGATAATCCTCATATGATGTCTTCTCAAGACTTTTTCACCACCTTTTACCTTACCTTTTAACAATGTTTTTAGACCATGGTTCCCAGATGTGAACACAAAATAAGTAGAATGACTAGGGCACAGAAGAGAGGGTTTATCACCTCCTTATGTATGAAAGTCAAGGCTCTTAATACAGGCTAAGATTGTACCAGCATTTTTGGCGGCCGAATCACATAGCTAACTAATACTGAGCTTGAATCATCTTTGCCTTTTTCCTTTTCCTCCCTCAATACACATCCAAACAGTTGCTAATTCCTGTTGACACTACTTCCATAGTAGCTTTCTCCATGCTTACATAGCTACTTTCTTAGTTCAGGACTACTTTTTCTTTTATTGGGACCATTATATCAGCATTGAACTGGTCCTTCCATCTCTAATCTTCCCTTTTGTGTCCAAACTTTGTATATTTTAATACTTCAAGCATGTGTCATTGGTATAGTACTCTGAGCATCAATGTAAATCATATAGATTAGTAATCTAAATGAATTATACATTGATTGGCTAATAGATGGGTTCTGCTGGGGCAAAAACATCCATCCATCCATCCATCCATCCACCCATCTCTCTCTCTCTCTCTCTCTCTCTCTCTCTCTCTCTCTCTCTCTCTCTCTCTCTCTCTCTCTCTCTCTCTCTCCCCTACCCTGCCAAAACCATCTTTGTAAAGCACAAGGTTATTATTAGTAATAGCATTATACCCTATATCTACCCACCACAGATCTCTATCATACTCTTTGAGTTGTCAGGAGTTATCCTTCTGAGATTGTGGTGCTCCATGATTCATAGACATATAGCTTCAGTGGGAAAATACTTTAACAATGATAGATCTGTGGTATGGTTGACACCCTCCAAAAATTCAGATGGCTTTTCTTTGTAACTCTAGTCCGTGAACTGCCATTACAAAATATCCATAAAGAGTCTATCCAACATGCTCCAGTGTTTCTGCTACTTTGACCCTCCTGGGGCCATTTTTTTAAATCACTTCTTGCCATGAAGTCCATCTTCTTATCTAGTTGTTCATTTCTTTGGATACATTAAATGTTACTTCCTATGTGGGGGTCTTCATTGGTTGTATTCTGGACTTGAAAGACAAGCTCCATTATTTTCTAATGTGCCGTTATAGTACATTATATCTAAATTCATATTGTGGAGGAACCTGCTACTCTAATTCTTCAGTGATTATAGTCTGACATTATGTGCAGTCATATTACAAGAATATTGATGTTGAAAAAGATGGGTCTCTGATCCAAGGGAAGCTTCAGGTCATTAAAAAATTCTACAGTTTCCCAATGGAAAATTCCCAATGAGAAACCACTCTCCTCTATAATTCTGAGCCCAGATCATTACCTATCTGCAAGATATGTCCAAGAAATATGTACTGATGGAGCAGCTCTATGCTGTGTACCTATAACTGAATATTTTAATACTTTAGGTATTCTTAATTCACTTGGCTTGTCTTTTGTGGTTGGTCTGATCTCTTTTGAGTAATTATAGAACTCATTGAAGAGACCTTTTAAGGATTTTTGCACTTAGTGCACTCAACCAAGGCCACTAGGTAGCCCAGTGGATAGATCAACAGGCCTGGAGTCAGGAAGACCTATATTCAAATAGAGCTTCAGATAAAAGTTGTATGGTCCTGGGTAAATCACTCAATCCTGTTTTCCCCAGGTTCCTCATCTGTATAATGAGCTGGAGAAGGAAATGGCAAACCATACCAATATCTCTTCTAAGAGGGCAGCTCGTGGCACAGTGGATAGAGCACCAACCCTGGAATCAGGAGGAACTGAGTTCAAATCCAGACTCAGAAACTTAACAATTACTTAGCTGTGTGACTTTGGGCAAGTCACTTAGCCATAGCCATGCCAAAAAAAAAAAAAGAAAGAAAGAAAAAGAAAACCCCAGATCTATCCACAGTTAATATTGATTTTTTAAAAGAGATTCTTTGTAAAGAAAAGATCATCAATGAATTTTTTTTTCTAAATTCACAGAAGAGAGTAGGAGGAAATTCATTATAGGCCCCAATGTAGTGTTGGAATTATCATGTTAAATTTGAAGTGTACTTTACAAAAAAACAAGGAGTACTTAGTGGATGTTTATAGTTTCCTTGGCAGTCCTCTTTTATCTTTTCTTCATGGTATGGTGAAATGTTTATATTTGTCGAGTTCATATTGAAAATAAGGGTATGTTTTGATTTAATTTGATTTTTTCTTCAGGTGGGGAGGTAGATATTTCTTGGTCCTGGAAAATAGTTGAGAAAAATCACTTCTTTATTTTCTTTTCAAAGGTGGGAAACTAGGGATATGGAACATTGCATACAGAGACTGTCAGACTAAGGTTATATGTTGATTAATTTTTCTGAACTCCTTTGTTATTCTCTTTTGTTTTTCAATTTTTGTTTGTTTTTTGGGGTTTTTTTTGGCAAGGCAATGAGGTTAAGTGACTTGCCCAAGGTCACACAGCTGTGTAACTATTAAGTGTTTGAGGCTGGATTTGAGCACCACCTAGCTGCCCCCCTTCTTTTCTATTCTTTGTTACAAGTGATGGTTCATGAATCTCAATGAAATGAGGATACTTCAAAAATGAAGATAATCCAAGAATAAAAGTTACATATAAGTTAAACTTTTTAAAAAACTAAAAATAAATGGATTTTTATTTCATGGAGGGTTATACAATTGCTCAACTGCAATGATTTATCTTTCCTTTCTATTTGCTTCTGCTCATTGTCCATTTGCAGAACCAACAAAGAATGATGGACTATGGGTCATATAATGTAACCATTCTTTTGGAATATTTAGCTAAAGGAGTATAGATTCAGCAATCTTCCACTGAGTCTTGAGTCACAAGGGCAGATTCTGGGATCAAACAGAGGATAATGTTGCTCCATGCTTTCATTCATCCTAGGACTGTCAGAAAGTTGGGGCAGGGTCCCCAGAGGTGTCCTTGTCCTTGGGACGCAACTCCACCCACAGTCATGGTGTATCTTGCCCACTGAAAATGGGCAGCACATAATTTTCCTTTTTATAATGTCACATGCCCAAATTGTGCATTCAGTCTCCACTTTCTTATCTCTTGAACTACTTGGAAGATCTTCAAGGGATTTCCTGGTTATTTGGCAGCCTTTTGTCTCTTAGCGGAAAGTCTGGGTCTTTCATTCAAGCGCAGAATGTGGGAAAGAACTTAAAATGTTTTGATGCTCAGTATTTTCCCCTTGGTTTCCTGGAATCTGGAAGGCAGGAAGTAGGAGAGCAGAAGTGAGCCCATCCTTCTACAAGTTGAAAAAAATATCAAAGATCAGTTCCTTAGCGGCAATTACTCTTCCTTGGACTCTCCCTCTGGCGTGATGCAAGGAAAGGGGATTGTACCCTGTTTGGTACCCTTGCTTTTGTTGGGATAAAGCAGAATGGACAACTGGCACTGAAGCCAAAAGACTCAGGTTCAAATCTTTTGATACTTATCAGATCTGTAAATCTGAGAAGACAAAATCTCTTTGGATCTCTTTTGGAATATTTAGCTAAAAGAGTAAAGATTCAGCAATCTTCCACTGAGTCTTGAGTCATAAGGGCAGATTCTGGGGTCAAACAGAAGATAATGTTGCTGCATGCTCTCCTCTTCTGGTAAAGGAAGGCGCTGGACCATTGGTTTCCAGGGTCCTGTTGGTCTCAAAAGGACAGGATTCCATTAAAATATGAACTATGAGCCTACTTCTGTCTGGGTCTTTTTGCTCATCTGTAAAATGAGGGGGTTTGATTAGATAATTCAATTCCACAAATGTTTTATTAAGTCGCTTCTGTATGCAAGATTCTAAGTTGGGTGGTAGAGATATGAAGATAAAACTAAGTAGACCCTGAACTCACGGAGCTTACATTCTAATGGGTGATGGTGTGTGTGTATGTGTGTGTGTGTGTGTGTGTGTGTGTGTGTGTGTGTGTGTGATGATACAACTTGTAAAAAAAGTATATGTGTGTGTATGTAAAGTAATTTCAAGGGTAAAAGAACTAATTACAGTTATCACTCATAGGACATCATTTGTTGATGTTTAATCATATCTGATGCTTTGTGACCCCATTTGAAGTTTTTTGGCAAAGTTCCTGAGATGGTTTGCCATTTTCTTCTTTAGCTCATTTTACAGATGAGGAAACTGAGGCATACAGGGTGAAGTGTCTGAGGTGGCAAGTATCTGAGGCTGTAGTTGAACTTGGGTCTTCCTGACTCTAGGTCTGGTGCTCTATCCACTGTACCACCCAGAAACCCAAATAGGAGTCATTAGTCATTCATATTCATTTATACTTTGTTTAAAAAGTACTTTCCTTACACTAATCCTATGATTGCAGTTAATGGGAATGCCATTGTCCCCATTTTATGATGAGGAAATAGCAGAGCTATATAACTGGACATTTTTGTACCACAAGCTTTGGCCAAGCGGAAAGCCCCTAGGACACCAGCATAAGGTTGTGGCGGAGGGGAACAGTGTACCATAGTTGTACAAGGGGGTAAACCCACTTCTGCTCATGTGATTGTTTCCTATTTTAACTAATCCTTCTAATGAAAAGCTTTTAAATTTGGTGCCCTATGGCAAATCCCTAGACACTGGTCCTAGTTATGGTTCTGGGAAACAGGATCATAAAGGTGAAGTAACTCGCCCAGATTGTTAATATCTAGTAAATAATTATAGACCCAGAACTGGAATCTGGGATCTCTGACTCTGTCTCTTGGGTTCTCCTCCTATACCCCAATTCCTCTCAAGGACTCTTTGAACTCTGATATTTTGGGAACAAATTGAAAGGCAACAAAAAGGTTCTTGCTTCCTTCTCCCCCCACTCCTAATCTCCAACTATCTTCTCCACCAGTTTAGCTATGATGCCAAAACTCCTTCACTGCCAACATCAAGGTAGTGCGGTAAAAGGGAAAAAAGTCCTGAGCAGGAGGGGCTTTTGGTCAAAACCTGCTTCTCCTATATACCCTTTTTAAACAAGGTAATTCTTCTCCATGATTCTCCATTTACTCTATTGCAAAATGTCTGCAGTGCTGACCAGGGTTGTTCAGAAAATGTTTGTCAGCCTTTAATTGCTATATAAATTTTTTATATATTGTTTTTATTATAACTTATTAATTATATGAAAATGTTATAATAATTATATTAATATAAAATGAATGTATTTATTATAGTGATTTTAATTGCTATATCACCTATTTTTCAAATGTATGAGTGACTAATGATGACAATTAGCATGTATATGGCCCTTTTAAAGATTTATAAAACACATTGTCTCATTTTATTCTCAAAATCATTTTATGCATTAAATGCCTATCCCTATTTTACAGATGAGGAAAATGTAACCAAGAAAAATTAAACAAATTAAATCAAAGACTGTCTCATTTTGGTTCTTGTATATCCAGAGCTTACCATAATGACTATTGGGGGTTTGGGAAATGTTTACTAGATGGAATTATATTGAATTTTTGGGAGAACTGTACAAAGAGTACATTCTAAGAATTCGTGGCTTAAGGGGCTGGTTGTAAGACTGGTCTCTTCCAGATCCAGCTTTTGGGGTGCCTTCCCAGACCCATGCTCTGCCTCTCTGCCTAACACTTTCCCTATGAAACACTTGGCCAAACAATAATATTTGACCAGTCACAGCATTTAAACAAGCCCTGTGATGATCAAACGATTCTCCCAAGACATTTGCTTCTTACCAGAAGGGAAAAATTACATTTCTCTGGAACTAGGTTATTTAGGGCAGAAAATGTAAGGAAATAGGTATTTAGGTAACCGTGGGCATGGTTTTTATTTTCTCTAATTTTCAGATTACTTTCGATTAGGTCTCTTCTGAGTGGAAACTTCTTGATGTGAAAGAGATACTGTCTAAATCATTACAGTCCATGGACGGCCATGTGCCACCTCTTAGGGCAATTACCCCAGACCCCAGGGTTACCACTGAGCAGTCTCTGACCTAGGGCATTTCCTCAGAATATTAACAGGCTTGTAATGTAGTCAGAAATAGCCCCTGGCCCAGACAATGCCTTTGTGGAACACAGTTCCAGAGGCTGATGGGAGGCTTGCAGTCCATTAGGATATAAAGTCTATTGATTCAGATGTTTCTCTGGCAGGATCAGCTTCAGGGGGAAAAAAAATTCTTGCCAACATCTGGAGCCGATCCCTTCCTCCCCCCCCCCCCCCATACCCCACCCCCCATTTAAAAAGAAAAAAAAAACTCAGGCCAAATTCTTTCATAAATTTTGTTCTAGAAAATGTTTTGACGTGAATATTTTTGTCAGTCCCCCGGTGATTGCCAAATGAAACTCGATTCATAGCAGCGCCAAAAATATATTCACAACTCTCTCCGGGCCGATTTTTTGGGTACTTTCAAGTGCTCCGGAGCGATTCCTGGGGCTAAATATGTGTCACCTGTGAAGCACATTTAGAGCTCTTTGATCATAGTCTTACCAGACAATTAGAGCCCTGTGTATGGAGAGGCCTGGTTTCTTACAGGGCGCAGTGGGGTGGGGGGGGGGAGGAGGAAGGGAGGGAGGTGGAGGGGAAGATGGAGAAGATTTGACCAGCCATGTCTGTTCACCTATCCTTGGGTGGCTGGGGATGGGAAGTGGAGAAGCTATGCCTATTTTTATAAGGAATGAAGGTAGATCTAGGTGGAAGTATCTCTCAGGAGGCCATGGTTGTTTCTGGGAAAAGTTGGCCGTATGGAGGCCAAAGCTGCAGGAAAACTATCACTGCCAGTTTTCATTAAAATGGCCCCCACATCTGGGGATGAAGAGGGCTTAATTCCCCCCAAACAGCACTACTTAGTACGCGGGCAGCCGTCGGTTGTGGTTTGGCAAATTGAATGTTACACTGAAGGGCTATGGACTATTGCAGACACTCCTTGGTTCCCTGGACATTCCTAGGGGCGTTGCTCTCAATTTTCAGAAAGAACAGAAGAAAGGAAAGGCATATGGAATTCTTTAGCATCACCAATGGAACTTGTCATTAAGACATTGCCCTGAAATGCCATCTCCCTGGTGACCTGCCCAGGCAGGGTCTGGGACCCACCTGTGGATCATGGATCTGGACTGTGGATGCTCTACTTGGCTGCCTCTGTAGACCCCTCAGGACATGGCTCTCCAGTTAAACTTGTAGCTCTGCCCCTGGTTAGGGGGTTGGACACAGACTTGGAGCAGGAGAGAGAAGGCCATATTGAACTAGTAAAATATTTGGATGATTGATTAGTATTAAAGAAATGTCATTTTACCATTTCAATAATAGTTGACGTTTATACAGTGCTTTGAGGAATGCAAAATTCAGATCAGATTTCATCTCTTATGTGGCCTATGGGTCACTAAGATCATCATCATCATCATCATCACCATCATCAACAACAAGAACAACAACAGATCACAATTATGTGTAGTTTTGTAGTCTGAAAAGTACTTTCCCCCAATCACCCAGAGTGCTGGAAATGTGAGTGGTAGCAACTCCATTTTGCAGATGAGGAATTGAGACCCGAGGAAGCAGAGCAACTTGGTTAACACCAAACGCCTAGTGAGTATTACACCTAGAACTTGAACTGAGGGAACTCATCTTAGATTCTCAGCCTCCATTTCCTCATTTATAAAATGGGAAATGATATTACTCAAAGACCTGGTAGATCAAGAGATATCTTCCTTCCTTCCTTCCTTCCTTCCTTCCTTCCTTCCTTCCTTCCTTCCTTCCTTCCTTCCTTCCTTCCTTCCTTCCTTCCTTCCTTCCTTCCTTCCTTCCTTCCTTCCTTCCTTCCTTCCTTCCTTCCTTTCTTTCTTTCTTTCTTTCTTTCTTTCTTTCTTTCTTTCTTTCTTTCATCTGGCATCTACCTAGCATCTATCAATCTATTATTTTTTGTATTTATCTTTATCTGTCTGTGTCTATACACACACAAATCTTAAAAAAACAGACTGGACACTAACTTAAAGCTAAAGGAATGATGCTCTAATTATTTAGACTTCAACCGATGGTGAGGTAAACATAAGCTATCTGAGATGACAATTTTCTCATCTTTTACATGAGGTGATTGAACTAGGTTGTTAAAATCCCTTATGGTTCTGATATCCTGAAATTCTGTTATTTAGGGTCAATAGGTCATTCCTAGCTTATGGGAAGTCTAGAAGTCTCCTATTTCTCTCACCTTTAACACTACCTGAGAGAGTAAAGGATGACAGACACTGTAAGATCTTCAGGATGGGGTCCCCATCTTCCATTTGTTTCAGTGCTCAGATCTGTATGTTTGAACAGGTTTTATAATAGTGGATTCTTACTCAAAAGTTTTCTCTAAGGGTTTATAGCTTCTTACTGCTGGAATGGACCTTAGAGGGCAACCAGTCATCTGATCATAAGAGTTTGAAACCCTTGTTGACTTAGGATCCAGGTCATCATCGATCCATTACTGTGTGTTGATGAGTTTCTCTACCCCCAATTCTCTCTGTCTCTCTCACTCTTTGTTTCTCTCTCTCTCTCTCTCTCTCTCTCTCTCTCCCTCTGATTCTATGTCTTTGTCTTTCTCTCCTTGTTGAAGCTCATTGTGGTAGGAACTCCCCCCCGCCCCCCCCCAAAAAGTTCACATCAATTGTGTTTTCACATGTGGTTTTTCTCCATTAGATGTATCATGAGCTTCTTAAGAACTGGGACTGTCTTTTACTTTCTTTCTATTCTCAGAACTTGTAGTGTCTGGCATGCTACTGAGTCTTAATAATTGCTTGCAGACTTGATATGGTTTTATGTGGTTCTGTAGTGATCTTGTGTGATGTTACAGTTATCAGAATGCTTTAATGGGGGCTCAGAAGGTTAGGTAAGACAGAGCAGACAGACCCATGGGAGCAGGAGAGGTGATTGGTGTAGATCTATGAACAGATAAACATCATCAGGGATGATATGCTATATAACAGAGACTGAAATATTGGGAACAGGGTTCAAAAGCAGGAATCCTTGACACTTGGCTTGTCATTTAAACATGTTTGTCTCACAAAAAGAAAAATTGGAATCCCTTCTCTAGGACAAAGAAAGGAATGCAGAGTGTTCTTTGGGGTTACCTACTCTTCTCCATTCCTGTCCACTAAACTGCAGTGCTCCCTACAAGGGTAATCTCACAGTTCTTTTAGTACTTCTCTAATAAATGAGCCCCCAGACTCAAAGAGGCAAATACAAAAGTTAGCAAATATCAGTTATGGAAAGTAAAATGGGAAGATTAAGACTATTCTTTAAACTTTTAAATTTTGGTTTTTTTTCAAAGTTCATCATTCCAAACACCTACTTAATTTGGGGTTAGAAATTTCTTCTAACTCTTGTATAATCCATTATAGGTATTTTGTATTCCCCAAATCATTTTGAGACTTTGGTAAAACCCACAGAAAATTTATGGAGACTGGAACTGCAAAGTTCACTTTCTTTCCCCAAATCCTCTGCAGATTGGTTTTCAATGAATTTGAATTAGGACAAAAGATGATAAGTAAAGGCATTAATGTTGCTATTCTCAATTCTCTTGGGTATGTGTGTGTGTGTGTGTGTGTGTGTGTGTGTGCTTGTATGTTTGAATTCACCTATATCCCTACATATATGTAATGAATTTGAATTAGGACAAAAGATGATAAGTAAAGGCATTAATATTGCTATTCTCAATCCTCTTGGATATGTGTATGTGTTTGTATGTTTGAATTCAACAATATACACATATACATATATATGCCAACACATAGAAATTTTTCATATATCTGAAGATATCAATTATTCTCTCTCTGGAACAAAACACAGCATATATATATACACTATATATGAACACATGTACATATGTTTATTATATTTATACATTCACACACATACATATATATATATATATATATATATATATATATATATATCAGCCAAAAAAATCTCTTGACTTTTGAATTGTATTATGATCAATACAAAGTGTTACTGTCTCTCAACTCAGGAAAAGTATTTTGTTTCACTGTTCTTGCCAGTTTTAGAAGGAAAATGAAGAAGAATCAAATTGTTCCTGATCTCTGTGCCTGGAGTAGAACTACTCCATTTGACTAACAATTGCTAATCATCTGAAAGGAAAGGTTAAGTTACTTGCCCTGAAGAGCTTCAGAGCAATTGGAATACTCTGCAGGCAGTGGCCCAGAGAAGCAGATGGCAGACCAGAGAGACCCTGGACAATCTGGACTGCAGAAATTGATATTATACAGATGTCTGCAAAATGTGGGAGGACTTGGTTGAAAAAAATATCAGCAGAAAATGACAATATACTTTATGATTTCACTAACAATTGATCTTTCCATACTCATTGCTACAAAAAAGAGTTAAGATTATAAAGGAATATGTGTAATGTATAAATATGTGAAAATCCACCATTCTCTATCTTTCCCCAAGATCATAACATCATTTTAAAAATAGGATTTTATGTCTAAGGATAAAGACATTTTGACTTGCTGATTCTTAGAAAAGTTCTAGAATCCTGGAGTTGGAAGAAGCTTTAAAGGTAAATCAAGACAGTCTTAATTCAGCTCAGTGGACATTTATTAGATCTCTTGAATCTGCAGGAATTCTCTTCTCAGTTTTGTCTACAGGTGGACATTCAGACCCCCTGCTGTAGTCTGATTCAATGATACCATCACTGCTTTATATAGCAGTCAATTCCATTTTTGGACAAGCCTAATTATTTAAAAATTCTCCTCTATAACAAACCAAAATATGCATCTAACTTTCATGGAGCCATATGTCCTAAATATGGGATAGAGATCCCATATGAAAATCTTTCAAAATTTGAAGATTGCAATCTTTGTCTCTCTGCAACTCACCTCTACCCCATTCTCTTTTATTCCTCCAGGATAAGCATAGGATCCCAGGACCCTAGATTCTTTTTTTTTATTAAAGATTTTATTTATTTTTAGTTTTACAATTTTTCCCCTAATCTTACTTCCCTCCCCCACCCCCCACAGCGAGCAATTTGTCAATCTTTACATTGTTTCCATGTGTTACACTGATCCAAATTGAGTGTGATGAGAGGGAAATCACATCCTTAAGGAAGAAACATAAAGTATAAGAGATAGCAAGATCAGACAATAAGATATCAGTTTTTTCCCCCTAAATTAAAGGGAATACTCCTTGAATTTTGTTCAAACTCCACAGCTGTTTCTCTGGATCCAGATGGTGTTCTCCATTGCAGACAGCCCCAAATTGTCCCGGATTGTTGCACTGATGAAATGAAGAAGTCCATCAAGGTTGATCATCACTCCCATGCTGCTGTTAGGGTGTACAATGTTTTTCTGGTTCTGCTCATCTTGCTCAGCATCAGTTCATGCAAATCCCTACAAGCTTCCCAGGACCCTAAATTCTTAGAGCCTAATGGAACCTCAGAAATCAGCTAGGAGGTGATGAAACAATGCTCATTTCTTTCCTTTCTTCCTATTAGCTGTTCTTTTGAACTTTGGCCATATCCAAATGAAAAAAAAAGTTTCATTAATGTTTTGGGTGTTTTTATTGATCACTATCATTTTTCAATAGCCTCCCATTTCTGAACAAAATCCTTCTCTTTGACAAGCAAAAACCCCCAACACATTGACTATGCCAAACAACCCATTCTAAAATCCACACCAAAACCTTTCACTTTTCTATGAAGGACTAGGATTTGTTATTAGTCCTCTCCATTCACAAATTTCACAAGCATGGATGATTATGTAATCTAATTGAATTTGATTCCCTAGATGTTTATGGAGTGCTGACTCAACTCTTTGTGAAACTCTGAGAGATCTAAAAAAAATTAACCCTATCAAACAACCTTCTATTATATGTGGTCTTTCTACTTCAAATGTCATGGTCTTATACACATGAAATAATTCATGATATAGTCTAATTTAAGCATTATTATGCTTAAAACCAGGGATGGTGCAGTGGATGGAGTGCTGGCCCTGAAGTCCAGAGGATCTGAGTTTAAATCGGCCTCAGACATTTACTAGCTATATGACCCTGGGAAAGTCACTTAACCCTTAGGAGTTAAATGAACTGAAGAAGAAAATAGCAACCAACTCCAACATCTCTTACTAAGAAAAGCTCTAATGGAATCAACGAAGAGTTGGACACAACTAAAAATGATTGAATGCACATATTTAAAACTATACTAAGACTTTGAGACAAACTCTATAATCAAAAGTTTAAACTTGTGATATATATCTGTTAGATAGCTGTTCTAGTTATTCTGGGAAATGAGAGATTGGTGTGAGCTAGAAAGTTTCCTGGAGGTGGTGTCAATTGAATATGGTTTTGAAAAATCAGTAGAGCATTTGTATAGGTAGAAAGGAGTTATTGGGACACTCCAAGTATGAGAAATAGTATGCACAAAGGATGTGGGAATTAATATAGTGTATGCAATGAATAGTGAAAAGACTGACCTGGTTGGAGCAAAAGAAAGTATAGGGGTAGATAAGAGATTGGATTCAATTCAACAAACATGTGGAAATAGGAGTTTGAACAGATAATAGAATTCTTACATGTTTTATTGCTCCAGTGGAATATGTCCATTCATCTTTCTTGGGTTCAGTCTTACTTTATTTTTGGTTGTCTCTCCTGGTTGCATTTTGTCTCCCTTGGTTATGGGTTTACATTTTGTCTCATTTTCTGCCTTCATCAACAGTCACAATGTTTTGTTTGGTTGACAGAGTCACAATAAGAACAAAAATAGCAATAATTAAAACTGAGATATAGCAATTTCAGGTTTACAAAGTGCTTCTATTCTTCATTGTGTAGACATTTATATTTCTTTATCATTTCACTTGAGCCTCACAAAATATTATTTTTTATAGATGATGAAATGGAGTCTTAGAGACATAGAATTACTTGCTCGTGGTCACCTAAAAGTGAATCTTGTACCCATGTCTTCCTAACTTCAAGTCCAGCCTCTACACATCCTACTATATTTCTCCTTTCAACAATGGGATCACACACATCGAGTTCCTTTGTTAGTAGGGGCCACATGCTAAGGCCCTTCAGGTGGTGGGATTTGTTGTTTCCTTTGCTTAGTAGAGTCACACGTTCCTTCCTTTAGTCAGTGTGATCATATTTGATCAGTGGAATGGGTGGCTCATGGTTACATGAATCAGTCACATCTCACAGTAATTCTTTCAGTCAATAGGGGGTATTTTGTTTCTATTCTGCATGAGAAAAAATTTAATAAAAATAATTTATTTTGAAATAAAAAATTAATTAAAAAATTAATAAAAATTAATAAAAATTAATAGAATGAAGCTTTTCTATTTTCTTTTATCTATCAACAAATTAATTAATAGTTACATATTATGTGACAAGCAATAAGTGAAGGTAAAAGATTTTTAACTGTGATGTACTTAGATGTATATATACATTTGTACCATGTAGATGTATGTATATTGCTATCTTCAGATATTTGAAAGATTTCCATATTTTCTTTCATAAAAATCTGAAATGCAAATCTATTGCATATATCAAAATATGAAATGCAAATATATTTCACATAGCAAATATGAAACATAAATATATTTAAGATATAAATATTAAATATAACTATGTTTTCATGTAAACATGAATATCTTTCATGTATATTCATATATATACAGGAGGATAGAGAACAATAACTTTGATGACTTCATTTATCTTTTGTTCTGCCTCAAATTCAATGTATGCCAATCTGAAGAGGATCTTGGGAGTCAAATGAACTCTGTAGACTCACCCTCCATATACCTTCTATTGATTCCAAAATGGACTTTGAAATTGCAAGATCCACATAAAGGATTAAACAGGTGTTAGAAGGGATGTCTAACTTCAAATCAGGTGGTATTTGGAACAATGAACTTTGAATCATCACCAAAATTAAAAAATTAAAGAATATTCATTCTTCTCCTGGCACTTTCTATAAATGACATTTCCTAACTTCTGAGCCTTGAGGTTCACTCATTAGAGAAGCACTAGAAGAATTATGAGTATACCCTTGTCAGAGAGAAGTTTTTAACCACTGCAGTTCAATGGAAAGGAATGGAGAATAGTAGATAACTCTGAGGAGCAAAAAAAGCCTGCAGATAGTATCAGAGTAATTCATTGACAATGAAAACGAAGATACCTATCAGAAAAACGGAACCATAGTCAATGGAGCAGAGAAATATATCTTCCTCCAGGAAGCAGCATGATATGGACAAAAGACATTAGCTTCTCTAGAGGGTCAGATTTATGAACTGTCCAGCCACAGATTTGCCCAGGACCTTTTGCATGTGTATCTTAGACACGATGGGCATGACTTGCATATATGGTCCTTCTCTATATGTTCCCAGGTCATTCTTCTGTGATTTTCCTCATGAAAGGTGCTATAACCTATGGAAGTATTTATTTACGCTATATATATATGGATGATTTCTTATCATTTTTTTGCTCTGCCCTTTAATTAAATGTCCCTTGTTTTGATCTAATGCTCTTTCTGACTCGCTGGTAAAAATAGACATTTCAGGAAGAGATTTGAGCTATATTTTTGAGTGGGAGCTGACCCACAGAGTACCCTGAAAACTGGGGTAGTTTTTCATGGTAGGGAGGCCTCATGTAAAAAGAAGAACCCACAAACCTAAATGTTTGATCCAATCAGGAGGGTGAGAGGTTGGTACTTGCTGGGTGAAGGAAGGAAGGAAGGCTCAGCCTTCCTAGGCCATGTTCTAGGCCATGCTTTGGTCCTCCTGCCCTCTGGCATCCCTCCATCAGGCCTTGCAGTGTGTCTGTGATTGGATTGGTGCCTTTCCCAATCCAGTCTGCATTAAAATCATCTGCTTGAGCTGGGCAATTTCACTTCCAAAGCAAACGGAAGGATATTTTAAGCTCAGAATGAAGGGAAGGAGGGGGAACCTTTCAGCAATTTTCATAGTTTTAATTCTAAAAGCAAAGGAAAAATTACCATTGGGCTTGTTATAACAAAGACAAAACAATTCCATTTCCAGATGGAAATCTGGCCATTTTACCAAGGGAAAATATCATTTCCAATTGAAGCAACAGTTAATTTCTGGGAAACCCTTGTAATAATTTGGGGATTGTGAATGAATGAATGAATGAATGGTTGGCCATGGCCTCCTCATGGACTGTTGGGAGGCCAAGGCTGCCTGTGCCATATGCATCATCCTTGTTGTTTGCTCTGGATTTACAGCAGGACCTTGGATCTGACCTCAAACATTCATGTCGGAATAATTTAGGTCCATGTAATAGGCAGGATTTTCTTTGTTCCATAAGGGGGCCATTAGATGGTGAATTAGCAGCCAAGGATTACCTCTGTCCCTGGGATAGATATTAACACTTCCATTGGAGTCCCAGGTAGCAGGTATCAGGCTCCAAATCTATGCCCTTGACCCAATGGCTGGCCAGAAGATAATCAACCAAATGAAAGGTCAGGAGGGTGTCCAGGGCTAAGTTGGGAGTGGACTTCTCCAGTAGAGTGAAATGAGAGCAGAGAATTTTTCTGGAGTATTTGAAGTAGTTCATAAACTATACATAATTGAGACCCACAATTCTCTTTTTTATGTTATTTATATATGGAAAAATCATGTTTATTGATATCTTTCAAGTCCATAACAAAAAAAATAAAGTCTCAAGAAAAAAAATCAAGCTAGCTCCCAGAACAAACAATAATCAATTCCAAACACTTCATGAATGGAGAAGGGTTTATTTATCATTAGATATAGACTGTGTTTTCTCTTGGAAAGTCTAAAAGTATTGTGAATTGGCCATCCAGAGGGAGATGCGAGAGCCATTTTTTTGAGAAGTGGGAAATAGTACTAGCTAGCAAAAGGCATCACAAACACAAGATGTTTGTGTGTGTGTGTGTGTGTGTATGTGAATTGCAAAACCCGATAAAAGATAATGTTTATTTGTATCTATGAAAAAATGTAAGCTTTAATTTTGTCTTTGTATTCCCAGAGCCTATGGTGCTTATTTGCCCATAGTAGGTGCTTCATAAAAGTGGTAGAATGAAGTGTATTGAATTTTAAGTCTACTGAAGAACTGCTTGGAGCTCTTTTGAGTTCTGGAATGTTTTTGTCCCAGGTCCTGTGCAGAAAGCCATCTCCAAAGCTTCTCTGCTATCAGTCAGTTGAGGTTACAAAGAGGGAGATGGGAAGGGGAGGACTATCTCTTGCTTCCCAGTGAATGCTCTTGGGAATTCAGAGGGAGTCACACAGCCTTACTATATCCCATAGAAGAACTCAAAGCAACCCCCTCATTCTTCAACTTTTATGATGACCAAGACAAACAAACCAATAGTGTTGTAATAACATGACCACTGTCTAAAAAAGTACAGATTTTGCAGCAATTCTGGGATATCATCTGGATGTCTACATTCAGGGCCAGAATGGGAAGTTTCAATTAAATGGGGGCCTTTTCCAAAAAAAAAGGGGACAACCTTTGGTTAGCTCATGGGGACTAAAGAAGTTGAGGACCTGGCTTGGGAGACCTAGGAGCCAGTACTAATTTAGCTACTTACTCTGTGTGCTCTTGGACAAGTCATTTCTTCTCTTGGGTCCTCAGTTTCCCTATCTGTAAAATACAAATAATCTCTAAATTCTTGCAGCTCTATTCTAGTTTTTGGATTCTAATTTGTACTCTAGCAATCCACGTTAGTAAAGTCCCTTCCAGTTCTAGCATTCTGTTCTAATTCCAACATTTTATGTTCTGAACTCATTCTTTTCTAAGGCCAAGTGTTCATAACCTAGGGTCCAAAGACCCATAAAGACTTCATGGATGGGGCACCTAGGTGGCATAGTGGATAAAGCACCGGCCTTGGAGTCAGGAGTATCTGGGTTCAAATCCAGTCTCAGACACTTAATAATTACCTAGCTGTGTGGCCTTGGGCAAGCCATTTAACCCCATTTGCCTTGCAAAAACCTAAAAAAAAAAAAAGAGTTCATGGATAGGAACAGTTAGGTGACCTAGTGAACAGAGCACCGGCCCTGGAGTCAGGAGTACCTGGGTTCAAATCTGGTCTCAGACACTTCATAATGACCTAGCTGTGTGACCCTGGGCAAGCCACTTAACCCCATTGCCTTGCAAAAACAACAAAAAAATATGGTAGAAGAGTTCATGGATAGATTCTAGGGGAAACATAATCATAGACTTGGGTGGGGAAAAATCTATGTCTTTATTTTCAATAACCTCTAACTGAAATTTAGAATTTTTTTTAATAATCTAAAAAACAATATTTTGAGAAAAGTTTACCAGGTTGACAAAAGGATCCATGACACACCCACACAAAGATTAAGACGCCCTCTTCTAAGATCTCTTTTAGCTCTAATGATCTATGACTTTTAATATAACAATTTCGATGTATGGTTCTTGTTCTCACTCAGGGTCACTCTGTCCCATTCCAGCTCTTGCTAAGTAATTGGACTGTGAAGAGGAAACTATTTTTTTTCTTCTGAGTTGGGAAAATTCTTCCATATGGGAATATATAAATAAATGTAGGCCTTTTATGAAAGGAGCAAATGTTATTTACATGGTCATATGTGGTGGGGTTTGGGTGAGGAGAGAGACCTGCATCTTCCAGGTATATCTAAAGGGACCATTTTGTACCCTCACCCAGGCAAGCCTTCCTAGAAGACTTGGTGGGTGCTTTGCTACATTGGACATGCTCTGGAGAGTCCTAAAAGGGGAAGACAGATAATGACTACTTCACACTTTTGGCAAAGAGAAGATGGGCTTCTTTCTCCTACCAATATCTCATGAATGGATAATGAGTGAATAAATAAGGAGAGACAAAGAAGTAGAATGGTGGGTGGGAAAGGGGAAGGGAAAGTTGGAGGGGAAAGGATGGTGTGTGCGTACAGAATATACTCCCAGAAGAAAAAAAAATAAAGTTTAATAATAATTTTAGTTCTGCACGTGTATTTTTATCTTAGAATCTTAGAAGGCCTGGAACTCCCTGCACTCATCCTGTATAAAGCAAACTCTGCATTTTCAAATAGAGGAAAATGAACTTTCTGAGAGGCAGCCCTGCCTGCAGGCTTCTGGGGATGGAAGTGAGCCAGCGATGCTGACTGTAACCCTTTGACCATCTCCTTGTCTTGCAGTCTGTGGCAGGCTTGAACTCAACATCAGGAAATTGACTGCCAGACTCCGGTGTGCGGATGGAAGTCTTCCTTTCCTCTATTAATCGCAGCCTTTTGGGAGGCTCAGTCTCTGTAGGATAACATGGTGGTCTGGCTCTATCATTGGCTCCTTTCTAACTAGAAGGAGAGGGTCAGCAGAAGTGTGGTGATTAGGTGACATCCCTGGGTTGCTGAGGCGTAGTTTGAGGACATGGGGAAGATATCGTGGGGTAGAGGATCCCAAAAGGCACGATAACCAAGGAGCAGACTTCAGACCAGTCTTGGACATTTTTAATAATGGAGAACTCATTATCTAATGCAATAGCCAATTCCATTGCTGAACATTAGAGCATCATCTTAATTCTGTCTTCCTGTACCAACTACCCATCACTTCATAGTTCTTAGGGATGTGAATTGGAAGATAATTCATACTAAGCTTTCAGTGCGGTGAAAGAGATGCTAAGAAGAAAAGGGAGGATATATAGAATATTTGAGCTAGGATCAGTTCTAGAAGGGGGACTGAAAACAGAATGTAAATTGTTGGAGTTAAAAAAGATCTTGGGACTCATGTAATCCCTTTCTTCCCCCATAATTTTCTATATAGGGAAATTGGGGCCAAAAAACAGGAGGTCACTTGGCCAAGGACACAGAGAAAGTTAGTGACAGACCCTGAGTTTCCCACTTCCCCAGCCCTTTGTCTGCTGTAATTCTAATTTACAATTCCAATATCTTTTTTTAAAAATTTTTTAGGGTTTTTTTTTTTTTGCAAGGCAATGGGGTTAAATGATTTGCCCAAGGTCACACAATTAGGTAATTAGTAAGTGTCTGAGGTTAGATTTGAACTCAGGACCTCCCAACTCCAGTGCTAGTGCTCTATTCACTGTGCCACCAAGCTGCCCCCAATTCCAATATCTTTTTACATTAACAAAATACTTTTCCCACAACTCCATGAGGTAGTGATATAGAAGGTATTTATTAAGTGAAAAACAGGTTTAGAGAGCTTAATTTACTTACCCAGGGTCACACAACTTGTAAACATGAAACTGGGATTTGAATCTGTATCAACTTACCCTAGGCTTAGCATTTTTTTCACTATTCATCAATTAACATCTGTTAAGAACCTATTATATCTGGCCCTGAAATCAGGAGGACCTGAGTTCAAATGTGGCCTCAGAAACTTAATCATTATCTAGCTGTGTGACCTTGTGCAAGTCACTTAATCCTATTGCCTTGCCACCCCACCAAAAAAAGAACCTATTGTAGATCAGACCATACACTAAGTGTATGTGATACAATAAAAAGAGGCAAAGGAGCCATAAGGAACTTATAGTCTAAATTTACAGCTTATAAACTAAATCTGACTCTTCTTTTAAAATTGTAAACAGAGCTAGAAGAAACTTTAGAAATACCAAGTCCTGGGGTCTTCACCTCTTTCTGGTCATGAACCCTTTTGGCAACAATGTGGGGAAAACCCATGGATCCCTGCTCAGAATGTATGGGATTACAAAGGAAACATATTACATTGGGATATAATAACCAAAATATTAAAATCAAAACTAAGATTAAATTTTTAGAATCCCTGAATTAGTCTATTTCTCCAGACCAGAAAGGGACATCAGAGGTCACTCAGTTTGACCCCCCTTATTTTATTGATTAGGAAACAGAGGTGCAGAGAAGAACTTCATTTCCAGCATCCTTTTCTGGGCCATGACATTTGCGATCCCCCGCCCCCATCATTTAAGCCATAGGAGAATTTCTATGGAAAAGGTAACTCTGCCAGAATTTTTGTAAGCGTCCCTTCCTCAAAAGAAAAAGAAAACCATCTCTTGAAAAACTTCTTGTTGGAGCCAAATTGGGTTGGTGTGAGGTGACAAATAAAATTCAGAAAACCTACCATGAGCTGAGGGAATGGAACAACTTAGTGGAAACCATTTAGCTCTGGTTTCCTCTTTTTTTAAAAAAAAAAATATATACCCTCTTCACCCCCTAAAAAACACAACATGTGGCCACCAAATTAGTGAAAAAATACTTATGCATAATCAGCATTCCCTAATCCTATTCACTTCCATGTGTGTTTCTCTGTAGCCTGACACCTCTCTGGCCCTGGGGCCATGGAAAGGCAGAAACAGTCATCCTGCCCTAGCCCCCCTCAGCCCCCAGATTGCATCTTGCACCAACAGTTTGTGTGTGGGAAACATCCAATAGGCCTAGGGCCCTCCTTGGGTCATGCTCCTGTTGCAAAATATCCAATCATGTCTCTGTTACCCAAGTGACCTCTGACTCCAAGGAGCATAATTAATTGGGGCTCCGTTTCAGAAGGAAGGAAAAATACTGTAGCCTAAAGCAGAGTACCTGCTGCTATCAAACAAGTCCCCATTAGGGACTTGGTATTAGAATAGTCCCTGACAGGTCAAGTTCCTGAAAGGAATAGGTCCTGACCTAGCCTGATGGTTTTTTCCCCCCAGATCCTGGAGATTTTCTACTTGCTGACATGTTGTCTAATAGCTCAATGGCTGTCCCCATGGCCCAACTGGGCATGCATGGCATCTGGTGGCCACCTCTCTGTTTCTCTGTCTTCCTACCACCAGTGAAAAGCTCAAAGAGATTTGATAGAAAAACCCAAGAATGTAATTCCACCCCAACTCAAAAGGCAAGGAATGTAACCGGATACAATAATGAAGGTTAAATGCCTGAACAAATCCTAACAGACCAGAAAGATTTGATAGGGAAAAGAATTCCTTATTTGTTCATTGTCCAAATAGACCAGTAAGCTTATCAAGTGACCTGCATCCATTGCCCTGAGAATGCCCCTCAGTCCCTGGTGAGGGATTAGGGGTGGCTTGTCTTCAAATTCATGTATTATTTCTGAGAAAGCTGAGTGCAGGGTTGTCCAACCTTTTACTTCTCCTGGACCACATCACCCAACAAAAATGGTTGGGAGGATCTGAATCAGGGTTGCATCCTGAGAAATTTGCCTAATGGATGGTCACTTGGCAGAACCAGGAACTAACCCTGGCTCCATCAACTGACTGATTGTATGTCCAAGTATAACAGAGATTGAACTGACTTCAGAGGCAGAAGACCTGGGTTCAAATTTGAGGTTTGTCACCTACCATCTGTGTGACCTTGGGGAAATCACTTAACATGAGGATATAGTTTGGTGTGGTGGAAAGGACTATGCTTCAGATCATACTTGGATGTTCACTTTGCCACTTGTACAACTTTAGGCTAGTTGAATAACCTCCCTAGGCTTCAGTCTCTTCATCTGTAAAATGAAGAAGGTTGGACTAGATGGTCTTTAAATTTACTTGGAGCCTTGTCTCTATGATCTATGATCCTGTGAAGTTTGCTGATTTTTTTGGTTATCTGTAAAATAAGAGAGTTAGATTTACTAGGTGATCTCTCAAGTTCCTTCTAGTTTTAATGCTTGGTGATATTTAAATACTTCTTTAATCCTTGATTTCCTCATCTGTAAGGAAAAAAAACATTCAAAACAGGTGAGTGGGTGTATATTTGTATCTGTAAATGAGATTATTTAAAATCTCCTTAGATCTCTATTGTTCTGTATTCTAACATTCTCTTTTCCAAAATTTCTGTTCTGTTCTTTGATTCTAAGGTCACAGATTAGTGCTTACTTGGTGGAAATTGGACAGGGGATAGGGACTAGATATATGATTTCATTGTCTTAGGAATAGGAAATTCCCCTCTAGCAAAACAGGTCATCATCTCTTCAACTTAAATATGATCTTAGAAGATTTTCTAGAGCATTGAAAAGTTAATTGACTTGCCCAGGGTTACATCATCAGATCTTGTCAAAAGTCATGAGTCAAGATTTTCTGGGCTCTGGCTAGTTTCTGTCCACTATGTCACAATGTCTCTGTAATGGATTAGGCTACTAAATTGGTCATTCTTTGGACAGAACCCTTCATCAGAATCCTCCCTGGCTTAATCTAACAAGATGCCAGCTGATAGTTTTGACTCTTTATACTCCTTCTTGGTAGTAAGGAACCATAAAGACTCAGAGCAAGAAGGGATTCAGACATCAAGATAATCTAATATCTTCATTTTACAGATAAAGAAATGATGGTGTAGGGAGGAGGAGAAATGTAGAATTATGGAATTTTTGAGCTGGAAGATACATTCCTGACAAAACTCTAGAATGTATTATTAAAGGGATGCCTGGTGAACATCTGGAAAAGGAAGCAGAGATGACAAAGAGTTCACCACTTCATCAGGAACAAGTCATGCCAGACTAACCTTATTTCCTTTTTTGATTTGGGTTACATAACTGATGAATTGGAGGAATGCTGAAGAGATAGTTTATATAGATGCTAGCAAAATGCTCGATTAAATCTCTCAAAATATTCCTGTGGAAGAGATGGAGAAATGCCAACCAGACCATAGAACAATTAAATGGACCTAGGAGTGATTTAACAACTGAACTCTAGGAGTAATTGCTAGTGTTTCTACATCAACATGGAGGAAGGCATCAGTCAAAGAGTCTGTTGACTGATAAATTGTATCATTTGATATCAACCTGGAAAGATCTGATATCAGTTGGTATTCAATGGCATACCCCCAGGGATCTGTCTTATGATATTTAACATTTTTATTAACATGAGCCAACAGTATGGTATAGCAAACAAAAATACTAATAAGATCTCAGGTGGTGTTAATAAAATGTAGCTTCTAGAATTAAGAAAATAATTGTTCTGGAGAATTTGGATAACTCTCTTGAGTCGTACTTGTCCTATCTAACATTTTGTAACCCCATTTGGGGTTTTGTGATAAAGATACCGGATTGGTTTGCCATTCCTTTTCCTGATTTGAGCTAGGTCACACAGCTATAAGTGTCTGTGGCTGGCTCTGAACTTAGATCTTTCTGATTCCAGGGCTGGCTGCTCTATTCACTCCTCCACCTTGGTCAGAAGCACTATGAATACTGTATTTAGTTTTAGGCACTGAAATTTTTTAACTTATTTATTTATTTTTGAATTTTACAATTTTTCTTCCAATCTTGCTTCCCTTCCCTCACCCCACCCCCCCACAGAAGGCAGTTTGTTAGTCTTTATATTGTTTCCATTCTATACATTGATCTAAATTGAATGTGTTGAGAGAGAAATCATATCTTTAAGGAAAAAATAAAGTAAAATATAAGAGATATCAAAATTACATAATGAAATGATTTTTAAAAAATATTAAATATTAAAATATTAATTTAAAAAATAAGAGTCTTTGGTCTACAATTCTTTCTCTGGATACAGATGGCATGCTCCATTGCAGATAACCCCAAATTGTCCCTGGGTGTTACACTGATGGAATGAGCAAGTCCATCAAAGTTGATCATCCCCCCCATGTTACTGTTAGGGTGTATAATGTTCTTCTGGTTCTGCTCATCTCGCTCAGCATCAGTTCATGCAGATATCTCCAGGCTTCTCTGGATTTCCATCCTTTGAATTTTTAAAAAAAAACTTTTTATGTCTTTTCTTATTACTTTAGAGTCACCTTTGGAAGTAGGAAAGGGGTAGTTTTAGGCTTGATGTAAATAAAAACTTCTGTAGAATGAGGTCCTTAGGAGAAGGTGGGTCTTCCTGACTTGCAGGCTTTAACTAAAGACTGTTGTAGAGGGGTTGGATTAGACGTCCCAGGCCTTCTTTGTCTAAACTTCTGCCATTCAGTGACTAGGAAGCAGTTGGCTGGGCAGACAAGGACCCAGAGACCTAGAAAGGTGAGCAGCTTGCTATTTGACTATACACTGACCAGCAAAATTGGGCTCTTCTTTTAACTTGTCCATTGCTCCAACACACACCATCTATGTATCTATCTCTCCCTTAAGACTTTGAAAGGTTTGTTTTAGTATTTTTTTTTTTACAATTTAACTTTGTTTTTACAATTTTTGTGGATGTTAAACAATTTGTGCAGAATAATGTATAGAAAATTGGCCTTCTAGTCAGGTTTAATTCTTTCCTTAGACAGGTATGGCTGTGTGACTCTGGGAAAATCAGTCTCTCTGTGCTCCAGGCAAGCAGTTCTCTAAGACTATATGTTTCAAAGAAGATGCCAATCTGTGTGTGGGGGGATAGAGGGAATTTCCTCACTAAGAGTTCCTTACATCATTGAAATCATTGATTTTTTTTAAAGGGCTCTAAAAAATGTGAGTTACTATCATTATGGCACAGGTCTTTCTTAGATGATCCTGTTTCAACCTTAGAAACACATAACCATCTTCTGTATGGAGTAGTTTTAAGTACAAGGAATGAAAGAAGAATGTGTATCATAGGATCATAGATCTTTAAGGGAACCTAGAGCTCATCTTATCTAACACCCCCATTATATAGCTAAGAAAACTGAGACTCAGAGAAATCAACTTGCCCAAGGTCACATGGTTATAAGTAGCAAATTAAAGGATTTTAACCCAAGTTCTCAGATTCCAACTCCAGTCCTGGAGGACCATAGAGTTTGAAGTAAGGGAAGGGGGGCATGGAAAAGAATAAACGTCTGTATCACATCTACCATGAACCAGACAATACAAATAATTAATTTGATTCTCATAAAATTCTGGGAAGCAGGGGCTGTTTTTATCCCAATTTTACAGTTACGGAAACCAAGGCAAACAGAAGTTGAATGATTTGTCTAGCTATTAAGTGTCTGAGGTTGGATTTGAACCCAGACTGACTTTGGACCCAGTGCTCTATCTACTTAGCTGCTTTAGGTAGAGAACATGAAGTAGGGGAGAGAGAACTCATGGGAAGGGGCTTACAGAGGGATTTTGCCATACCAAGACAGTCTGAGAACTGCTATTAGAAGCCTCTTCCAAAACAAATATGGTTTTTGCTTTCAAGTACAGAAAGCACCATGCCTGAGGTTTTCCAGAGAAAAAGAGGGTTCATCTTTTTTTTTTACTTCAAAACAACAAAAAGTCCAGGATTTCCTTAGTAGGATTGGAAGCCACATCCACTGATCCAGACTGAAGACCAGTCACTCTTTGGTAGATGGTGCCAAGGGGTTGCTGTGGTCAAAAAAAATCCTTAACTCTATGGCCAAGCTTCTGATGATGATCCTCTCCGAACTGTCAGATTGGTTGTCAAACAAGAGACACAATTTGTTGGCAGTACCAAAGACAAGACTTGAGATGGGTGGGACCTGCTAAAACACATGCTGGCTTGGCTTAGCTTTCAAGACCTGAGCCTGCTAAGGACCCAGAGGAACACTTAAGAAAACACCTGCCTTATAGCTATGGAAATTTCATTTACCAGAGCTTTCCTTCTCTCCTTACTTGGAGTAGCCTAAAGGAGCATCTATTTTCACCTAAGTAGATATTAAAGGTTATTGAACCCAATCTCTTTATTTTACAGAAGAGGAACCCGAGGCTTGTAAAAGTTAAGTGATTTGCCCAGGTAATAAGTCTGAGGCAGAATTATGAATCCTGGTCTTCTTGAGTTGATGTATTGGACTTACGTAAACTTCTTTGAATGAGTTACATATTAGCTGAGCTTTGACTTGGTAAGAAATGCCCCCTGTGCCCTTCATCCCTCTTTGTCTCACTGTAAGTTCCAACCAAGATATGCCCCTGGGGATGATTTATTGATAAGTTCTGTTCCATTCCTTGGGATTCCCCATAATTCTCCTACCTTACCATTCCTACAAAATGGTGCTATGCTCAGATCTCTAAATCCTCTAGGATAAAAATTCATACTTGTATTCCATCAAACATCCTAGAAACTTTATGTAATAGTGGCTAGCATTTCTCTGGATTTCTATAATATTGGTGCGTAAACTAGAGTTGATCCCATAGTGATGTTGCAAATATCATCTATGGTAGCCATGTGACTTTGGGAGAAGTTGAGAAATAGTGAGGGCTACTAGATTAATGGTGGACATGGAGTGAGGAAGATCTGGGTTCAAATTCTGTTCTTGATACTATTGTTGACATTGGACAAGCCATTTACTATCTTTGGGTGTCATTTTTCTAACCCGTAAATGAGAATAAAAATTACATATTCCTCAAAGGATTATTGTGGAATGCAAATGATAAAATGTAGGCAAAATACTTTGCAAACTTAATGCATTATGAGGTTTAGACTTTGAAAATTGCTCTTATCTATTTCACCCCCACCAGTACATGTACACCCACATATACACACATACACACACATATCCATACACACAGACACATACGCACACATACATACATACCACTCGTCCTCTCTCCCCGTACACTATTCAAAGGTAAATGTCTTTTAAAGTGTTTCCCCCCAAAAAAGAAAGTGTTTCCCATACTTGACTTGCCCTGAGATTAGATAAAGCATTTAGTAATCACATTCTAGGGGAAGCCAGGTGGTGCAGTGGATAGAGAGCTCAGTCTGGAGACAGGAAGTTTGAATTCAAATCCAGCCTCAAACACTTATTAGTTGTATGGTCTTGGGCAAGTCATTTAATTTTATTTGCCTCAGTTTCCTCTTGTATAAAATGAACTGGAGAAGGAAGTGGTTAGTATCTTTGCCAAGAAAACCCCAAATAGAATCATGAAGTATAGGACATGATTGAAAAATGACTTAGCTGAAAACAATGTGCTCAGTTCTGGTACAAATACTATTGCTTCTACTACTAACTACTTTTGCTCTTTTGAATAATGAAGAAGACCACACCAATACAAGCAAGAAAGACTTTTCCTGACCTTGAGGAATTTACATTCTAATGGGGAAGACAAGACATGAAGAGGACTTGGAAATAGGAGAGGTAGGGGACTTACAAGGGCAGTGGTGACTGGCAAAGAGAATTCTAAGAGGAAGACTACTCTTGAATAGCAGACACTAGTCAGTAGAGTGTGGTCTAAAGACAGAAGGGTTTCTTCAGGGTGAGAAGGAGCTATCCAAGAGGAGGAAGAAGATAAGTCTGGAGAATAAGTTTGGGGTGAAGTTTATACATTAATTTCTCCAATCCAAACATCTGACTTACTTGCCAAATGGAGAAAGATGGTAGGTGTCTGACCTTTGACAAGTTATTTAACCTCTCTTTGCCTCAGATTCATTTTTCTCATCTCATTCTCCTTGAAAATCATGTGGAAAGCCAGGTGGGAAGCCTTGGATGAATTGAAGGAGGGAAGAGGGCTTTAGATAGGATGGAGGGAGGAAGGAAGGGAAAAGGTCACTGGAGTGCCAACAGCACCATTTTCTTTGGGACCCTTTGTGGCCTCTGTTCTTCCTTTTCCTTATCTTTGCCCTATGGTTTATCTATAATAGACCCTTACTATGTTGACTCAGGCTGCTGTTCCATTCATGTCATTAGATGTTAGTCTTTTGAATGATGATTCACTGATTAGATAGAATCATCATTAATTTCAGTTTGGGGCTCAGCTGACATCTTGGCTTAGGGTGCTGTTATGTACTTTTGGAAAGAATTGGAACCCAATACTCTAAAAGGATCAGTAGGAATCTCAGCTCTTGGCCTACCATCTTCTAATAAGGATTCCATCTTTGGGTACCAAACTCTTTTCTCCTCTGGATGATGTAACCAGAATCCAAAGCTGAACTTTACCATGTGCTTCTGCTGCAAGACACCATGGCAGATGGGGCGGGGTGTTGGAAGTTTACTTAAAAGACTGGCATCTTGATTCTTCCTGTAACTCAATTGCTAGTAGGATTGGTTACTCTTGTTTTTAACTCTAAATCCCTATTAAGTCATATCATTGGGTGGGTGGAAGAAACGATACCCAGGCAGGCCAATCTCCATCAATATTTCCTGATCCTTTCATGTATAAAGGAACCTCTTAAGAAGGTTCAAATGGGTTACTCAAAGTCTGAAAGGCAAATCCTTATGGCTCCTTGTCTTTGTTTCTTGTCTTATAACATCAAGTGGATGGGAGAGGACTCAACCAAACTTGAATTCCTTGATCTGCACCCTGTTTTGTGGGAAATGAATAGGGTTGAATCCTTAAGGTTCCTTCTAGCTCTAAGTCTATGGTCTTTCCATTATAACATTTTTTTAAATTAAATAAAGCAATTATTTGACTATCTCTATACAACAGCCAGCCAGACGTGTGTGTGTGTGTGTGTGTGTGTGTGTGTGTGTGTGCGCGTGCACGCGCTATAGTCAGGCTATAAATAGATGCTAAGACTTCAATGTTACAGAAATCCTTTAAAAAAATTTTAGTTTTTCAATGAACAAACATATATTTTCTTTCCCTCTCACACCATGTCCGAACTAACTGAATAATAGCAAAAGGCAAAAAGACCTCTTGAAACAGATTTCTTAGTTCAAGCGAAATATATTCCCACATTGTCTATGTGTGAAAATGCATGTTTCATTCTGCATCTTGAAGTCATCACTCCTCTGAAAGAAGGTGGGTAACATGCTTCATCTTTGTTCTTCTGGGGAGAAAAATATATACACATAGATATACATATATAATATACATAAATACACATCTATCTATCTTTCTATTCCATCCATCTATTCATCCATCTATTCATCCATCCATCCATCCCTCCAACCATCCATCTATCTTTCATCTATCATCTATCTATCTATCTATCTATCTATCTATCTATCTATCTATCTATCTATCTATCTATCTATTCCATCCATCCATCCATCCATCCATCCATCTTTCCCTCCATCCCTCCAACCATCCATCTTTCATCTATCTATCTATCTATCTATCTATCTATCTATCTATCTATCTATCTATCTACCTATCATCTATCTAATGATAGATCTAGCTATATATGTATATATATATATATGTAAACCACACGCACACATATATTTCTATGTATATACCCTGAAAATTTCATTTCTGTCCCATCTTAACTCTTACAGAATGTACAGAATATCTGAAGGTCCAGGATAAGGGGGATGTCTTCAGGAAGCTCCCAGAGGACCCAAATCCATGTGATCCTATCTTCCCAAAGGCTTTCTCCCAGCACCCTCTGCAGTCCCCTGTTCCTATAGCAATGCGCTAAAATGGCGCCTGCCTTGCTGACGACAAAGGGGCCTTTTTTGGGAGCCGGCAGTGGTCAGGCTGCGCCTCCTGAAATCTGATTTGGAACTGGGACTGGCCGAATGTTCAGCTCCACTGTTAATCCACGTTGGAGCTAAAACCTTGTAAAATGATCCCTGGCTCAGTCAGTAATACCCCGTACTTACAGGAAAGCCTGAGGTTTGAGTAAGTCAGCAAATATTCATATGTAAGTGGTTAAAAGTTCAGAAGAGACAGCAAGAGGGTATCATGTCTGATTGTTATTAATGTTTGAAATAATTCTAGCTCCAACTGCATTGAAAGAGGTTCCCCTCCCATCCTCTCCCCTTCCTTTGGAGACACTTTTATTTTTGGCAACCTCAGTTGTGGTAAGAGATAAACCTGCCAAATTTAGGTAATAATTCAAGAATGATTTAAGCACTTTCTTCCAGTTTTTAAACAATAGCTTCTTTGATAGCTTGGCTAACTAAATGTCACTTATGGCCGAGATCCCTGCAAATGAAATTTATTGAGCTTTTTTGAACAGCTCAGAGTCAGGCCTCTCCATCTTTCAGTCAACCTTTCATCAACTTCCTGTTGCGGACTTGTTAGCAGATATTTCAGGAGATGTAATACCTTGATACGTTCAGGTTGAGGTGACAGAACACTGCATGTTGTGACTGCTGTGATTTAGCAGGGCTGGTGCTGTGCAAGATCATTCCCCGGGGGTTCACATTGGACAAGCTAGGACTCCATCTAGGATCAAAAGTGAAGGCAGCTAGAGTGATGTAAGAAACTGCTCTTGTCTTGCTGGTCTGAAATGGGATGTTCCTGTCCTGGCAGCACCACCTGTAACATCAAGGTGTATCCTCCTGAAATCATTGGTCCAGGATGTTTGTTGCTTGGTTCAGGGAAGTTTCCATTTGGGTTCCTACTCAAGGGAGCTTCTTGTAGTCATTCCAACTCTGACATGATGTGTAACTCCTACTTCTTTTAGGTCATCAGGTCCCTTTCTTTCTTCTCTTGTGCATAGAATGACAAATTTGACAATTTTGTAAATGACAATTCAGGAAAAGTGTTATGGTGAGTTTCATTCTAGATTCCACATTTTAGAAGGGACATTGACAAACTGGACTGAGTCCAGACCAATGGTCTAAATCCTTTGAAGAATAGTTCAAGGAGATGGAAATCTCTAATTTAGAAAATAGAAGATAAAGGGGTGGGGCATGTTAGCTATCTGTGGATGATATCATACAGACTGTAATATAATCTAGGGTTTGGTTGGTTGGCAGACAGTTGGACATCTCAATCTGGCTAACCTGTTGACCCTTCAAACTGAACATATCCAAAATGGAGCTCAGTATCTGACCTACTAACCCTTCCTCTTCTCTAAAATTTCCTTATTCTGTTGAGGCATCATCATTCTGCCAGTCTTCCAGATTAATTAAATCCAATGTTAGAACCAAGCTTCTGGAAGGCAGGGACTGTTTCATTGTGTATCGCCAGTGTCTATCACAATGTGGAATCCACAGTAGGCACTTAATAAATGTTTGCTGATTGGTTGATTAATCCTCAATTTTTCCTTTTTTCTCACCCTCATCTTAAATCCTCCTATGGACTGGAAAAATGAGGCTAATAACAGCTCCTAATTCACAGAGTAATTGTGATGATTAAATTAGAGACTATTTATAAATCACAGCACAATGCCTTATATTTAGGAGTCACAATAGCAATGCTTATTCCTTTTTCCTCTTCCCAATCCCATCAGTTTTACAAATTCTAACTCCCACAATATCTCTGGTATTGGAGAGATATCTCCTTATTTCCATCATATGACCATCTCCCTTGTTCAAGTCCTCCTAACTTAGACTAGTGAAGTAGCTTACTAATTATTGATCCCCCTGCCTCCAGTGTTTTGCCTGTCTCCATTTTCCACACAACTACCAAAATAATCATTCTAAAGGAGAGGATGGACCATATCACTCCTCTGTTCAAAATTCTGGACTACCCAGTTCTTTTTTTTTTTTTTTTTGATTTTCAAGGCAGTGGGTTTAAGTGGCTTGGCCAAGGCCACACGGCTAGGTAATTATTAAGTGTCTAAGGTCGAATTTGAACCCAGGTACTCCTGACTCCAAAGCCGGTGCTCTATTCACTGCACCACCTAGCTGCCCCGACTACCCAGTTCTAACCTACCTTTCCAACCTTATTTCCCATTATTCCTCTTCACTTGCTTTGCATACCAGGCAAATTGAACAACTAAAGATTCCCCAAGCTCATTACTTTAAGCTCTGATCTCTAAGCTTGGCTCAGGCCATCCTTCATTCCTAGAATTTAATCCTTCAGAATCCATGTTTTCTTCTATCAAAACAGTTCACATCCTAACTTTCATGTTAAGTCATCTCTGATCTTCCCTGTACATTCAGAAATGACATTTTATTGTAATATTTTTATTATACTTTGCAATGTAGTAGAATGCACACCTCTTGAAGTTTTGTTTTATTTTTTAATCACTGTACCTTGTCCACAGTGTTTAATACAGAGTGGCTACCAAGTAAATAAATGTCTGTTAAACTAAGTTCAATTGAATCCTGAAGTACAGTCTGGAGTGTTAAATGAAACCGAAAACAACCTCATGGACAACTGAAAGAAGTTTTGTTTATCAGCTATGATTTTTTTTTTTCCTAAATGGGCCTATCCCCCCTTTGGGCTTTCAAGTCTGACCTACATAAATTGTTTGCATAGAAAGTACATGTCCTTTCCTACTGGCCTTGCCATCTGTTGTTAGTGATCTCACACCTGTAGCCTAGAGGCTTACTCCATTCAGGACATATTTACAGCCAGCTAATCTCTGGTGAGATCTAGTCCATTATTTCAGCTGGTGCTTACAACAGCCCATGGAAGGAGGGAGAGAAATGTTAGGGTTGAACTCCAGATCTGACTTCAGCAACTCGGAGAGGGCATTGGATTTGTCTGCACATTGATCCAGGGTCTCTAGTTCTCCTGGCTTTCTTCTACTTATTAGGTCATCTCATCTCCAGTGACTTTGGACTTTCCCTCCCAATTATAAGAAACTCGATTTTTTTTTTGAAACTCGATTTTTTTTAAATATCACAGTTATTTCCTGATATGTGTTCCTCTCCCCATGCAACCCTCCTTTGTGACAAAGAAAAACAGTAAAGTAAGATAGATTGGCAAAAACAACCACATCTGAGAATGTTTATAAGATTCCACACACATAATCCCATCACCTTTCTACCTAGAAAAAAAAAATCGTGTATTTTATCTTTTTTTTCTTCAAAACCTAAACTGTTCACTATTATTTAGTATTTTAATGACTTAATTTATGTTATTGTGGCCATTATTTATTGTTCTCTTGGTTCTGTTTCTCCTTTTACATCTCTTCATGCAAGTCTTCCCAAATTTCTCTTAATTCTTATATTCATTATGAGATTGCTCAGGAGAAAAGTGGAGAGAGAGCATGGTCAGGAGTCAGGAAAGCCTGAATTCAAATCCAACCTCAAACATTTGTATACTATGTGACCCTGAGGTAGGCAAATTGCTAACCTCTATCCTGCCTCAGTTTCCTCAGTTGTAAAATGGGAATAAAATAGTACCTGCTTCCCAGGTTTAAGAATCAAAAAAAAATTGTAAATTGTTTAGCATAGTGCTTTTCGCATTTGTTTCCTTTCTTCCTTTACATTCCTTTATAATTTATACTCCTTTATAATTTTTTTACTTCACTATAGTGTTTTATTATATTTATGCAACCATTGCTTAGCCATTACCTAATTGTGCACTAATTTATCTTCTCTCCTCTCATCTCCTTCTTTTCTAAACTTCCTTTACTTTGGCTCCTGACACCATCAGCCTCCAAAAGTTACCAAAAGTCACTGTTCTCCCAAAGGTACCATTGATCTCTCAATGACCAAACTCCATGACATTATCCTTCCTGGTCCTCATCCTTCTCTAGCATTTGACCTAGTTGAACAGCCTCTATTAGATACTCTCTCATCCCTAGGTTTTTTGGTACTCCTGAGTCTAGGTTCTAACATTAGTTTGACTGTTCCTTATCAATCTCCTTTTCTATAGTATCTTTCATATTGTACCTAGTCTCTGCAGGCTTACTCAAGGTTCTGTTTTACAGCTTTTTTATTATTTTTTTCTCTCTATTCTATCTCATTTGACTCAGGCCAAATTAGTTCTCATGGGTTCAATTATTGTCTGGATGCAGATGACTCCCAGATCTATATACCTAGCCAAACAGGACAGCATAGAGAGAAAAGAAGCCAGAACATTTTTTTTTTGGCAAGGCAATGGGGTTAAATGACTTGCCCAAGGCCACACAGCTAGGTAATTATTAAGTGTCTGAGGCTGGAGTTGAACTCAGGTACTCCTGACTCCAGGGCCAGTGCTCTATCTGCTGTGCCACCTAGCTGCCCCAGAAAATTTTTAAAAGAAAAAAAATTGAAAAAAGGAAAGAATCATAATCTGAAAATATATGCATCCTTCTACAATCCGGTATTAATTTCCTTTCCCCTTCCCCTCCCCCACTCTAAATCATTATAAAGGAGAAAGGGGAGGTTTCTTTTGATATCTCTTCAGTGAAGCCATGTTTGCTCTTTGTAATCATGCACCATAGCTTTCCTAATGCCTGGATCCCTCAGCTTCCACTCCTAGATTTCTCATAATGATCAGTCCATGTGACATTTACAAGCCTTCCAAAAACTAGCAAATGGAGTCTGAAGGAAAGCAGCTGGAATGGGGGGTGACAGTTGTTATTAACTTGGAGTTTGAGGTTAGTTTGAACAGCAAAGGATGTACGATGACAAAAGGATATAATTGGAAAAAAAACCAATTAGTCACTCCATTGGCTCAAGGAAATATTTCCTTCATCCTGCTTTACAAAGTCATTGCATTTCTGAAGAAGGTTGGAAACTGCTAACAAAATCATTCAATTTGCAAATGTTCATGGGAAATTGAGACAATTCCAGGAATGATTCTGGTGTGGGAGGGAGAAGTCAAGTTTTTCTGTTGCACTGGATTATGGAAATGGTAAGGAACCATCAATACTAAGAAGAGAGAAAGGACAGCTGTGGAGCCTTAGAGATGGAAATCATTGAGTTTTAAAGTCTATTTGGGAGCCCTGAATAGAGCAGCATCACTCCAATAAAGTTCTTGACCTGGGAGTGAGCCCATCATCTTTTAAGCTACATTCCTATCTGTCCTTGGAGAATTTTCCAAACCTGGGCCTTGGGGCCTAAGCTCATGCAACTCTAGAAGAGGCATCCAGCCCTAACTAAATGGGCTAGATAGATCCCTGAATGGACCTAAATGGGAAAATCCTTTTTCTTTTTCTATTTATATATTTATCTACCTATCTGCCTGTCTATTTGTTCATATATCTATTTATTTATTCATTCAATTTTTCAGGAGAGAAAGGAAACAAGTATTTATTAAGAACATACTATGTGCAAGACAGTGTCCTAAACATATCACAAATATTATCTCATGTGATTTTTTATAACAACCCTGTGATTTAGGTCCCTATTTTACATTGGAGAAACTGAGGTAGGTAGAAATTAAGTGACTTCCCCAGGGTCACACAGGAAATATCTGAGATTGGGATTGATTTCAGATCTTCTGGTGGGAGTTCAGAAGTTCTTCCTTCAGAAGAAGAAAGGAGGGTCAGAGCTTCCTGGTTTAGAATTCACTAAACTTGGGCTTGACTTCTGAAGCGACCATGGACATATCTATACAGTCTTCAGGTTACTACAGGTTGCACTGTATGAACAGTGTGGTACAGTAGCAAGAGCACTTGCTCTGGAGGCAGGGACCTAGATTCGAAACCTAACTCTGATGCTTTGAGTGAATGACTCAATCTCCTTGGCTTCATTTCCCTTTCAGAAAATGAGGAATTTGGGGCTGATGACCTCCAAGGTTCCAGCTATAGACATAAGACCCAATGGTCCCTGGGAGAGGCAGCAATTGTTACCCTTGAACGAAGAGGTTCTTTCTTGAGAAGTCAGTGTTTACAATTATTTTCTACAAAGGAGCTATGAGAAATCTCTCCTCCTAGGCAGATATGGTTTAGCAGTTAAATCCTAGGGTCTTGCTCAAGAACAAACTGATAAAGTCAGTCGGAGCCAGCATTTGAATGCTGTCCTTCCTGACCAAAGTCAAATACTTCACTCACTATCCTATGTTACCTCCATATTTTTGTAGGACATGGTTAAAATAGTTCCGTATGACTCTACCAGAAATTGGTGATCAAGTTTACAAATGGAGCCTTCTTCTTTCTTTTCTTTTCTTTTTTTTTTTTAACTAGATGTGAGGTTTCAGGAAACTTTCAGATTAGAAACTCCCTTTATCAATTTAGATAGGAATCTTTTATGCAGCTCATGACTGTAGAATACTGGGAATGTCAATGAGTTGCCAGGTATCAAACAGGCAGTCTGTGTCAGAAATGGTACAGGACCCTAGGTCTTCCTGACTGGGAGTTCCACATTCTATTCACCTTGACAGTATGTATTCTATTTTTTACACCAAAGCAGCCCTCTGTCTATTTAGGTCTTTCTGGTTGTGTCTATAATACTTTCCTCAAAACCTTAGGTCCTTAGATCATGATCCCCAGTATTGTGTTTACTAGTACTGGTCAGTCAGGGGATATGATTAGTTCAAAGCAAAGGGATTTAACAAAATAGCATAGTAAGAAAAGTATCAATAGTACATTTCCTCTCCAAATATGGAACATACTCTCTAATATCCATAATAATCGGGAATAATGTATATGTGTAGGAAATATGTGCAGAGGGGCTCACAAGTAAGGATTATATTTGATCAGGGTAACTCGTATCTCTGAGCAGAAGGTCAATTCATACCTTTGATGCTGCAGAATTGTTGTCTTCTGATAATGGCATTATTGTTGGCTACTCCCAGACTCAGGTAGAAGCTCACTGGTACATGGTAATAGAACTTTTCCCTGTTTCAATCTAATGGCTTCAGCTGGAGTCCTTGGCTGGAATCCTATCTCTTCTTCACAAGAGGAGTGGACTCTGCCAGACTCTTAATTAAATGCCCAGAGGCTTTCCAAAGCCCTTTTTGAAAAGTAGCAATCTTTGCACTTTTTCATAGG